>NC_092569.1:1217500-2417500 GCF_037975245.1 Apostichopus japonicus
AATTTGATTAAAGAGTCAACGCTTCAAAGATGATGAACCGAAAGGCGCGAGAAGAGACAATATATGCTCCCGGCACTTACGGGCAGGATGGAGGGAGAACTCTGCTGCAAGCTAAAACGGGATACGAACTCGTAGATTCTTTAGAAGATCCCGCAATCTCGAAACCATGATCATGACAGGCTTTTCATTTTAACGGTCGTCTCCAAAAAAATTTCGATAAAGATCTCCATTTCAATCAGGTGAGAGACAAAAACAGCTTAGAAGTGCGTCTTATCATTATGTCATGTCATAAGACCTCTTCAGTCCGTACAAAACCAAAGATATTTTGACTCAATGCAAGCAATGAGATCGGTTAAATGGTATGCACACCAGTTGTATTTAAATATCATAATTTACACCGGTTTTTAAGAAAACTAGTATAGATATGAAAGCTTACACCCGGTCCCCTGCCTCCCTCCTCCCCCTTCTTTGTCTCCTCCTCATCTCCTCGGCTCTTTCTAGCCGCTTCGATTCCTTCCACCGCGACCCTTCACCCCTGTCACCGTGTCCTCAACACATCTCACCCTTACAACTTACAACCTCCCAGCCCCCTTTATACGCGAATTCATTCTCTCGCTTTGTGAAAAAAAAAACAGACCAATGTACGCAGTTTGAATTTTGAGACATTTGACTGTCATAACCGCTCCTCCACATATCTCCGCCCAACCCCACCAGCATATTTACAGCTAGGCTATCAAACACTTCTGCACTATATACGACTGCAACAATGTACCCACAGTTGGGACAATTTTATCTATAGTGTCGTGTTATGTCCCGCTTCAGCGCACTCGTATTATCTGTACGAGCAGTATGAATATCATGTTTCTATCAGATCAAGGTAAGGAAACTGTTTGTACTGACAATACCAGTGCTTTGAGAGCATGATATTGGAGTACAGTTTATAGAGGTTTTAGCATTAGGAAATTGTCCAAACTAGCTGAACGATGACGAAATATCCTGCATATGCATCGACTTACGGGGCCACGACCAAATTGTAACATGTTTCACCTGGGATTGATTTGTACCAAGTTACAACTGTGTAAAGTCAATCCTTAGAGGAAGAAAACAACTTATATAGTGTTTTCACACCGATGTATCTCGGTACTGTATTGGAATTCTCACCCACCTACAGGGAACCTGTCACTAATCACCCGGCAGGAAGAAGGGTTCTATCCCGGAGTCCGGGAAAACGTCCCAGTCATATTATCATATCAGGGAGAAGCATCTCCCTGGTTATATAAACCATATTTGTAGATCACTAAGGACTGTACATTTCTTTTAGACCTGTACACATTATTTTAAACCAGGAGCAAATCTCGCCAAATCAGCTCCTTTGATCTTTGATCGTTAAACATTTCTGGTACAACAAAACATAGCCCTTTTACCATGACTGGACAAATCAATGTGGATGAAAATCCACATGATAAGTGTTGTGAGTAATCTCAACACTGCATCGACTAAAGTTCTGGTATTGACGTAACTACTACTTAGACAGCTAGCTATTGAAAAACGACTGTGAATTAATGCAACACAAAGTTTACGGGCCCTCAGAGCCTTCCCAAAGTAACCGGTGGTCTCGCCGGCAGAAACTGTGTTTTGTACTCATTTTATGCGCCAATATACTTAGATATTGGTCATTTTCCCTTGGAAAGTTATGTTTTACCAGTTAATTTATAGTCCTGTTAGCAAATGTCGGTTTTATAGTTTAATTGTCTAGAAAACATAAAAACCCAAAGTTGTCCACTTTTGTACTATATAAAACCAAACAGTACGTTATCTTTTGCCAGAGTTCAAGCTGAATTTTGCGTTTTCATAGAGAAAACAAATGTACATTAAATTTATGGGACACGTAGTTTTTCTCAGTGCAGTGGATGAAATGGTTAATGAAACGTATATATAAGAGCAGTCAACCGGATGTGTCCTGCTGACTGTCTTGATTAGATTGATCAGCCAATATAATATGACTTGGTCCACGAGACACAACAGGTGCTTTTGACTGGCAAGCTCGAGGGCGCCCCAACACCTCCCCTGTCCGAGAAGCGTTCGCCTGGTCTTAACGTCATCAAATCGTTACAATCGGTTGCGTGCACATGATTTCAAAGGTGGGGCAGGAAGGGGTGGAGATTCTATTCCCGACTGATTTAGGTAGAGACGGTAGGATCGTGTAAAGGGGGGGGGGTGAGGCCTGGGGTGATTGAAGCCGACGCCCATGTAGGGAGTTATGGGGATCTTCGCCCCCTCCCCTCCCGCACCACCAATAGACGTCAAATGGTGCATTTCTGAAGCATATTTAGACTACAAATTAGGTGTATAATTTTCTCTAAGTGCAAGGTGGTGGCTATAAATTCTTTGGTTTTTATTCGTGGTTGAAAAGATGTTGTATTCCCTTAGAATTGGTCTCATTATTCCCGGCTGAATTGTAAATGAAAGAAAATAAAAGACTGAGCCATTACCCCCTACTGACGACGGAACGTGGGGGCAATCCCACAATAGTGTGAAGAATCCGGCAGAATAACAACAAATCAACATGAAGCAAATCAACAACAACATCCTTTTCAACAATTCGGCAACTAGTAATACAAAGGATGAATAATAGTAGACTACAATGGTCATATCCATGCGTGACACATGTAAATAATGAGAATAACCCCGGAGTTTGTATTCTATAGCGCTTCAGATATTGTTTCCTCTCTCTTTAATCGCTATACTTTAAAGAGTATAGTATGCTAACGAAAGTTGTGTGTGAGTACAATACATGTATATGTAACATAACCTCCATCTTCCTAATTACTAAGGCTCTCCCATTCCACTCACCCATCGGATTTGTGTGTGAATGACTGTATGTTTCGCGCTGAGTGCCATGGTATAAACTCGACGACAATAGCGCAGGTCGCATATACTCGCCATGTATAATGTACAGCTTCCCTTTTATCGCCAATGCGATGAATCGTCGTCACCCCCTTATTTCGACGATATGCGGGCAATTTCTTCTGTTTTTTTGTCGTCGGATATTTCGACCATGCATGCTTTAACAGACCAGCTGCATAAGGGAGTAATTGTCCGTTTTTTAATTGATCGGACGCTCTTCCCTCCGCCGTTGAGAGGAAACAGCTTAGATCGACCCGTGTGCATTACTGCAGGGGGAAAATTGCTTATACAAATTATGCGATGACACGCGGGACGTCCCGACGTGCAAATAGAAACGCAGAACATCTTCCTTTTTCATTTCTCGTTTTTTTTTCCTTTTCTCTTTGGTAATACATCATGGCGCCCCATGCAAAAAATAGAAAAGGATGCGGTTCGTTGACATTCACTGCATTATAAGCTGAAATCCCTGGTCCATTAACTGAAGAGAAATTTTTCCGATGAAGATTAAATTCAGATCCCAGTAGGGGTGGATATTCTGTAGATTTTAATCATGGCCCAGGCTTTTTATCACGAGAAAGGAGAAAGAAAAGTCATGCTCTTTGCAAGATTAAACAGGTAGATGGAAGAGAGACGGGAGAGAGAGAAAGAGAAAGAAAGAGGCAGAGAGTACAAAAAAAAATGAGTCAGGGCAAAAGTAGAAGTGCTCTCTAGTCGACGAAATGAGATGTTGTCTCTAGAAACTCAAAAGCGTATAGTAGTACGATGGAGGTTATTAGAGGTATAGAGTGGCGTTTGAGTACCGTGTACCTTGAGAGGTAAAGAAATACATATAAGGTGTGAAAATGGGGGAAAGAAAGACTTGAGAAGTCGGCCAACTCAAACGGAGAACCAGAAAGGTTACAGCATCAATGGAGACTTGATTGACAATTGTCAGAGACACTGGACAGGTGTACCTCTATTAGTTTTAAGATAGTAAAAAAACAAAGACACTGATATTTGCTTTATTTCTGTTTATAGAGGAGTTTTCTTTGGGCAAAAATTAGGAAATATACCTCATGTTTGGCTCTATTAGGTGATCCTAAACGAGAAAATATCAGATAGGCCTATTGTGAAATATTTTAAGGAAACATATCGTGGGTCGACTGAGTTTATATTTAATAGATGACTTTATAGGCCCAAAATTAATTTAGATATGTTATAGACCATTAAAAACACTGCTATCTGTTCCGGTTGTATTTCTTCAACACTTTTAATTTTTTAAGCAATGACCCTTTAAACACCTGAGGCTCATCAATTAAAGTGACTGGACTATATAGTCTAATACACAGACCATTCCCTCAGTTCCTCAGATGCAACGCAAAACCCAATGGAAACAATTGTAAGGTTTGTTATGACCTCAAATGACATGTCCGCAATGCATTACATATTTTCTTAGGACAAATAGGGTTGGGCGTCATGCAAGGCTGCTTTAATGTTTTCATACACGTTTTGTTTAAGTTATTAGAAGTTATAAAAACAAGGATTGACAATAAAAAAAAATTAAAAAATTGTCAGTGTTGAGGAGCCAACGTCATCATCAATTGAATCTTAAAGGTGCATTCCAGAGATTGAGCATAATTTTAAAGTTAAATGGTACATTCCTAACACACATTATTTTCTTGAACTCTGACATATCAAGACTAAATTTCTGCCTACAACTTTAAACTGTAACCTTTTAGAGTTTTGTCAACGACGTTATCAAACCTAATGGAGTATTACTAATGAGTATTAATTGATCAAACTAAGAAACTCTCCCACATTCCTTCACCAAACTGAAGGTTCAAGGATGACTTAAGAAAGAAGTTTAATTTGGTGCGTCACAGTACAGGAGAAAACAGGAGGAGGGGTGGGGGGGGGGGTGAATCTAGTAATGTTTCCATAGCTGTTCCTGTTTTTAAGCTGTTCATTTTTAAAATAAAAATTAAATCAATTTAAAAAAATTAAATAATCTCTGGATTGCTCCTTTAATTTAATGCTAAACTGGCGAAGACGTCGGCTCCTCGGTGCAGGACTAAATTGTAAGGAAATCCACATTTTGATGAGTTTGATAAACTCAATAAAAGCTTGTTTTATTTGAAACGTCGATTCCGGCTTTAAACAGTTAAAGGAGCATAGTATATGCGATCCTGTTTGATACTAACATCATTGTATATGTTCATTACCCTGATTCGTGAAGATGAATGAACTCCTGGTTTCTGCTTTAAACAGTTTAATATATGTTCCTATTTGTACTGACATTATTGTGTATGGTTTGTATGCCCATTAGCCTAACTGGTGAAGTTGAATGAAACATATATTCCTTCTTTAAACAGTTAAAGGAGCTTAGCTATATATTCTAAATTGATACTGGCATCATTAAGGACGCGTTTTAATGTGATTCTTATAATTGCATGGAACACCCATTCCTGATTTCTTGTCTAGCTTTTTTTTAAATTTATTTAAAAAAAAACTGTATAACATTGGCTCACAGCTTAATTTAAAGAAAGCTAGCTATGAATGCGGGCCGTGTATAATAGAGGATATAGAAGGGCTTGGGCGGGCGGGGTGTGGGGTGGGGTGGACAGGGGGGTCTAACTGATATCAAAAGGGCACGATTCATACGGCGGGGTGAACCGAAATACTAATGAAGATGCAAGATTACCTTTTCATTGGATGGCTTAGGGCTTTATTGGAAAGCGTACATGATTATAGCAAAAAAATGTTATCTTGTTCATTGGAATAAAATGACTGCTGGGTGTGGGAGGTGGAGGATTGGGAGAGGTGTCAGTTTTGTTTACCTATGAAGGGTAAATACTTTCTGTATTACGGGACAACCCACCACCATTAACTTTCACTTACCGTGGTTTTAACTGGAACCAAGAGCACCTCATCTCCAATCCCAACTACAGGATATCCCAGAGGCTTGCCAAGTTTAAATCCTTTCCCTCGAACCCAGAAACGAAATTTTCCATTCTCTGAAGACGCAGATCCGGCATAGCGTTCTTTACCACGTAAAACCTTCATGATCCTTTCGTATTTTCGCTTCGTCACGGTTTTTGTCTTTCCGCTGTCTCCATAGTTACGGACCGCCCATTCTCTGTAGCGGGATATGTTGACTTCGTCCGAACAAATCATTTTACCCATCATTTAGTGGAATCTTCCGAGTTGTGAACCTTTGAAGAATTTCTGTTCGTAAAGAAAAATAGGTTTCATTCATAATTATACCTACTATGAATTGAAAAAGTCGACTGGGCATTTCGTAAACATAATCTTACCAGTTTTCAGGAAGGGGTGAGGAGTTTTATTTTCACGACATTTTCTCGTCTTGAATGACACAAAAACCAAATAGATGAAAGCTCCATTTTTAAAGTTATTTTTTAAGTCATTTATTACAAAATAGGTTAACAATTCTCGGTACGTGATTTAAGAATCATTGATAAAGAAGAAAATGTTGAAATTAAGAACTATTCATCTTTTCATTTAGTAAACAATCATTTGCCGTGACGTACACGAAGCAACATGTGGACAAGTAGGTAGTCCCTGGTCCCACCAGACATATAATTCTCATACCTGTCATAGGGAGTATAACAAGGTATCTAGGGCCCCAAAACTAATCCGAGGGGAGGGGTGAATAGCCCGACGAATTTAAGAGTAGTGAGGTTTTCGTGCGGGCGTGGTGCCGTGGTCGGGAAATTCAGCATCATTAAACACTGTTCTCCTGACCCCCCCCCCCACCCCACACCCTTCCTTCTGCAATCATAAACATGTGTCGGGCTCTCTGGTTACGTCATATAGCCTATTTATAAGTGTTTAATATTTAAGGTACACAATAAAAAAAAATTATAACTGTCCAGTATATTTATCGTCCACACCTCCTATTATGTCTGGAATTAACCTGGGATAGTCTATCTTAATCTGAAGAAACAAGTAATCCACTGCATTTAAGTGAGGGAGGGCTTACACAGTCAAAATAGGTTACATTCAATCAACTTAATCTCGAGTTAAGTAAAAACAATATGGTATCAGTGTACTACTGTCTCTCTCAGGAGTGCCTGGTATAAGATGTGTTTAACTACAGTGTGTTACTGTCTCTCTCAGGAGTAGATGGTATAAGATGTGTTTAACTACAGTGTGTTACTGTTTCCCTCAGGAGTGCCTGGTATAAGAATGTGTTTAACTACAGTGTGTTACTGTCTCTCTCAGGAGTAGATGGTATAAGAATGTGTTTAACTACAGTGTGTTACTGCCTCCATCAAGAGTAGATGGTATAAGATGTGTTTAACTACAGTGTGTTACTGTTTCCCTCAGGAGTGCCTGGTATAAGAATGTGTTTAACTACAGTGTGTTACTGTCTCTCTCATGAGTATGGATGGTATAAGATGTGTTTAACTACAGTGTGTTACTGCCTCCATCAAGAGTAGATGGTATAAGATGTGTTTAACTACAGTGTGTTACTGTCTCTCTCATGAGTATGGATGGTATAAGATGTGTTTAACTACAGTGTGTTACTGTTTCCCTCAGGAGTAGATGGTATAAGATGTGTTTAACTACAGTGTGTTACTGTCTCTCTCAGTAGTAGATGGTATAAGATGTGTTTCACTACAGTGTGTTACTGTCTCTCTCAGGAGTAGATGGTTTAAGATGTGTTTCACTACAGTGTGTTACTGCCTCCATCAAGAGTAGATGGTATAAGATGTGTTTAACTACAGTGTGGTACTGTCTCTCTCAGGAGTAGATGGTATAAGATGTGTTTAACTACAGTGTGTTACTGACTCTCTCAGGAGTATCCTGTTAACGTTTAACTAAATGATACTTTGACAAATTCAAAGGCGGAGGGTTATTTAATTTGGTGATTCGGTGACTGAGAGTCCGTTTCAAGTAGGAAACTCTTCAAAGAGTGAGTCTTACAACCATCTGTTACGGTATCCACTGTTAGTTACCGGTCTAGCCCACTAACGGCTCATATATTAATTTCAATCTCATCTCGTTGCTAGGTGACATCGGTGAAATGATATAATGGATGGCCTTATTTACGTAACAAGTCACTAGTGTTTGTTTTACTAGTATTCTAAGCAATGATTATATATATATGGTATTGATTACACCACGGGCACTTATATACCTGAGCAGATAGTTCGTATATATATATATATATATGTATATATATGTATATATATATGTATATATATATATATGTATAAATATGTATATATATACATATATATATATATATATAATATAATACATATTTATATTTATCACCAAAAGCGGACAGACAACGAAAGCAGACAATAAACAACGTAAATAAAAACACAACAAAGGCAACATAAACAAGCTACAGTTATTAATCAGTCGCATTGATTTCGATTTGACTTTAGGTTAAAACAAGTAATAAACATTTACTTCATCGATTAAAGTAAACTGTCATTAATGAAGGCTTCAAGGAACTATTCGGACAACAAATGTTTATCATCTTGAAATCTTTGCACGGTAGTGGAAATAATACGTTAACTACACTGCCCGGCATTGCTCTGCGTGTACTAGCAACTATATACATACATGCATAGCAAGCTCTTTGCCAATTCAAAGCCTTTGTTTTGTTCGCTTTGTTCCTGCGTGACTCATGAAAGGACAACAACAAGTGATATAAGATAAATAATTTCTACCAGACTCATATGTGCGTCGTTTTATAATTTATATAACTTCACCCTATCTATTAAATCCAATCTTACACAGAAAACGTAACGTGTTTTTTCTACAAATCCACGCTAATTTCTTGTGTCACCGTATACAACATAAAAATACGTTTCAATAAAGACATACATGAAGTTGACGAAAAGTCAAATAAAAAATGGATAAATTTCTATTCAAATTATATGAAAGAATAGGGATGCAGTATACCGTCACCATGGCAACAGTGATTAGCTGTATGGGATCTTAGAGCGCCTTTTCGTCTTTTTTTTGTTCGCGAGAAAAAGGTTTGTACTTCGTGAAGCCCTTAGGCAACGTTAGGAATCTGGTGATCAAGACTTTCCTGTCATTTTTCAGGGGAAAACTGAATTTCTTGGATTCAGCCAGTCATCTTCTGTGTTTTATCTTTCTCAATGACGGTTCGTTAAGTTTGGATTTTATCTTGATTTTAGTTGCGTGATTTTTATCGACAATCATTTGCATATCTGATGTCGACAACGTACTTTTTGTTGAGAAAATCGAAATGTGGTGTAGGCGAATGAAGAGAGGCTACTCGGTTGGGTCAAGGACCGGGTTTGGTGTCCACGATGTTGTTGGCAGAAATAGAGTGAGAGTCCTACCGTGGGGCGGGGGTGGGGGGTATAAGAGAGAGAGAAACAAGGCGGGGTCGTCCCCCCCCCCTTGAACCATATACGGGGATCTGTTGTTCTTGTTACGACATTCTAAAGTTATTATGTTTACTGAAATTCAAGGATAGGAAATGGTTACATGGTAGCAACTTTGCTTCAATATTAACATTACTGCACTACGGTATAGAGCTTGATTCTAAATTCAACATGACTCGGCAGCCTTGTTTGTTCTTTTAATTATTCAACCATAAGATGTAATGCATTAAACATCATTGATGTCGTTTATTTCATAATAAAATATTATACAAACATTTTTTAAATGTTTAAGGTGACTGAATAAAAACAGAACAGTAGCGTGCTTTAACGTGTCACCTGAACCGGTAATCTTTAGTTTGCAATGATTTTGCAAAATTTCTGTCAGATTAAGTCCCAGGTGTCTTTTATTTCACTTCAAAGACCTTCTTTTGGGTACACATTTCGAGAGATTTTTTTGTTAAATTTTAGGTGACTAAAGGGAAACAGAACAGTAGCAGGCTTTAACGTGTCACCTGAGCCGGTGATGTTTAGTTTGCAATGATTTTGCAAAATTTCTGTCAGATTAAGTCCCAGGCATCTTACAGCGGTCGGACTCTTCCATTTATCGTAACTGTAACTAAGGCATATGTAGTGTCGTTCTCAATGTTAGATTTCGACATCTGAATACTGTAATTGTGTAACAACCTCTTACTAACAAGTAACATTATTTAATTAATTAAAATGAGTAAGGAATACGTGTGAAGTGTCATTCTCAAAAGTATTTGTAAAACGACCAAAAACATAGTGTGGCTGTAAACCCAAAACCCTAATAAATAAATGGAAGAATCTGGCCTGTGAAAGATGATATTTTCATGTTGATTCAGGAAAACGAATGACGTCACATACTCACATATTTTCACAAGAGTTAGGTCTCCTTTTCGATTTGATTGGATGAGAGTCTCCGGATCAATTCGTCTATTTTTTACCACAAGAGAAAATTTAAGTCCTTTTATTTTCAGCCATTTATCTTCCAACTTTGTCTTTTGGTTCAAATGGTAATAGTTTCAAATCACGTGATATCAGTTCATCCAATCCGGACAATGCTTAATTCGTATTTGTATAAATAACTCCATCCGACAGGCGTTAATGTAAATCACGACATAAAATTATAAAGCGTTATAATTTTTTTAAACTATAAAATATAACACAGGTAAGCGAAACGACCAGATAGTAACCAAAAACCTTCATGAAAACGACGGGAATCCGAGTTTATCAAAGCGAAGTTGAAGAAATAGCCGACAATAGTGACAGAAGTTCTAAATACATGCAGACACGTTTACATAGAGATACGAAACGATACAGCTAACTGTGGTTAACTGCATGGTACCAGGCGAGGAACGTTGGATCGTCTGTTAGAATCCTGTTACCATGGAAACGGCAATCGAATCATTTGTATGCAAAACACAAAAAAAAAACAGGTCCAGAAGTCCGTCAGAGGAAAGACAGTGTGAGTATTTAATCAAAATCAACAAAATTGTAGCCTATTGTTCTTTTTGATTTCGTTTGAAGTAGTTTTGTAGCAACAAAACAATCTTAAAAGATGTACAAGGTTGAGGTTATTATTTAGAATTAGGTTAAGTACTACACCTTGTTGAATGTATATAGTCAATATACAGATGGTTGTAAAGCAGCACTAAATACTCGAATACAAAATGTGACAAACAAAGAACTTCTCCACTCCAGCAAATAGCAAAATAAGTTGTTTTTTTTTTAATTTGAGAGCGAATAAATACAGCTGACAATTATTATAAAAGATCCGTTGTTATAATTATGAAGTCAGCAAAATACGCGACAGCTTTGTATCTCATTGACAGAAAGATAGTTAAAGACGGAACGTTTCTGAAAATATCTGGATGGACATCGAAAAGGAAGAACACATCCTCACCGGTTACTGTCGAATGAAAGTTTGTTGGAGGGATATGTTAGTGTCCAGGGTACTTCGAAACCATCATATATAAGACTCATCGATAATTGGAAATAGCCGTATCTATTACAAAGTAACGGTTTCTCCGGCGCCTGTGTAAATGACCTTTGGATTGTCCGTTTGCTCCGACCTATTCCGATGACCTGTCCAGTCCTTTGTCTAAGGGATGGCGTGCCATATTCAACTCCCTTCACCCTTTGTGCCCGATTCACTAACGATACGCATGGGTTACCACGGTGACGTCTAAGATTCTCACTGCTTGACTCGGAAAGAATTTTTCACAAAAGCGACCACTGTTACCAGATCCTCGCCCGGTCGGTCCCACAAGCTCCGGTTTCCTCTTCGGCTGATACGAGAAGCCTAGGCTTATGAATAGAGCTATGTCAGTGTTAGTTATCAAGTGTGATGGCGAGTAACCAACCCCGCTAATGATTAGCAGAAATCCCGGATTTGTTAAAGGCAGGATTGTGTGTGTTGTTTATTGTTTAACCGCAGTGAGGAGTATATAGCGAGTTAAAACTGATGAGTTTAATGAACAAAACATCACGTTCAAACTGACAAAATGGTCCCACAGTCTGAAGCCGGACAAATTCTTTCTCACGATCTCCTGACAATAATAGGCTAAACAGGAAATTGCAGAAACAAAAGGTAGTAGATTGGACTTAAGACAATTTATATGTATAGGCCTACAGCCATATTATGGTGGGTGCTATACGTCTGCGTATAAAGACAAAGAACAGGAAGTAAACGACATTCTCACCAAGAATACCATAGGCTGTCTGAATTCACGGTAATGTAATGCGAAAGTTGTGCTTATACTTCTGAGCCCATTGAACATTACACTAACTTCCATTAATTTACACTCTCTACTACTGAAGGAACGATCTCAAGCGTTACTATCAGGCTGGGTGTTGTGAAACAGCCCTAACAGCCCCACCCCCTTCTGACCCTCATAGACTACCATCCCTACGCCCGTCCCCTCAAATACATTGATGAACAATGACTCCAGACTGAAGACAGCCTATAAATAAAGGTAGTCTGGGGAGCTCGAAGAAAAAGTTCCCGTCAAAACGTAGATAATCCCCTCCCCCCTCACCTACTGATTTTTCGGTGTTCAGTCAAAATCTGATCTTGCACGGAGGAGGGGGGGGGGGGGCTTTGCGGTAACGGTGTTTAAAGGCAGTCGCTGTTCCATTAGACCTAAACCACAGAGCCTCCGACACAACTGGGCAGGGGGGGGGGGGCATCCCCTTTCCCACCCGCAATAATTTTATCATTAATTTATCATTAATTTTGATGCTTGTGTGACGGTACTTTCTACTCCCTGACCATTGGTGTTACCCCTGCCCTCCTTTCTCCACCCCACCCTCCTTCATCGCAAATCTGCATCGGGACTCCTTTGAATCTCTGTTCAGAGCAAGGGTTTGGACGGCTGAGCTGTGTTTAAATGATGAAGTATGTGGAGTCACTTATTCTTCCCTGATCTGGCCAATAGCTACTATAGTGGTGTAATAATGCTAATGTATTACTATAGCCATGCCCTTGTATGCCTTGCACAGACCATGAAGACTACGACAATAATATGTTTGCCCGTGTATTCGTATAGGAAAATACATTCATATTATGCATGTCTGCATGGTTAAAGGAAACCTTCATGTTGAAAGTTGCTAGTTTCCTTGAATTCTTCGAAAGACACAGTTTTAAGCAAAGCTAGTTATATATTTTTCATGGCCACGATATGTTTCATACGGTATGAAATGAATGGACCCTTAACTGGAAAGAAATGGCTGTAGTGTGGTAGCCTATGTGTCTTTAAGCTCATTCTTTACGAGTACTACAACAGCATGAGTACGAATACAAGTAGAATTCCTTAGTATGAGTACACATACGCCGGGTACAAGGCTCTAAGCATGCATGTGTACGAGTAAGTATATCCTGTACTACAGTGTATAGTAAATTTCCAAAATTCCTTTGAGTACAAGTACGAACACAGATCCATTAGGGTGAGTATAGAATACGAGCATAAGTATAGGGACTCAGTACAACGTTGTGTGTTTAATCACCATCTCAAGAAAGACCACGGCGCAGTGCATACTTGAAATTGTTCCATCAACTTTAATTTCCGTAGTTTAGCATCCCCCCCCCCGGCATGTTTTATGCCACCTTTTGCTAGAGAACAAAAAAAAACGTTAACCCCTTCCTCAGCTCAGGTCTTACCAAAAAATATATATAAAATCGAAGAGTGGTAGTTTAAAACTTCCTTAAGAAATAAAACCAAGTCTAACTAAGTGGATATGTTTTCATTGATTTCATTAACTCCTTTAAATTATTTTGAATCATTCTAAAATATATGCCTCATATATGTCTTTGACTGCCGTACATTATCTATCGACCTTGGATCCCCAAATGCAAAATCTCCTCGTCGTTTGGATAAATAATTGACTAACCCGTCATGGATTAGTACTAGCGAAATAAATAAATAAATAAGTTGCGTCTCTAACATGAATCGGCATATGAGTCCTCCCCCCCCCCCCATATCATAGTCTACTGTATACCTCATTACAATATATTTATGCTATTATAGTCTGTGAATCATGTAATGTACAAGCAACAACAAGTAAACATTAGTTGAAATGGCTGGTTCTTTTTATTAATATTTCAGTGACAAACCAACCCTGCTTGACGAGGCATTTGCCAAGAGATATGTTTAGGCGATATTTGTATTTAAATGATTATGATAGACAGGCAGATTGTTTAGTCTTGATATTATAACTCAAGAAATGAAAAGTTGACTGATGTTGGTAATGTCAGTTCTCAAGCTATTCTGGTTTTTAAGGTAGTACTCACTGTTTATATTCTAAATCTCTGCAATGCTCCTTTAAATGTTAAATCGATGACGTCAGCTCCTCAATGCAGGCCATAATGTTATTGTTAATCCATTGTTTTACAAATATCTAATAACCCCAACAAAACATGGTCTCTTAACTTTATATGTAAACAGCGGAGCACACTGATACGATATTCATCGCTATTATTCCCTGGCAAATTTATACCACAAATTTTAAGTCTTATATTTCTCCATTGAGCTTTGTGTTGCATCTGAGGAACTGAACTAATTGTCTGTCTATTAGACTATATAGTCCAGTCACTTTAATTGATGAGCCTCAGCTGTTTAAAGGGTCATTTATGAGACGAAACTGAACTTATCAGAATCGAATGTAATAGTTAATTACTCTATCTGAAAGACAAACGAGGAGAATATTTGAAAAATTGTATCCCTGATCTACCTACTACATCTTGTCTGATAACAGACGCGGATCCTGGAGAATTGGGGTGAGTGCCCCACCCCACACCCCCTCCCTTACCCCTCTTTTCAACATCACACACAAATTTAAAAGTAAAGCTATTAGCACAACCTTACGCTTATACTGGGGAGGATGCTCATATAGACCCTCTGTAAGGGGAGGCGGCGTCAAGTTGACCACGGAAACTCCCCTTATAAAATCTTGGAATCCTCCCATGGGTATAAACTTGCGCATGCGAACCAACAGTTCGCCCACTACTTGCAACTTCAATCAGTGCACATTATAGTTCCAATTAACCTCCTCAGTGTGCACGAAATAAACCTTGAAATATATCAGACACCTCAAACAAAGTGGCTGATCTACTAAGTCTAGTAAAATCCATATATTAGGTCAGCTCCTCAGAAGTATCATCGAGAGTCGATAAATTATCTGAAAACAATGAAGTACTTTTAAGGCACCAATTGACAATTGTATCATGTTGTTATGTATTTTATCATCTTTGAATGTTTTATTGTTTATGTAAAGGTGCAAGAACAATTACAGTTATTATTTATTTTCTTTTTGATATATATAGTCAAAGAAGTGACAGACAGGCATTAGCAAATAGACTATGACATTGGAGCCGATTTCTTTATTTGCTGTAGTGTATTTTGTAGTATTAAAGTAGCAGATACTTAACATATTTGAATATGAGTTAGGCCCCAAAATAGACCTGACATGAAATATTTCTGTCTTCTTTGTTGAACTTTTCTTCACGAACAGAAATACCTGATCCTTAGTCGCAGGGGGATTTGATACCTGACAGTTTGGGGGGGGGGGGGCATAGCTAGGGGAGAGGTTTAAGGGGAGGGGTCCCCCCTCCTATGAGAAAGGTTTGTATTTTATAAAGCCCCTAACTGTAATATGGTGCTATATGTACAGGTTGTGTATTTAAATTATGCTATCTGTATAAAAGTGTTGTCTGAGTTTATTAAGCGACATCAAAAATAACAAATGGTTAAATTTACAGGTAGTGAATGGCTAGACGACGGCCCGTTTACATTCTCATAGAAGGCAAACCGGCTGACAGCTATCTCCATGTTTATATCAGTGTTTCTCTCAATACAGCCAAGCTGGATAACCTTAAAGGGCATTGGTACTACTAGTAGTATACTAGTACAAGTGCGTTACGGATTTAAACAAGAATCGTCACATTGGGTCGATCTTTATAGCCTTTGTAATTACATTATACAAATACAAATAAGTATCGCAGGATTGTCAGTAATTTTTTAGTGGTATAACGAACCAAATAACCGGCGACCGAATCAGATAAAAAAGTTCTGGGTTAAAGTGGGGTGACAAGTGCCCCACTCCCCACCCCTCTTTCCTCCTGTAGTCCAGTCACTGCTTAGAAGTATATGCCAGGCACTTTATCATTTTCCTCTTAACGTACTACTATTAAACAAGGAAGGAGAAAGTTTCTCCCTAGCCCTCTAAATCTCCGCCCCTCTCCCCCTCTCCCCCTCCCATTCCACACTTATTCCCCGAATTCGAGAACAGGAAGAGCGGTCTTTTATCGACTTAATGTTAATTACATATCTGTAAATCTTTACTACAGTTGCTTTTAATAAATGGAAGGTATTCACCGTTCGACGCCCTCCTCATCGAGGCATCCCATCTCAGGTTAGCCCCCTACAACCCCCTACTTCAACCCCATTCGTATTAACCAGATGTAGTGTTAAAACGCGTCTCCTTATTTAACTCGCTACTAATTCAATCTTCGAAGTAAACAATATACACAATCTTTATATTTTTTCCAGTAACATTAACCTGTTTTTTTTTTGTATTTATAAAGATGGGCGTGTCAGTTGAGATCCAGAGCTATTATCACCTTTCAGATATGACTTACCATAACACAAAACACAAAGGTTATATATGTCACCTTTGTGTCCTACTGCAAAGCATAGAAGAAAACAACCCAGATGGTTGGAAAACAGTCCTCAGCTCCATAATAACGTCAGTGGATATTTTCATATGTCACTTATTAAGTCTGACGTCACCATGATATGCGGACGTCGATATGCTAAGTCTTCTTATAAACATATCTTTTCAATGGATGTTTAAGGTCAGTATCTACAATGGACCGAAAGGGCATGAAGGAAATATATGCGGATATAAGTTTGTAATTTTACAAACCAACGACTGACCGTAGTACCATAACGTGGCGAGGCTGCCCCTATAAAACTTGGGATATTTTGCACAATCCTGTCTGTTCTGTCCGGCGAACTTTGTTAAATACTGCTCCTTAGTTGAACGACTGAGATTAATCAACAGGGACGTGGCAAGCCTGGTCGGTCCCGCGGGACAACTATGTCACTGGGCCATGCTTCTGAAGTCTTCACTTTAACTTAGGTTTTATGAAAATGACAGTGTGTTATTTTGTTCATCGCCCCGGCCCCAATTGACTCCAAGGTTTGTGGCTGTAGCCCAAGGTTCTTCCCCCTCCCCTCTCCCTCGCCAGAGTTGTAGTAGGTGAATCATGTATACACTGTATTCTCATACAGCTTCTCTGATCCTGCAACGACCTGCGGTCAATTGTCTATACAACTTTACTACCCATAACGTTTCTTCATTCGATATGGTTTATCTGTACATGTATTTAAGGTTACCTTCACAACATGCATGTATTGATGTATTACCATTGAACCTCATGCCCTATATAGGCGCTAGTGGAAATAAAACTAACCAGACACGAATCGATCCCGTATCGTGCAGACTATACAAGCAACGAGGCCTGCGTTGGTGGTTCACGACATTACGTTGTATAACGGCCTATAACACACCATGATATATTGCTCCGTAAGGAGGCGATGAGGCAGTTGTTCCACTTTGAACATTCTAACATGGAAAGCTGCCACGAAGTCTGATGGTGAGACTAAGCGATGCTTTCATAGTTCTTCCCGATTGCACGACACAGCCCCCCCCCCCCCTCCCCCTTTCCAAATTGAAAGTCATCAGTTTTCTCGCCAAAATTAACTTAGCAATCCAAAACATAAATAGTTCATTTCCAATTTTCTCGTGGAGCCATTTATCATCCATTGGTGTATGCTGCTCAATGTCCTCAGATACTATAACATGAAACAATATATATATATATATATATATATATATATATATATATATATATATATATATATATTTATATATATATATATATACATATATATATATATATATATATATATATATATATATATATATATATATATATATATATATATATTATAACTCGCTCAGTGTGAGCAGAAGCAGCATTCAATATAATAACTATATGCATATTAAAATGTTTCTGGTTACCATTTGTGACGATACTAAATGAAAAATGTTATCTTCTATTAGGAAAATCTATTTCATTCGGTTTTATTGTCGTATAAATTAAACATACCTGCTCGTCGTGCTGAGTCAAACTCCTCTGTCCCTCTGTAGGTGACTGGCTCGATAGAGTAACTTCCGGCACTCAAGTTTATACCACCGTCATAAACCTGTCAAGAGACTCTCAAGTCGAAAATGGCGAATATTTCTCCTGAAATAAAACTATTCCTTAGAAGAGGATCGTTGTACATTCATTCCATGGGGGAAATTTTAGAGATAAATTTCCCGCAGTACCGTACCATTCAGAAAATGATTCAGTTACTGTTAAAATCTACACACGAACGTATATAGTACAATATATGGTTCACTTTAGACCAATAAACGTTCCGCCAACACCGGACACATCCACATGGAATAACTTTATAATACCGCAGCAGTAACCACTTTGCGATGACGTTGTCAACATACACAGCTTTATCTCAGGTAGATATATCCAGTTGATAAGTTAAACATAGGCGGACTGCAGTATATAAGATTCATTCCTATCCCACCAGAATACATAGATCACTCCACATGGATATCCTCCGCACGGATATACACAAACATCTATATATTTATTACTAACACAAGTACTATATACCACTTAACGTTCACTGTATGTACATACCTATTATTCAAAACAGGTTTTCCTTTTCTCGTGTACGCCTTTAATTAAGTCTTTTCTCTGACTATATCGCTGCTTCGCCTTTTATAACCGAACGTATATACCTTAATGTCCCGCACGCGATTGCTTAGACCAGAGTTGATATCGACCTGCAACCCATAGCACGTATACCACGCCAATATACAACAAGAGCTATATACACCGACGACCAAGCCCACGATACCTTGGCAACCGGTAGAATGCCAACTCTTTAATGAAAAATATAAAAAACGTCCCGGTTACTAACTGCATATACGCTCTTACTTTGGACTGTGAAGAGTCAACGAAATTGTTCTTTTGTAAGAGAGAAAACCTTTTACAATGGAAAGACTAAAGTCTGGGCCGCCAAATTAAATGAAGCTATGCTCAGTCCTACAATGAATTATCATAGTAATATTGCATTCTCTTATATCGTCAATTCCCCTTTTACACGAACACCTTCATAATTTTTGAGATAATCAATGCCGCGTAAATGTAGTACCTACAAATAGGACCTCCCGTCGCGTTATTTTGTAAGTTACCGTGTTCATGCATGCATAAAATTTAAAAAGACAGTGGTTTATTATGGATGACACAACCTCTCTATTTCTTTTTCCTATTTCTTTATTTCTCTATCTATCTATCTCACTCACTCACTCTCTCGCTCTCTAACAGAACAAATATATATATGTAGATATATATAGATATATATATATATATATATATATATATATATATATATATAAGAAGGAAAGAAAAAAAAAAGAAGCCTCTTAAATTTTAGACGGTATATGTACTCTTCGTGGACAGGGCGCTACGAGCATTTGAAATTTTTAATATGAAGTATACGGTTTCCAGCACGCTTCCGCAAAGATCTGTATATATACACTGTATACATAAGATACGATAAAACCTTTTTTTCGATGTCCCGAACAAGCGCATCGTTCATTGGTCACAGCATACAAAAGTTACTTAGCAACCAAACAGAGTTCGCCTCTCTGTCCCGTCACCAGTCGACGAATACAGAGGAAGCTAAATGTAATCAGCGGGAAACGGCATCAGCGAGAAAAAGAGAGAAGCAAAAAAAAAAAAAAAAAAAGAACGGAGGGAGAAGAGAAATATAGATCGCCGGCTAGATACGACATTAAGTAAAGTATCTAATAGAAACATACAACCTTTCGTGCGAACAGTTACAAGAGGCCAGTTGAAAAATGATGAGTAGAGATGCTTTTAGGGCAAATTCGGCAGAAATTCTGGGATAATTAGAACAAAAACTGGCATGGAAACGAGGCGGGTATAGTCCGTCGCCTTGGTAGCGGCTTATGGTTCAAGGTCGATTTCTGTAAGATAAAAAACAGTAGCTAACGTGTTTTTTTTTCTCTTTTTCTTTTTGTATTTTTATTTTGTAGACTTTTTATCATTCCTCTCCAGTCTCTCTCTGCTCTTTGTTTTTCTTTCTTTTTAGTGGATTTGATAAAGGTACAATGCGTACGACGACGAAACGTCGAGTTTCTGCTCTAATTAGGGTAAAAAGATGAATTTTGTTAGCAATAAGGATGTAAGTATATGGATCGGCTTGTTGCTGTATCGCCTACAGGTAAATATGTACATATAGACATGCAGATGGGATAGGTAGTTCGTATATAGGCACCTGTGTGTTTATGTAATGACTTGTATATATAAGAAGGAAACACACCGCAAAATGTGTATATATTATAGCATCTGTTTCAAGTATATAGCTTTGAGATTGCTAATACAGTAGTAAAGTATTGACGTACGCTATATTCATATATATATTCAGTACTAAAAGTTACATACATGCAGTTCATTGGCTGTTTTATTCAAACGTTGCAGAATATGTACTTTTGTTGTTTGTTTTTGTAATTGAGATCTGCTTGCTCTACGTTACGAATTCTTATTGGAAACAGTGTCTGCCGCATGGGGGGGGGGCGGCGGAGTTATTCATGGCCCAAAATACCAACGTTTGTCTGGTGAATGCCAATTGCTGGAATAATTACAATCATAACTCTGTGAAAGATACTGGCAGCAAAACTATATGCACAGCTGCTTTAAAATTTTAAAAACTTTTGTTATAGGATGGAAATTTAGTCTAACTTTCAATCTAACTATTTAGCATCGGTGAACAATCTAATATTAATTGTACACTTGAGGATTGACCGAGCTGTTGAAAAAGTGCGTCGACATTGAAGACCAGAGTCAGTTAGTAACTCCTATTTTCCTACCTGATGTTTAGTCATCGTTGTGATGTCAAGAGTAAAATGACAAATTGCAGAGTGGGAATTCAATCTAACTTTACATATGAATCTAACCATTCATGATTTCCGAACTAGATGTGAATGAATGAATGAATGAATGGATGGATGGATGGATGGATGAATGAATGCATGCAGGCATACATGCATTAATGAATGAATATATTAATGAATGCATGGTATAATGAATGAATGCATTAATGAATGGATGCATGAATGAAAGAATGAATCAATGCATGAATAAAGAATGCATCAAACGAACGAGCCAACGAACGAACGATGGAATAGTAGAGTAAACTTTAATTATCCGAAATATACTCCATGTTATGTATCGGTAAGAATAAAAGCGACAAGGGAAAGGCAATGGTCCGTCTTCCCACTTAAGATAAACATGAGGAACAAATGAGATTTTACTGATGTGAAGGGCGATTAAGTTTTACCTTTCGTCAACATTTAAATTCGGCAAATTATCTTTAGGTAGTTCCTAATTCACTATAAATAACTTTTCCGCCCTGACCTAGTACGAATCAGCAGAGAGAGACTGTGGATGCAACGCCTTCGCACCATTCAACCTCATGGGCTCAACATTCAGGAAGGACATGTCTAACTTTTCTTCTGTCCCCCCTCCATCTCCTCTTGCCCCCCTGTCACTCCTCTTCTCATAGCTCTCTTTCACCTTTTTTTTCTCCTCACTTTCTGTCTTTGTCCTTCTCTACCCCCTTCGCTTTTAATCATCACTTTGACCATCTAATGTTTATCTCCCATCTCTCCTCTTCCCCTGTTGGTTTGTTTCTTTCTTCTCTCCATCCCTTGTCTAATCCCCTTACATCTATCTCTTTGTGTTCACCATGCTCATTAACCTGTCTGTATTCTGTGCGTGTTTTTGTCCCTTTTGTTACTGTTAAGTGTCATTTAGCCTCTGAAGAAGATCCTGCTAGCCTCGAAACGTCAGGCCAACTTACTTTTACACACTATTGATAACTTATCAGTTTTATATCATTCATAGAAATCGCCACACCACTCCCCCGACACCCCCACTTCCTCGCAACACCCCACTCCCCAACACACCCCACTTCCTCGCCACCACCACACCCCGCCACACCCCATTTCAGGCCACACCCCGCTCCCCCGCCACAACCCACTCCCGCCATATCCCACTCCCCGCCACATCCCACTCCCAGTCACACTCCACCCTGCCAAACCCACTTCCCGCAACACCCACTTCCTCACGACACCCCACCCCACCCCACCTCCCCGCCACACCACACTCCCCCGCGACACCCACTCCCAGCCAAACACCCACTCCCCGCCACACCCACATCCTCGCCACACCTAACTTCCACGCCACATCCCACTACCCCGTCCCACCCAGCTTCACGCCACACCCCACTTCCCAGCCACATCCCACTTTCCCCGCCACACCCCACACCACACTCCCCGCCACACCCCACCTTCTCTTAACACCCACTTTCCCGCTACACACCACTCCGTCCTGTCCATCTATCTCACTCGTATATCTACATGATAATCCTATCGATATAGACCTACTTCATATTTTCCTTAAAAATACGAATGAATATCTGTCATGAGCTTGAGGACGCGTCTGCATGAGGCAGACAAATGAGGTACCGATGGAAACAAGTAGGCCCATATCAGTTGTATGAATTCAGAAGTGTACAGTGTAGGCTACGTGAGATCATGAAAGTTCTTAGTTTCGGTTCATTACTAAGATGAGATGATCAGGTTCAAATTCCCGTCAGATTCGTTCAAGGAACTCTAGCATAATGCACGAGAGTATCATGTGTATATGTTTTTTATCGCTCAATAGGCTTATAATGTAAAGTCAACTTTACATGCAATGCAATTTTTTTTCTTTTATTGCGCATGCGCGACTTGAAGTGCGTTATACAAAATCTTTGGATCATATCGTGATGGTGATATCCGTTACGTTGCGAATTCAGCAACTATTCTAGTCTCATATGCCCTGCTATCCATGTGCCTCACATTTATTTACCCATCCATAATTGTGTTTTTTTATAAAGTACTCGGTAACACATGGAAGTACACATTGACGTTGGCTGAATTATCATCTTAACTGTCGTGAATGGTTTACTAATATTTACCACGCTTAAAATGTTTGGGCGAAATTGAAGATAATTAATCAATACATTACATTGCACATGCATATATCCATGACATATCAATATCCAATAACAACTGGCTATTGGATATTGTTATGGCACAACTATTTACCTTTAACTGTTTAACTGTTATTGTAAGAAAAACAGTAACAACAAGGGGGGGGGGGGGGCTGCGGGAGTGTACATGGTATTGTTTATGAAGCAACGCTCGTCTGGGCTTCTGTGTATATTGCATGCTGCAAGAAAATAGTCTCGACGACTAGTTTGTCAGAATAACATTGAGTGACATCATCAATCACGTGCTAATTCGTCATCTCCAGCTGGGAGAGTGGCCATAATAGATTAATCAATATCAGTTAGGATTTGACACATTGCTGGTGAGTGATACGTTAAAGGAGAGAAAAACCCAACTATCATCTATCATCTTTAGATTGTATGAAAGAGAAAAATCTTGTTGAGTTTGGGAGATTTTTGTAGTTATAGTTAAAAATCGTCCCAGTGGGCTCTCATTTGTAAATCTGTGATGTCTAGGGCAACAAGTGTGATCTGAAATGTTCTTATTTTTTTCTTCACATGTCAACAATGTTGACAGTGTTACCCGCGATGTCATCACTAGGTCATTTAAAGAGCTTCAATATGTCAAGTACAGTATTTGCAAAAAGCATCCACATAACAGAAATAAAACAATGTTATCAATAAAGAAAAAGAAAACAAAAAACACAACAACAATGGAACACGTATGGCTCGATGATGTCATATTTAGACTTGCTATAAGTCTTCGATCTTCTGTGTGTGTGGGTGTGTGTGTGTGAAGAAACATTAAAACCTGTGATTCGTGTATTCCCAAATAGAATAAGAATCTTCTTCGCTGGTTGGGGTAGTTGTTCATTCCAATAATCACTATATGGCATATGACAACGATGACGGTTGCGTTTGTGTCTGCCTTAAAGATTATTAACTACAGTAATCAAATGTTGCAGAAAGGTGCTTAAGTCTGTCCAATTATCTTTGTGGTTACAGTGAATATTCGACCGCTCCTAATCAGTGAGCCATCTCTCCTTTCATCGACTACAAAATATGTTCCTTCTCACAAACAGTAATGTTTTATCGTTCCACCCTCAAACCTTTGAAGTTTATGATTAACTTTATCGCTCCTGCGTGATGTTACATACTGTTTTTTTTTTTCATATGTATTTTGGTTTCTTTTAAAGGGAAATTCCGGTGACTGACATGTGGATTGCTCAATGAAATTAATGGAAAATTTGTGCAAACCCAACATGACATGTATTTTTTGTCAGAGAAATGATTTTTTTATATTGTTGAACTTTTGTATAATGCATCTGGCAACAGTAGAGTTAATAAAAGTGTTTTGGTTTCTTTTATGATATTTAACTCAGTTCTTCAATGATATATTTACGTTTTTATTTAAATTTGAAACAAACTACCGAGATGACGTCATAGAGTGCCTACTGTGATCCCCTCCTTGGAAGAATCAAGGGTTTAGCCAGTCCGAATAGGTCACATTCAACCAACCATATTTCGAGGTAGCAACAAGATACTGAGATTGGGGTTTGTGTGGGTTTGTTTCTTTTTAATATATGTATCACATATTCTGCCACCGGCATCATATCCCTAGATATGTGTCATATATTCTGCCACCGGCATCATATCCCTAAATATGTGTCACATTTTCTGCCACTGGCAAATTCTAAGATATGTGCCACATTTTCTGCCACCGGCATATCCTTAGATACCGTATGTGTCACATTTTCTACCACGGACATATCCATAGATATGTGTCACATTGTCTGCCACCGGCATCATATCTCTAGATACGGGTATTTTTTTCTGCCACCGGCAAATCCCTAGATATGTGCCACATTTTCTGCCACCGGCCTATCCTTAGATATGTGTCACATTTTCTGCTACCGGCATCATATCCTTAGATATGTGTCACATATTCTGCCACCGGCATCATATCCTTAGATATGTGTCACATTTTCTGCTACCCGCATATCCTTAGATATGTGTCACATTTTCTGCTACCGGCATATCCTTAGATATGTGTCACATTTTCTGCTACCGGCATCATATCCTAGATATGTGTCACATTTTTGCCACCGGCATCATATCCTTAGATATGTGTCACATTTTCTGCCACCGTCATATCCCTAGATATGTGTCACATTTCCTGCCACCGACATCGTATCCTTAGATATGTGACACGTTTTCTGCCACCGGCATATCCCTGGACATGTGTCACATTTCTGCCACCGGCATATCCCTTTGAAGGTCGAGTATTAGGGCATCCAGATTAAATAAAACCAACTTTCAAAGAAAGCTAATTGTTACAGCAGTTAATAATTTATCTTGTTTGTTGTTCAGGGGCGGGGGAAGAATGCTCAGCTGGGGGAGGGGATCCTGTGGGGGGGGGGCAAATTCTAGGAACAGTGGGACATAATTTGATTTGAGAGGGCAAACCACATAGTAACCTCAAAACTTTCCCACCCAATGAATCCTCTGTCTAGCACAAATTCCAGTCGAATGTTTTCTCAACAAAAGGACACGTTTTAGTACACTTTTACCTTTACATATCAACAACATGGCACTTTTCTTATTTCATTTTTTTTCTTCTTCCAACATTGCACCCTTTAATTAAAACAAATGGAAAATGTGTCCTATTTTAGCAACATCTTATTTTAATTTTAAGGAGCCCTGTGAAGTTTACCACAATAATGGTGGCGGGGTGGGGGCGGGGGAGGGGGTTGGGGGGGGGGGGCGGGGAGCACGTTACCTTTGTGACGCCCTTTAAAAAGCTCCACTGGTTTTGTTTGTAGATGATACTTGACGCATCACATGCAAGCTAAAACTATAGCAACGACTCTAATTCAAATAACAGTATTTTGTTTTTGTTGATATTTATCATTTCAAATGAATCATCACCAATTATAATCAACTGCATCGGACTCACAATATTGTGTCATGCCTAATTGTTCCGACTCAAAGGCATAATGCTTATACATTCCGGACGAATTCCAATAGTATTATGCTGCATAATTTAGACGTATGGGCCTATACAAGGAAATAAATGAGGGGGGGGGGGGGTTGTTAAAGATTTTGGAAAGTCCCTGTATTTTCCCAAGTCGTAATCATGCAATCAATTTTGCAAATCAATTATTGATTTATGAACTAATTTATTCTCAACCGAAAGGAAAGTACCTCAATATAGGATTTGCTCCCTTGTCTTGTACATGGGGGAAAATCAACTCTAGATCGATTTGCATATTACATTGATTACAATCTTAGATGATCTGGTACATGAATGCTTTTTATGAACATAACAAGTAAATGTATTACTTATGTTTAATTTTTTTGTTGATCCTCTTTTCCTATACTGTTTTTATTTAATTAATTTTATCTTTTTTTCAGTTGGTTTCTTAGTTTGTAAATTTTTCCCTATGCTAATAACTCTTTTTATTTTTCTAATTGTTTGCCTTTGTTATATCCCTTATTTGAATAATATATACCTCTTTTCTTCTTCTTTTCCCCTTTTCTATTTACATAAATGCTTTGAGGACCTAGTGGGAAGGTCGACTCTGGCTTTCCGAGTAATCCACTTTTAAAAGTTGAAATCATAAAATCAATAAAATGATGTCACTAATTGGGGCACTTCTTTCCCTCAAACTTTGTTCTATTATTCATAGCATAATCATATATAGAAACAAAGTTCAGAATTACCGATAAACTTATAAGTTGGAATTCATGGTGTAACTTTCATTCCATTGAAATATGTATAGTTAAATTTAACACAGCAAACGACTTGATATGTTCAATTTTATGATTAGTTTCCTATGTAAACGGGTTACAATGCATGCCAAAACACCATTGGTATAAGAACGAAGACGAGAATGGATGCGGGGAAGTGGAGGGGTTGTGAAAAATGCTTTAAAACATCCCTTATGATACGTTACTATACAAATAATTAGCAATGTGGTACATTGAGGCCATCATATGCAGATACAGGAGGGGGGTAAGGATCAACAGAGAATATTGACAACCGTTAACATATAAAATATAGGTTTTTTTTCAATCTATGAAATGGAGAGAGAGCGCCCTCTTTCACTTTTAAACTGATCCGTAAGGGGGGGGGGGGGGCACCTTTCATCATGATTGTGAAACCACCTTGGAGTGTGTTCACTTTGGAACTGCCCTAAATACGGCCTCGTTTCTATATCGGTCATAGTTTTGTAGATTTCACTCGGTTTGTCGTCGATGAGAAAATGAGAGACTTTGCATCTTCACTTTTCAATTTTACGTGAAAGGCTCTTATCGGATCGTTTCCCTCATTCTAGAAATGACTAATACTGTAAGAAGATTGTCGCCCCAGTTTGAAAAGCTTTCCCCTTTTCCCTCTTTACCCCCTTTTATCCCCTTCTTCTTCTTTCCTTCGAATATAAACAAATACATATAGCCTTATATATATTTCAATCATTGTATAAGGCAGATCGATTCTTTGGGGTCCCATGCATTTACAATTTAAGTGATATGTATTCGCCATAGTTAATTTGCATAAAACGACTTGAATTGTAAAAGAGTTTCAGATTTTATCAGAGCCATTGAAGCGGTAAACAACTAACGAAATCTTAAAAGTATCTGTTTACACAAGTTGTCTCAAGGGTGTAGATAAGGTCTGTCGGGGATCAATTAACTTGATATATTTTTACTTCGTTTGTTTCGAACACCTGGAAATTCATCGTTTCTGCAGCTATATGACAAATGACTAACCTTGGACTAGTGCAGGTGACTGCATTAACAGGTGACTACAAACAGGGGCATATTACACTCACCACATGCCTGTACAAGGGCGTGTATCCTGTTGTAGCGTGTAGCAATTTGCTAGATTTATATCATCCAAACCTAAACATACATGGATCATGTACAAATCGTTCGAAGAAGCTGCTCTTTGCCTATGGAATGTATTACCACTAGAAAACAGATATGCTTCCCTCACTTCGTTCAAAAACTTTTGAAAAGTCGTCAAATGCGTCAAGTATTCATCAATGTTAATGATTAGTTCTTTTGTTCATTGTATTAGCTTTCTTCTATCTTTTCCTCTCCCTCGCCTGAGCACCCTTCCGGGTGGATATCATTACCATTACCGTTATCGTTATTATTATCATGATCATGATCATGATCGATACTATTATCATTACCATTACAATTATCATTATCATTATTACCATTACCACCATGATCATTATCATTATCATTATCATTATCATTATCATTATCATTGTCATTGTCATTGTCATTGTCATCATCATTATCATTATCATTGTCATTGTCATTGTCATTGTCATCATCATTATCATTATCATTATCATTGTCATTGTCATTGTCATTGTCATTGTCATTGTCATTATCATTACCATGATCATTACCATTACCATTACAATTACCATTACAATTATCATTATCATTATTACCATTACCACCATGATCATTATCATGATCATTGTCATTGTCATTGTCATTATCATTATCATTACCATTACCATTACAATTATCATTATCATTATTACCATTACCACCATGATCATTATCATTACCATTACAATTACCATTACAATTATCATTATCATTATTACCATTACCACCATGATCATTATCATTATCATTGTCATTGTCATTGTCATTGTCATCATCATTATCATTATCATTATCATTGTCATTGTCATTGTCATTGTCATTGTCATTATCATTACCATGATCATTACCATTACCATTACAATTACCATTACAATTATCATTATCATTATTACCATTACCACCATGATCATTATCATGATCATTATCATTGTCATTGTCATTATCATTACCATGATCATTACCATTACCATTACAATTATCATTATCATTATTACCATTACCACCATGATCATTATCATTATCATGATCATTATCATTATCATGTCATTATCATTATCATGATCATTGTCATTGTCATTATCATTATCATTACCATGATCATTAACATTACCATTATCATTCACATTATCCATTATCATTATCATTACCACTATCACTATTTATCACTATCACTATATATCACTATCATTATCATTAATATTCATTATAATTATCACTATTACAATCACTATAATTATCAATATCATTGACATTTTCATTATTATTACTTAGGAAGTGTATACGTATAGGGAGAAACAGAGGGAACGATTTTGTTCTCCCTTTTCTTCATATTTGGTTTCCCGAAAGGGAAAACTATGGAGTCAAGGGGACAACGGATTGCAAAGTCGGCAATGACTATAACGTGTATCGCAAAGTCGGTAAGTACTATGACGGTTAGATTCGTTCAACACGGCAGCATACAAAAACGTATTCAAAGCCGAAGCCAAAGTGATTTAATCAGGTCACACATCCGGAATTATATGCATGCAAGGTTCTTCAATACCGCCCTAATTACCTTTCAGGAAGACAATTCACGCTGTATAATTTTAAAATAAAATAAAACTGTTAGCAGGCCAACTTACTTTTACACACTGTATAATTTTGATTGTTTTATCACTATTACATTCATGGGTGTAAGTTCACGCACTAAATGCGTTCTCAGGTTTGAGATCGATTTGGGACCGACTTTCGTTTTCACTAGTGGAGGGGTGACACCCCATTCTCCCCTCCCTCGCATGTACGTCCCTAATTGCATGGACGGTACACAATCCCGATAATCGGTTATAGCTAAATTGGGGAGGGGTGGAGAGGATGAATAATTGTTCATTTCATGAGAGATAAATGTACAATTAAAATATGTCCACAATGAGAGAAAGGGTAGAGCTTATCATTATTTTGACCAAATATGCTACAAGATCAAATCATATAATCACTCATTTATGCTCAGATGTAAAGAAACAACCATTTTGATGGCACTTCCAGGCCTGATAAGGGCGCAACAACCCTGGGCGACGGGTCAGTCATGCGGTACGGGTAGATATGGATAAAGAATAATATATCCTTTGTTTCATTGTATACTTAAAGATGATTCAATCGGGGGGGGGGGAGGTGTTTGACGTAATTGTCCCCGGTGTCTGACCGGTCTCTTGATTGGCTTGACCACTCCGAAGTTTGCTTTTACGGCACTGATTTTTTTAATTAATAAGGGCCGTGAAGAGAACCATAACTCTCGCGGTGAAGCTCTATATGCCAAGCCATGCAGAATGTGTTAACACACTTTCTAGTAGCTATAATACTTTTCAAAATATTCAGCTATACAGATTAAAATTCCAGTTTCGTTTCCCTATGCGGCAGTGATAAATCCGCACTTCTTCAACGCGATCCTATGGCTATAGTTGCCTCTATTTAGGCATATAAATCTGGTTATGTGTATTATTATTACTATTATGTGTATTATTATTATTATTATTACACAGCTGATATTGACAAAGCACTTCAACAAACAGCTACCTTCAATCACAGATGCTGTCGGCCGGTCATGGTGTATGGAATTCTTGCTTGCACGTGTGAATTTATTTTTCCTTTTTTTGATTGTCGAAATATTTAAAAATTGATATTTATTCTTCCCTATAAATCGACTGGTTGAATTTCACAGAGAAATTTCTTTACCGTCATGGCAAATACGCTGTGTCGACATTTTGCACTGATATTTAACTTGCTGTGGTCATTTTTCGGTATAGATAAACCTAATGAAATATAGATAGAAAACGTTCATTGTTTGCAAATGAAACTATCACATTTTTATATCACTGAGATGTATATATACAGGTTCATTCTAGTGTATAAAAACTACCGGGATTGAATGGTTAGGGCTTGTCGTCGCATACATTTTGAGGGAATATCGGTGATTTTTGTTCATTCACCTCTGGCATATAGTGGCGCTATTGCACCTTTGTAAGTTCTTATATAGATGATAGAAAAAAAGGAAAAATCAAGGCTTCTTTTATCACTTAATTCTTATAGATAGTTTTACCAATTAGCTATATCTTAATTAATCTTTGTAAATCATATAATATAATATGTGTCATATGTGTTATATAATATGTTTAGGTGGTAAGCCTAAACAGTCGGAAATTCTGCAGCAGTGTTGCAATATTATATATATATATATATATATATATATATATATATATATATATATATATATATATATATATATATATATATATATTATATATATATATATATATATATATATATATATTATATATATATATATATATATATATATATATATATATATATATATATATATATATAGCGGGAGGCCTGGGTTCGAATCCCGGTGGAGGCTGGAAGTTTGTTCACTGTTCTGGATTTTATATATATATATATTCTGTTCAAAGTATCTCTTTCGAGCTCCGGCTTTAGGAATCACAAATGACTTCGAGTTGGTTAGATTCATGTTTGATCTCTAGAGTAAGGCAAATATGTCACTAAAACAGAATTAGTATTGTTCGATACAGGTGACACGCCTACAATGGAATTATTTACCGGTATGGAACCTTTGGATACACAATCAGCGTCCATAGCCTAGTGGTTAGGGTGTCCGCATATAAAGCGGGAGGCCAATCACCATTTTGCATGTAAGACAGGGACGTAGCCAGGGGGGGGGCAGGGGGAGCGACCGCTCCCCCCCTTTCAGTTTCGAAAAAAAATGTTTAAAAACTGTCGTTTTTTAGCATGGTATTTTGTCAGTGCTCTTTTGATCTTGAATACTCGTCAGCTCCGTTAAGTCGATTATAATCGTAGTAACATTCCCGCCTACTGATTGAACTACTTACTTAGTTTGGCAGATGCAATTAGCTAAATTTAGCCTATAGCCTATTACAAGCCTACAGTTGGCCACAGCGTATACCTAAATATATTGCCTTATGTCACGAACCGTATGCACAATAACGTCGACAACGTTCGTTCTCATCCTTTCTTTGATTCGTCCTAAGTTGTTGCACGAACAGCATGTTATGAAGCTAAGCTAGCAATCGTGATACGCACTTCCTATAAATAATTATTACACTGCTAATTAAATACACTGCGATAACGATATTTTTTTAGACCACTGCATATCTGGCTATATTACAAAATATGAAAGTTTATATTGTCTATCAGTTAAGTTCGTCAAATGTATTAAAGTCCAGACATTGGACAATAAACAAGAATCATCCTACTGGAAAAATTGTAAAAGGGCACTATGTTTGTCTTTCTGATACATTACGTATAAGAACATGTAAAAGAATTCAAACAGGAAACAAAATCTGCTGATAATAACATATCATATGACTAGGGGCGTAGCCAGTATGTAGCACTGCAGGCCCGGGCCTACACATTTTTGGGCAAGTTACCTTTTTTTTTAAATACACCCATAATTCAAATCCATAAGCTTGCTGGACGAGTTTAAGATTCTAGACAGGAAATACTATTTGAAATGAACGTAGCAAGAATATGGCCAAATTATTGGTGACCTATTCTTCTGTCATCTAGGCTGTCATTTCTATCGCGTGTCGTTTCAATCAACACTCTACCCGCCGAAAAAGACTAGATTCCAATCTTGTCAGTAGTAACATCTAGTTAAGAACCCGTTTACGCAAATAATATTTCAGTTGAGAAAACAGGTGAGAAATTTGCATCAGATGGCAATCGTCGGATAGCTCTCGCCTTCTCTTATTAGGCTAACTTAAACATTTACTAGCTACAGTTGAATCAAAGACAAGTACTGGCTGTAGTTGTATCAAAGACATTTCTGGCCTATCTTTGTATATACAATTATCAGAAGTTGAAAAGTAAGACTACTCTGTACATGTACCTTGCTAATTTTAAATATATACATTATGCAGTATTGAATTACGTACTATTTTAACTCGTTTGTTTTTTAGGTTTAAAAGTTATATTGAATGAGGTGTCTCAAGTTAGCAAGAGGCCAGGGAACCAGAATGAACACTCGGGAAGGGCCGTTTCCGGCCATCTGGGGGGTTTGTAAAACCAAAAATTTTCTTGTACGCTCCGCGCCAACCGATGGTGGCGCTCCGCTCAGATAGTCGTGCCTACAACTTTGGAAATCCATATCAATCGCAAAAAAAGTGCTCCCCCCCTTTCAAATTCCTGGCTACGTCGCTGATGTAAGAAGCAAGCACCTTCCGATATATCTAAATTTCTTAGAGTATAACGATCCATGCTCTCCTCCCCTTATACCATTCCCTAAAGGCGACGTATCATCCTTGCTTTAACATCCGAGAGAGACCGACTAGCCCATCTAAAAAGGCTATGTTATGCGCACAAAATGATAAAAGAAATGATGAAATCTCTGCAAAATCGGTGAAGAACCTACGAAAGTCCCCCAACCTAAGAAAAGAGATCTAATAAAGGATTACAGGTTCGAAGCCTGGCCAGATCATTGCGTTGTGTCCTGGGCAAGGCACGTTATCTCCATTGCCTCTCTTCACCCAGGTATATAAATGGGGACTTGCGAGGTAACTTGTAAATATAGTTGCGTGCACCGGTTTGTGGCTGCCTCTATGGGAAGTCCCCCGGGGACATGTGGTTGTGGTGCACTGTGGTGCCCCAGGAGAGATTGATTGAATTGTGTACACTTTGGTGTGTAGGTGTGACAAGTTACCAATGACCAGGGCTAAGTTGTACACGCTATGATACACTATATGGGGTGTGAAGAGCGTTCTAAATGCTGGTTAATAAAAATATTAATAATAATGTATGTTATCAAGTTACAGCTACGGAAATGACCTAACGTTCGGTGTATAATATATAGCCTTAGTTCGTATAACCAGTTTCCCGTATTCCATGGATCCAATATGTACAGGCTATGTGATGTCAGCATCAAAGGAGACAACAACATCAAAGGAGACAACAGCGTCAAAGGAGACAACAACATTATAACAGACAGCAGAGAATTAAAGAATATAATACAATACCCTTTCGGCGTTCCATATTATGGAAAAAGCAACCTACAGGTAGCCTACTATTTTGAAGCAGCCCAACATTGAGTAGGAGTTATTCTCCTCGGCCTAACGGCTGAGGTTAGTTCCAAGGTGTTTCGACAACAGAGATGTTGACCTGTGACGTACTTCCGTTTTCAAGAGCCCTCTCTAGTATTCCTATTGCAATGGCGCGAAATGGAAAGTAAATTACTTGTACAAGTTGTTGATGACGGCTACTCAGGCTGAAGATTAACCTGAAGATGACGGCAACTGGGCAGCATGGGTTTGAAGCCTGGACGTAAAGATTAGACCTAAATGTATTCTCTTGACTTGAACTTTTAACGTTTGAGAAAATTATATGAGTCCGGCTTTGTTGCAGGTTGTAGCTGCCACAGCTTAAAAAATGATAAAAGAAATGATGAAATCTCTGCAAAATCGGTGAAGAACCTACGAAAGTCCCCCAACCTAAGAAAAGAGATCTAATAAAGGATTACAGGTTCGAAGCCTGGCCAGATCATTGCGTTGTGTCCTGGGCAAGGCACGTTATCTCCATTGCCTCTCTTCACCCAGGTATATAAATGGGGACTTGCGAGGTAACTTGTAAATATAGTTGCGTGCACCGGTTTGTGGCTGCCTCTATGGGAAGTCCCCCGGGGACATGTGGTTGTGGTGCACTGTGGTGCCCCAGGAGAGATTGATTGAATTGTGTACACTTTGGTGTGTAGGTGTGACAAGTTACCAATGACCAGGGCTAAGTTGTACACGCTATGATACACTATATGGGGTGTGAAGAGCGTTCTAAATGCTGGTTAATAAAAATATTAATAATAATGTATGTTATCAAGTTACAGCTACGGAAATGACCTAACGTTCGGTGTATAATATATAGCCTTAGTTCGTATAACCAGTTTCCCGTATTCCATGGATCCAATATGTACAGGCTATGTGATGTCAGCATCAAAGGAGACAACAACATCAAAGGAGACAACAGCGTCAAAGGAGACAACAACATTATAACAGACAGCAGAGAATTAAAGAATATAATACAATACCCTTTCGGCGTTCCATATTATGGAAAAAGCAACCTACAGGTAGCCTACTATTTTGAAGCAGCCCAACATTGAGTAGGAGTTATTCTCCTCGGCCTAACGGCTGAGGTTAGTTCCAAGGTGTTTCGACAACAGAGATGTTGACCTGTGACGTACTTCCGTTTTCAAGAGCCCTCTCTAGTATTCCTATTGCAATGGCGCGAAATGGAAAGTAAATTACTTGTACAAGTTGTTGATGACGGCTACTCAGGCTGAAGATTAACCTGAAGATGACGGCAACTGGGCAGCATGGGTTTGAAGCCTGGACGTAAAGATTAGACCTAAATGTATTCTCTTGACTTGAACTTTTAACGTTTGAGAAAATTATATGAGTCCGGCTTTGTTGCAGGTTGTAGCTGCCACAGCTTAGGCCCCAAGACGTAGCCTAAGGTACTGTAGGCCTAACGGCATAACCGTTAGCCTAATGGTTGGTGAATTACTCTGTTGAACAGCTATGTTTAAACGAAATTGGGGGTCGATGGGGGCAGGCATAAATTTTGATAAGGATTATATTTCTATTGGAGGTGCTTATAGGTGTTTTGAAAGGAAGGAAAGTCATTTCTAATAATATCAGGAGGCATGCTAAGGTACACCTAGGCCTAGTTACACAAGTTACACTACAGGGATAAGCTGAAGATTGTCTTTACCAATGCTAGAAGTATTTGTAAAAGTTTTGCTGAATTTACTGTTCTTCTTGAGGATCTGCATGGTCCGCGAGACCGAAAGTAAAAAAGGTCCGCCACACCGAAGATCTTCGAGACCGAGGTCAGCGAGACCGAAACTATTACTAAATACTAGGCCCCGCGAGACCTAAACTACTAGGCCTCTAATAGCACTTGGTAAGATAAATCTTACTACCGGTAATATTACCTTGATAAAGAGCATTAGTTAAAAGAATTTACAGCCATTTCTTTTCATAATGGATACCAGTGAGTTGCGCAAGGGGGCTGGGGCAGCTTGCATTGATACTAGGCCTCCACCAGTGGCGTAACCAGAGGGGGTTGCAGGGGGCAAAAGCCCCCGCTCTCAAATGTCTAACCCCCCTGCTGTGTGTTTGTGCTACAAAATGTACAAATTTTAGGAAGTAAATTAGACGTTTGGTTTATTATGAGGAAATTGTTTCAACTGTTACGGGCTAGAGGTTTAAAGTTGACCCCTAATTAATCCTGATTTCACAGTAAAGTGGGATAAAAATGACAGTATCCGCTATAACAAGGGAACATGTTGCGGTTTTCGGTTCTACTTCTGTAAGGAGTCAAAATTCTTTAGACTACTCGAATTTCAAATAATATTTTTGTAATTTGACAATGTAAAAAAGTGTTTTAAACTGGATTAAATCGCCCGTTTTCTCTTACCTCTTCAGATTTTAAGGGGGGGCAGGGACGTCCACCAGTGAAGAATTTAGGGGGCATGCTCCATAGACCATCGGTCTCACGGACCATCGGTTCTCGGAAATTCGGACTCGTGGAATTCTCCTGGACGGGGTATGTTGTGTAATGTCAGGACAGGAGGGATATGTCGTAATGGAATTGGTGGGTAAGCTTGCACGGTTTTGTGAAAACTTACAGCGGTTTGCGTGAGAAAGTTGTACTTGCAAGAAGTGTGAATGGGTTAAGATTGCTTTGGACAAGCACTTTAAGCATTGTAATCGGGTCTGAGTGTTTATGACTTCAGATTTTTCTCTCCTATAGGGTCCTTGGGAATTGAGTGCCCCTCCTGATCCTTATTTTTCTACCAAACTAAACTAATAATAACAATAAATACGTTCAGATAGGCACTACGTTAGGTCTACAGAAGTCTGGTAGAAGCTAATTTCAGTATTCAAGGTGCCAGTGAACTGTCAATCTAAGTCACTTATTTCTTCTTGGTAATTTGTTTGGCCATAATAAAAGTCTGTTCAGGTGATGCAGAATTTATTCAGCAGGTGGTTCATGTCCACCAACAGATAAGATTAAGCCACTCAGTTTCCAAGAAGAATTTGATCATTTGTGCATGTGACTTAATTGCTATAGAAAGAAAGGCTAATCCCATGATAGAAATTTTGTTTGGCAATTTGGCAAATCAATCAATGAATATTCTGACATTTCTTACAGAGGAGTTTTGTCTGTGAATGTGTGATATAATTTTTTTTTGTTCATCTTGGGTCACCATACACTTGGAAGTGCAATTCCAGTACAAAAAGGTCTCTTAATTTACAGTTAACTTGATACAACAATGTAAAAAAAAATGTGTAAAATTCTTCAACAACACATAAGACAGTGCCCGCCTTTTTAAACAAGAAAACTGGGAGCTGATGTTGTTAAAGCTCACTACCAGCTGCTTTTGATTGGCAACAAAACCTTGGCGGAGTGTGTACGTTAGGTCTAAAGAAAATTGCAGCAGCTCAGTCCAGCAAACTTGGAAGGATCAAAAACATTGCCTGCTTCAGGAAGGACAAAGAGTGTAGGAACTTCTAACAAGCAGATAAAACTTATTTATTTTATATTTCTTTGTTACACATACAATGCAAGAATCATAACATACTTAACAATGTGAAGTTTTTATCTGGTACACAAGAGGTACAAACAAACCCACTGACAGGAATCTGGGGGTGGGGGCAGGTGCACTCTATAAGGTCTTGTCCCACAGTTTCCCAGACCTTGAGCACATTTTCAAATACACAACTAGAAATACAAATTTCCCAAAGGGGATGGGTGGGGGGGGGGGAAGCCCTTGTTCCCTCTCCCAGGTTTTCCTCAAAAACCATTACTTGGAAATAGGCTTACTAAAGCTTCACCATATTACGTATAGGGGCTTAATAAAACCACAATTTTCTCTAATGGACAGAGGCACCTTCCTTATTTTATTCTCCCTGGTACCCACTTCAGACCCAACATCATGCTTTCACTTGTAGAGCTGCATAATATCTAATTGTGAAGGAAGAAGAGGCTCTGTATAAATAGCCCAGATGAACAAGTATGATGCATCAGGCCACATATTCAAGCTGATCTAGGCTGGTAGAAGTGTTGTATAGGATCAAGTCACATTGTAACATCTGTAAAAAAAATTGCAGTTTTTGCTATATTCATCGTGAAGTTAGGAACAAGATTATATAAGGAATTATGGAAAGACACTTGAGCATTTTGTCTATAATGAGCTTTGTCCTGACTCCAAACCTCTGAAACATGACAGGTGATATTTTCCCACAAACAGAACAATAAGAAACTACATACAGCTGGCACTATGTAAAGGCAGGTTTTCACAATTTGATCAACTCAATCTAGAAGAAAAAGTGAAGGCATGGCAAAGTGAAGACAACCGAGATTGTTTTTTTCTTTGAAGTGCTCAGACAAGCCAAAACAAACAGCTATCTCAGATGTGCGGATCCATATGTAAATTTAGTGGTTTTCCATACTGGCGTGCCCTTCCAAAAGTATGATGACTCAGGGGAGAGAAGTTGCAAAGATAACGCAGAAACAAAAGATTAACGGTTTACTTGGATAATATAATAACTCAACTGGAGCAACGGTTTACTTGAATAAATTAACAACTCAACTGGAGCAAACTAAATATAAAATATAAAGCATAATTTACTTACAAGTCACAAGCTCACTACATATGAATCAAACGTACTCACTCCCTCACAAGTCTTGGCCGGTCAACCATCCGTACTCACCGCCTCATTCATAAGCTCTGCCAAATCTTTTCATACACAAGAAAGTTCTATCACACCACACGCACACACTCACACCAGATGCACGCACGCACCACAAACAGCGCGCCGTGCCTGATACGTTTGAAACCTCTGTTACGTAATTAAACAGCGATGCGTCGCTTACAAGCGCACCATAGCCTAATGCTACACTATATACATGTACGCCCACACAAGAATACGCCTATCGTTACAATCGCTAATTTACACATAGAAAGCCCAAAACACAAGGTATTGTCCAAGAAACAGATGATAGGGATGACATGGATGATGACAGCTATGACACCAGAGAAAGCACTGCTTTCCTGTTCATCCATCAGACCCAGGGGCGTATCCAGGATTTTCCAATAGGGGGGGCGCCAGGCATGAATGATCGCCGTCCTGGGGGATGGGTCTAAGGGGAGGGGTGTACAATTTTTGCTTTCGAAGAAGGGCTGAAATGCAAAATGGTGTCATATGCATGGGCGGCGATCCGTACTTCCGAGTGGGGGGGGGGGGATATGACCTTGTTGACTATCTAAGCGTAGCGCCACCATGAGTTGGCGCGAAGCGTACAAGAACATTTTGGGATTAACAAACCCTCTAGATGGCCGGAAACGGCACTTCCCGAGCTTTCCAAGCGGCATATACCCAACTTTAAACTAGGGATGTCATGTCCGAAATATCTCATAATCAGGATCCAAAATACTTTTTTTTTTAATTTCGGGTGTTATTTTGGGAAAATTGCCCCTGTCAATCTTGTTTCAGGCGCAACGTTAGAATGTTCGAGAGCTCTTTTATATTATTCGATGAAGAAAATGGCCTCATGCAGGCTATTATAGGCCTATACACATGCAATACACAATTACACATAGTTACATTCCTAGGTACCGATTGCTAGGGCATCCAGGTGAAACGTGTATTAAGCATTACCCTGGTTACATGAGATTCTCAGCTGTTCGAGGGAACATGTACGTGTGTAGGCCTACTATAGGGCCTATATGAATACTATGAGGGTGCATATATGTACTATATCAATACCGTGGGCGCAATAATACATTTTGTTGTTATAGGGCCAATGAAGCCTACAGTCAACTATTTTTGCTTTATAAAGACGCTTTATTTGAAAAGATCGCACTGCGTTTATGGTAGGCGAGAAATGAAGCTAAAAAAGAGCCGTACATTAACGAAGATGCTGAATGTAGGCATGAAAATATTCTTATCCCTGGCATTTGGTGGGGGGGGATATGGTGCATTACATCCCATCCACCCCTTTAATGGGGGGATATATCCCCCCTCCACCCAGGATCGCCGCCCATGGCCATATGTGATCCATTTTTCGACCTTAATAATAAGCAACATTTCCAGTAAAAATATGGACACAAAATGCACAATTTAGTATGGCTGGCATGTCACTTATTGTTTATAGTGATAATACAAACACAATTACCATCTATGTTTCTAAAACTATTATGCCGCCGAACTTCGCCAGAACCTTTTTTTGGCAAACAAAAAATAAAGCATACGGGAGGGGGGGGGATTGAGCGATCACCGACATCTCACATAAAGGTCGTCATCAATTTTTTTTTTTTTTTTTGCTAAACTTTTTTTTTTTTGGTGACGGCCAATAGGGGGGGCGCGCGCCTGTTGCGCCCCCCCCTGGATACGCCCCTGCAGACCAGCCAGCAACAACTGCTTTTAAAGCATTATGGAGACATGGTACTCATTGATGCCACTCACAAGACCACAAAATATGCTCTGCCTGTTCTTGGTATTTGTGAGGACCAAGGTTGGTTATAGTCCTGTGGCTGAATTCATTACAGAGAATGAAACGACTGTTGTGATAACAGAGGCCCTTGACATCATCAAAAATGGAACCTTGAATGGAACCCCAAGTTCTTCATGCTTGACTATTCCGAACAAGAATACCAAGCACTGCATGCAGTGTTTCCAGGTACACAGAAGTTTTTATATGCCTTTCAAATGGAACAGGCATGGTTGCATTGGAGCAAGGAAAGTAAGTTAACTCAACCTACACAAAGTTATTAGTACTTTTCTTCTTAAAAGTTTTTAGCAAAGCCCCACAGCAAGAGGTTCCTAGTTTGATTCCTGGTCAATGCACCTGTGTTATGTCCTTATGCAAAGCACTTATTATCTCTTTGCCGACAAAGTTGGTGAAGAGGGGACATAACACCTTTACTGTTCATCTGTTTATTTGTCTGTTGGTCCATTTGTCTCTCTGTATGTTCACACGTTAGCCGTCCTTCTATATGTAAATCTGTCAGATCAACCTCCACAAAGCGTCTGGAAAAGAAGTAAAGAAAAACAATAGTGTCAATAGAATAGAGTGGAAATATAATAGACTTTAATAACATTTGATTTGGTTAATAGGTAAGCCCTATTTGGTGTCTATGGGAAATTTATTTATTTTTAGAAACTTATGTCAGACTAAAATAAAGGCTAGGTGTGTTGAATTGCAATAGAGTGAGTAAAGGTTGTAATTAAGGTTGGACTGACTAAATGGTTAGAAGTATATTTGGTAGATCAGTGGATGGCAAAAGGTGGGTGGGGTTAGTAGGTGAATGAATGGAGGTATGTGAATGGTGTGTTAGATGAATTGGGTATGGTAGATTAATGGGGCACAGTGAGGAATAAAGCATTGAATTAATGGAGCATGGGAAGTGAATGAATGATGACTTGGTATTGCATTCTGAGGGTTTCACTGAGATTGGTGTCAAGGTGTTTCGACAACGCAGCTAGTTTAGGCTAGTTTTAGGGTGTTCCGACAACAAAGAGATTAGTGTCAAGGTGTTTCGACAATGCAGCTAGTTTCAGGGTGTTTCGACAAAGGAGCTAGTTGGTCAAGGTGTTTCGACAACGCAGCTAGTTGAGACTAGGTTCAAGGTGTTTCGACAACAAAGAGATTAGTGTCAAGGTGTTTCGACAACGCAGCTAGTTGAGGCTAGTTTGAAGGTGTTTCGCCAAAAAAACTTGGTAATGCATTCTGAGGGTTTCACTGAGATTGGTGTCAAGGTGTTTCGACAACGCAGCTAGTTTAGGCTAGTTTTAGGGTGTTCCGACAACAAAGAGATTAGTGTCAAGGTGTTTCGACAATGCAGCTAGTTTCAGGGTGTTTCGACAAAGGAGCTAGTTGGTCAAGGTGTTTCGACAACGCAGCTAGTTGAGACTAGGTTCAAGGTGTTTCGACAACAAAGAGATTAGTGTCAAGGTGTTTCAACAACGCAGCTAGTTGAGGCTAGTTTGAAGGTGTTTTGACAACAAAACTTGGTATTGCATTCTGAGGGGTTTCACTGAGGTTGGTGTCAAGGTGTTTCGACAACACAGCGAGTTGAGGCTAGTTTCAGGGTGTTTCGACAACAAAACTTGGTATTGCATTCTGAGGGTTTCACCAGGACACAGTGATTCAAACACTTGGAATTCCATGCAGGGTGTTTCGACACCACATCACAGACACAGTGATTCAGACATCTGGTACAGCGCACTGAGTGTTTCGTGTACCATCTTTACCTAGGGCCTAGATCTGAGGGTTTCGCTTACCTTAGTGATGCAAACAGTTAGTACCGCACACTGAATGTTCGTTTTCCATCATTTGTTGACTTGATTTTATGCATTTCGTTTTAAAAATGCTCTAAAAGTAACTAGCATCTTCATCTCTATCCCCAACACATCCCAAAACTCCACAATACGATCAGCTAATGTGAAACGGAAGTGACGTTAGAGGTCAACTAGCTGTGTTGTCGAAACACCTTGGAACTAACCTCAGCCTCGGCCTAACAGCCTTACGATAAAGAGAATTTCCTAAAAATTTAAGTGATTTTAGTTGATTCGAATATTTGAACGTGACGGCTCTTATCTTTGAACGAAACTTTTATTTACATTTTATTTTATTATTTTGTTATTACTTACGCAGCACTCTTTGCATCACTACTTTCAGTCCAATGGTCTCCTTGACAACTAGCCTTTACTATTATTTTGGATCAGCATTGGGGCCAGTTACGCGAGAGTTTTTTAATAACTCGATCGATATCAAAGTTGATTCAGGAGTGTGGGCTCAGTGATGACGAATGGTAGTTTAAGTTAGGCTACACTCTTTAAATTAAGGTAAGTTTCTATCCAAGCCAGCATTCATAAGGAAACACGTTAACCTATTGTTTTAGTGATTTTGCCTATGCCTCTAGGCCTATGCATAGTAATACTATACTAAGGCCTAGGCCCAAGTTAAGTATTTAGACGTTTGGCATAACTAACACTATGTTACAGTACATACCTTAACGTAGGGTTAACATTAGACTACCGTGACTTCTTTCTTTCGTGATAATCACAGTGAAGATATTTCTTCCAAAAACTACTATTGCATCGGGAGGCCTAGGCAATCGCTTTATTTTGCTGGTTGGGTTGGGGTTGGGTGTCCCTAAACGTTGTATGCTACTTGCTAGTCTAACCCAACTTCCAACAGGTAATAATAATGGCCGTGGCTATTCTTACGACTAGTCGTAACAATTATTTATAAACTATTCTTACGACATCAGCGAATTCATGCGCAGTAAAGTAAATAAAGCAACTGCGCATGTAGTAGGGGTAAACCTAACCCTAACCGGAAATTATTGTTACTCCCGGTCGTAAAAATAGTAGCATGGTCACTTCGAAGTTCGGACACCTAAGCCTTAAAACACCCCAAAACTAAATCTTCTGGTATAAATCACCGGAAAATATACTTGATATGGTGGGAGAATTGTGTAATAGTACGATATACGGCAAACTTTCTTTCCTGCAAACTGTTTTCACGTTGTATTCCAAGAAGATTCTTCGTGATTGTGGAACTGGTATTTCTTTGCTAGAGTATTGCGAAGTTCGGACACGCAACCCACAGTGTGGCGCTGGTGATAAAATTGGTGGCGCAGTTGCTTTTTCAGTAATTATAACAGACTTCATAGATCTCCGTCATTTTATTGACTAATATGTAAGTAATTTCTTGCACACGGGACATTTTGGAGAGAAAATAACTGTAGCTTCGTAATTATTGGTGAAATTTGGCTCTTCCTGTAAGTTGTCATGGTAAAATCGTGTATTTCTTAAGGTGTCCGAACTTCACAGTATGCCGAACTTCGCACTACTGACTATACTCCTAGTCGTAAAAATAGCCATGTTAAAGCAACTGCGCATGCGTAAAAGGTAATTATTGTTACGACTAGTCGTAAGAATAGCCACTTTGAATAATAATATAAACTTCTTATTAAGCACTTTCCATGAAATCTCAAAGTGCTGTACAGCATAAAATGTTAAAGCTTAAAATTATAATAAAAATGCACAATAGCATGCAGAGAGGTAAGATAATAAAAAACAAAGAATAAATTACTCTAGCCTAAGCACTTAAAAAATAAGTCTACAAATTCTTCTTAAAAATATGTATAATAAGCAATCCCAAGGACAGCTACCAAATCGGCTTGGGTTATAGCAATTACTGTCCCTGACTGCAGGCATTATATGACTTTTACTGCAACATGTGCATGTGGGTGAAGTCAAATGGCTTATTACTTACACTTCACACTGGGTGGCTATCCAATTTGCAGTTTCAGACCATTTGAGATTTTGTTGATTATTAGAAGACAATTTTAGATGAGAGAAACATGGACTTTGCCTGGATGGATAACCCATCTTATTGTAGCCTGCCACGGTTCAAATCCATCACATTCCAGATGCTAGGTTTCTCAATTCTTATGCCATTTGCCCTTATCCACTCCACCATTGTAGTAGTAAGTGAATTTGAGTGATATACTGTACTTGGGTTTCAACTGTTGCATTGAATCATGCTCTTGTGGGCCAGGCATTTGTTACAGAAAAGGTACTCAGTAGCCATGCCAATATGATTACATTAGATCTTAATAATCTGCAAAGTTTGTTATATGTTTAAACATTTGTGATTCATTTGTCCCATATTCTGCTTTACATTATGACAAAAGGTTATAATTAACTGAACTTGTGCAGTACAGCATGTACTCAAACTACAATGTTATTGTCTTTTCTCTTGCATGCAGCTTTGTTTGATGTGAATACAAGTCATGGGCTCAGATGACGGTAACGCAAAGAAAGTCAAACGGAAGAAAAGAAGAAGTAAACAAAGTAGGATTCATCCCTCAGACTCGGAGGCAAGTAGAGAAGAGTATACTATCAATAGTCATGGCAACCAGAGTCTTACCATTGAAGAGGAGGTTAATGACAGTGGGGATTCCCCATCAAGTAGCAATCTACTAATTAAACCTAAAAAATCTACAACACCATATAAATCATCCATTCTCAAAGCTGCAGCAGTGACTTCTTTCCTAGGAAATGGTGTCACCAAAGGGGTCAAAGCAACATCTGAAGCTGGAAAGACTGCGGCCGAAGATGGCATGAGAAATGTCATGGCCGCTAAAAGGGGGGCAAGAAAGTTCTTGGCCCTTGGGAAGAGACAGAAACAGAAATGCAGTAAGTATTGTCAAAATAAACAAGAGTGAGTGTTGCATATCCTTGTATGCTCACTGTTCTCTCTATCTCTCTTATCCTTTCCGATATGTGTTACATTTGTTTTATTTGGAATTCAATACATATATTCATGTACAAGTGAGCAATCTTTTAGGTACAGTTGATGCCTGGGTTTCGAGGCAACTTTTTCAGCGAGATGAAATTCTTTGCTCTGTTCACAGTAGTAGTAAGTTTGCCATGTCAAATTTAATGGCTGTAATCCGTGTAACAGTTTACCTTATTTCATTTTGTTAGGTCAAGTACTACAAAACTCTCACAGATCACATTTCTATCGACCATTATGATCAGATTTTCAAGTAATATCAAGAAATAGGCTGATAAACTTTTCCTTCAGTCACTGGTTTCTGCATGTGTAGCTACAGCTTTAGCTTTAATATTTTTTTGTTTTTGTTTATGTGTTCACTTTTTATCCATGATGTCCTTTTCCTTGGTGAGTACTGTGAAATTACATACTTTAATAATCATACCAGTTTAATTAACTTAACTAACATAAGTAAATGAACTACTGAAAACTGAACAGGAAACTTTATAACAATGGAAAAGATGTAAGAAAATGTTGGCTAAAATGGGATTTGAACCAGTGACCTCAAGAGCCCTGCACAAGGAGATGGTACCCTATCAGCAAAGGAATTTGCTATGTATCGGGATCGCCACTTACTAAAGGGCTGACTCACTCGGCTGGCAAAAGTGCAGGGCTTTTAACCCCGAGGCCTGATTACTGGTAATACAAACCTGTTGTAGTCAAATATTTCTATACATGAACTAACCCAACTCAATGGACTTTGGTACTACTTTGTTTTCTCTGACAACTTTCCTTTTTCTATTTCTCTCTAATAGTTGGCTCATATTTTTAATGAATCAATAACAGTTTAGGATGATTTCTTATGTGTGGTTTCATTTGTTGAAAGCATTCTACATGCCATAAACATTTAGACACTAAAGTATCAAACTCATTCATCTCTTAAAGCTTGTTCAGAGAACTATCATGTTCAGAGAATGACAAGACTTACAGATCATTCTTTCTCAAATCCAAATATTTATAGTTACTGCAGTATGATTAACTAAGGTTTACTTTTAACTCAATTGTAAGGCTCTCAGTGTATCAGACCTTGGAAATAATTTTCATTCAAGAGACATCCACACCTACAAGTAGATATCAAAGGGCCATGCAGGGAATAAAAAGAACAGCATTGCTCACATATCAAACTAATTACATATTCTGTATTTAAATGCTAGAAGACATGCAAAGAAATGAAAGAATTTCCAAAAAGAAATTTTTTGTTCACCTAGAGCCCCTAGAGGGATCCCTGAGCTCTGCAATGTTGACAATTGTGGTCATGTTGTAATTTATTGTAAAAAGTTCAGACATCATAGAAATGTTTTTCACCTTGACATGAAGCTTGGAGGGAGATTTTTGCCCCCCCCCCCCTTGATCTCAAGAAGAGAAAACAAATTCTCTTTTACCCCTTTCGAAACTTGGATAAGTTTCATGTTAAACTCCTTTGAAGTAGAAGACATGACACATTAGATATCTATTTCATTGAAATGTGCAAGAGTGTCAAACCATGTAGAAGATCATTCAAAAGTCTATCCACTTGAATGCATTGAGAGTTAGTTGTACATAATGAATCACTTTGTTTCTCATTTTCTGCACAAAACTGCACAAGAATTTACTAAATAAAATAATTTCTAATATAATTCTTGAAACTATACAATGTGGTAAAGGTTTTTTTTACTAACACAGATATCATTTACACCAACTCTGAACATATATTGTATGTACAGTAATTGAATATTTGATATATGAAATAGAGATGATGACACAAATGGGGAAATTATCTGTCCAGAAGAAAAGAAGGGAGGAGGGGGGGGGGGGGTGGAGGGGTAGGGTTGAGGGGTTGAAGATATACATAGTGATTCAGATCAGGAAGTAGCTTAATTGAAGTAGGAAAGGAAATTATTGCAAAGGTAGCGGAGAAATGTCCATATTGCTTTTAATAAATTATGCTAAATTCAAAGTTATCATAAAATTAGGGATTGTGATTCCAGCTGAGGCATAGGGGACAAGCCTAAAAATGCTCTGTTATAATAATTTACAGTTGCCACTTGTAAGCGGTACTTTGTTCAGTTTTTGTGATAACAACCTGCCCAGTTGTTGTTTGAAATGTGCCATATTGTTATAAAAATTACAAACTGAAAAAGTGCCTTGTTGTGAGAAATTACGAACAAAGTATACAGTAATTAAAATGTGTCTCTTTACTGAGAAACATTCAAATACTGGAATTTGTAGTACAAAATGGAAGGAGGATCCGAAGTTAGAGGTAACTTTATGGTTAGCCCCATCTTCACTTTACCAACTTTACCAATTTTATGGCTTTTACCAACTTAACCTAACATCATCTTTACCAACTGTCTGTCCCAGGTATAACCCCCTCCCACCACCCTTGTATGAAGAGAAAGTGGTATACTCTATTGGAAATATCTGCATTTATTTCCAGGTGGTTTTTCCAACTACAAACTCAACTCTGCAGCCTCAACCATGACAGGAATAGATGACCCAAACTCAGCGTCGATGTCCAACCTCAGCGATCGTAACAAGGACTTGATTGGCTACTTTGCTGGTCTGGCAAAATCAGATGACCCAGACATACAAGTGGACCTGGATCATATCGAAGATCTAGTCCGAAAGGGAGCAAACATCAACTGTACAGATAGGTTTGGACAGAATATACTTCATGAGGTGAGGACCTTTCAAATCTAAGGCGGGGGGGGGAGGGGAGGGGATGAGATCATGGTGGAGGGACTAAGAGCATCTGAATAGGCACTGTGTCAAAAGTTTTGTTAAAGAGCTGCACTATCACTGCTGTCAGGTTGCACCAATATATTGATATTTGAATCAATTTGAGAAGTCATTTAAAGTAAATGACCAACTGCAACAGAATGTATCATTTCATGAAAATATGAAAAACTTTACAGCATTCATAATGAACATTTCAATGATAAAATTATATACTTCAATGACAAACAAATGTGTCTGTTGGGATTTGCACTAAAGACTTTTAATGTAACTGTATGTCACTATTTGGTTTCCATTTGTCTTTCTTTGTTTCTTCCCCCTCTCAACCTGAATAGGTTGCTAGAACCTGGGAAGTAGAAATAGCTGAATTTTTAATAGACCAAGGTATTGATATAAACCAATGTGACGCTTACGGCCGGACTCCCCTGCACGTTGCTGCAGCAGTCGACTACCCGGATATGATCAAACTACTTTTGGAAAGAGGAGGTAAAAAAAATGCTTAAAATGACAAATTATGAAAGCACCATGTAAAAAGAAAGAAGAACACAAAGCTGCAGTATCCTGCTCAGCTACGATGACTCAATATTAAACAATAGAGATTATCTCTGCAGAGAGGCTGCAATGCCTATTATGTGAGAAAAGGCTGTGGAGGACAATAGGTTATATACCCTACTCAGTCTGGCTGCATGAAGCTGCAGCCCCCTCAGCTTCTTACTTTAAACATGGTGCCTAACCACAAAGAGTAAATGAGAAAGAATGAAGATGAGGTGTGTGTTAGCCTATGGTGCAATCGATTTGATAATCAATGAAAATACATGATAGGCCTAGTACTGGATACATTAATGTAGTGACTGTACATGATATTGCACTCACTGAATGTAAAGTGTCGTCTGCTATCTGTGCGTCCTGTAGACAGTGGTTGATGTACATCTGTCCACTGTTGATTATAATTTCCTATAAACATTTAAATTATTCATTGCTCCCATTCATGTTCTTTCACCAGCTGACATTGAATGTTGTACCAAAGGAGAGAACCAGACACCGCTACATTATGCTGCCAGAAACGATGCATGCGAGGCTTTGAAGTTGCTTGTTAAAATGAAGGCCAACCTACACAGCCGAGATTACAAGCAAAGGACGCCACTGCAGGTCGCTGCAGAATTAGGTATCAATGGTCATCCTTGTTGTTGGGAGAGAGGGAAAGAGGAAGATAAAGAGGGTGTCATGACTTTAAATGAAACATAATTAATGATGTTAACAAAAAAACACATTATTTATCACTGTTTATTTCTAGGTAAGGGAAGGGTTATAAAAAGTAAGTCCAAAAAGACAACATGTTCTATCAAATTGCTACGTTTTTTAGAAAGTAAACTTTCGAAAAATGTTTTCACAAATAAGGGATGCGGATATAAATGTGTTTGGCTGGATGGGGGACAGAAGAGGGGAAGGTGCGTCATATGGACACAGTGTTGGGAGGGGGGGGAGTGGGGAGGCATGTGAGGCTGTTTTGATGAGAATTAAATTAAGAGGTGTAAATAACAAGTTTTGCAAGTTAAGGTGGTCTAGAGGAGGAGTGAAGCAGGAATGCAAATTGCTCCATTCCCCTCCACATCCATAGTAACACCGCTCTCTCTAATTAAGTATCCCTATAACATCCAAACGTTATGGCCATTCAACCGATTGTTCATATAATTTGAAAGCATCGACGGTGTCATTCTGTCTTTTGTGTAGATCGCAGCGAAACAGCCAAGCTTCTCCTTCAGCTTGGGGCAGATGCATCTGATAGCGACATTGCTGGACAGACAGCCTTGGTATTAATGATCACCAAAATGCCTGCTGTGGTGAGTTTGATATAGCAAGTAATGTAGTAGGCTATTAAGCCTAACCACCAAAGGACAGATCTGTCTAGTATTAGCACTCAGACCTGATAAGAGGTAGTAAGTGGGTACAGCCCCAAGGATCAGAGTCAATTTATGGGTCTGGAAAATTTGGGATAAAGAATATTTTCATAATGTACTTAAGGAATTAATGAAGCTTCAGAACAGGGGCGGATAAAATTATATTCCTCGGGGGGAGGGGGGGGAGGGGGGAGGGAGGGGGCATACCTTGTTCTCAAGATCACTGTTGGTATTACTTTAAATGTCTAGTGTTTACGCTGCTGTACTTTGAGTTTCATTTGAACGATTTTGTTGTCGCCATTGTTTTAGCTGAGAAATGTCTGTTAAATTTTATTCTTGCATCAGAGAGTCTGCAGTTTTCGTAAGTTTTGATAAGTTACAAGCACATTGCAAAGCACTGCTTCAAACTGATAATTGAAAACTGTAATTTGCTGAAAGCAAAAAGGAAGCAAATTAAAGAAATTCTGATAATTCTTTATTGGATTTATGGGAAGTTGACATACATGCAAATAGTATTTTCTTTGTGATTCAACTCTAAATGCCTTACAGAAATACAAGGTTTGATCCAACATCTTAAATTCCAGTGAAATATTTGCTCTTTTGTATTTCAGGCCAAGCTTGCTCTGGATCAGTTTCACAAGCTGGACCGTGCAAACCGTCTCCAGTATTATGATATCAATTATATAGAACCGACAAAACCGGATGACCCAGAGCCAAGGAACAAAACAGCTGTAAGTATCATCGTTGTTAACTGGTTTGTGTATGACTTAATGGGTAAGATTTCTGACCATGGATGGATGTAACCACCAACATTATAATTACATCAACTATACAGCGAATCTACAAATCTCAAACCACTCAGAGTCGAGGTTACAAAACATCCATAGGTATCAACCTTAAATGGTTTGTCAATAAATTTGAAGATTTGATGGGATGTACATTCACCACCTGCAGTATATTAGGTTGACTATAAGCAGTAAGTATCATTGATAAATGGTTTGTAAATAATTTAGGGTCATATTTTATAGGATGTATAGGGATAAATCAGCTGCAGTATATTAGGTTGACTATAAGCAGTAAGTATCATTGATAAATGGTTTGTAAATAATTTAGGGTCATATTTTATAGGATGTATAGGGATAAATCAGCTGCAGTATATTAGGTTGACTATAAGCAGTAAGTATCATTGATAAATGGTTTGTAAATAATTTAGGGTCATATTTTATAGGATGTATAGGGATAAATCAGCTGCAGTATATTAGGTTGACTATAAGCAGTAAGTATCATTGATAAATGGTTTGTAAATAATTTAGGGTCATATTTTATAGGATGTATAGGGATAAATCAGCTGCAGTATATTAGGTTGACTATAAGCAGTAAGTATCATTGATAAATGGTTTGTAAATAATTTAGGGTCATATTTTATAGGATGTATAGGGATAAATCAGCTGCAGTATATTAGGTTGACTATAAGCAGTAAGTATCATTGATAAATGGTTTGTAAATAATTTAGGGTCATATTTTATAGGATGTATAGGGATAAATCAGCTGCAGTATATTAGGTTGACTATAAGCAGTAAGTATCATTGATAAATGGTTTGTAAATAATTTAGGGTCATATTTTATAGGATGTATAGGGATAATCACCTGCAGTATATGAGGTTGACTATAAGGAACCTAGAGAATTAAGAACACAAACAGTAGTAATAAGTTTTTTCTCAAGTTTTTTTTTTTCATTTTGCTTTTATTTCTAGATGTCAGTGATCGTCCAATTCAACCAGCTGGAGCTAATTATGCATCCTGTCATTCAACGACTAATCGACATCAAATGGAGAAAGTTTGGCAAGTAAGTCACCATTTTATGCTCAAACAAAGTCATAATGGGAAATATTTCTCAAGTAGCTAGATAGTGGCAAGGTTTTATGCAAATGAAGAAACATTGGTACTGAATGATAACTTGAAATAGTGTTGTGTGGTGTTGAAGTATTGTGCATCCATTCTTGTAAAATCTTTCATATGACAATGCTCTCTCATTTTATATGAAATTATAAATATTTATTTAAATCAGAGTGGGAGCTCAAGGGTTGACTGTAGAGGAGGGGGGGTATGATGCCATGGGCATAAACCAGAAAGAAGACCCCTCCCCTACCGTGAAAATTGTTCATCACAGCTGGTGAAGGAGAGTGGACATTTTTTTTTCAATCTCTAAGGGGTGAGAATTGTGGAAACGGTTAAATAACACTGCTATTAGTTATCTTTTATTTGAGGTTTAATCACATTTTTGATATTCTTCAGATAAAAGTAAATTGTATTTATTATGATACTTTATCTTTACCCCACATATAACATTCTCTATTTTTTATTCCTTGCCGAAGGCCGAAGGAATCTATGCGATGGTGATGGCGTGTGTGTGTGTATGTATGTGTGAGTATGTGATGCCTTGGTTTGTAAACAGGATATTTCAAGAAGTAACTTTAGTATGTTGGTAGCCCTTGGTAAGCAGATGATCCCAATTCTTTTTCATGGAGGTCAAAGTTCATTTGAGGTCAAGAGATGGCAAAGTCTGATAACTTTGAAAATGTGATATCTTCAGAAGTTTCTTGAACTGCAAACTTGGTATGTACATAGCCCTTGCTAATACATGACTACAGTTTCCCTTGGGGTCAAAGGTCATGTAAGGTCTAGTACAGGTTACAGTCAAAATAATTCTGAAGTTTGTTTGGTTGACCTTCAGTCCTCTTTGCATAGGTACGAATTAATCAATTCTGCAAGACGTGCCATTTCTGCTCAGCAATTCAGATCATTGGAAAATCTTGTAACTAAAGATTCTTCTCATATTGGCAAGGAATCACTAAGTCATTTGACTTTCTGGTTGTTTTCCAGGTGGGGTATCTGTAAACAAGTCGTTTTGAATTTGATTTTCATTTTCCTTTGGACTGGCCTGGCTGTATCCCTGGACTCAGACTTACGAAAAGATTACTTTAAACTAGCCATCTCTGTAAGTTTCTGGTTTTTATTCGATGTTCTTTGGCTTGATTCATAGAAAGCCTACTTATATGACAGTTGCATACTTAAAAAACAGCTTTCATGAATAAAGTCTTTAATATGCAGGCCACTGGCTATTTTTCTTGGGCAAACCAAGAATTTGAATTGTTTCTGCATAATCAGTAGTTTCTTAGTGATGCTTAAGGATAGAAGTGAGAGACATGGCTTCAAGTTTGAATATTGTGGTTGCAACAGTTGTATTAAAATATGTTCCCACCCTCCCCCACCCCCCTCCACACACACACCTTTAATCCCTCATTCTTAGTCATCTTGTTTTTGTTAATACTGAGCAAGACAGTTACTTTGTTCTTTGTTTACAGTGTGTGGCAGTTTTGTTGACGATAAGTCAAATTTACTTGGAGCTGTTAGAATTCTACAATTCCAAGAAACAGTTTAAGGTGAGTTCATAATATTGTATCTTTTCACCAAAGCATATATGTATAATTGTTATTATTTGTTAAGCGCTACAAGAATTACTTCATAGTTTGTTTGGTGCTATATAAAAATTATGTATTATTATTATTATAATAGAAACTGCTCTTCTGCTGAAATTTTCTTTTCATACTTTCTACTTTATTGCTAGGCTTGATATTTTTATTTTATATAATTCCCAAAATTGAAGAATTACACTCAAATATCGTCAAGTGGCTTTCTGAATACTCAATTAAGGAAACAATCATTTGATTAATCAGTATTATTCAACCAACTGATCAATCAATGAATCATTAAATTAATCACGCAACCAATCAGTCATTAAGTTAATCAAATTATCAATCAACCAACCAATAAAGAATCTTTCAATAAATCATTAAATTAGTCAATCAACCAGTCAATTAGTCAATCAATCTATCTATCATTCCACCAACCAATATATGAATCTTCCAGTCATATAATAAATTGATCAATCAATGTATCGATCAATCCTACAGTGACAAATATAGAGTGCCAATATCTTGCAGCTCAAAGAGTGGTAGAAACACACAGACTAGTAACTGCTGAAGTAGTACAGTATTTTATCATATTAAACACATTAAAGCAAGTACAATACACTGGTTTACATTAGCTTACCCAAATGTAACTATAGGAAACTGGATCATCCACACATTTTTTATTTTAATATCGGGACATCCCATCCCAATGTGTCCTGGTGATCTCACAATTTAATGTACTCTGTTTCTTAGAAATGGAAGGAGTGGAGGACAAACGAGGTTGAAAAGGACATGAAGTTTTGTCATCCAAGATGGCCGCAGGAGGAATCTTACCTTCTACAAGAGATTAAGAATATCAACCAACAATCACCAAGATATTTCTCAGAATTTTGGTAGGTTGAGTAAAGTCTTGGATATATTGTGTTATATATATATATATATATATATATGTATATATATATATATATATATATATATATATATATATAAATATATATATATATATATATATATATATATATATATATATATATATACACAGTGAACATAGTCATAGTTATAACTCACCATGAAGAAGTGAGATCTGACCTTAACATGCAGAAGTGACCGCTAAATGCAATGCCAACCCTGTTACAAGAATGGAATAACTTGTTGACATATTGTGGACATAAATATGACTGGATTATATGTTGATGGATTATATGTTGATGTATTATGTGTTGATGTATTATGTGTTGATGGTTTTTAGTAGTATAATCATCAGCTTGGTATTTATCTTACTTTCTGTGGAAATTACTTCGACTGGTTTATTCTTATCCCTGACAAATCTTATGGTTGTCAGCAGTGTGTTACTTAGCACTAGCAGTACCACTCAATCTGATTTTAGTCTGCCCTGTGACACTTAGCACTATCATTAGTATTAGATCAATTATCAAGTGTGATATTTTCATTGTTTTTCCCACAGGAATTACTTTGACTGGTTTATCTATTTATCCCTGATGGGTCTTGCGGTGGTCACCACAGTGCTCACGTTTGTTCCGAGCCTTTTGGTCTCAAGAATAGTTAAAAATGTTGCATCCATCGTAATTATCTTTGTCTGGCTGCGGTCCATGAAAGTTATGAGAGGTTTCAGAGCTCTTGGTAAGCTGACCTTTGGCCCCTTAGAATATCACCCAATGGTTCTTTGTATTTCAATGTAATAAAATAGAATTAGCACATATATCGCAGACTATGTTAATCCATAAACAAAGCTTTAAAAGAAAAGGTGCTCTGGAAAGAAAAGGCACTCATGATAAAAAAAGATGAGATTGTGTTGAGGAACAAGGCATTACGTGATGCAAGTCAGATAAGTTTGAGATTAAACCAAAGACTTCTGTCTGTGTGATGCTTGGCCTTCAAAATTACATAATAGGGTCATTTCTACTTTACGGCCCTTGTTGCATTACTTTTGTTTAATTATTGATACGGTTGGATCCTGTCCAATACTAGATTTATTTGTTAAAAGAAATGTTAAGTATATTATGTATTTGACATTTCACTGTGAGATATACTGTATGTCAAAGAATAGTAGAGAGTTGAATATTCAGTTATTCAAAAATGCACTGTTGAATAATCAAGTTATTCAATATTCAATCTAGCCAGTTGGGACAATTTCCTAATGCTTATATCTCTCTAACCGTCCTCCAATATCATGCTCTCAAAGCACTGGTATTGTCAGTACAAACAGTTCCTAATCTTGATCTGATAGAAACATGATATTCATACTGCTCGTACTGACAACACGAGTGCTCTGAAGCGGGACATGACATTACAGTATAGAAAAGATTGTCCCAACTCAACTTGATTCAATGTTCATAATTCAGTGTGTTGAATTTTCAAATGAGTAAATATAGTGTTCAGTTAAGTTAAGTTCAGCATGTTTGTGCGGCTTTTCATTGACACAAACAATCAGATTTCCATTAAAAACACAGAAAGCTAACCTTTCTTATATCACCGGCATTTTGACTTGTATGTGATATGGAAAAATAGAAGAAATAATCCAAAACCACAAAAAAGGGTTCCTCACTTTGATGATATATATTCTTTAATTATCTTCCTGCTTTTTTTTTTGTTTTTTCTCTTTCATTTGAATTCTCAATATGCAGGATATTGTTATACAATGTGATATCATTCAGTCTAATAATTGTCCTTGTTGACTTTCTTCCTTGCAGGGCCTTTCATTGTGATGCTGGGACTGATTGTCAAGGACATTGCTATCTTTGGATTTCTGTACTTTGAGTTTTTCATTCCATTCGGTGAGTCCTTAATGTGGGACAAGTCTAAATGTAGGACAAAATCTAGATCAAGGAAAAGATGAAACCACAAAGAGCTTGATGTTCCTACTTTGTTGAATGACCTTGGTGGTTTTTGAAGGTCAGATAGTTGACAACGTCTCCCAAAATTCCTTTTACAACTGTTCTTAATAAAGCTTATCTTTGAGTCACAATTCTTTGTGTCCTTTTTCAACATACACATGATTACTTTATGTGATTTCCTCATTAGAGGCAGCTGTTTAACTATACAATGTGATAAGTATTGCTAATCTGTGACCACAAACTATATAAAGCTTATTGCTAGTGTTTGCAAGAGAGTGATCATGTTCAATTCGTTGCCGGTCGGAATATTCCACTATTAAGTAGGGGTGTTTTGTCATACTCAAAATATTCTGAGTACGACACTTCACATTCCTAATCTATTTCATTTAGTGAATTCATATCATTTTATATTGTTAATCCCTAACCTATACCGACCTTTTACCATTGTTAAACTCGACACCAACCTATTATTGAATGGTATAGTCCAGAAGAAACAGACTAGCGATGAATGGGGACATGATCCCATGAGAGTCACAGCATATGTTTGGACTTCTGGTTTGCTTTCAAAAACAACAATTATGAACCATATCAATTTAAATATTGTATAACCATTTGTTTGAATTAGTTTTGAAACAGTTTTCTTAGTTACAATTTTTTTCATGGAATTTATTTTCTGTCAGATTCAAGTTGCAGTTTTGAGCTTCATTTTTCTTCCCTTTTTTCTTCTATTTTGTCCAGGCTTTGCTTTCTGGATGACCTTCGGTGGAGGTCAAGGTAATGTGACCAGCATGGCCACAGTTGACCAACTCACTTACAGCTTGTTCCGTCTTACCCTTGTGGACGAATACCAGTATGATGTAAGTAAACCCTGATGCCCTTATACCAGTGGCGGAGCGTCCAAACAGTCAGGGGGGGGCGGATGCCCCCCCCTGACTCAAATGGACTGCTGGCGCCCTTTTCAGCTTTTTACCTTTTTTTACTTATTTGCGATTATTGACTTTTTTATTGCGCTCTCGTCTACCTATTGACATTTGTCACATTTTGTTGACGATGACACCTATTTATTCTTCGTTTATCTGCAAATGAGCAAGGCCCGGAAAGGGTCATTTCCAGCCATCTAGGGAGTATCTTTACTAAATACAATTCTGTACGCTCCACGCTAACCAGTGGTGGCGCTCCGCTTAGATAGTGTCAAAAGCGCCCCTACAGACCATTCTCGCCCCCCCTGACCAATACCCCTAGCTCGGCCACTGCCTTATACTCTAGAAATGACTGAAATGTAATCAGGGACATTTTCATAGGTAGAAAATCCAGGTAGAGTTAAGGGTCCATCAGTATTGCCCAATACACAACAGTCCACATCATAGTTTGCACATATTTAATGAGTTTCCCATATTTATCAATGTGTCTTAGAAACGAAAGGAGTGTTTCAATAAATTTCAACAGATTTTGAATGAGATTATCCCACACAACAAATGAATACTGAATATGTGGCATATTAGCTAGGTGTCCATAGTTCTTTAAGGATAAAATGAGTCACAGCCAGTGATCTTCCTGACATGAGTCAAGTCCTGGATTCAAGTCACTGTATTATCACTACAGGGAAGAATTTAACAATCTTTTTCGGTTCGTTTACTTGAAATTTTTGGGACTGTAGTCATGACTACCTAAAACAATGCAAATCTTGACAAACATTTTACTGTTACTGTAATTGAAGTTATCTGGACTGAGAAGTTTCATTATCTATTCTAACAATCCTAGATGTCAGGAATAAGTTTAAGGACAAGAATTTCCAGTAAAGTACTTTTGAAAAACAGCAATTTTATAGGGTGCTAAATATTCGCGACTAGTAACTGATGGCATTAATTGATAGAGTTTGGAAGTAGCCGTTTTTCATTTGGTCAATAATTTGATCAAACCCTATGCATTATTACTCAAATAAAATTGCATTTACAAAGTCTTATATATATATCCTATTAGTGAAAACTGATAAGCAAGTCATTAATAATCTTGATTTCATTCCCAACATTTCATCAACCAGACACTTTTATGAACAAGTAATAATCGCATAGAAAATAGCTAAACCGGAAAAATTAATGTTTGTTTTAATGTTTATTTTATTGTTCAAATGAAACGTGACTAGTCAAGTTAATGAATAACTTTGGTATGACACTTATATGATGAAAAATGGTTGTAGCTTATGTTTACACAAAGTGTACGGTGGCTTCTGCATGCCATACTCTCCCCCTCCCCTCCCCACACCCACCCTCACACCCCAAAGCTAAGAAGGCTGTATAGGAATAGTCACCATGTTGATGTCTTTGCTTTCTATCCTGTTCTAGCTAAACATTAATGTTCTCTTCTCAAGTTTGATTTTTTTTTACAAAGTATATGACAAACTGGAGGTGTATTGCTCACTGTATTTTATCAATTTTTTTATAATTTATTTCTTCTCAGGAAATGCGGGAAGTCGATGTAGTAATGACATACATCCTGTGTACGACTTTTCTGTTCTTGTCTGCCATTCTCTGTATCAATCTCTTCATTGCATTGTTGTCCAACACTTTCCAAAGGTGAGTCAGAGATAAAGCTTGTCTTAATTTTAGAGGCCCCTCCTTTTTGGCCGCATTTATATACTTAATTGAAGAACCAAGACTGCTCTGTGAGGTTCACAGTAGGACACACTATTCCAATCCAGAGTTAACTCACTCTTTGTCAGACCTTCTATTGAACTGTCAACTATTTCTCCTGACCAATTTTCCAGTTGGACGAGCTAACAAGGACAGTTCGTCCTTAGGGCACACCTGCAAATTGCAATGTAAACCAATCCTGTGATGTTTTTCAGTATTGCTGGAATTGTCGATTCAGTGTACTTTCTGATGCTGATGTTTGTGAAAGTTGAACCAGGTATCGTGACACTTGTAAAAGAATAATCATTCTAGTTTAATTGTGTATTCCAAACTGTGATATGACTTGTTTACAAGTACCACAATACATGGTTCAAGTTTGAAAACATCAGCATAGAAAAGTACACTGAAGTTGCAGTCACATTTATTGATGTATGATGTAATGTATCACAGCATTGGAACATTTGATTTAAAAAAGATGTTATATATACTCTGCCTCCCCTCATACCACCCCCACCCCCAAGAAACTATCCCCACCCCCCAATTGGCTATCTTACATGTGTAGCCATGATTAAATGTAATGTCCCAGTGCTTTGGCTATTTTAATGTTAATTGTAGATTACATCCCTACCCCTATGCCCCCTCTCCCTATCCCTATGCCCCTCTTCCTACCCCTATCTAGTATCTATACCCCCTCTCCCTACCCCTATACCCCCTCTCCCTACCCCTATCCCCTCTCCCTACCCCTACCCCTATGCCCCTCTTCCTTCCCCTATGCCTTCTCCCTATCCCTATCTATACCCCCTCTCCCTACCCCTCTCCCTACCCCCTCTCCCTGCCCCTATCCCCTCTCCCTACCCCTATGCTCCTTCTTCCTCCTTTTTCCCCCATCCTCCCACACTCACCCTGGTGACCCATCTTACCTACCCCACTTCACACATCTGTCCATACATAAACTGAATTATTACATCATTAAGGCATTACTCTGTCTTCTCTGTACAACTTGGTAGGATATATGACAACGCTACCTCCAATGCTGTGATGCAGCAAGCCTCCATCATCTTGAATATTGAGGAAGGAATGCCCAAGAAGAAGAGGAAAAAAATGAGGAGATACATTCATGAGAATTGTAGTCCAGAGGCGCTGTTTTATGATGATGATGTCATAAGCGAGGATGGAGAAGAACTCAAACTCATGACATTCCAGATAAAGGTTTGTGATGCCTTCTGCTGCTCTTCATCTGTCTGGGATTGTGGGGGGGGGGAGGGCGGGGGGGGGTGGGGAGCATGTTTTTCCCTAGCAAGTGAACATGAAATTTAACATCCTTTCATGTTCATGCAGTCATGATGGCCTATGTTAACATGTGTGTGGGAGGGGAGGAGGAGGGGTGGAATAGAGGGTGGGGTTAGTGCCAAATTAGTCAATATTATAATCCAAGAACAGCAGTCAAAGCAATGATATCTTGTAAGGCAGTTGCCTCCTCATATGTGGACGCCTCCTCATGTGTAGATGTATCGTCTGTGTCTGTCCTGTGGGGTTAGCACTAACTAATGTCAATGGAGAGGAGTTCTATACTTTCCAGGGAAGAGAATTTCAAGCTTAAAAATGATAATATCAAAGGAGACCAAAACTGGATGTAAACAAGACCGCTTACTCATTAAAACTATGACAGTAGGTAAATTTCTGGTCTAACAAATGGAAAAATGAAGCCCCGGAACTTTTGTACTAAGCATAGCTGCGAGTCATATCACAATTTATCAATGTAATTGTACCAAAATACTGTTTTGTATACATTTTTGTATATTTCTGTTCTATATCTGGACAGGAATCTCTTGAGGAGATGCAACAAGACATGGCCAAGCTCGGAGTGAAATCAAGCCTGAACGAGATAAGTACCTTGAGGGAAGAATTAAATCACCTCAGAGAGGAACATACCAAGAGTAAAGAAAATATACAGAATGATCTTTCAACGATAAAGGACTTACTGCAGACACTGCTTACATTACAGGCAAAAGGAGGCAACAGTGTGGGTAAGCACAGGAGAGGTGGGGAGGGGTGGGGGAGGGGGGATCTGGGGGTATCTATTATTTACAAGAAAGCCAGCTGGTTAAAATGATTGTACATACTGTAATGATTGGAATGGGGTTAATGAGGAGGGAGGGGAGGAATGGGGTAGGGTGGGCTAACACTTATACCAAAAGTCATACATTATTTAGTTCTGACTGTATGGGAGGTTAGGGGATTGCAAGCAATATTTCAAAAACCACTAATAGTATCAAACTCTTTTTATTTGTTTGTTATACACTAACAGTCAGTTAACAGTTAGTTGACAGACCTTTCAGGTTTTGTTGAGTATAGAGTGTCCTTCAAAGGAGGGTCCACCAAACTAAGTGTAGCTTGCTTTGCTTGGATTCAGAAACCAAAAGTGACTGCAATTTATCTGAAAAAAAAGAAGAGATAAGGTATCACAGTTTTTATGAGAGACAGTTATTATATAGATGTGACATCAATATTAAATCAAGGAAGAATTCCTTGTCATCAGGAACTCTAAGCAAGCACCACAAAATGAATTGCGATGAATCTCTTTAGTTGTTGGTATTGTTGAGGTGAAATGTAGTGCGAACTTAAAGCATTAAACTTAACATTGTTTACCTTATTCTGAAGGTCCAAGTGGTCACGGACATGATAATGGAGGTGGACCCTCAGGAGGGCTGGACCATGATTACGAGGACCCGGAGTTATTGAAGTCCCCAGAGAACAAACCTCGTCCTCGTTTTGTAGGCAGGAGAGATACCAAGATGCAGATGTCCTTGTTTGGAACGAATGAACCAAAACCACGGTAGATAAAATGTTCTCCAAAGCAATCAATTAAAATTGAATTTTGTTTTCAACTTTTTTGTTAATTTTATCATTTATGATAAGGACTGCATTTCTTTTTCCTCCTTCCAAGTTCCTGGTTTGCTTCGTCATAAAGAAAAAAAAACCCGCATTGAAATTTAAAACAGATATATGAATACACACACATGCTTATGTGCAAACTGTTTTAAATAGTGCAACTTGATTTGCCCAGCCCAAAAAAGTATTGTGTCCCTAATGTGGAAATTATATTTGTCAAAGACTCTGAACTAACAAGTTAGTTCCATTGAAGTTAAACAAACCTTAATCGGATTAACACTTTTGTGATCTCTTGGACTTGTCTGCAAATGATTTGAGTCTCTTCTGTGAGAGAGTGGAGCTGACATCATCCGCCACTCTGGTTTAGAGAAAACTTGCAGAAATGTACATGTTTGGATATGCTTGTTCTTTTCAGTATCTTCATATGAAAATGGATACATAGAACATTTTACTTGACTGAATATCGGTGCTAAGTTCATGTCTGCTGCCACCGTTTCAATATACTATTTTTGTTTCTGCAAGTCTTTCTTCGTTCTGTGAATGTGTCTTTTCTTCCTGCTGAACTTGCTCTTTACCTGCCACATTTCTCCTGCCTCTGTATTCTGTATAGGTCTCCCTATGTGGTGGATGCCACCTCCTCATCAGCCATCTCGATCAGTGATGCACCGGTGGTGGAGATAGCAGCACCTTCACCCACTCTCATGAAACCAGATCAAACTAAAAGGTTATTTATAATAATCCAGTCTTTCTTTCTTCTTACATTGCAGTAAGATAATTCATTCAATGCCTGACTGTGCTTTATTTGTTTCATGTATACATATATGTAATACCTAACGATCATTTACCTATCATTTGAGCTCCTTTATTGGATTTTTTTTGTCTACTCCTGTTGTTTGCTTCATCATTTTGGCCAGAACTTTCCCATGATGCAACATTTTCTCTGCATATCATGAATGACTGTCCCTGATTAACAAGGGTGTCGCATATTGATGAAATATTTCCAAAAGTAACAGTGTATGCCGATTGTTGACTTGATTTGACATGGTTTCATATGTGACAATTGATAATACATTCCCCTATGCAATGGGGTTGAGAACCATTATGTCACTGCCCCCACCCCACCCCCCTCCCCTGCCCCCCCCCCCCCCCATTTTTAAATGTGGTAACTGCCGAACGAGATGCTGCAGCTTTAAACCTGTCCTTATTACTGCAAAAGTTTGATTAATTTTCTTGTATATATTTCAAATCAATCGTCTACGTTTCAGATGATCACTTGACCACGATCTGTTTTCATTTTAGACTGAAGGAATTGCGATTAGAGAGCAGAGCTCGTCGGAAACTCCGGAAGGAACAAGAGGATTATCTCCAACAGAAGTTATCAACGCCAGATGAATCAGTCATGATTCCCTTACCTCCAAAGATGGCCACCCTCCAGGAATCGGACACAGAAAGTGACATCTTCAGCCTGAGTGGAAGGTTAGAGGAGGACACTGAGATGGAGTCAATGGCATCAAAAGTCAGGATGCAACCTCCTCCTCCCATGGTGAGCCGTTTGTAGTCTTAACAGTTTTAAAAGACAAGATGTATTTAATCTAAGAAACAAGATGTATTTAATCTGAAGGGAAAACTGACTTGAAAGATGGAAACACATGATGAGGGAGTAGAGACACATAATTGGTTAGTGTGGGGATAAAGGCAATGATGTCAGGAATCAAATATCTGTACTGTAGCCAAAGGCATTGAGATGGTTGAGCTCCGGGACAGGCCCCCTGTTTTCACTCTTCATTTTTCCTGTAAATAAGGATAGATTTTTCTTTATCCCATATTATCAAGTTCTGAGGCCTACTAGTTGATCCCAGGAATGTCACCTAAGAGACTCCTCCTTTGAAAAAGGGTTTGAAAGAATCAGAAAGAGGTAGCAAAGAAGTAATACATAAGAAAATAATCAACTTTATTTTGAATACTAAATTTTAACACCATCTTATTGGACATAATGGACATAGTAACCTTGAAGTTGATGAAAGGTTGGGAAAGGTTGTTTACCTTTTAGGAAGTTCAGGAAGGTTTATCAAACTATTGAGATGTTTCTTCCGCATACCACCCCCCCCCCCCTCCCCTCCACCTTACCTCAGAAAATAACAAAACAAGTTTCTCTGTTTTCCTATGCTTCCTGTGAAGCACTTCAGGGCTAGAATTAATCTAAATAATCACAAAAAAATAATCACAAATTCACTGAACATTGTTCATAATTTTATTGTTATTTCTCTCCTTTCTTCTTTTACAGGATGATTTGACTTTTGCAAAGACTCAGCCGTGATCTGATATTTAAATTTTATTATTTATTATTTATTTTATATGTTATTTTTTATTTTATTTTATTTTATTTTAATTTTGAAATGAGCAAGCTCACAGCAAGTATGAATAAACATTCCATCTCAAGTGTCCTCAAGTCATATTATAAGTTCATTCCTTGTTCATCCCCCTTCATCCATGATCACTCCTGCAAGTTCTGCCAGTTCTGCGAGTTCTGGTTCTGCGAGTTAACCTATCCTGTACCTTCCCTCGGTATCTTGCGTAGTGCTTACCTCCATATCAGAAGACATTGATGTACCAAAGGTAAGCGATGGACGAATAAAACATCCATTCTCACTAGGTTAATCTCTGAATTTGATTTTTTTTTTACTTCCTTTTTAAGTTTTGGGATAGTGGTGTATGTTATCTTGACATGAGGGTATGAATATGTATTAGCTTCACAACAACTACCAAAGAGAGGGCAAAAAGAAGCATTTTTGGATATTTACATTCCACAGAACACCAGATATTGGTTTGTTTATGTTTCCTTCCTCTCCATTTTTTAAGAGTAATGTATAAAAGTTACAAACTTTGATCTAGAAGGATGTTTCATCAGAGATGAAGTGAAAGGAAGACATGGGAAACATTTTATTTTATTTTTGTTTTTTTTTAGTTTACATTTTTTTTACATATTTATATACACAATCTTTCTAACAGTAGATAGATAAGAAGTTTGTTGGCATTTTTCTCTTTGATACAAATACAAGGACCACATTTAAATGTTTTCCAAAAAAATCAAAATAACTACTGGTCAGTGCAAACAAAACTTTGTCCTCAAACTTTAACTTTAACTTTACAAGCAAAGCAATGTTCTCTGAGGAACTGTAGAGTAGCTGTGGATAGAAACAAAATCCCCACAGAGTTTGCTGCATAGGAAGACGTGAGAAAAGGAGAAATGTAGAACAGTTAAGCACAATTTTAGAACAGTTTTTATGTAAAGTGCCCTAATATTATGATGTAAACAAAGTTCTCTCATAGACAATCACGAATTATAATTTAATTAATTACATTTGATTTGCATTGTAACAATATAACATTTGTTCAGAGTCTAATGGTTATTCAACATCGTGAATATCTAATTAACTCAATTATTATCACATTTTGAAAGTGATATGGTTAATTTTATTAAACCCTTAATGATATTATTAAGACATGAAGGGGTACAAATATTCTCAATGCCAAAGCAGATGAGTCTTTGAAAGAGGCTGTACCAGTACCATGTCAAGGTGTTTGTCAATGTGAAGGTGCACAAAAGTTTCTTGTTTGAAACTCATATGCACATATTTTGAGAATTTAAATATTTTATAATATTTTTTATATGTTCCTGACCTGGAAGTTGATATAATGCATAATGCTAATGTTACTGACTAGACCATCCATTTTGTGTTTTTATCAGTATTAACTGCATGATATTTGAACAGTTTTTAACAGTCACAGGAAATTGGGTGGGGTTAGGGAGGGGATGGTAGTGAAGTGGAGAGAGGGGTGGGGGAGTAGGGGAAGGGGAGCATACTTACTATATAAGTTGCTTATTTCACAAGACAGAAAATCTAACCAATGTACAGTTGTTTTAGTATTAAAAAGATTCCATCCTTACATAACATTGAACATGAATTCCTTGAGACTTAAAACACCTTGATCATTTTATTTATTTAAGGAAAAGGGCGGGGTGGGGGGAGGGGGGGGGTAGCTGATGGGTGGTTGGAGGAGGAGATCAATAAGCACAACTCTCCAAGTATATTTCACAGACTGAAAACCCTGATTAGAAATATATATCAGCAGAGTTTCAATGTTTAGAAATTTCCATCTCATATCATTGAGTAGTAATAGCTTAATATTTCAAAACAACTTGAACTTAAATTTATAAGAGTCAGGTAGAGGTGTTAAAGGAGGGTGAGGGGCTGGGAGTAGTTGATCTATAAGCACAGCTTTCCAAGGTTTTTTTGTGTACAAGATTCCATCCTGATGAAACCTTGAGAAGGTAGCCTTCTTAAGATTTTTAGACCTTGAACAATTTGCAGTGCAATCATTTAGCTCCTTTTCAAACTTCATTCATTGTAGTTATATTGTTTAAGTGAGTCACTTTGTTATAATGGAATGGCACAAAAACTTATATGTAATATGCTCAAAGGAATATAACACTTCTTGTAAATAAATATTTCAGAAGTCATGTTTTCTATAAGGTTGCCACATTGTCATCATTTTGCTGGTGTTTAATTTTGGCTTTCAATAAGGCAAGGGTGGATCCAGGGGGGGGGGGGGTACATGGGAGCACGGCAATCTATTCTGGAATCTTTTTCGTACCAAGAAGTAGCTGAAAATATAAACTTGCTCAAAACAAGGTACACTGTAAAAACATATAGCACCCTTTGCAAGTGGCATTCCTTTCTATTTTCTGGGTAATAATACTAACACTAACTGCCCAATTTTAATATGCAAAGTAAGTTAGGACAAAGATATGTGTGCTATGAAACATGTTATAGGTTGACATAACTTTTCAAGTTTTGCTTTGAAAAGTAAAATAATATTTCTTAAGATATCCAACATACAAACTTTAATTAATGGTTAACATACTAATGGGAAATGCTAAAACTGCTATGTATGGAATTGTGCGTGACTTGAAACGAAAATTATAAATAAGAGTAACTGGTCTGTTTATCGAACTAGGAGAACTGCATCTTTATGTATAATATCATCAGTCAAATATGCAATGTTATCTAATACTGATGTATGGATTGGGGACTGATTATGATATAATTATTGACTGACGTGTACTCAGAAAAGCACCACCAATCTCACACATGATTTTGGAGAAAGATAAAAGTCACAATTTAAGCCACGATTTTGGCCAAAATCGGACAAAATCATAAGGGCCTTACAAAGCCTTACAAAACCTTACAAAAGCCTTACAAAAGCCTTACAAAGCCTTACAAAATCGTCATATTTGGGCCAAAAATGAAAGTTCTCAAATTTCTCTCAGGATACGTAGAACGGACCCCCAGCACCCAGTCGACGCTTCTCTCGGGTGAAAAGTGGCATTCGACGATGTTTTAGTCATCTTAATGCGATATGAAATGACGTCAAGATATGGTTATTAAATATCATTTTCCACCAAAATATCAGTGTTTATGCAACTCTTGTCACCTGGAAAGGAATCCAAAGGGCGCCACACATCCGAGGTACAATTTTGGGAAGAATTCAAAAAGTCGCGATTTTGGCCAAAGTCGGACAAAATCATAAGGGTATAGCCTTACAAAATCGTCATATTTGGGCCAAAAATGAAAGTTCTCAAATTTCTCCCAGAATACGCAGAAGGGACTCCCAGCACCCAGTAGACGCTTCTCTCGGGTGAAAAGTGGCATTGGACGATGTTTTAGTCATCTTAATGCGATATGAAATGACGTCAAGATATGGTTATTAAATATCATTTTTCCACCAAAATATCAGTGTTTATGCAACTCTTGTCACCTGGAAAGGAATCCAAAGGGCGCCACACATCCGAGGTACAATTTTGGGAAGAATTCAAAAAGTCGCGATTTTGGCCAAAATCGGACAAAATCATAAGGGTATAGCCTTACAAAATCGTCATATTTGGGCCAAAAATGAAAGTTCTCAAATTTCTCCCAAAATACGCAGAAGGGACTCCCAGCACCCAGTAGACGCTTCTCTCGGGTCAAAAGTGGCATTGGACGATGTTTTAGTCATCTTAATGCGATATGAAATGACGTCAAGATATGGTTATTAAATATCATTTTTCCACCAAAATATCAGTGTTTATGCAACTCTTGTCACCTGGAAAGGAATCCAAAGGGCGCCACACATCCGAGGTACAATTTTGGGAAGATTCAAAAAGTCGCGATTTTGGCCAAAATCGGACAAAATCATAAGGGTATATAGCCTTACAAAATCGTCATATTTGGGCCAAAAATGAAAGTTCTCAAACTTCTCCCAAAATACGCAGAAGGGACTCCCAGCACCCAGTAGACGCTTCTCTCGGGTGAAAAGTGGCATTGGACGATGTTTTAGTCATCTTAATGCGATATGAAATGACGTCAAGATATGGTTATTAAATATCATTTTTCCACCAAAATATCAGTGTTTATGCAACTCTTGTCACCTGGAAAGGAATCCAAAGGGCGCCACACATCCGAGGTACAATTTTGGGAAGAATTCAAAAAGTCGCGATTTTGGCCAAAATCAGACAAAATCATAAGGGTATAGCCTTACAAAATCGTCATATTTGGGCCAAAAATGAAAGTTCTCAAATTTCTCCCAAAATACGCAGAAGGGACTCCCAGCACCCAGTAGACGCTTCTCTCGGGTGAAAAGTGGCATTGGACGATGTTTTAGTCATCTTAATGCGATATGAAATGACGTCAAGATATGGTTATTAAATATCATTTTTCCACCAAAATATCAGTGTTTATGCAACTCTTGTCACCTGGAAAGGAATCCAAAGGGCGCCACACATCCGAGGTACAATTTTGGGAAGAATTCAAAAAGTCGCGATTTTGGCCAAAATCGGACAAAATCATAAGGGTATAGCCTTACAAAATCGTCATATTTGGGCCAAAAATGAAAGTTCTCAAATTTCTCCCAAAATACGCAGAAGGGACTCCCAGCACCCAGTAGACGCTTCTCTCGGGTCAAAAGTGGCATTGGACGATGTTTTAGTCATCTTAATGCGATATGAAATGACGTCAAGATATGGTTATTAAATATCATTTTTCCACCAAAATATCAGTGTTTATGCAACTCTTGTCACCTGGAAAGGAATCCAAAGGGCGCCACACATCCGAGGTACAATTTTGGGAAGAATTCAAAAAGTCGCGATTTTGGCCAAAATCGGACAAAATCATAAGGGTATAGCCTTACAAAATCGTCATATTTGGGCCAAAAATGAAAGTTCTCAAACTTCTCCCAAAATACGCAGAAGGGACTCCCAGCACCCAGTAGACGCTTCTCTCGGGTGAAAAGTGGCATTGGACGATGTTTTAGTCATCTTAATGCGATATGAAATGACGTCAAGATATGGTTATTAAATATCATTTTTCCACCAAAATATCAGTGTTTATGCAACTCTTGTCACCTGGAAAGGAATCCAAAGAGCGCCACACATCCGAGGTACAATTTTGGGAAGAATTCAAAAAGTCGCGATTTTGGCCAAAATCGGACAAAATCATAAGGCTATAGCCTTACAAAATCGTCATATTTGGGCCAAAAATGAAAGTTCTCAAATTTCTCCCAAAATACGCAGAAGGGACTCCCAGCACCCAGTAGACGCTTCTCTCGGGTGAAAAGTGGCATTGGACGATGTTTTAGTCATCTTAATGCGATATGAAATGACGTCAAGATATGGTTATTAAATATCATTTTTCCACCAAAATATCAGTGTTTATGCAACTCTTGTCACCTGGAAAGGAATCCAAAGAGCGCCACACATCCGAGGTACAATTTTGGGAAGAATTCAAAAAGTCGCGATTTTGGCCAAAATCGGACAAAATCATAAGGGTATAGCCTTACAAAATCGTCATATTTGGGACAAAAATGAAAGTTCTCAAATTTCTCCCAAAATACGCAGAAGGGACTCCCAGCACCCAGTAGACGCTTCTCTCGGGTGAAAAGTGGCATTGGACGATGTTTTAGTCATCTTAATGCGATATGAAATGACGTCAAGATATGGTTATTAAATATCATTTTTCCACCAAAATATCAGTGTTTATGCAACTCTTGTCACCTGGAAAGGAATCCAAAGGGCGCCACACATCCGAGGTACAATTTTGGGAAGAATTCAAAAAGTCGCGATTTTGGCCAAAATCGGACAAAATCATAAGGGTATATAGCCTTACAAAATCGTCATATTTGGGCCAAAAATGAAAGTTCTCAAATTTCTCCCAAAATACGCAGAAGGGACTCCCAGCACCCGGTAGACGCTTCTCTCGGGTCAAAAGTGGCATTGGACGATGTTTTAGTAATCTTAATGCGATATGAAATGACGTCAAGATATGGTTATTAAATATCATTTTTCCACCAAAATATCAGTGTTTATGCAACTCTTGTCACCTGGAAAGGAATCCAAAGGGCGCCACACATCCGAGGTACAATTTTGGGAAGAATTCAAAAAGTCGCGATTTTGGCCAAAATCGGACAAAATCATAAGGCTATAGCCTTACAAAATCGTCATATTTGGGCCAAAACTGAAAGTTCTCAAATTTCTCCCAAAATACGCAGAAGGGACTCCCAGCACCCGGTAGACGCTTCTCTCGGGTCAAAAGTGGCATTGGACGATGTTTTAGTCATCTTAATGCGATATGAAATGACGTCAAGATATGGTTATTAAATATCATTTTTCCACCAAAATATCAGTGTTTATGCAACTCTTGTCACCTGGAAAGGAATCCAAAGGGCGCCACACATCCGAGGTACAATTTTGGGAAGAATTCAAAAAGTCGCGATTTTGGCCAAAATCGGACAAAATCATAAGGCTATAGCCTTACAAAATCGTCATATTTGGGCCAAAAATGAAAGTTCTCAAATTTCTCCCAAAATACGCAGAAGGGACTCCCAGCACCCGGTAGACGCTTCTCTCGGGTCAAAAGTGGCATTGGACGATGTTTTAGTCATCTTAATGCGATATGAAATGACGTCAAGATATGGTTATTAAATATCATTTTTCCACCAAAATATCAGTGTTTATGCAACTCTTGTCACCTGGAAAGGAATCCAAAGGGCGCCACACATCCGAGGTACAATTTTGGGAAGAATTCAAAAAGTCGCGATTTTGGCCAAAATCGGACAAAATCATAAGGGTCTTACAAAATCGTCATATTTGGGTCAAAAATGAAAGTTCTCAAACTTCTCCCAAAATACGCAGAAGGGACTCCCAGCACCCAGTAGACGCTTCTCTCGGGTGAAAAGTGGCATTGGACGATGTTTTAGTCATCTTAATGCGATATGAAATGACGTCAAGATATGGTTATTAAATATCATTTTTCCACCACAATATCAGTGTTTATGCAACTCTTGTCACCTGGAAAGGAATCCAAAGGGCGCCACACATCCGAGGTACAATTTTGGGAAGAATTCAAAAAGTCGCGATTTTGGCCAAAATCGGACAAAATCATAAGGGTATAGCCTTACACAATCGTCATATTTGGGTCAAAAATGAAAGTTCTCAAACTTCTCCCAAAATACGCAGAAGGGACTCCCAGCACCCAGTAGACGCTTCTCTCGGGTGAAAAGTGGCATTGGACGATGTTTTAGTCATCTTAATGCGATATGAAATGACGTCAAGATATGGTTATTAAATATCATTTTTCCACCAAAATATCAGTGTTTATGCAACTCTTGTCACCTGGAAAGGAATCCAAAGGGCGCCACACATCCGAGGTACAATTTTGGGAAGAGTTCAAAAAGTCGCGATTTTGGCCAAAATCGGACAAAATCATAAGGGTATAGCCTTACAAAATCGTCATATTTGGGCCAAAAATGAAAGTTCTCAAATTTCTCCCAAAATACGCAGAAGGGACTCCCAGCACCCAGTAGACGCTTCTCTCGGGTCAAAAGTGGCATTGGACGATGTTTTAGTCATCTTAATGCGATATGAAATGACGTCAAGATATGGTTATTAAATATCATTTTTCCACCAAAATATCAGTGTTTATGCAACTCTTGTCACCTGGAAAGGAATCCAAAGGGCGCCACACATCCGAGGTACAATTTTGGGAAGAATTCAAAAAGTCGCGATTTTGGCCAAAATCGGACAAAATCATAAGGGTATAGCCTTACAAAATCGTCATATTTGGGCCAAAAATGAAAGTTCTCAAATTTCTCCCAAAATACGCAGAAGGGACTCCCAGCACCCAGTAGACGCTTCTCTCGGGTGAAAAGTGGCATTGGACGATGTTTTAGTCATCTTAATGCGATATGAAATGACGTCAAGATATGGTTATTAAATATCATTTTTCCACCAAAATATCAGTGTTTATGCAACTCTTGTCACCTGGAAAGGAATCCAAAGGGCGCCACACATCCGAGGTACAATTTTGGGAAGAATTCAAAAAGTCGCGATTTTGGCCAAAATCGGACAAAATCATAAGGCCTTACAAAATCGTCATATTTGGGCCAAAAATGAAAGTTCTCAAACTTCTCCCAAAATACGCAGAAGGGACTCCCAGCACCCGGTAGACGCTTCTCTCGGGTCAAAAGTGGCATTGGACGATGTTTTAGTCATCTTAATGCGATATGAAATGACGTCAAGATATGGTTATTAAATATCATTTTTCCACCAAAATATCAGTGTTTATGCAACTCTTGTCACCTGGAAAGGAATCCAAAGGGCGCCACACATCCGAGGTACAATTTTGGGAAGAATTCAAAAAGTGGCGATTTTGGCCAAAATCGGACAAAATCATAAGGCTATAGTCATATTTGGGCCAAAAATGAAAGTTCTCAAACTTCTCCCAAAATACGCAGAAGGGACTCCCAGCACCCAGTAGACGCTTCTCTCGGGTGAAAAGTGGCATTGGACGATGTTTTAGTCATCTTAATGCGATATGAAATGACGTCAAGATATGGTTATTAAATATCATTTTTCCACCAAAATATCAGTGTTCATGCAACTCTTGTCACCTGGAAAGGAATCCAAAGGGCGCCACACATCCGAGGTACAATTTTGGGAAGAATTCAAAAAGTCGCGATTTTGGCCAAAATCGGACAAAATCATAAGGGTATAGCCTTACAAAATCGTCATATTTGGGCCAAAAATGAAAGTTCTCAAATTTCTCCCAAAATACGCAGAAGGGACTCCCAGCACCCGGTAGACGCTTCTCTCGGGTGAAAAGTGGCATTGGACGATGTTTTAGTCATCTTAATGCGATATGAAATGACGTCAAGATATGGTTATTAAATATCATTTTTCCACCAAAATATCAGTGTTTATGCAACTCTTGTCACCTGGAAAGGAATCCAAAGGGCGCCACACATCCGAGGTACAATTTTGGGAAGAATTCAAAAAGTCGCGATTTTGGCCAAAATCGGACAAAATCATAACGGTATAGCCTTACAAAATCGTCATATTTGGGCCAAAACTGAAAGTTCTCAAACTTCTCCCAAATACGCAGAAGGGACTCCCAGCACCCGGTAGACGCTTCTCTCGGGTGAAAAGTGGCATTGGACGATGTTTTAGTCATCTTAATGCGATATGAAATGACGTCAAGATATGGTTATTAAATATCATTTTTCCACCAAAATATCAGTGTTTATGCAACTCTTGTCACCTGGAAAGGAATCCAAAGGGCGCCACACATCCGAGGTACAATTTTGGGAAGAATTCAAAAAGTCGCGATTTTGGCCAAAATCGGACAAAATCATAAGGCTTTAGCCTTACAAAATCGTCATATTTGGGCCAAAACTGAAAGTTCTCAAACTTCTCCCAAATACGCAGAAGGGACTCCCAGCACCCGGTAGACGCTTCTCTCGGGTGAAAAGTGGCATTGGACGATGTTTTAGTCATCTTAATGCGATATGAAATGACGTCAAGATATGGTTATTAAATATCATTTTTCCACCAAAATATCAGTGTTTATGCAACTCTTGTCACCTGGAAAGGAATCCAAAGGGCGCCACACATCCGAGGTACAATTTTGGGAAGAATTCAAAAAGTGGCGATTTTGGTCAAAATCGGACAAAATCATAAGGGTATAGCCTTACAAAATCGTCATATTTGGGCCAAAAATGAAAGTTCTCAAATTTCTCCCAAAATACGCAGAAGGGACTCCCAGCACCCGGTAGACGCTTCTCTCGGGTGAAAAGTGGCATTGGACGATGTTTTAGTCATCTTAATGCGATATGAAATGACGTCAAGATATGGTTATTAAATATCATTTTTCCACCAAAATATCAGTGTTTATGCAACTCTTGTCACCTGGAAAGGAATCCAAAGGGCGCCACACATCCGAGGTACAATTTTGGGAAGAATTCAAAAAGTGGCGATTTTGGTCAAAATCGGACAAAATCATAAGGGTATAGCCTTACAAAATCGTCATATTTGGGCCAAAAATGAAAGTTCTCAAATTTCTCCCAAAATACGCAGAAGGGACTCCCAGCACCCGGTAGACGCTTCTCTCGGGTGAAAAGTGGCATTGGACGATGTTTTAGTCATCTTAATGCGATATGAAATGACGTCAAGATATGGTTATTAAATATCATTTTTCCACCAAAATATCAGTGTTTATGCAACTCTTGTCACCTGGAAAGGAATCCAAAGGGCGCCACACATCCGAGGTACAATTTTGGGAAGAATTCAAAAAGTCGCGATTTTGGCCAAAATCGGACAAAATCATAAGGGTATAGCCTTACAAAATCGTCATATTTGGGCCAAAAATGAAAGTTCTCAAACTTCTCCCAAAATACGCAGAAGGGACTCCCAGCACCCAGTAGACGCTTCTCTCGGGTGAAAAGTGGCATTGGACGATGTTTTAGTCATCTTAATGCGATATGAAATGACGTCAAGATATGGTTATTAAATATCATTTTTCCACCAAAATATCAGTGTTTATGCAACTCTTGTCACCTGGAAAGGAATCCAAAGGGCGCCACACATCCGAGGTACAATTTTGGGAAGAATTCAAAAAGTCGCGATTTTGGCCAAAATCGGACAAAATCATAAGGCTATAGCCTTACAAAATCGTCATATTTGGGCCAAAAATGAAAGTTCTCAAACTTCTCCAAAATACGCAGAAGGGACTCCCAGCACCCAGTAGACGCTTCTCTCGGGTGAAAAGTGGCATTGGACGATGTTTTAGTCATCTTAATGCGATATGAAATGACGTCAAGATATGGTTATTAAATATCATTTTTCCACCAAAATATCAGTGTTTATGCAACTCTTGTCACCTGGAAAGGAATCCAAAGGGCGCCACACATCCGAGGTACAATTTTGGGAAGAATTCAAAAAGTCGCGATTTTGGCCAAAATCGGACAAAATCATAAGGCTATAGCCTTACAAAATCGTCATATTTGGGCCAAAAATGAAAGTTCTCAAATTTCTCCCAAAATACGCAGAAGGGACTCCCAGCACCCGGTAGACGCTTCTCTCGGGTCAAAAGTGGCATTGGACGATGTTTTAGTCATCTTAATGCGATATGAAATGACGTCAAGATATGGTTATTAAATATCATTTTTCCACCAAAATATCAGTGTTTATGCAACTCTTGTCACCTGGAAAGGAATCCAAAGGGCGCCACACATCCGAGGTACAATTTTGGGAAGAATTCAAAAAGTCGCGATTTTGGCCAAAATCGGACAAAATCATAAGGGCCTTACAAAATCGTCATATTTGGGCCAAAAATGAAAGTTCTCAAATTTCTCCCAAAATACGCAGAAGGGACTCCCAGCACCCAGTAGACGCTTCTCTCGGGTGAAAAGTGGCATTGGACGATGTTTTAGTCATCTTAATGCGATATGAAATGACGTCAAGATATGGTTATTAAATATCATTTTTCCACCAAAATATCAGTGTTTATGCAACTCTTGTCACCTGGAAAGGAATCCAAAGGGCGCCACACATCCGAGGTACAATTTTGGGAAGAATTCAAAAAGTCGCGATTTTGGCCAAAATCGGACAAAATCATAAGGGTATAGCCCTACAAAATCGTCATATTTGGGCCAAAAATGAAAGTTCTCAAATTTCTCCCAAAATACGCAGAAGGGACTCCCAGCACCCAGTAGACGCTTCTCTTGGGTCAAAAGTGGCATTGGACGATGTTTTAGTCATCTTAATGCGATATGAAATGACGTCAAGATATGGTTATTAAATATCATTTTTCCACCAAAATATCAGTGTTTATGCAACTCTTGTCACCTGGAAAGGAATCCAAAGGGCGCCACACATCCGAGGTACAATTTTGGGAAGAATTCAAAAAGTCGCGATTTTGGCCAAAATCGGACAAAATCATAAGGGTATAGCCTTACAAAATCGTCATATTTGGGCCAAAAATGAAAGTTCTCAAATTTCTCCCAAAATACGCAGAAGGGACTCCCAGCACCCGGTAGACGCTTCTCTCGGGTCAAAAGTGGCATTGGACGATGTTTTAGTCATCTTAATGCGATATGAAATGACGTCAAGATATGGTTATTAAATATCATTTTTCCACCAAAATATCAGTGTTTATGCAACTCTTGTCACCTGGAAAGGAATCCAAAGGGCGCCACACATCCGAGGTACAATTTTGGGAAGAATTCAAAAAGTCGCGATTTTGGCCAAAATCGGACAAAATCATAAGGGTATAGCCTTACAAAATCGTCATATTTGGGCCAAAACTGAAAGTTCTCAAACTTCTCCCAAAATACGCAGAAGGGACTCCCAGCACCCGGTAGACGCTTCTCTCGGGTGAAAAGTGGCATTGGACGATGTTTTAGTCATCTTAATGCGATATGAAATGACGTCAAGATATGGTTATTAAATATCATTTTTCCACCAAAATATCAGTGTTTATGCAACTCTTGTCACCTGGAAAGGAATCCAAAGGGCGCCACACATCCGAGGTACAATTTTGGGAAGAATTCAAAAAGTCGCGATTTTGGCCAAAATCGGACAAAATCATAAGGCTATAGCCTTACAAAATCGTCATATTTGGGCCAAAAATGAAAGTTCTCAAACTTCTCCCAAAATACGCAGAAGGGACTCCCAGCACCCAGTAGACGCTTCTCTCGGGTGAAAAGTGGCATTGGACGATGTTTTAGTCATCTTAATGCGATATGAAATGACGTCAAGATATGGTTATTAAATATCATTTTTCCACCAAACTATCAGTGTTTATGCAACTCTTGTCACCTGGAAAGGAATCCAAAGGGCGCCACACATCCGAGGTACAATTTTGGGAAGAATTCAAAAAGTCGCGATTTTGGCCAAAATCGGACAAAATCATAAGGGTATAGCCTTACAAAATCGTCATATTTGGGACAAAAATGAAAGTTCTCAAATTTCTCCCAAAATACGCAGAAGGGACTCCCAGCACCCGGTAGACGCTTCTCTCGGGTCAAAAGTGGCATTGGACGATGTTTTAGTCATCTTAATGCGATATGAAATGACGTCAAGATATGGTTATTAAATATCATTTTTCCACCAAAATATCAGTGTTTATGCAACTCTTGTCACCTGGAAAGGAATCCAAAGGGCGCCACACATCCGAGGTACAATTTTGGGAAGAATTCAAAAAGTCGCGATTTTGGCCAAAATCGGACAAAATCATAAGGGTATAGCCTTACAAAATCGTCATATTTGGGCCAAAACTGAAAGTTCTCAAATTTCTCCCAAAATACGCAGAAGGGACTCCCAGCACCCGGTAGACGCTTCTCTCGGGTGAAAAGTGGCATTGGACGATGTTTTAGTCATCTTAATGCGATATGAAATGACGTCAAGATATGGTTATTAAATATCATTTTTCCACCAAAATATCAGTGTTTATGCAACTCTTGTCACCTGGAAAGGAATCCAAAGGGCGCCACACATCCGAGGTACAATTTTGGGAAGAATTCAAAAAGTCGCGATTTTGGCCAAAATCGGACAAAATCATAAGGGTATAGCCTTACAAAATCGTCATATTTGGGCCAAAACTGAAAGTTCTCAAATTTCTCCCAAAATACGCAGAAGGGACTCCCAGCACCCGGTAGACGCTTCTCTCGGGTGAAAAGTGGCATTGGACGATGTTTTAGTCATCTTAATGCGATATGAAATGACGTCAAGATATGGTTATTAAATATCATTTTTCCACCAAAATATCAGTGTTTATGCAACTCTTGTCACCTGGAAAGGAATCCAAAGGGCGCCACACATCCGAGGTACAATTTTGGGAAGAATTCAAAAAGTCGCGATTTTGGCCAAAATCGGACAAAATCATAAGGGTATAGCCTTACAAAATCGTCATATTTGGGCCAAAAATGAAAGTTCTCAAATTTCTCCCAAAATACGCAGAAGGGACTCCCAGCACCCAGTAGACGCTTCTCTCGGGTCAAAAGTGGCATTGGACGATGTTTTAGTCATCTTAATGCGATATGAAATGACGTCAAGATATGGTTATTAAATATCATTTTTCCACCAAAATATCAGTGTTTATGCAACTCTTGTCACCTGGAAAGGAATCCAAAGGGCGCCACACATCCGAGGTACAATTTTGGGAAGAATTCAAAAAGTCGCGATTTTGGCCAAAATCGGACAAAATCATAAGGGTATAGCCTTACAAAATCGTCATATTTGGGCCAAAAATGAAAGTTCTCAAACTTCTCCCAAAATACGCAGAAGGGACTCCCAGCACCCAGTAGACGCTTCTCTCGGGTGAAAAGTGGCATTGGACGATGTTTTAGTCATCTTAATGCGATATGAAATGACGTCAAGATATGGTTATTAAATATCATTTTTCCACCAAAATATCAGTGTTTATGCAACTCTTGTCACCTGGAAAGGAATCCAAAGGGCGCCACACATCCGAGGTACAATTTTGGGAAGAATTCAAAAAGTCGCGATTTTGGCCAAAATCGGACAAAATCATAAGGGTATAGCCCTACAAAATCGTCATATTTGGGCCAAAAATGAAAGTTCTCAAATTTCTCCCAAAATACGCAGAAGGGACTCCCAGCACCCGGTAGACGCTTCTCTCGGGTGAAAAGTGGCATTGGACGATGTTTTAGTCATCTTAATGCGATATGAAATGACGTCAAGATATGGTTATTAAATATCATTTTTCCACCAAAATATCAGTGTTTATGCAACTCTTGTCACCTGGAAAGGAATCCAAAGGGCGCCACACATCCGAGGTACAATTTTGGGAAGAATTCAAAAAGTCGCGATTTTGGCCAAAATCGGACAAAATCATAAGGGTACCCCCAGCACCCGGTAGACGCTTCTCTCGGGTGAAAAGTGGCATTGGACGATGTTTTAGTCATCTTAATGCGATATGAAATGACGTCAAGATATGGTTATTAAATATCATTTTTCCACCAAAATATCAGTGTTTATGCAACTCTTGTCACCTGGAAAGGAATCCAAAGGGCGCCACACATCCGAGGTACAATTTTGGGAAGAATTCAAAAAGTCGCGATTTTGGCCAAATTCGGACAAAATCATAAGGCTATAGCCTTACAAAATCGTCATATTTGGGCCAAAAATGAAAGTTCTCAAACTTCTCCCAAAATACGCAGAAGGGACTCCCAGCACCCAGTAGACGCTTCTCTCGGGTGAAAAGTGGCATTGGACGATGTTTTAGTCATCTTAATGCGATATGAAATGACGTCAAGATATGGTTATTAAATATCATTTTTCCACCAAACTATCAGTGTTTATGCAACTCTTGTCACCTGGAAAGGAATCCAAAGGGCGCCACACATCCGAGGTACAATTTTGGGAAGAATTCAAAAAGTCGCGATTTTGGCCAAAATCGGACAAAATCATAAGGGTATAGCCTTACAAAATCGTCATATTTGGGCCAAAACTGAAAGTTCTCAAATTTCTCCCAAAATACGCAGAAGGGACTCCCAGCACCCGGTAGACGCTTCTCTCGGGTCAAAAGTGGCATTGGACGATGTTTTAGTCATCTTAATGCGATATGAAATGACGTCAAGATATGGTTATTAAATATCATTTTTCCACCAAAATATCAGTGTTTATGCAACTCTTGTCACCTGGAAAGGAATCCAAAGGGCGCCACACATCCGAGGTACAATTTTGGGAAGAATTCAAAAAGTCGCGATTTTGGCCAAAATCGGACAAAATCATAAGGGTATAGCCTTACAAAATCGTCATATTTGGGCCAAAACTGAAAGTTCTCAAACTTCTCCCAAAATACGCAGAAGGGACTCCCAGCACCCGGTAGACGCTTCTCTCGGGTCAAAAGTGGCATTGGACGATGTTTTAGTCATCTTAATGCGATATGAAATGACGTCAAGATATGGTTATTAAATATCATTTTTCCACCAAAATATCAGTGTTTATGCAACTCTTGTCACCTGGAAAGGAATCCAAAGGGCGCCACACATCCGAGGTACAATTTTGGGAAGATATAAAAAAGTCGCGACTTTGGCCAAAATCGGACAAAATCATAAGGGTATAGCCTTACAAAATCGTCATATTTGGGCCAAAAATGAAAGTTCTCAAACTTCTCCCAAAATACGCAGAAGGGACTCCCAGCACCCGGTAGACGCTTCTCTCGGGTGAAAAGTGGCATTGGACGATGTTTTAGTCATCTTAATGCGATATGAAATGACGTCAAGATATGGTTATTAAATATCATTTTTCCACCAAAATATCAGTGTTTATGCAACTCTTGTCACCTGGAAAGGAATCCAAAGGGCGCCACACATCCGAGGTACAATTTTGGGAAGATATAAAAAAGTCGCGACTTTGGCCAAAATCGGACAAAATCATAAGGCTATAGCCTTACAAAATCGTCATATTTGGGCCAAAAATGAAAGTTCTCAAACTTCTCCCAAAATACGCAGAAGGGACTCCCAGCACCCAGTAGACGCTTCTCTCGGGTGAAAAGTGGCATTGGACGATGTTTTAGTCATCTTAATGCGATATGAAATGACGTCAAGATATGGTTATTAAATATCATTTTTCCACCAAAATATCAGTGTTTATGCAACTCTTGTCACCTGGAAAGGAATCCAAAGGGCGCCACACATCCGAGGTACAATTTTGGGAAGAATTCAAAAAGTCGCGATTTTGGCCAAAATCGGACAAAATCATAAGGGTATAGCCTTACAAAATCGTCATATTTGGGCCAAAACTGAAAGTTCTCAAACTTCTCCCAAAATACGCAGAAGGGACTCCCAGCACCCGGTAGACGCTTCTCTCGGGTGAAAAGTGGCATTGGACGATGTTTTAGTCATCTTAATGCGATATGAAATGACGTCAAGATATGGTTATTAAATATCATTTTTCCACCAAAATATCAGTGTTTATGCAACTCTTGTCACCTGGAAAGGAATCCAAAGGGCGCCACACATCCGAGGAACAATTTTGGGAAGAATTCAAAAAGTCGCGATTTTGGCCAAAATCGGACAAAATCATAAGGGTATAGCCTTACAAAATCGTCATATTTGGGCCAAAAATGAAAGTTCTCAAATTTCTCCCAAAATACGCAGAAGGGACTCCCAGCACCCAGTAGACGCTTCTCTCGGGTGAAAAGTGGCATTGGACGATGTTTTAGTCATCTTAATGCGATATGAAATGACGTCAAGATATGGTTATTAAATATCATTTTTCCACCAAAATATCAGTGTTTATGCAACTCTTGTCACCTGGAAAGGAATCCAAAGGGCGCCACACATCCGAGGTACAATTTTGGGAAGAATTCAAAAAGTCGCGATTTTGGCCAAAATCGGACAAAATCATAAGGGTATAGGCCTTACAAAATCGTCATATTTGGGCCAAAACTGAAAGTTCTCAAACTTCTCCCAAAATACGCAGAAGGGACTCCCAGCACCCAGTAGACGCTTCTCTCGGGTCAAAAGTGGCATTGGACGATGTTTTAGTCATCTTAATGCGATATGAAATGACGTCAAGATATGGTTATTAAATATCATTTTTCCACCAAAATATCAGTGTTCATGCAACTCTTGTCACCTGGAAAGGAATCCAAAGGGCGCCACACATCCGAGGTACAATTTTGGGAAGAATTCAAAAAGTCGCGATTTTGGCCAAAATCGGACAAAATCATAAGGGTATAGCCTTACAAAATCGTCATATTTGGGCCAAAAATGAAAGTTCTCAAATTTCTCCCAAAATACGCAGAAGGGACTCCCAGCACCCAGTAGACGCTTCTCTCGGGTCAAAAGTGGCATTGGACGATGTTTTAGTCATCTTAATGCGATATGAAATGACGTCAAGATATGGTTATTAAATATCATTTTTCCACCAAAATATCAGTGTTTATGCAACTCTTGTCACCTGGAAAGGAATCCAAAGGGCGCCACACATCCGAGGTACAATTTTGGGAAGAATTCAAAAAGTCGCGATTTTGGCCAAAATCGGACAAAATCATAAGGGTATAGCCTTACAAAATCGTCATATTTGGGCCAAAAATGAAAGTTCTCAAATTTCTCCCAAAATACGCAGAAGGGACTCCCAGTAGACGCTTCTCTCGGGTGAAAAGTGGCATTGGACGATGTTTTAGTCATCTTAATGCGATATGAAATGACGTCAAGATATGGTTATTAAATATCATTTTTCCACCAAAATATCAGTGTTTATGCAACTCTTGTCACCTGGAAAGGAATCCAAAGGGCGCCACACATCCGAGGTACAATTTTGGGAAGAATTCAAAAAGTCGCGATTTTGGCCAAAATCGGACAAAATCATAAGGGTATAGCCTTACAAAATCGTCATATTTGGGCCAAAAATGAAAGTTCTCAAACTTCTCCCAAAATACGCAGAAGGGACTCCCAGCACCCAGTAGACGCTTCTCTCGGGTGAAAAGTGGCATTGGACGATGTTTTAGTCATCTTAATGCGATATGAAATGACGTCAAGATATGGTTATTAAATATCATTTTTCCACCAAAATATCAGTGTTTATGCAACTCTTGTCACCTGGAAAGGAATCCAAAGGGCGCCACACATCCGAGGTACAATTTTGGGAAGAATTCAAAAAGTCGCGATTTTGGCCAAAATCGGACAAAATCATAAGGGTATAGCCTTACAAAATCGTCATATTTGGGCCAAAAATGAAAGTTCTCAAACTTCTCCCAAAATACGCAGAAGGGACTCCCAGCACCCAGTAGACGCTTCTCTCGGGTGAAAAGTGGCATTGGACGATGTTTTAGTCATCTTAATGCGATATGAAATGACGTCAAGATATGGTTATTAAATATCATTTTTCCACCAAAATATCAGTGTTTATGCAACTCTTGTCACCTGGAAAGGAATCCAAAGGGCGCCACACATCCGAGGTACAATTTTGGGAAGAATTCAAAAAGTCGCGATTTTGGCCAAAATCGGACAAAATCATAAGGGTATAGCCTTACAAAATCGTCATATTTGGGCCAAAAATGAAAGTTCTCAAACTTCTCCCAAAATACGCAGAAGGGACTCCCAGCACCCAGTAGACGCTTCTCTCGGGTGAAAAGTGGCATTGGACGATGTTTTAGTCATCTTAATGCGATATGAAATGACGTCAAGATATGGTTATTAAATATCATTTTTCCACCAAAATATCAGTGTTTATGCAACTCTTGTCACCTGGAAAGGAATCCAAAGGGCGCCACACATCCGAGGTACAATTTTGGGAAGAATTCAAAAAGTCGCGATTTTGGCCAAAATCGGACAAAATCATAAGGCTATAGCCTTACAAAATCGTCATATTTGGGCCAAAAATGAAAGTTCTCAAACTTCTCCCAAAATACGCAGAAGGGACTCCCAGCACCCAGTAGACGCTTCTCTCGGGTGAAAAGTGGCATTGGACGATGTTTTAGTCATCTTAATGCGATATGAAATGACGTCAAGATATGGTTATTAAATATCATTTTTCCACCAAACTATCAGTGTTTATGCAACTCTTGTCACCTGGAAAGGAATCCAAAGGGCGCCACACATCCGAGGTACAATTTTGGGAAGAATTCAAAAAGTCGCGATTTTGGCCAAAATCGGACAAAATCATAAGGGTATAGCCTTACAAAATCGTCATATTTGGGCCAAAAATGAAAGTTCTCAAATTTCTCCCAAAATACGCAGAAGGGACTCCCAGCACCAAGTAGACGCTTCTCTCGGGTGAAAAGTGGCATTGGACGATGTTTTAGTCATCTTAATGCGATATGAAATGACGTCAAGATATGGTTATTAAATATCATTTTTCCACCAAAACATCAGTGTTTATGCAACTCTTGTCACCTGGAAAGGAATCCAAAGGGCGCCACACATCCGAGGTACAATTTTGGGAAGAATTCAAAAAGTCGCGATTTTGGCCAAAATCGGACAAAATCATAAGGGTATAGCCTTACAAAATCGTCATATTTGGGCCAAAAATGAAAGTTCTCAAATTTCTCCCAAAATACGCAGAAGGGACTCCCAGCACCCAGTAGACGCTTCTCTCGGGTCAAAAGTGGCATTGGACGATGTTTTAGTCATCTTAATGCGATATGAAATGACGTCAAGATATGGTTATTAAATATCATTTTTCCACCAAAATATCAGTGTTTATGCAACTCTTGTCACCTGGAAAGGAATCCAAAGGGCGCCACACATCCGAGGTACAATTTTGGGAAGAATTCAAAAAGTCGCGATTTTGGCCAAAATCGGACAAAATCATAAGGGTATAGCCTTACAAAATCGTCATATTTGGGCCAAAAATGAAAGTTCTCAAACTTCTCCCAAAATACGCAGAAGGGACTCCCAGCACCCAGTAGACGCTTCTCTCGGGTGAAAAGTGGCATTGGACGATGTTTTAGTCATCTTAATGCGATATGAAATGACGTCAAGATATGGTTATTAAATATCATTTTTCCACCAAAATATCAGTGTTTATGCAACTCTTGTCACCTGGAAAGGAATCCAAAGGGCGCCACACATCCGAGGTACAATTTTGGGAAGAATTCAAAAAGTCGCGATTTTGGCCAAAATCGGACAAAATCATAAGGGTATAGCCTTACAAAATCGTCATATTTGGGCCAAAAATGAAAGTTCTCAAACTTCTCCCAAAATACGCAGAAGGGACTCCCAGCACCCAGTAGACGCTTCTCTCGGGTGAAAAGTGGCATTGGACGATGTTTTAGTCATCTTAATGCGATATGAAATGACGTCAAGATATGGTTATTAAATATCATTTTTCCACCAAAATATCAGTGTTTATGCAACTCTTGTCACCTGGAAAGGAATCCAAAGGGCGCCACACATCCGAGGTACAATTTTGGGAAGAATTCAAAAAGTCGCGATTTTGGCCAAAATCGGACAAAATCATAAGGGTATAGCCTTACAAAATCGTCATATTTGGGCCAAAAATGAAAGTTCTCAAACTTCTCCCAAAATACGCAGAAGGGACTCCCAGCACCCAGTAGACGCTTCTCTCGGGTGAAAAGTGGCATTGGACGATGTTTTAGTCATCTTAATGCGATATGAAATGACGTCAAGATATGGTTATTAAATATCATTTTTCCACCAAAATATCAGTGTTTATGCAACTCTTGTCACCTGGAAAGGAATCCAAAGGGCGCCACACATCCGAGGTACAATTTTGGGAAGAATTCAAAAAGTCGCGATTTTGGCCAAAATCGGACAAAATCATAAGGCTATAGCCTTACAAAATCGTCATATTTGGGCCAAAAATGAAAGTTCTCAAACTTCTCCCAAAATACGCAGAAGGGACTCCCAGCACCCAGTAGACGCTTCTCTCGGGTGAAAAGTGGCATTGGACGATGTTTTAGTCATCTTAATGCGATATGAAATGACGTCAAGATATGGTTATTAAATATCATTTTTCCACCAAACTATCAGTGTTTATGCAACTCTTGTCACCTGGAAAGGAATCCAAAGGGCGCCACACATCCGAGGTACAATTTTGGGAAGAATTCAAAAAGTCGCGATTTTGGCCAAAATCGGACAAAATCATAAGGGTATAGCCTTACAAAATCGTCATATTTGGGCCAAAAATGAAAGTTCTCAAATTTCTCCCAAAATACGCAGAAGGGACTCCCAGCACCAAGTAGACGCTTCTCTCGGGTGAAAAGTGGCATTGGACGATGTTTTAGTCATCTTAATGCGATATGAAATGACGTCAAGATATGGTTATTAAATATCATTTTTCCACCAAAACATCAGTGTTTATGCAACTCTTGTCACCTGGAAAGGAATCCAAAGGGCGCCACACATCCGAGGTACAATTTTGGGAAGAATTCAAAAAGTCGCGATTTTGGCCAAAATCGGACAAAATCATAAGGGTATAGCCTTACAAAATCGTCATATTTGGGCCAAAACTGAAAGTTCTCAAACTTCTCCCAAAATACGCAGAAGGGACTCCCAGCACCCGGTAGACGCTTCTCTCGGGTGAAAAGTGGCATTGGACGATGTTTTAGTCATCTTAATGCGATATGAAATGACGTCAAGATATGGTTATTAAATATCATTTTTCCACCAAAATATCAGTGTTTATGCAACTCTTGTCACCTGGAAAGGAATCCAAAGGGCGCCACACATCCGAGGTACAATTTTGGGAAGAATTCAAAAAGTCGCGATTTTGGCCAAAATCGGACAAAATCATAAGGCTATAGCCTTACAAAATCGTCATATTTGGGCCAAAAATGAAAGTTCTCAAACTTCTCCCAAAATACGCAGAAGGGACTCCCAGCACCCAGTAGACGCTTCTCTCGGGTGAAAAGTGGCATTGGACGATGTTTTAGTCATCTTAATGCGATATGAAATGACGTCAAGATATGGTTATTAAATATCATTTTTCCACCAAAATATCAGTGTTTATGCAACTCTTGTCACCTGGAAAGGAATCCAAAGGGCGCCACACATCCGAGGTACAATTTTGGGAAGAATTCAAAAAGTCGCGATTTTGGCCAAAATCGGACAAAATCATAAGGGTATAGCCTTACAAAATCGTCATATTTGGGCCAAAACTGAAAGTTCTCAAACTTCTCCCAAAATACGCAGAAGGGACTCCCAGCACCCGGTAGACGCTTCTCTCGGGTCAAAAGTGGCATTGGACGATGTTTTAGTCATCTTAATGCGATATGAAATGACGTCAAGATATGGTTATTAAATATCATTTTTCCACCAAATTATCAGTGTTTATGCAACTCTTGTCACCTGGAAAGGAATCCAAAGGGCGCCACACATCCGAGGTACAATTTTGGGAAGATATAAAAAAGTCGCGACTTTGGCCAAAATCGGACAAAATCATAAGGGTATAGCCTTACAAAATCGTCATATTTGGGCCAAAAATGAAAGTTCTCAAATTTCTCCCAAAATACGCAGAAGGGACTCCCAGCACCAAGTAGACGCTTCTCTCAGGTCAAAAGTGGCATTGGACGATGTTTTAGTCATCTTAATGCGATATGAAATGACGTCAAGATATGGTTATTAAATATCATTTTTCCACCAAAATATCAGTGTTTATGCAACTCTTGTCACCTGGAAAGGAATCCAAAGGGCGCCACACATCCGAGGTACAATTTTGGGAAGAATTCAAAAAGTCGCGATTTTGGCCAAAATCGGACAAAATCATAAGGGTATAGCCTTACAAAATCGTCATATTTGGGCCAAAAATGAAAGTTCTCAAACTTCTCCCAAAATACGCAGAAGGGACTCCCAGCACCCAGTAGACGCTTCTCTCGGGTGAAAAGTGGCATTGGACGATGTTTTAGTCATCTTAATGCGATATGAAATGACGTCAAGATATGGTTATTAAATATCATTTTTCCACCAAAATATCAGTGTTTATGCAACTCTTGTCACCTGGAAAGGAATCCAAAGGGCGCCACACATCCGAGGTACAATTTTGGGAAGAATTCAAAAAGTCGCGATTTTGGCCAAAATCGGACAAAATCATAAGGGTATAGCCCTACAAAATCGTCATATTTGGGCCAAAAATGAAAGTTCTCAAATTTCTCCCAAAATACGCAGAAGGGACTCCCAGCACCCGGTAGACGCTTCTCTCGGGTCAAAAGTGGCATTGGACGATGTTTTAGTCATCTTAATGCGATATGAAATGACGTCAAGATATGGTTATTAAATATCATTTTTCCACCAAAATATCAGTGTTTATGCAACTCTTGTCACCTGGAAAGGAATCCAAAGGGCGCCACACATCCGAGGTACAATTTTGGGAAGAATTCAAAAAGTCGCGATTTTGGCCAAATTCGGACAAAATCATAAGGCTATAGCCTTACAAAATCGTCATATTTGGGCCAAAAATGAAAGTTCTCAAACTTCTCCCAAAATACGCAGAAGGGACTCCCAGCACCCAGTAGACGCTTCTCTCGGGTCAAAAGTGGCATTGGACGATGTTTTAGTCATCTTAATGCGATATGAAATGACGTCAAGATATGGTTATTAAATATCATTTTTCCACCAAACTATCAGTGTTTATGCAACTCTTGTCACCTGGAAAGGAATCCAAAGGGCGCCACACATCCGAGGTACAATTTTGGGAAGAATTCAAAAAGTCGCGATTTTGGCCAAAATCGGACAAAATCATAAGGGTATAGCCTTACAAAATCGTCATATTTGGGCCAAAACTGAAAGTTCTCAAATTTCTCCCAAAATACGCAGAAGGGACTCCCAGCACCCGGTAGACGCTTCTCTCGGGTCAAAAGTGGCATTGGACGATGTTTTAGTCATCTTAATGCGATATGAAATGACGTCAAGATATGGTTATTAAATATCATTTTTCCACCAAAATATCAGTGTTTATGCAACTCTTGTCACCTGGAAAGGAATCCAAAGGGCGCCACACATCCGAGGTACAATTTTGGGAAGAATTCAAAAAGTCGCGATTTTGGCCAAAATCGGACAAAATCATAAGGGTATAGCCTTACAAAATCGTCATATTTGGGCCAAAACTGAAAGTTCTCAAACTTCTCCCAAAATACGCAGAAGGGACTCCCAGCACCCGGTAGACGCTTCTCTCGGGTGAAAAGTGGCATTGGACGATGTTTTAGTCATCTTAATGCGATATGAAATGACGTCAAGATATGGTTATTAAATATCATTTTTCCACCAAAATATCAGTGTTTATGCAACTCTTGTCACCTGGAAAGGAATCCAAAGGGCGCCACACATCCGAGGTACAATTTTGGGAAGATATAAAAAAGTCGCGACTTTGGCCAAAATCGGACAAAATCATAAGGGTATAGCCTTACAAAATCGTCATATTTGGGCCAAAAATGAAAGTTCTCAAACTTCTCCCAAAATACGCAGAAGGGACTCCCAGCACCCGGTAGACGCTTCTCTCGGGTGAAAAGTGGCATTGGACGATGTTTTAGTCATCTTAATGCGATATGAAATGACGTCAAGATATGGTTATTAAATATCATTTTTCCACCAAAATATCAGTGTTTATGCAACTCTTGTCACCTGGAAAGGAATCCAAAGGGCGCCACACATCCGAGGTACAATTTTGGGAAGAATTCAAAAAGTCGCGATTTTGGCCAAAATCGGACAAAATCATAAGGCTATAGCCTTACAAAATCGTCATATTTGGGCCAAAAATGAAAGTTCTCAAACTTCTCCCAAAATACGCAGAAGGGACTCCCAGCACCCAGTAGACGCTTCTCTCGGGTGAAAAGTGGCATTGGACGATGTTTTAGTCATCTTAATGCGATATGAAATGACGTCAAGATATGGTTATTAAATATCATTTTTCCACCAAAATATCAGTGTTTATGCAACTCTTGTCACCTGGAAAGGAATCCAAAGGGCGCCACACATCCGAGGTACAATTTTGGGAAGAATTCAAAAAGTCGCGATTTTGGCCAAAATCATAAGGGTATAGCCTTACAAAATCGTCATATTTGGGCCAAAACTGAAAGTTCTCAAACTTCTCCCAAAATACGCAGAAGGGACTCCCAGCACCCGGTAGACGCTTCTCTCGGGTGAAAAGTGGCATTGGACGATGTTTTAGTCATCTTAATGCGATATGAAATGACGTCAAGATATGGTTATTAAATATCATTTTTCCACCAAAATATCAGTGTTTATGCAACTCTTGTCACCTGGAAAGGAATCCAAAGGGCGCCACACATCCGAGGTACAATTTTGGGAAGAATTCAAAAAGTCGCGATTTTGGCCAAAATCGGACAAAATCATAAGGGTATAGCCCTACAAAATCGTCATATTTGGGCCAAAAATGAAAGTTCTCAAATTTCTCCCAAAATACGCAGAAGGGACTCCCAGCACCCGGTAGACGCTTCTCTCGGGTGAAAAGTGGCATTGGACGATGTTTTAGTCATCTTAATGCGATATGAAATGACGTCAAGATATGGTTATTAAATATCATTTTTCCACCAAAATATCAGTGTTTATGCAACTCTTGTCACCTGGAAAGGAATCCAAAGGGCGCCACACATCCGAGGTACAATTTTGGGAAGAATTCAAAAAGTCGCGATTTTGGCCAAATTCGGACAAAATCATAAGGCTATAGCCTTACAAAATCGTCATATTTGGGCCAAAAATGAAAGTTCTCAAACTTCTCCCAAAATACGCAGAAGGGACTCCCAGCACCCAGTAGACGCTTCTCTCGGGTGAAAAGTGGCATTGGACGATGTTTTAGTCATCTTAATGCGATATGAAATGACGTCAAGATATGGTTATTAAATATCATTTTTCCACCAAACTATCAGTGTTTATGCAACTCTTGTCACCTGGAAAGGAATCCAAAGGGCGCCACACATCCGAGGTACAATTTTGGGAAGAATTCAAAAAGTCGCGATTTTGGCCAAAATCGGACAAAATCATAAGGGTATAGCCTTACAAAATCGTCATATTTGGGCCAAAACTGAAAGTTCTCAAATTTCTCCCAAAATACGCAGAAGGGACTCCCAGCACCCGGTAGACGCTTCTCTCGGGTCAAAAGTGGCATTGGACGATGTTTTAGTCATCTTAATGCGATATGAAATGACGTCAAGATATGGTTATTAAATATCATTTTTCCACCAAAATATCAGTGTTTATGCAACTCTTGTCACCTGGAAAGGAATCCAAAGGGCGCCACACATCCGAGGTACAATTTTGGGAAGAATTCAAAAAGTCGCGATTTTGGCCAAAATCGGACAAAATCATAAGGGTATAGCCTTACAAAATCGTCATATTTGGGCCAAAACTGAAAGTTCTCAAACTTCTCCCAAAATACGCAGAAGGGACTCCCAGCACCCGGTAGACGCTTCTCTCGGGTGAAAAGTGGCATTGGACGATGTTTTAGTCATCTTAATGCGATATGAAATGACGTCAAGATATGGTTATTAAATATCATTTTTCCACCAAAATATCAGTGTTTATGCAACTCTTGTCACCTGGAAAGGAATCCAAAGGGCGCCACACATCCGAGGTACAATTTTGGGAAGATATAAAAAAGTCGCGACTTTGGCCAAAATCGGACAAAATCATAAGGCTATAGCCTTACAAAATCGTCATATTTGGGCCAAAAATGAAAGTTCTCAAACTTCTCCCAAAATACGCAGAAGGGACTCCCAGCACCCAGTAGACGCTTCTCTCGGGTGAAAAGTGGCATTGGACGATGTTTTAGTCATCTTAATGCGATATGAAATGACGTCAAGATATGGTTATTAAATATCATTTTTCCACCAAAATATCAGTGTTTATGCAACTCTTGTCACCTGGAAAGGAATCCAAAGGGCGCCACACATCCGAGGTACAATTTTGGGAAGAATTCAAAAAGTCGCGATTTTGGCCAAAATCGGACAAAATCATAAGGGTATAGCCTTACAAAATCGTCATATTTGGGCCAAAACTGAAAGTTCTCAAACTTCTCCCAAAATACGCAGAAGGGACTCCCAGCACCCGGTAGACGCTTCTCTCGGGTGAAAAGTGGCATTGGACGATGTTTTAGTCATCTTAATGCGATATGAAATGACGTCAAGATATGGTTATTAAATATCATTTTTCCACCAAAATATCAGTGTTTATGCAACTCTTGTCACCTGGAAAGGAATCCAAAGGGCGCCACACATCCGAGGAACAATTTTGGGAAGAATTCAAAAAGTCGCGATTTTGGCCAAAATCGGACAAAATCATAAGGGTATAGCCTTACAAAATCGTCATATTTGGGCCAAAAATGAAAGTTCTCAAATTTCTCCCAAAATACGCAGAAGGGACTCCCAGCACCCAGTAGACGCTTCTCTCGGGTGAAAAGTGGCATTGGACGATGTTTTAGTCATCTTAATGCGATATGAAATGACGTCAAGATATGGTTATTAAATATCATTTTTCCACCAAAATATCAGTGTTTATGCAACTCTTGTCACCTGGAAAGGAATCCAAAGGGCGCCACACATCCGAGGTACAATTTTGGGAAGAATTCAAAAAGTCGCGATTTTGGCCAAAATCGGACAAAATCATAAGGGTATAGGCCTTACAAAATCGTCATATTTGGGCCAAAACTGAAAGTTCTCAAACTTCTCCCAAAATACGCAGAAGGGACTCCCAGCACCCAGTAGACGCTTCTCTCGGGTCAAAAGTGGCATTGGACGATGTTTTAGTCATCTTAATGCGATATGAAATGACGTCAAGATATGGTTATTAAATATCATTTTTCCACCAAAATATCAGTGTTCATGCAACTCTTGTCACCTGGAAAGGAATCCAAAGGGCGCCACACATCCGAGGTACAATTTTGGGAAGAATTCAAAAAGTCGCGATTTTGGCCAAAATCGGACAAAATCATAAGGGTATAGCCTTACAAAATCGTCATATTTGGGCCAAAAATGAAAGTTCTCAAATTTCTCCCAAAATACGCAGAAGGGACTCCCAGCACCCAGTAGACGCTTCTCTCGGGTCAAAAGTGGCATTGGACGATGTTTTAGTCATCTTAATGCGATATGAAATGACGTCAAGATATGGTTATTAAATATCATTTTTCCACCAAAATATCAGTGTTTATGCAACTCTTGTCACCTGGAAAGGAATCCAAAGGGCGCCACACATCCGAGGTACAATTTTGGGAAGAATTCAAAAAGTCGCGATTTTGGCCAAAATCGGACAAAATCATAAGGCTATAGCCTTACAAAATCGTCATATTTGGGCCAAAAATGAAAGTTCTCAAACTTCTCCCAAAATACGCAGAAGGGACTCCCAGCACCCAGTAGACGCTTCTCTCGGGTGAAAAGTGGCATTGGACGATGTTTTAGTCATCTTAATGCGATATGAAATGACGTCAAGATATGGTTATTAAATATCATTTTTCCACCAAACTATCAGTGTTTATGCAACTCTTGTCACCTGGAAAGGAATCCAAAGGGCGCCACACATCCGAGGTACAATTTTGGGAAGAATTCAAAAAGTCGCGATTTTGGCCAAAATCGGACAAAATCATAAGGGTATAGCCTTACAAAATCGTCATATTTGGGCCAAAACTGAAAGTTCTCAAATTTCTCCCAAAATACGCAGAAGGGACTCCCAGCACCCAGTAGACGCTTCTCTCGGGTGAAAAGTGGCATTGGACGATGTTTTAGTCATCTTAATGCGATATGAAATGACGTCAAGATATGGTTATTAAATATCATTTTTCCACCAAAATATCAGTGTTTATGCAACTCTTGTCACCTGGAAAGGAATCCAAAGGGCGCCACACATCCGAGGTACAATTTTGGGAAGAATTCAAAAAGTCGCGATTTTGGCCAAAATCGGACAAAATCATAAGGGTATAGCCTTACAAAATCGTCATATTTGGGCCAAAAATGAAAGTTCTCAAATTTCTCCCAAAATACGCAGAAGGGACTCCCAGCACCAAGTAGACGCTTCTCTCGGGTCAAAAGTGGCATTGGACGATGTTTTAGTCATCTTAATGCGATATGAAATGACGTCAAGATATGGTTATTAAATATCATTTTTCCACCAAAATATCAGTGTTTATGCAACTCTTGTCACCTGGAAAGGAATCCAAAGGGCGCCACACATCCGAGGTACAATTTTGGGAAGAATTCAAAAAGTCGCGATTTTGGCCAAAATCGGACAAAATCATAAGGCTATAGCCTTACAAAATCGTCATATTTGGACCAAAAATGAAAGTTCTCAAATTTCTCCGAAGCGTCTACTGGGTGCTGCCAAAAAGTCCACCAAAAAGTCGCGATTTTGGCCAAAATCGGACAAAATCATCAGGGTTATAGCCTTACAAATTCGTCATATTTGGGCCAAAAATGAAAGTTCTCAAGTTTCTCCCAAAATACGCAGAAGGGACTCCCAGCACCCAGTAGACGCTTCTCTCGGGTCAAAATTAAATATCATTTTTCCACCAAAATATCAGTGTTTATGCAACTCTTGTCACCTGGAAAGGAATCCAAAGGGCGCCACACTTCCGAGGTACAATTTTGCGAAGAATTCAAAAAGTCGCGATTTTGGCCAAAATCGGACAAAATCATAAGGGTATATAGCCTTACAAAATCGTCATATTTGGGCCAAAAATGAAAGTTCTCAAATTTCTCCCAAAATACGCAGAAGGGACTCCCAGCTCCCAGTAGACGCTTCTCTCGGGTCAAAAGTGGCATTGGACGATGTTTTAGTCATCTTAATGCGATATGAATATATGCATATTTGGGCCAAAAATTACGTCGAGATATGGTGTTTAAATTTCATTTTCCACCAAAATATGAGTGTTTATACTAGTCTTGTCACCTGGAAAGGAATCCAAAGGGCGATTTCCAATTGTCGATTGCTTGGATTCCAAGTCGTTCGTTTGGATTCCCAGGGCGCGAAAACGTTACTCTGTTTTTAGTTTAAAGGTGGCATTATATGTAACTTTATGCCTCTATATTTATTTGATATTCGAAACCCATTTTTACATCGGTCTATCTTTGAAATATAGGACGCAGCTTGAGATAATGAGTTGATCCCGTCAAATATTTAATTCATCATACCTTTAGTGCACCATTTACTCTATCCTGGATAACTGTTTTGACAAGGTTACGTCATATCCCGTAGAAGAGGGGAAACCACTGCGATTATTATCACAAAATTATATTAATGAGCAGTCAGTTGGGGCACTATTCTTATGTCAGTTACTTATTCCATATGGTACATTAATGTACGCTTCAAACCCCCTACCCGGCACCACACTCACCCCACCCCACAAATTACATTATCTTGGGATGGATTAGGGGTTTTGCGGTGTGGTTTAGTGGGGTGGGTTGGTAAGCGGGGGGGCTGAAATTACCGGTTCATGCATTCCTTGCTGTTAATTCCCATAACCTCACACAACCGTCATTGTGTGTGTATTCCTCTTTCAGGCACCATTCGTTTTGTATCGTAGCGGCATACACAACCGAAGCAAAAACACAACAAAATCCCCCCAAAATTAAGTCTGTGGATAGAGAATAAGTGAGAATTACTCGCTCTATACATTGTGATGATTCCATTAGTAATGTAGTAATTTAGGGTATTCTTAATTTGTTCAAATTTGTTAGCCAATTGTGCTTATATTCATTCTGAAGGAATCAACCACACAAATTCAATTTTCAATCAAAGGAGATAACACACGTGTACTCTTCTCTTTATCCGTGTCACTTCAAGAATATTTTCCCTTTTGCATTTTGTTTTTCTAATAAAATATCGCTTTATAGAAAAAAGAAAACAATTTCATCATTTCTTGTTCTACGTGCAATTTTTAAATCAGTTTCTATATTTTCATACTTCCTTGTCATTTTACACAACGTACAGTTTGGAATTCAGTTCAATGAATCAGGAAGCCCTCCTCGTCACAGATTTCCGTTCACTTAGTTGTAAAAACAATATCAGTTACGTTTAGATGATGCAATTGTTTTTCGTACCGATGCTCATACATTCCATGTTCAAATTATGTTTCCTTTTTTGGATTCTTATCATTTCAAATCAAATAGAACATTTCATATTCCAATCCTGTATATATCCAGAAAACTTTATAAATCAACTTTATAAATCAAATTAAGTCACTACACATCCAATTTTTTCTTTCATTCTTTGAATTATCACCATTTTATAATTGTTGTTTTTTCGTCCCGACGATAACGAATTAATATTCCTCACATAGGCTGCCGTATAATTATTAAGGTTAAGTTGTTGGTTTACACGTGTCGCAGGTAGCAGCCTATGGGATAGGCTTACGTGTTGTGTGGATTAAGTGTTGTACCTTACAGTCACTACTCATCCATTTCCTCATTTGCACTGAGAAGAGAGACGATCATCTAGCCAGTCCAAACATCTTGGAAACAGGAAAGTCACACACAACGCAGCATCATGAAGCAAACCACAGTAAACCAGATACTTATGTCGGTTATGGCCATGCTTGTAAGTATCATTTCGATCATTTTATGCCTAGATAGCTCTGCAAGAAGGACCTACTTTTGTGATCTAATATTCTTAATTTGAAAGAAAGAACACTCACTCTTTGAGTAGGTCCAGTGGATCTGTTGGGACTTGTTGAGACTTGTGAAAATCTATTATGTTTTTACGAAGAAGACTTCTTCTAAAACTTAATCTTCTTATAGCGATTGAAGTGAAAATACTCTTTTTCGCTTCTTTTGAATAAAGTCATGAGAAATTTTATTAAACCTTAAGTTTTTCCGTAACAAAGATTGTAATTTCTCTGCAGAGTAAACTGATTGCCTTATAATATCAGAGTAATGATTATCACAACCTTGCGTATAGACCTAATTACAGACATAGTTTATCGCCTAAATATGCCCCAGCATGCACCAGGTAACGTCAGTCTAAAAGTACAAACAGATCTCCATATATATGGGAGTCCGCTTCAACGAATCCAGGTTTTTAACATCTTGGATTCGCCCCTGAAATATTTTGTGTTTTTACCATACAAGAGACGATTTAAAACTTTTAAACAGACATAGTGGCAGTAAGACCACAAACATATTCAAATAGTATTTATTCAAATGTTCAAGAAGATCAACAAATTTAAGATAAATCTAAAATCAAATTCGAATAAATTTCACCTAATTTCAACTCAGTAGGGGAAATCGGCACACAAAATATATATCGAAGTATAGGCTGAAATTAATATAAAATCGAATTTCAGTTATTCTAACTCGAAAAACAGAAATGAGTAAAACTATGCTAAAAATAGCGGTCACGAACAGTCCATCAAATTGAGCTCGACGAGATTCTGAGCAAATATGAGTGTCCATCATTAAAAGGTCAAGAGTCAATATGGTCTATAGGTCGATTTACATCCTTCATTAATGTCTCTAATTTGCACCGTTTATTTATGTCTCTTATTATCATTGTTCATTAATGCCTCAAATTAGCATTGTTCATTAAGGTCTCTAATTAGCACCGTTTATTAATGTATCTATAGTTATCATTCTTTTTTAATGTCTCAAATTAGCATTGTTGATTAATGTCTCTAATTAGCATTGTTTATTCATATCTCTAATTACCATTTTTCATTAATGTATCGAATAAGCATTGTTCAATAATGTCTCTGATTAGCATTGTTCGAGTACAAAAGATGAAGAATGTCTTAGTATGGTCAATTGCGAACCAATTTGACATATGTTAAATTTGGTAAACTTGATTTCAATTATTTGCGAACAACATGTATAATTCAATACTACACCGCGATAAAGAATGACTGTGGTCAAGCGTAATAATCTTTAAGGCAATTCTAGTCACACTTGGTAAAACAGCTCTTCTTAATTCCTCTCTTTCTGCATATTATTGTACAAAGGGCTATAAATAGTGACACAAAACAACTGCTTAAATGGGTCACAAAGTTTCATAAATTCCCAACACACTTTCACTATTTTATTCATTTACAGTTTTGAATGTGTCTCATTATCATAATCTTGAAAATAATCACAATCTTTGCATTTAAAAGTACTCTGTGGTCGTATAAACTGAATAAGACAATTTTCATTGAAATGTTGATACAATTAAGGCTTTTTTCGTCTTATTTGTCTCAAAATTGTGACCATAACTTTGTTTTCATCTTGTGTGCGTGTGTGCGTTTGTTTTGTATTCTGACCGAGGACTTGAACAAAAGAATTCCAGGTCCTCGGTTGTGATTTCTAAAGAATCACCACGTCCTCGGAAGAATTCTATTGTAAGGGGTATTGTTAACAGTGGCGTAGGAAGGTACTTTTGAGTGGGGGGGGGGGCTGAAAACTGATGGCCGGCCTGGGGGAGGGGTCTAAGGGGAGGGGTGTCCCCCTCCCCTTTGGAATTTTTTGCATTTCCAGGTAGCCTCAGATGCAATTTGGTGCAATATAGCACACTTCAACACCCACTCCATTTTGTAAACTTAATTTTGTATTTTCACCAGGCCTTAGATGCAATTTGGTGCTCCAAATGAGATTTTTTTTCTCATTTGGAAATGAAAAAGGGGTTTTCTGACTTGCGAAGCGGGGGGGGGGGCGGAATGATACTTCCGCCCCTCCACATTTTTCACTGGGGGGGGCTGGCGCCCCCCAGCCCCCCGGTTCCTACGCCCTTGATTGCTAAGGTTAGGGTACGTGGATTTGAACAATGGAAAATACAATGGGGTCCTCGGTCTGAATGTAATACAAACATGTGTGTGTGTGTGTGTGCGTTTTGTGAAGTGTGTGTGTTTTTGATGACCTTTGTGGCTATATAACCCCATCAATGATACGCTAAAAATAAAGGATCATACCAGGAAACATTGGCACGTTCATCTTAACGTTAGACAGTTTATTAGGCTTTACCAAACCTAAATGTCAGACTAACCCTCATTAACAACTGAACAATAGGTAGGCTATGGCATTGTTCCAAAGCGTCGTATTCTCTCACAAATCGGTTATGAAACGATTTGATATCTAAATACCCTTCGACTGTTCCGGATAAGGAGAGTTGTTTTTGTTTCTTGTGATAGACACGCATGAATTGCAAACGTAATACTGTATCATTATCGTCACTTCAATCCATCTTTCATTTTACGTTTACAGTTGGTCGTCAACATAGCGACAGCACAAACTAATAGCCCTGGTAAGCCCTTTGATTATTCAAGATTGACAATATATCCCTCTAATTTCCCTACCCTTCCTCAGTCCCCCTGCCCTCTACCCTTCCTCAGTCCCCCGGCCCTCTCCTCTTCCTAATCCCCACCCCTCCCCCGCCGGCCTTCCTCTCCCTAATCCCTAGCCCCCTTCCCCGGGCCCTCTTTCATTCCATCGACTAAAACAAAGAACTTTGCACAGATGTTATTTCCGGAAAGTGAGGGAAAGGTTTGCGCCCTTCGCACTCTCTCTCTCGTTCTCCCCTCCCCTGCTCCCATGTTCTGTTTCCCCTCACTCTTGTTTCCTCACTTTCCATCCCATTTTCCCCTTCTCCCCTTGCTACCCTCCTCTTCTCGCCTCTTCCCTTACCCTCCCTGTGGTACAAGGGAGTTAGCACCACGAGAGGCACCGAGCTTTTACGAGGGGAGGGGTGAGCCGAAGGGGTGCAGTTCTGTGTCATCCTTTGCGAGTTTATGACTGTTACCTATAGGTTTCTATTTTTTATATCAGCCATTCATATAGACTAGAAAGAATTTGCTTAAATTTGATAAATGTGAGGTAAGATATCTTAGATGCAGGATTTTCCCTTATTGTGTTGTTGTTTGATTAATATATATATATATATATATATATATATAGTTTTACTAATAGCATTGTTTTAATGTACTTGTCAGCTGGTTTCTTCAAAACCGAGGGAGGCTGCCCCACCCCCTTCCTACTTCCCTAAAAATAAGAAACAAAACCGGGTAAACATCCCTCTGTTCTTAGGTCCACGAACAAAAATCGTTCTCCCTAAAGCGGTCTTTTGTTCAGTTGGTTGGTGATCTAGACAATATTGTTTCATTATATACCATTTTTTTTCTCATTTTTTGCAAATCTTACCTTTTCATTTACGAAATCCTTTATTTTTTGTTCTTTTACAAGCGGATAAAGCTGATGTCATGAGAGACTTGATCGGAAAACCATTCCGCACATTCGACAGAAACAGCGATGCAAACGACTGTGCCAATACATACGGCGGCGCCTGGTGGTTCGCAGACGATTGCGCGAAGCTGAACCTACATGGCGATTTCGAGGCGAGCGGCAGAGCAGGTGTCTGGTATGGAGTACCTCTGGACGCTAACAAGATTGTCAAGATGGAAATGAAAATTAGACCAATGGAATAAACTCCCCAATCAAAGAGAAGGAAGATTGTACAAAGTTATTGCCTGCAGGTTGCTGCTTCGATTTTTAAACTTGCCAAAGTCGACTAAACGAATAGGTTATATGTTAACAGCGATTTTCTACACCGTTGAACTATACCTTATCACTGAACTTTTCTGATAAAAAAACAATTAAAAGTCTATATCCCAGACAGCTTATAAATGTAAGTCGTAGCACGTGTGCATGTATTTATAGCTTGCAGTTTAATTACGTTAAATAATAAACTTCCCAAAGCTGATTTTAACGAGTATAGATTTAGAGAGATAATTCAATCATTTCTTCAACCTATCTCATCCATCGACTTGCTCGATTAGTCTATATAGCCAATGTAAAGTGTATTGTATGTCACCATATTGCATGTAGTTTACTACGTTCAATTCTAAACTTGCCCGAAAACCGGTTGCCAAGGCGATTTATCGTTACTAATCGTTCACAATTTACGATCGCACACGACTTTACTTTCCTTTTACTTTTCATTTCTAGCGTCCAGTCCATAAGGTTATTAAGATGGTCAGATCACATAGACCTACATCATGATATAGTGTACACCTTCCCGTTGAAACAGTATCATGGTTATTGAATTAAAATAACAATCACATACATCCATAGACGTTATTTTATTTTAAAGTGTTTCTGTTCTTTCTTTCACTGTTCAAGAGACTAAAAGCCCACTAACTAATTTGCCAAATTAAGCAGGCCTCTGAAAAAAGCTTTGGACTTGCCAAAGTCGATTTATCCCGACCACGAAAATAAGAAATGTAGATTGTTGATATATTGTGTACCTGTGGTATGAACTATTCTATTGGACACAAATTTATGCCACAATATAATTTGCTTGAAAATACTAGGCCTTTAATTAATATTTTAATTAAATATATCAGAATACTTATGGCATTAAAAATTGTTTAATATACAAAGACACTGTATTAGCAGTGAATAGATTGGTAAATAGATGCCTATACTAACTAAGAAAATAAACTTTGGTGTGGAGTTTTGAGAAAAATTTGTTTGAAGAAGTAAAACCGTTTGACTAGTTTCTGCCATTAACATGTCAGTTATGACGATCTAAACGTTTTAAATGCAAAATGCAAGCTGATTTGAATTGCAATTAATTTATTACACACCCAAGTCTTCACATGCACCATCGAAGTTTACAAATTCCTCTCAAGTACTACACAAATATATTATCATGGAAAATGAAGAGAAACGCCCGCGATTCAAGTTCCGCTAAACTGTTTAAAAATTTCAGAAAACCAAAACATAGCTTTCCACTCCCCGTGATCAACTGGTCTAATGTATACTGGTAGTCCTGTAGGCTTACCTTTCTTTTTCAGACCATAGCTGTTAACTGTAAACGCAATTCAAAATTAGCTTTGAGAAATAAAGATAAGTTATACTCCGAACAACTTACTTATTGGATCTTATTTACTCCTCACTTAGTGGCAATATCAGAAAGAGGTTACATAGGGTAAGGGTGAAGAGTGGGGAAGTGGCGGGGAGGGGGGGTTGACGAGAAGCAGGATCATCTAGCAGTGAGGAACTGATTTTTGCTTTCTCTTGCATCTGAGCACGTGCTACAGTAGTCCTGTAGTGAATGGCATATATTAGGGAAACCGTGTGCACGATGTCTCTTTCCTTTAGCAAAGTGCTGGACTTCCCTCACCTCTCCCCCAAATTCTCTTCCTCCATGCCATCATATGTGATGAAAATAAAGACAAGAAGAATGGGGCTAAGTTTGAAGATAGGCAATAGGAACTACCATGAAGGATGGGGAAGGTTGGGGGGTCTTATATGAGGGACAATGGGCAATGGCTTTGCAGACTAATCCCCTGCCCTCTCCCCCAACCTCCCCCACCCCCAAGCAAAAATATCCATCTCCAACTTCCTGCTACTTTCCGTCAATTGACAAATAAGACAAGAATAAGAACAGAATAGTTTCTATCAAGCTTCATGCTATGGTGCAATTTTTTTTTTTCAATTACATTGATCTCAGAAAAACAGCATCAGAATAGTTGAACAAACTACGGACAACTTACAAAGTTAACTCAATGATCGACTCCCATCAATATTTTACTCATACCTTACACTTGTCAGCACCAACTTAGATATACCCCTACTGTTCATTGAACACTACCCCACCCTCCCTCCCCCTACTGAACACTACCCCCACCCTACCTCCCCTACTGAACACTACCCAACCCTCCCGCTACTAAATCTCTCATCAAATAATCCAAGTTTGCTTTAAAACTTACTTTTTCTAACCATTCCTTCAAACATATGAAAGTACAGATTAGGGAGGTGTGGTACAAAAGGGTGGGATATAATGTATGTATGTATGTATGTATGTATGTATGTATGTATGTATGTATATGTGATCTTCCCGCAAGCAGGAACTCGCGAAAGAAGCCATGCAGGCTTATAGACTCGCAAGCTGACCGAAGCCAATCTCTCGGCACACATCCATTTAACGTCCATGTCGGGAAGTTGTTATTGAACAACACCCTTGCCAGACGACACACATTGCTGTCGGCGGGGAATCGAACCGGGGATCTCATGACTGGGAGACGCCGGCGTTAACCACTAGGCTATACACTCCGCCCTATAATAAACCCACCTCTATATGTTTGTAGTTTTCAAGCCCACTTATTGCCATTAATACCATACATATATGAATCTGTACAACTGATCCTACTATCTATATAATGCTTGCCTGTTATTTAAGTATATGTCATTGCCCAAACCACTACTATCTTTGCACAGCTTGTATCAATGTTGTCTTGGCATTGCACACTGTGATGTTGATATTACACGTAATGAGAAACAATTAGCTCTTTAAAACAAACAGGATACGTGTCGCTTCTGAGATCCTTGTACGACCAAACCTACGTAAGATACATGACAATGGTATGATAACATTCCATTGAAAATCCCTTACTATTAATATAGGAAGACTGAATAATCATTACCATTGATAATATAAGGCTGCATTTAATTCACTCCAACTATCACTCTCTCTATTGATTCTCATCATATGTTAGGGCCGACTCTAAACCAATACAAGATGCTGTAAATTCAGACCGAATAAATTAACTATATTTGACCAACATTCATTCTTCTGTATCTCAACGGAGGGGGGGGGGGTCGGGGGGGTTGTTGGCACAAAGAAATCTCCAACTGTGTAATACAATTGTTTATAAACTGTATGACTTGTATATTGCATTTAATGTGGTAATAGAATGGTGTGTGGTGGGGGGGGGGGGGGAAGGGTGATTCTCTCCTCTCTAGCTCTGGGCCTTTGTTTCATCCAATGTTTCGCTTTGGCCCAGGTAGGAAAGTAATAGAGACTCCCTGGTCTAGACTGACAACATTATCTTACAAAATTAATGAACCGGGCCTACACCAATCTCTGAATATAAGAATCAGATAAATTGGGTGATAGATTGCACTATATACCAAGCCTTCTTTCCAAGCATTACACAAATTACTTAGGCAAAGCTGCTGTGAAGATCATTTATATTTAAGTTAAGAAATGAACACCCTGCACCGCCTCCCTCCCCCCCCCCCTCCCCCCCCCCCCCTCCCCCATCACAGCCACTAAAAAGATTACTAAAATCTAACAAAACATTTGTTCACTTTTTTTTTTCCATTTCTTTTTACTATATTGTAATTCCTAGTCCAAGACTTACAAGAAACATTCAATCATTGTATATAAACCATCAAAAACAAAAAACAGGAGAAAGAATAATTCAATGCAGAACAGAAAACAATAAGTGGACATTTCACCACCCATGCAACTATAATCCAACCTTTCCACTGGTTTACCATCCAAATCAACAATAAGTGAACATTGCACCACCCATGCAACTATAATCCAACCTTTCCACTGGTTTACCATCCAAATCAACAATAAGTGGACATTACACCACCCATGCAACTATAATCCAACCTTTCCATTGGTTTACCATCCAAATCAACAATAAGTGGACATTGCACCACCCATGCAACTATAATCCAACCTTTCCATTGGTTTACCATCCAAATCAACAATAAGTGGACATTACACCACCCATGCAACTATAATCCAACCTTTCCACTGGTTTACCATCCAAATCAACAATAAGTGGACATTACACCACCCATGCAACTATAATCCAACCTTTCCATTGGTTTACCATCCAAATCAACAATAAGTGGACATTGCACCACCCATGCAACTATAATCCAACCTTTCCATTGGTTTACCATCCAAATCAACAATAAGTGGACATTACACCACCCATGCAACTATAATCCAACCTATCCATTGGTTTACCATCCAAATCAACAATAAGTGGACATTGCACCACCCATGCAACTATAATCCAACCTTTCCACTGGTTTACCATCCAAATCAACAATAAGTGGACATTACACCACCCATGCAACTATAATCCAACCTTTCCATTGGTTTACCATCCAAATCAACAATAAGTGGACATTACACCACCCATGCAACTATAATCCAACCTTTCCATTGGCTTACCATCCAAATCATCTGGTTTTTCAATCCTTTCATTAATGTCTACTTTCCTTCTTTTTTTCTATAAAGTATTCATCCAAACCCTCTTCGTGCATTATTACCTCACAACCACAACTACACCCTATACCCTTGAGTCAACAACTGGCTTATGCCAAGTCCGCCCCCCCCCCTCCCCCTCAAAAAAAAAAACTAGTTTGAATGTACAAGTGAATTGTGACTCATCCTTACATATGAAACCATGTACCTAATGCCCAGAGAGTGTACCCTCTACACAACATATGCATCCTCCCCCCCATGACCCTTTGGCACGGTTTTCAGATAATATATTATACGAAAGATATAGGACTAGTATTTAGTCATGCATGTTAGTAGTACCACTGCCACTGTGGATTATAGTTATTGAACACAGAATTTGTCTTACGTTTATATGGTGATTTTTTGTATCATCTTCAAACTGTTTCGGTTTGATTTAACTTCTTTAAATTTACAGCAACAGAGTTGCGCGATACATAACCACAGACCCTCTACACCCGTGGCATAACATACCGACAAATAAATTAACTCTACTCAAACGCGTACCATTGTACATTCTGCTGCTAGACTGTTTTCGTTTTAGAGTGTAGCAAAGTGGCCTTGAGAAATGTGGTATGTGATGAGCGATTCAGTGCAGCAGCTGCTAGTTGATATTGTAATGAATCGTATGTATACGGACCCCAGCCAATGAGAAGCGAGGTATGCTAATCTATGCCTTTACCGCGCTGGGAAAAAAAAATCGCTCCCTGCCCCCCCTCCCCAACCAATCATTTTCCAGCTGATTCGTAACCAATCATTTTTCATAACAGATATTGCTGTATTTGAAAAGAATTAAACAAACCAAACCAAGGAGAAATATATGCATTTAAGATTGTGACTGTGTGCAGAAAAATGAAAAGAAAAGCAGCACTTGAGTATTTACAGAGAAGACCTCAAAGCAGCATTTCTAACTGCACCTTAAAACTGAAACATCAAAATCATGTGAACTACTTGAAATCTCATAAATATTATCAGTTCTAATGGTTGAAATTATGTACACATTCTATGAGGTCACGTCACATCACAGCATAGATCATTATTAACGACAAACTCTTTAGCAACCTGAACATTGCTCGAAAGGGTTCTAAAATGTTTACTTTTACTGGAGGTATTTTACTCATCAAGGAGTACTCCAGGATGTCATCCAGGGGTAATATCAGATGGAAGAATCTGTTACCGCTGACCGGGGGGGGGGGGGGGGGGGGGGTGGGGGGAGGGGGATATAGGTAAGTGACCCACTCAACCCCTTTTGGCCCTTCTATCAAACTGACAGGGAAATGCTTGAAGCGAGGAACTTTGTTTCTTAAACATATACACATATATATAGTAATTTCTACAGAAAGGGAAGGGGTAAGGTAGAAGGGCCAATAGGGCAAGGGCTAGGAGGGGTAAGGGTGGATCCACAGATTGAAATGACACTTATAGCACAATATTACCTGGTACCCTTATACGAGGGACAATGCACACATTTATACCAATGGTCACATCATGACCAAATATATACATGTAGGACTTGTAACGTGTAACTTATAATTCTATCCTTTGATTTATATCCCCAAATTTGATTTGAAAAAAAAAAAAAAAAAAAACCTTGCTTTGAGGATCTTTACATCTAAAGCAGAATAAATTGGGGTACTTTAGTGTTCAGAGAAGAAAATGCAGCAAAATTGAAGTAATCTAACATTAATTTGATCTTCTTCAAACAAATAAATGCATAATGGATAAGACAAAAATGCTCTTGCATATGAACCCCCCCCCCCCCCCAAAAAAAAAAGGTAACATTAAAATGAAATAAGGCTTCAATGTGACAAGGAGAAAAAAAGTGAAAAGGAAATAGGCTGTAATGCTTAAAAAGTGAAATACATTTTTTGGTCTTATATATCTACTGACAAATATAGAATATAGAAACATTAAGAAGGAAAAACATAATAAGGAAAATAAATTTCTCCTTGTACTCAGATAGGAATCTCACCAAATACCTGAAAGCATTTTGCAGGGCCTGTTTGTAAGCCAATTTTTCAGTCAAATTTCACTCCACTATCTGTTCACTGTTATAGAATATAACGCACCAATGATAAATTATAGCAAAACTCGCTAACTTGGGTCAAAACTTAGTAGATCTGTTGAGGATAAAAAAATTCCACGTATATTTATTACATGGACCAAACAAACGTTTGTCATATATATTTTTATCTACATATTTTCTCACAATTAGTTTAGTAATCTCTTTTGATTAATTAGCGATTTAGTACTATAAAATTGTTTATATAATTTTTTGATGTACTACAGTTGAATACCATACAACAGCTGACTAGTTAGCACACATGGCAATAATGATTACTCTATTGTAACAGAGAAGAACCGGCCATGAGATGAAAAAGAGATACTAAATTGCTATCACTGGCATTGTCTGTCATATCTATAGCATTAGTGACTTAGGTTACAAAGGAGAGGGGGGAAAAAACAAACACAAATTGCATGATGAGGTCCATTTCAAACATCATGTTTCACGTTAGGACACGTTAAGACCAGATCCAGTCAAAACCTGAGCAAGGCAGCCAGTTAAATGTAGTTGGGATCATGTCAATAAGATAATTCAGCTGCAAACTTAAAGCTACCCTGCACCCCCCCCCCCGAGTCCCTCTCTGTTCCCTCTAACAAAACATAAAAAGAAACAAAGGTATTATTGTTTTGGGAAAGGGAACAGTAGGCAAGAACACATCTTAAGGTTACACAACATAACTGACCCCCAACCCAACCTCCCTCCTCCAGCCATCTTTGTTACTCATTTGAATCATCACCCTCAACACTGTCCCCTTACAAAAAATCTGATTCCGGCCATATTTGATTTGGCAAGATGCTATAAACCTCGGTAATAGACATGTCACTGCAGAGGACGAATACATCTTTTCACATTTAATGCTCATATTTTCACACCAACCTAACTTAATTGTTAGACAGTTTGCAGTTCGTTCAAAAGAACAATAGTTTGAAACATGCTTGATGCCAGTATCTTTGACCTAAAGTATGAAATTAATCATTATTATTCAAAACCTTGCCAAACCTGACTTTGAGAGGTACAAAATATTGACCAACATCCAAACTGCAAAGCTAGAGAAATGTAGATGGTCATACATTTTAAATCCTGACATTAGCGAGGAATAAAAAAAAATAGTAGGTTATGAAGACATGAAGAATTGTTCAAACCAAATAAATATAGTAGGCTATGAAGACATGGAGAAATGTTCAAGCCAAATTACATCACATCACACAACTATGGCCCTTTACTGGTATAAACATGTACTGGCACACTTTACAGTTGTTTTTATGAAAAAATAAGAAAAGAAAAGTAGGGCTCCGATGATGCAAGATGAAGCACAACGACCATGCAAAGAATTTGGCCATTGTAGGTATGCCATTTGTGGAAGAGGGTGAATGCTTGAGGTAGAACAATCAGCATGCTCACGACATACAGGGATTTTGATAATTTATTAATTTTTCCATATTTGTTTCATTTTTGAATAGCTTCTATGTTTCCCAGCGCTATATTTCTCTAAATTGCAACAGACCACCTCACATACAAAAAAGGTTTTAAATTTAGACAATGCTTTTTAAGGATTGCTTGTTCAAGTTACCAAAACTTGTATATTATTTCACATCTTATATGTTGTTTACAAGTTTTAATGTTTTGAGCTCTTGTTATCAACCAATTTCCATTTTATTTTTATATGATTGGCTGAATCAATATCTATCTAAAACTACCTCCTGTAATTCATTTTCATGCTCAAGTCTCTAAAACTCCTTTAAAAAGGGCCAAAAACAAAAACATACAAAAGACAATATTGCTGAGATATAGTTTTGAGGATATCACCAAATTATTTGAGATGCACATTTTTCCCAAAATACAAATTTCTCATCAATATATCAAAAAATTTGTTCTCGATATCTCTGGGAGATGCAATTCTTAACTGATATGTATATATTCATAAGTAAAGTTTAAATATTCATAAGCAAAATTTGCATATTCAATATTTGGACTTCACATCATTTCTGATCAGAATTTGTCTAATTTGTGGTCATTAGGCCAGTTGGAACAATTTCCTTACGCTAATACCAGTCTATACTGTACTGACTTCTAAACCATGGAAATACTAAGAACAATTCTGAACTTTACCTAATGGAAATAGGGAGTGCTTTGATATGAAAGCATTGTTTATATGACAAGAAACAATTTTCCCAACTGAGTGGATCACTATGGTCATCCCTTCATCTGCCCAAATGATAAATACTTTGTAAATATAACAGATAGAAACGTGAATGAAAAAATCCCCAAAAGAAGAAAACTGAATTTTCTTTCTAACGTTCCGGGCAAGAGATGTTTTCTACCAGAGGATTTTGGTAGAGGTATAACAACAAAATGCAGCATGAATGCTAATGCCTTATGTCTTCTAACAATTAACTTATATAAACGAACATGTTGATGAAACCTATGGTACTTGGTAATTCTTAAGATCGAAACAAAAGGTTTTGAATATCTGACACAGAGAAAACATACTTTAAAGTGTCCCCAAATCCTAGCTTAACAGCTAGTTTTGTTTGTTAGAATGGGTCAATATAAACATTGACCTTAATTTAGTCACTAGCAGTAGATGCTAATTCCAATAACTTCCAATTCCAGCATCAAGTCTGGTAAACAGCTGGCCCCATCAAGGATTAATAACCCAACAATTTGGACAACAATTTCAAAGATTCAAGCCCTATACTTTTATTTTTCAGCTTGTGCAAGAATACAACATTCCTTGGAATATGAAGGAACACCAAAGCTAGATATCTGGACGTTTTGCCATTAAATGTGCGTCGGCATGGAACTATTTTTCCAAGCATCACTGTTTTGTGCTTGAAGTGATGGATGGGACTTGTGTCCCCTTTAAGAAATATAAAAGAAAAATAATCTTAATTTACTTGTCCCTAGTGAAAGTCGTAAAATTTGATGAAACGATAAATGGGCGGAGATTAAATGTACACATCATCACAGGTGACCTTTTTTTTCTTTTGGTCGAGGATGAACTATTGCAAGTATAGGCAACTTAGTTTTGTATTTAATTCACAATAAATCTAAGAGCGAACTCTGATGCTCTCATTTGTGGCTCTAATTAGTGCAATTAACACTTACAACATATATTATTAGCAACAAAAGAAGAAGAATAAAAATAGTTTTATAAGATCCTAGTAATCTTTTCTAAATAATTAAATGTTTGGTAGGGTTGGGCTGTTCTTTCTTTTTTTTTCTTTTTTTTTTTTCTTTCTCCTTTTAGGAAAAGTTGGGGAAAAAGTTAGAAAAAAAAGCAGATCATAATGAGAGAAAAAATGAGAAAGAAAATGGAAAGGAAAAGGTGCATGCAGCATCTAGAAACCACATTTCTTTTAAAAGACTTTTAACACTTTTTAACATCATAGGCGAATTCTTATACTTTACATTAAATTTGGGTAAAAACCACAGTAATTGTCAGAAATTTTCAACAAGGGTCTCAGGGTAATTCTGTTTATCTATGATGGCTCGGACATGTGGTTCACGGCACCCTTGGGTTGCGCTTAGAGGAGAAAGGATGGCAGCAGTCATCTTGCCTGACTTGGTGTTACCGATTCTATATCTGGAGGGAAAAGAGAAATTATAGAAAATAGACGAAAAACTTGACACTGAACATCATTCATGAGGTGTTCAGGGGATACACAGGGGATTAAAAACCTCAACCATCATATTTGGCTTATACAACAGCAATCTATGGGAAGAACAACTCCCCACAAAACAGCTGAGAATATTCTCGCTCCATTCTGGAGATATCCTGGTATAAAATGTCATGTCTATAATCTGTCATTTTGTGCATCTGTGATGTCTTTGTAGATCTGATACGTTTTAATCTCTCGTATTTCTTTTCGTATTTTCAAGGTACAATGTTAGACAAGTGTTGACGCTGATATCAATGCCATCACTCACTAGGTCGTGAGTGATGAAAACTTTGCCATTAAATAATCTTGTTTATGTGTGCAAATCAAATGACTTAGTTCTTCTTTGCAAATATGAAAAGAAACTTTAGATACAAGACTATCTATCAATCTGAATTGCTGAGCAGAAATGGCAAGTCTTGCAGAATTGATAAATGCGTACCTATGCAAAGAGGGTCGAAGGTCAAACAAACTCCACTTCTGCATAATCAGACTGTAACCTGCAATTGACCTTAAAGGACCTTTGACCTCTATGAAAAACAATAGGGATCATCTGCTCACCAAGGGCTACCAAAATACCAAGTTTAAAGTTCAAGCAACTTCTACTTCTTGAGTATCATGATTACAAGGTTTTCAGGCTTTTGACCTCTGGTGACCTCAAATGATCTTTCACCTCCATGAAAAAAAGGAATGGGATCATGTACTTACCAAGTGCTACTTACATACAAAGTGTTAAGTTGAGACAACTTTTGGTTCAAGTGATATCGTATTTACAAGCCAAGGCCTCACATACACACACAAACAACATACACTCACACACTATCACCATCGTGTAGTTTCCTTCAGCCTTCGGCAAGGAATCAAAAACCATTATAAATTTTTGTATATTATTACAATAAGTAATTTTCCCATCACATTTTGAGATGCGATGTTAAATCAGTCCCTGCGATAATTTACTTTACCTTGATAAAATTAAAGCTGTCATTTTCAAGAATGGATGATAAAAGTTGGGAGGGTCTAAACCAAACGTCATTGACATGATATATTCAGACTGAAATCAATGTATTCTATTAAATCAACAGGCGCGGACCAAACCACCTTCCGAAAATTCAAGCGATTACAGGTGAACATTCTTACCTCAGGGATGTCGGGCAGACATAAAAGCAATGGGGTTTCTTGAAGCCGTTGAACTCTGACCCGGCACTGATAGTGTATGCTCCCATATCTAAAAGGTAAACAAGGATACTCTGGCATTAGTCTTCAATCTCAAATATTTATTGACTTGATAACATTGACAGAAGACTCTCTTCATCCTCCTTGGAACATTTGGAAACACCTTGCGGGTATCAAATATACCATAGAGGGTACACTCACCTTCTCCTGGGAACATTTTCGGACACCTAGCGGGTATTTGACATGTTGGCATCTAGAGTAGACTCTCTTCCTCCTCCTTGGAATATTTTAGTACACCTAGCGGGTATCAAATATACCTTTGAGGGAACACTCACCTTCTCCTTAGAATATTTGCTGACACCTAGCGGGTATCATATATCATTGACATGTTAGCATCGAGAGTAGACTCTCTTCCTCCTCCTTGGAATATTTGCGGACACCTAGCGGGTATCAAATATACCATTGAGCGTACACTCACCTTCTCCTTGGAATATTTGCGGACACCTAGCGAGTATCATATATTATTGACATGTACATGTTAGCATCGAGAGTAGACTCTCTTCCTCCTCCTTGGAATATTTGCGGACACCTAGCGGGTATCAAATATTATTGACATATTAGCATCAAGACTAGACTCTCTTCCTCCTCCTTGGACTATTTGCGGACACCTAGCGGGTATCAAATATTATTGACATGTTAGCATGGAGAGTAGACCCTCTTCCTCCTCCTTGGAATATTTGCGGACACCTAGCGGGTATCAAATATTATTGACATGATAGCATCGAGAGTAGACTCTCTTCCTCCTCTTTGGAATATTTGCGGATACCTAGCGGGTATCAAATATTATTGACATGTTAGCATCGAGAGTAGACTCTCTTCCTCCTCCTTGGAATATTTGCGGACACCAAGCTGGTATCAAATATTACTGACATGTTAGCATCGAGAGCAGACTCTCTTCATCCTCCTTGGAATATTTGAGAACACCTAGCGTGTATCAAATATACCATTAGGGGTACACTCACCTTCAGCTTAGAATATTTGCGGACACCTAGCGGGCATTAAATATTATGACATGTTAGCATCGAGAGTAGACTCTCTTCATCCTCCTTGGAATATTTGAGTACACCTAGCGTGAATCAAATATACCATTGAGGGTACACTCACCTTCAGCTTAGAATATTTGCGGACACCTAGCGGGCATCAAATATTATGACATGTTAGCATCGAGAACAGACTCTCTTCCTCCTCCTTGGAATATTTGCGGACACATAGCGGGTATCAAATATTATGACATGTAAGCATCGAGAATAGACTCTCTTCCTACTCATTGGAATATTAGCGGACACCTAGCGGGTATCAAATATACCATTGAGGGTACACTCACGTTCTCCTTGGAATATTTGCGGACACCTAGCGGGCGTCAAATATTATTGACATGTTAGCATCAAGATTAGACTCTCTTCCTCCTCCTTGGAATATTTGAGTACACGTAGCGTGTATCAAATATACCATTGAGGGTACACTCACCTTCAGCTTAGAATATTTGCGGACACCTGGCGGGTATCAAATATTATGACATGTTAGCATCGAGAATAGACTCTCTTCCTCCTCATTGGAATATTAGCGGACACCTAGCGGGTATCAAATATACCATTGAGGATACACTCACGTTCTCCTTGGAATATTTGCCGACATCTAGCGGGTATCATATACTATTGACATGATAGCATCGAGAGTAGACTCTCTTCATCCTCCTTGGAATATTTGCGGACACCTCGCGGGTATCAAATATTATGACATGTTACCATCGAGAATAGACTCTCTTCCTCCTCCTTGGAATATTTGCGGACACCTAGCGGGCATCAAATATTATGACATGTTAGCATCGAGAGTAGACTCTCTTCCTCCTCATTGGAATATTTGAGTACACCTAGCGTGTATCAAATATACCATTGAGGGTACACTTACCTTCAGCTTAGAATATATGCGGACACCTAGCGGGTATCAAATATTATGACATGTAAGCATCGAGAATAGACTCACTTCCTCCTCATTGGAATATTAGCGGACACCTAGCGGGTATCAAATATACCATTGAGGGTACACTCACGTTCTCCTTGGAATATTTGCGAACACCTAGCGGGCATCAAATATTATTGACAAGTTAGCATCGAGAGTAGACTCTCTTCATCCTCCTTGGAATTTGCGGACACCTAGCGGGTATCAAATATTATTGACATGTTAGCATCGAGAGTAGACTCTCTTCCTCCTCCTTGGAATATTTGCGGACACCTAGCGGGTATCAAATATTATTGACATGATAGCATCGAGAGTAGACTCTCTTCCTCCTCCTTGGAATATTTGCGGACACCTAGCGGGTATCAAATATTATTGACATGTTAGCATCGAGAGTAGACTCTCTTCCTCCTCCTTGGAATATTTGCGGACACCAAGCTGGTATCAAATATTACTGACATGTTAGCATCGAGAGTAGACTCTCTTCATCCTCCTTGGAATATTTGAGTACACCTAGCGTGTATCAAATATACCATTGAGGGTACACTCACCTTCAGCTTAGAATATTTGCGGACACCTGGCGGGTATCAAATATTATTGACATGTTAGCATCGAGAGTAGACTCTCTTCATCCTCCTTGGAATATTTGCGGACACCTAGCGGGCATCAAATATTATGACATGTTAGCATCGAGAATAGACTCTCTTCCTCCTCCTTGGGATATTTGCGGACACCTAGCGGGTATCAAATATTATGACATGTTAGCATCGAGAATAGACTCTCTTCCTCCTCACTGGAATATTAGCGGACACCTAGCGGGTATCAAATATACCATTGAGGATACACTCACGTTCTCCTTGGAATATTTGCCGACACCTAGCGGGTATCATATACTATTGACATGATAGCATCGAGAGTAGACTCTCTTCATCCTCCTTGGAATATTTGCGGACACCTAGCGGGTATCAAATATTATTGACATGTTAGCATCGAGAGTAGACTCTCTTCCTCCTCCTTGGAATATTTGCAGACACCTAGCGGGTATCAAATATTATTGACATGATAGCATCGAGAGTAGACTCTCTTCCTCCTCCTTGGAATATTTGCGGACACCTAGCGGGTATCAAATATTATTGACATGTTAGCATCGAGAGTAGACTCTCTTCCTCCTCCTTGGAATATTTGCGGACACCAAGCTGGTATCAAATATTACTGACATGTTAGCATCACGATTAGACTCTCTTCATCCTCCTTGGAATATTTGAGTACACCAAGCGTGTATCAAATATACCATTGAGGGTACACTCACCTTCAGCTTAGAATATTTGCGGACACCTAGCGGGTATCAAATATTATTGACATGTTAGCATCGAGAGTAGACTCTCTTCCTCCTCCTTGGAATATTTGCGGACACCTAGCGGGCATCAAATATTATGACATGTTAGCATCGAGAATAGACTCTCTTCCTCCTCCTTGGGATATTTGCGGACACCTAGCGGGTATCAAATATTATGACATGTTAGCATCGAGAATAGACTCTCTTCCTCCTCACTGGAATATTAGCGGACACCTAGCGGGTATCAAATATACCATTGAGGATGCACTCACGTTCTCCTTGGAATATTTGCCGACACCTAGCGGGTATCATATACTATTGACATGATAGCATCGAGAGTAGACTCTCTTCATCCTCCTTGGAATATTTGCGGACACCTAGCGGGTATCAAATATTATGACATGTTAGCATCGAGAATAGACTCTCTTCCTCCTCCTTGGAATATTTGCGGACACCTAGTGGGCATCAAATATTATGACATGTTAGCATCGAGAGTAGACTCTCTTCATCCTCCTTGGAATATTTGAGTACACCAAGCGTGTATCAAATATACCAATGAGGGTACACTCACCTTCAGCTTAGAATATTTGCGGACACCTAGTGGGTATCAAATATTATTGACATGTTAGCATCGCGAGTAGACTCTCTTCATCCTCCTTGGAATATTTGAGTACACCAAGCGTGTATCAAATATACCATTGAGGGTACACTCACCATCAGCATAGAATATTTACGGACACCTAGTGGGTATCAAATATTATTGACATGTTAGCATCGCGAGTAGACTCTCTTCCTCCTCCTTGGAATATTTGCGGACACCTAGGGGGTATCAAATATTATTGACATGTTAGCATCGAGAGTAGACTCTCTTCATCCTCCTTGGAATATTTGCGGACACCTAGCGGGTATCAAATATTATGACATGTTAGCATCGAGAATAGACTCTCTTCCTCCTCCTTGGAATATTTGCGGACACCTAGTGGGCATCAAATATTATGACATGTTAGCATCGAGAGTAGACTCTCTTCATCCTCCTTGGAATATTTGAGTACACCAAGCGTGTATCAAATATACCATTGAGGGTACACTCACCTTCAGCTTAGAATATTTGCGGACACCTAGCGGGTATCAAATATTATTGACATGTTAGCATGGAGAGTAGACTCTCTTCCTCCTCCTTGGGATATTTGCGGACACCTAGCGGGTATCAAATATTATGACATGTTAGCATCGAGAATAGACTCTCTTCCTCCTCACTGGAATATTAGCGGACACCTAGCGGGTATCAAATATACCATTGAGGATACACTCACGTTCTCCTTGGAATATTTGCCGACACCTAGCGGGTATCATATACTATTGACATGATAGCATCGAGAGTAGACTCTCTTCATCCTCCTTGGAATATTTGCGGACACCTAGCGGGTATCAAATATTATTGACATGTTAGCATCGAGAGTAGACTCTCTTCCTCCTCCTTGGAATATTTGCAGACACCTAGCGGGTATCAAATATTATTGACATGATAGCATCGAGAGTAGACTCTCTTCCTCCTCCTTGGAATATTTGCGGACACCTAGCGGGTATCAAATATTATTGACATGTTAGCATCGAGAGTAGACTCTCTTCCTCCTCCTTGGAATATTTGCGGACACCAAGCTGGTATCAAATATTACTGACATGTTAGCATCACGATTAGACTCTCTTCATCCTCCTTGGAATATTTGAGTACACCAAGCGTGTATCAAATATACCATTGAGGGTACACTCACCTTCAGCTTAGAATATTTGCGGACACCTAGCGGGTATCAAATATTATTGACATGTTAGCATCGAGAGTAGACTCTCTTCCTCCTCCTTGGAATATTTGCGGACACCTAGCGGGCATCAAATATTATTGACATGTTAGCATCGAGAATAGACTCTCTTCCTCCTCCTTGGGATATTTGCGGACACCTAGCGGGTATCAAATATTATGACATGTTAGCATCGAGAATAGACTCTCTTCCTCCTCACTGGAATATTAGCGGACACCTAGCGGGTATCAAATATACCATTGAGGATGCACTCACGTTCTCCTTGGAATATTTGCCGACACCTAGCGGGTATCATATACTATTGACATGATAGCATCGAGAGTAGACTCTCTTCATCCTCCTTGGAATATTTGCGGACACCTAGCGGGTATCAAATATTATGACATGTTAGCATCGAGAATAGACTCTCTTCCTCCTCCTTGGAATATTTGCGGACACCTAGTGGGCATCAAATATTATGACATGTTAGCATCGAGAGTAGACTCTCTTCATCCTCCTTGGAATATTTGAGTACACCAAGCGTGTATCAAATATACCATTGAGGGTACACTCACCTTCAGCTTAGAATATTTGCGGACACCTAGCGGGTATCAAATATTATTGACATGTTAGCATGGAGAGTAGACTCTCTTCCTCCTCCTTGGAATATTTGCGGACACCTAGCGGGCATCAAATATTATGACATGTTAGCATCGAGAATAGACTCTCTTCCTCCTCCTTGGGATATTTGCGGACACCTAGCGGGTATCAAATATTATGACATGTTTGCATCGAGAATAGACTCTCTTCCTCCTCACTGGAATATTAGCGGACACCTAGCGGGTATCAAATATACCATTAAGGATACACTCACGTTCTCCTTGGAATATTTGCCGACACCTAGCGGGTATCATATACTATTGACATGATAGCATCGAGAGTAGACTCTCTTCATCCTCCTTGGAATATTTGCGGACACCTAGCGGGTATCAAATATTATTGACATGTTAGCATGGAGAGTAGACTCTCTTCCTCCTCCTTGGGATATTTGCGGACACCTAGCGGGTATCAAATATTATGACATGTTAGCATCGAGAATAGACTCTCTTCCTCCTCACTGGAATATTAGCGGACACCTAGCGGGTATCAAATATACCATTGAGGATACACTCACGTTCTCCTTGGAATATTTGCCGACACCTAGCGGGTATCATATACTATTGACATGATAGCATCGAGAGTAGACTCTCTTCATCCTCCTTGGAATATTTGCGGACACCTAGCGGGTATCAAATATTATTGACATGTTAGCATCGAGAGTAGACTCTCTTCCTCCTCCTTGGAATATTTGCAGACACCTAGCGGGTATCAAATATTATTGACATGATAGCATCGAGAGTAGACTCTCTTCCTCCTCCTTGGAATATTTGCGGACACCTAGCGGGTATCAAATATTATTGACATGTTAGCATCGAGAGTAGACTCTCTTCCTCCTCCTTGGAATATTTGCGGACACCAAGCTGGTATCAAATATTACTGACATGTTAGCATCACGATTAGACTCTCTTCATCCTCCTTGGAATATTTGAGTACACCAAGCGTGTATCAAATATACCATTGAGGGTACACTCACCTTCAGCTTAGAATATTTGCGGACACCTAGCGGGTATCAAATATTATTGACATGTTAGCATCGAGAGTAGACTCTCTTCCTCCTCCTTGGAATATTTGCGGACACCTAGCGGGCATCAAATATTATGACATGTTAGCATCGAGAATAGACTCTCTTCCTCCTCCTTGGGATATTTGCGGACACCTAGCGGGTATCAAATATTATGACATGTTAGCATCGAGAATAGACTCTCTTCCTCCTCACTGGAATATTAGCGGACACCTAGCGGGTATCAAATATACCATTGAGGATGCACTCACGTTCTCCTTGGAATATTTGCCGACACCTAGCGGGTATCATATACTATTGACATGATAGCATCGAGAGTAGACTCTCTTCATCCTCCTTGGAATATTTGCGGACACCTAGCGGGTATAAAATATTATGACATGTTAGCATCGAGAGTAGACTCTCTTCATCCTCCTTGGAATATTTGAGTACACCAAGCGTGTATCAAATATACCATTGAGGGTACACTCACCTTCAGCTTAGAATATTTGCGGACACCTAGCGGGTATCAAATATTATTGACATGTTAGCATGGAGAGTAGACTCTCTTCCTCCTCCTTGGAATATTTGCGGACACCTAGCGGGCATCAAATATTATGACATGTTAGCATCGAGAATAGACTCTCTTCCTCCTCCTTGGGATATTTGCGGACACCTAGCGGGTATCAAATATTATGACATGTTTGCATCGAGAATAGACTCTCTTCCTCCTCACTGGAATATTAGCGGACACCTAGCGGGTATCAAATATACCATTGAGGATACACTCACGTTCTCCTTGGAATATTTGCCGACACCTAGCGGGTATCATATACTATTGACATGATAGCATCGAGAGTAGACTCTCTTCATCCTCCTTGGAATATTTGCGGACACCTAGCGGGCATCAAATATTATGACATGTTAGCATCGAGAATAGACTCTCTTCCTCCTCCTTGGAATATTTGCGGACACCAAGCTGGTATCAAATATTACTGACATGTTAGCATCGAGAGTAGACTCTCTTCATCCTCCTTGGAATATTTGAGTACACCTAGCGTGTATCAAATATACCATTGAGGGTACACTCACCTTCAGCTTAGAATATTTGCGGACACCTGGCGGGTATCAAATATTATTGACATGTTAGCATCACGATTAGACTCTCTTCCTCCTCCTTGGAATATTTGCGGACACCTAGCGGGCATCAAATATTATGACATGTTAGCATCGAGAATAGACTCTCTTCCTCCTCGTTGGGATATTTGCGGACACCTAGCGGGTATCAAATATTATGACATGTTAGCATCGAGAATAGACTCTCTTCCTCCTCACTGGAATATTAGCGGACACCTAGCGGGTATCAAATATACCATTGAGGATCCACTCACGTTCTCCTTGGAATATTTGCCGACACCTAGCGGGTATCATATACTATTGACATGATAGCATCGAGAGTAGACTCTCTTCATCCTCCTTGGAATATTTGCGGACACCTAGCGGGCATCAAATATTATGACATGTTAGCATCGAGAATAGACTCTCTTCCTCCTCCTCCTTGGAATATTTGCGGACACCTAGCGGGCATCAAATATTATGACATGTTAGCATCGAGAGTAGACTCTCTTCATCCTCCTTGGAATATTTGAGTACACCTAGCGTGTATCAAATATACCATTGAGGGTACACTCACCATCAGCTTAGAATATATGCGGACACCTAGCGGGTATCAAATATTATGACATGTAAGCATCGAGAATAGACTCACTTCCTCCTCATTGGAATATTAGCGGACACCTAGCGGGTATCAAATATACCATTGTGGGTACACTCACGTTCTCCTTGGAATATTTGCGGACACCTAGCGGGCATCAAATATTATTGACAAGTTAGCATCGAGAGTAGACTCTCTTCATCCTCCTTGGAATATTTGCGGACACCTAGCGGGTATCAAATATTATTGACATGTTAGCATCGAGAGTAGACTCTCTTCCTCCTCCTTGGAATATTTGCGGACACCTAGCGGGTATCAAATATTATTGACATGATAGCATCGAGAGTAGACTCTCTTCCTCCTCCTTGGAATATTTGCGGACACCTAGCGGGCATCAAATATTATGACATGTTAGCATCGAGAATAGACTCTCTTCCTCCTCCTTGGGATATTTGCGGACACCTAGCGGGTATCAAATATTATGACATGTTAGCATCGAGAATAGACTCTCTTCCTCCTCACTGGAATATTAGCGGACACCTAGCGGGTATCAAATATACCATTGAGGATGCACTCACGTTCTCCTTGGAATATTTGCCGACACCTAGCGGGTATCATATACTATTGACATGATAGCATCGAGAGTAGACTCTCTTCATCCTCCTTGGAATATTTGCGGACACCTAGCGGGTATCAAATATTATGACATGTTAGCATCGAGAATAGACTCTCTTCCTCCTCCTTGGAATATTTGCGGACACCTAGTGGGCATCAAATATTATGACATGTTAGCATCGAGAGTAGACTCTCTTCATCCTCCTTGGAATATTTGAGTACACCAAGCGTGTATCAAATATACCAATGAGGGTACACTCACCTTCAGCTTAGAATATTTGCGGACACCTAGTGGGTATCAAATATTATTGACATGTTAGCATCGCGAGTAGACTCTCTTCATCCTCCTTGGAATATTTGAGTACACCAAGCGTGTATCAAATATACCATTGAGGGTACACTCACCATCAGCATAGAATATTTACGGACACCTAGCGGGTATCAAATATTATTGACATGTTAGCATGGAGAGTAGACTCTCTTCCTCCTCCTTGGAATATTTGCGGACACCTAGCGGGCATCAAATATTATGACATGATAGCATCGAGAATAGACTCTCTTCCTCCTCCTTGGGATATTTGCGGACACCTAGCGGGTATCAAATATTATGACATGTTAGCATCGAGAATAGACTCTCTTCCTCCTCCTTGGAATATTTGCGGACACCAAGCTGGTATCAAATATTACTGACATGTTAGCATCGAGAGTAGACTCTCTTCATCCTCCTTGGAATATTTGAGTACACCTAGCGTGTATCAAATATACCATTGAGGGTACACTCACCTTCAGCTTAGAATATTTGCGGACACCTGGCGGGTATCAAATATTATTGACATGTTAGCATCACGATTAGACTCTCTTCATCCTCCTTGGAATATTTGAGTACACCAAGCGTGTATCAAATATACCATTGAGGGTACACTCACCTTCAGCATAGAATATTTGCGGACACCTAGCGGGTATCAAATATTATTGACATGTTAGCATCGAGAGTAGACTCTCTTCCTCCTCCTTGGAATATTTGCGGACACCTGGCGGGCATCAAATATTATGACATGTTAGCATCGAGAATAGACTCTCTTCCTCCTCGTTGGGATATTTGCGGACACCTAGCGGGTATCAAATATTATGACATGTTAGCATCGAGAATAGACTCTCTTCCTCCTCACTGGAATATTAGCGGACACCTAGCGGGTATCAAATATACCATTGAGGATCCACTCACGTTCTCCTTGGAATATTTGCCGACACCTAGCGGGTATCATATACTATTGACATGATAGCATCGAGAGTAGACTCTCTTCATCCTCCTTGGAATATTTGCGGACACCTAGCGGGCATCAAATATTATGACATGTTAGCATCGAGAATAGACTCTCTTCCTCCTCCTCCTTGGAATATTTGCGGACACCTAGCGGGCATCAAATATTATGACATGTTAGCATCGAGAGTAGACTCTCTTCATCCTCCTTGGAATATTTGAGTACACCTAGCGTGTATCAAATATACCATTGAGGGTACACTCACCTTCAGCTTAGAATATATGCGGACACCTAGCGGGTATCAAATATTATGACATGTAAGCATCGAGAATAGACTCACTTCCTCCTCATTGGAATATTAGCGGACACCTAGCGGGTATCAAATATACCATTGAGGGTACACTCACGTTCTCCTTGGAATATTTGCGGACACCTAGCGGGCATCAAATATTATTGACAAGTTAGCATCGAGAGTAGACTCTCTTCATCCTCCTTGGAATATTTGCGGACACCTAGCGGGTATCAAATATTATTGACATGTTAGCATCGAGAGTAGACTCTCTTCCTCCTCCTTGGAATATTTGCGGACACCTAGCGGGTATCAAATATTATTGACATGATAGCATCGAGAGTAGACTCTCTTCCTCCTCCTTGGAATATTTGCGGACACCTAGCGGGTATCAAATATTATTGACATGTTAGCATCGAGAGTAGACTCTCTTCCTCCTCCTTGGAATATTTGCGGACACCAAGCTGGTATCAAATATTACTGACATGTTAGCATCGAGAGTAGACTCTCTTCATCCTCCATGGAATATTTGAGTACACCTAGCGTGTATCAAATATACCATTGAGGGTACACTCACCTTCAGCTTAGAATATTTGCGGACACCTGGCGGGTATCAAATATTATTGACATGTTAGCATCACGATTAGACTCTCTTCATCCTCCTTGGAATATTTGAGTACACCAAGCGTGTATCAAATATACCATTGAGGGTACACTCACCTTCAGCATAGAATATTTGCGGACACCTGGCGGGTATCAAATATTATTGACATGTTAGCATCGAGAGTAGACTCTCTTCCTCCTCCTTGGAATATTTGCGGACACCTAGCGGGCATCAAATATTATGACATGTTAGCATCGAGAGTAGACTCTCTTCATCCTCCTTGGAATATTTGAGTACACCTAGCGTGTATCAAATATACCATAGATGGTACACTCACCTTCAGCTTAGAATATTTGCGGACACCTAGCGGGCATCAAATATTATGACATGTTACCATCGAGAACAGACTCTCTTCCTCCTCCTTGGAATATTTGCGGACACCTAGCGGGTATCAAATATTATGACATGCAAGCATCGAGAATAGACTCACTTCCTCCTCATTGGAATATTAGCGGACACCTAGCGGGTATCAAATATACCATTGAGGGTACACTCACGTTCTCCTTGGAATATTTGCGGACACCTAGCGGGCATCAAATATTGTTGACATGTTAGCATCGAGAGTAGACTCTCTTCATCCTCCTTGGAATATTTGCGGACACCTAGCGGGTATCAAATATGATTGACATGTTAGCATCGAGAGTAGACTCTCTTCCTCCTCCTTGGAATATTTGCGGACACCTAGCGGGCATCAAATATTATGACATGTTAGCATCGAGAGTAGACTCTTCATCCTCCTTGGAATATTTGAGTACACCTAGCGTGTATCAAATATACCATAGAGGGTACACTCACCTTCAGCTTAGAATATTTGCGGACACCTAGCGGGCATCAAATATTATGACATGTTACCATCGAGAACAGACTCTCTTCCTCCTCCTTGGAATATTTGCGGACACCTAGCGGGTATCAAATATTATGACATGCAAGCATCGAGAATAGACTCACTTCCTCCTCATTGGAATATTAGCGGACACCTAGCGGGTATCAAATATACCATTGAGGGTACACTCACGTTCTCCTTGGAATATTTGCGGACACCTAGCGGGCATCAAATATTATTGACATGTTAGCATCGAGAGTAGACTCTCTTCATTCTCCTTGGAATATTTGCGGACACCTAGCGGGTATCAAATATTATTGACATGTTAGCATCGAGAGTAGACTCTCTTCCTCCTCCTTGGAATATTTGCGGACACCTAGCGGGTATCAAATATTATTGACATGATAGCATCGAGAGTAGACTCTCTTCCTCCTCCTTGGAATATTTGCGGACACCTAGCGGGTATCAAATATTATTGACATGTTAGCATCGAGAGTAGACTCTCTTCCTCCTCCTTGGAATATTTGCGGACACCAAGCTGGTATCAAATATTACTGACATGTTAGCATCACGATTAGACTCTCTTCATCCTCCTTGGAATATTTGAGTACACCAAGCGTGTATCAAATATACCATTGAGGGTACACTCACCTTCAGCTTAGAATATTTGCGGACACCTAGCGGGTATCAAATATTATTGACATGTTAGCATCGAGAGTAGACTCTCTTCCTCCTCCTTGGAATATTTGCGGACACCTAGCGGGCATCAAATATTATGACATGTTAGCATCGAGAATAGACTCTCTTCCTCCTCCTTGGGATATTTGCGGACACCTAGCGGGTATCAAATATTATGACATGTTAGCATCGAGAATAGACTCTCTTCCTCCTCACTGGAATATTAGCGGACACCTAGCGGGTATCAAATATACCATTGAGGATGCACTCACGTTCTCCTTGGAATATTTGCCGACACCTAGCGGGTATCATATACTATTGACATGATAGCATCGAGAGTAGACTCTCTTCATCCTCCTTGGAATATTTGCGGACACCTAGCGGGTATCAAATATTATGACATGTTAGCATCGAGAATAGACTCTCTTCCTCCTCCTTGGAATATTTGCGGACACCTAGTGGGCATCAAATATTATGACATGTTAGCATCGAGAGTAGACTCTCTTCATCCTCCTTGGAATATTTGAGTACACCAAGCGTGTATCAAATATACCAATGAGGGTACACTCACCTTCAGCTTAGAATATTTGCGGACACCTAGTGGGTATCAAATATTGACATGTTAGCATCGCGAGTAGACTCTCTTCCTCCTCCTTGGAATATTTGCGGACACCTAGCGGGCATCAAATATTATGACATGTTAGCATCGAGAATAGACTCTCTTCCTCCTCCTTGGGATATTTGCGGACACCTAGCGGGTATCAAATATTATGACATGTTAGCATCGAGAATAGACTCTCTTCCTCCTCACTGGAATATTAGCGGACACCTAGCGGGTATCAAATATACCATTGAGGATACACTCACGTTCTCCTTGGAATATTTGCCGACACCTAGCGGGTATCATATACAATTGACATGATAGCATCGAGAGTAGACTCTCTTCATCCTCCTTGGAATATTTGCGGACACCTGGCGGGTATCAAATATTATGACATGTTAGCATCGAGAATAGACTCTCTTCCTCCTCCTTGGAATATTTGCGGACACCTAGCGGGCATCAAATATTATGACATGTTAGCATCGAGAGTAGACTCTCTTCATCCTCCTTGGAATATTTGAGTACACCTAGCGTGTATCAAATATACCATTGAGGGTACACTCACCTTCAGCTTAGAATATATGCGGACACCTAGCGGGTATCAAATATTATGACATGTAAGCATCGAGAATAGACTCACTTCCTCCTCATTGGAATATTAGCGGACACCTAGCGGGTATCAAATATACCATTGAGGGTACACTCACGTTCTCCTTGGAATATTTGCGGACACCTAGCGGGCATCAAATATTATTGACAAGTTAGCATAGAGAGTAGACTCTCTTCATCCTCCTTGGAATATTTGCGGACACCTAGCGGGTATCAAATATTATTGACATGTTAGCATCGAGAGTAAACTCTCTTCCTCCTCCTTGGAATATTTGCGGACACCTAGCGGGTATCAAATATTATTGACATGATAGCATCGAGAGTAGACTCTCTTCCTCCTCCTTGTAATATTTGCGGACACCTAGAGGGTATCAAATATTATTGACATGTTAGCATCGAGAGTAGACTCTCTTCCTCCTCCTTGGAATATTTGCGGACACCAAGCTGGTATCAAATATTACTGACATGTTAGCATCGAGAGTAGACTCTCTTCATCCTCCTTGGGATATTTGAGTACACCTAGCGTGTATCAAATATACCATTGAGGGTACACTCACCTTCAGCTTAGAATATTTGCGGACACCTGGCGGGTATCAAATATTATTGACATGTTAGCATCACGATTAGACTCTCATCATCCTCCTTGGAATATTTGAGTACACCAAGCGTGTATCAAATATACCATTGAGGGTACACTCACCTTCAGCATAGAATATTTGCGGACACCTAGCGGGTATCAAATATTATTGACATGTTAGCATCGAGAGTAGACTCTCTTCCTCCTCCTTGGAATATTTGCGGACACCTAGCGGGCATCAAATATTATGACATGTTAGCATCGAGAATAGACTCTCTTCCTCCTCACTGGGATATTTGCGGACACCTAGCGGGTATCAAATATTATGACATGTTAGCATCGAGAATAGACTCTCTTCCTCCTCACTGGAATATTAGCGGACACCTAGCGGGTATCAAATATACCATTGAGGATACACTCACGTTCTCCTTGGAATATTTGCCGACACCTAGCGGGTATCATATACTATTGACATGATAGCATCGAGAGTAGACTCTCTTCATCCTCCTTGGAATATTTGCGGACACCTAGCGGGCATCAAATATTATGACATGTTAGCATCGAGAATAGACTCTCTTCCTCCTCCTCCTTGGAATATTTGCGGACACCTAGCGGGCATCAAATATTATGACATGTTAGCATCGAGAGTAGACTCTCTTCATCCTCCTTGGAATATTTGAGTACACCTAGCGTGTATCAAATATACCATTGAGGGTACACTCACCATCAGCTTAGAATATATGCGGACACCTAGCGGGTATCAAATATTATGACATGTAAGCATCGAGAATAGACTCACTTCCTCCTCATTGGAATATTAGCGGACACCTAGCGGGTATCAAATATACCATTGTGGGTACACTCACGTTCTCCTTGGAATATTTGCGGACACCTAGCGGGCATCAAATATTATTGACAAGTTAGCATCGAGAGTAGACTCTCTTCATCCTCCTTGGAATATTTGCGGACACCTAGCGGGTATCAAATATTATTGACATGTTAGCATCGAGAGTAGACTCTCTTCCTCCTCCTTGGAATATTTGCGGACACCTAGCGGGTATCAAATATTATTGACATGATAGCATCGAGAGTAGACTCTCTTCCTCCTCCTTGGAATATTTGCGGACACCTAGCGGGCATCAAATATTATGACATGTTAGCATCGAGAATAGACTCTCTTCCTCCTCCTTGGGATATTTGCGGACACCTAGCGGGTATCAAATATTATGACATGTTAGCATCGAGAATAGACTCTCTTCCTCCTCACTGGAATATTAGCGGACACCTAGCGGGTATCAAATATACCATTGAGGATGCACTCACGTTCTCCTTGGAATATTTGCCGACACCTAGCGGGTATCATATACTATTGACATGATAGCATCGAGAGTAGACTCTCTTCATCCTCCTTGGAATATTTGCGGACACCTAGCGGGTATCAAATATTATGACATGTTAGCATCGAGAATAGACTCTCTTCCTCCTCCTTGGAATATTTGCGGACACCTAGTGGGCATCAAATATTATGACATGTTAGCATCGAGAGTAGACTCTCTTCATCCTCCTTGGAATATTTGAGTACACCAAGCGTGTATCAAATATACCAATGAGGGTACACTCACCTTCAGCTTAGAATATTTGCGGACACCTAGTGGGTATCAAATATTATTGACATGTTAGCATCGCGAGTAGACTCTCTTCATCCTCCTTGGAATATTTGAGTACACCAAGCGTGTATCAAATATACCATTGAGGGTACACTCACCATCAGCATAGAATATTTACGGACACCTAGCGGGTATCAAATATTATTGACATGTTAGCATGGAGAGTAGACTCTCTTCCTCCTCCTTGGAATATTTGCGGACACCTAGCGGGCATCAAATATTATGACATGATAGCATCGAGAATAGACTCTCTTCCTCCTCCTTGGGATATTTGCGGACACCTAGCGGGTATCAAATATTATGACATGTTAGCATCGAGAATAGACTCTCTTCCTCCTCCTTGGAATATTTGCGGACACCAAGCTGGTATCAAATATTACTGACATGTTAGCATCGAGAGTAGACTCTCTTCATCCTCCTTGGAATATTTGAGTACACCTAGCGTGTATCAAATATACCATTGAGGGTACACTCACCTTCAGCTTAGAATATTTGCGGACACCTGGCGGGTATCAAATATTATTGACATGTTAGCATCACGATTAGACTCTCTTCATCCTCCTTGGAATATTTGAGTACACCAAGCGTGTATCAAATATACCATTGAGGGTACACTCACCTTCAGCATAGAATATTTGCGGACACCTAGCGGGTATCAAATATTATTGACATGTTAGCATCGAGAGTAGACTCTCTTCCTCCTCCTTGGAATATTTGCGGACACCTGGCGGGCATCAAATATTATGACATGTTAGCATCGAGAATAGACTCTCTTCCTCCTCGTTGGGATATTTGCGGACACCTAGCGGGTATCAAATATCATGACATGTTAGCATCGAGAATAGACTCTCTTCCTCCTCACTGGAATATTAGCGGACACCTAGCGGGTATCAAATATACCATTGAGGATACACTCACGTTCTCCTTGGAATATTTGCCGACACCTAGCGGGTATCATATACTATTGACATGATAGCATCGAGAGTAGACTCTCTTCATCCTCCTTGGAATATTTGCGGACACCTGGCGGGTATCAAATATTATGACATGTTAGCATCGAGAATAGACTCTCTTCCTCCTCCTTGGAATATTTGCGGACACCTAGTGGGCATCAAATATTATGACATGTTAGCATCGAGAGTAGACTCTCTTCATCCTCCTTGGAATATTTGAGTACACCAAGCGTGTATCAAATATACCATTGAGGGTACACTCACCTTCAGCTTAGAATATTTGCGGACACCTAGCGGGCATCAAATATTATGACATGTTACCATCGAGAACAGACTCTCTTCCTCCTCCTTGGAATATTAGCGGACACCTAGCGGGTATCAAATATACCATTGAGGGTACACTCACGTTCTCCTTGGAATATTTGCGGACACCTAGCGGGCATCAAATATTATTGACATGTTAGCATCGAGAGTAGACTCTCTTCATCCTCCTTGGAATATTTGCGGACACCTAGCGGGTATCAAATATTATTGACATGTTAGCATCGAGAGTAGACTCTCTTCCTCCTCCTTGGAATATTTGCGGACACCAAGCTGGTATCAAATATTACTGACATGTTAGCATCACGATTAGACTCTCTTCCTCCTCCTTGGGATATTTGAGTACACCAAGCGTGTATCAAATATACCATTGAGGGTACACTCACCTTCAGCTTAGAATATTTGCGGACACCTAGCGGGTATCAAATATTATGACATGTTAGCATCGAGAATAGACTCTCTTCCTCCTCATTGGCATATTAGCGGACACCTAGCGGGCATCAAATATTATTGACATGTTAGCATCGAGAGTAGACTCTCTTCCTCCTCCTTGGAATATTTGCGGACACCTAGCGGGTATCAAATATTATTGACATGATAGCATCGAGAGTAGACTCTCTTCCTCCTCCTTGGAATATTTGCGGATACCTAGCGGGTATCAAATATTATTGACATGTTATCATCGAGAGTAGACTCTCTTCCTCCTCCTTGGAATATTTGCGGACACCAAGCTGGTATCAAATATTACTGACATGTTAGCATCGAGAGTAGACTCTCTTCATCCTCCTTGGAATATTTGAGTACACCTAGCGTGTATCAAATATACCATTGAGGGTACACTCACCTTCAGCTTAGAATATTTGCGGACACCTAGCGGGTATCAAATATTATTGACATGTTAGCATCACGATTAGACTCTCTTCATCCTCCTTGGAATATTTGAGTACACCAAGCGTGTATCAAATATACCATTGAGGGTACACTCACCTTCAGCTTAGAATATTTGCGGACACCTAGCGGGCATCAAATATTATGACATGTTAGCATCGAGAATAGACTCTCTTCCTCCTCCTTGGAATATTTGCGGACACCTAGCGGGTATCAAATATTATGACATGTTAGCATCGAGAATAGACTCTCTTCCTCCTCATTGGAATATTAGCGGACACCTAGCAGGTATCAAATGTACCATTGAGGGTACACTCACGTTCTCCTTGGAATATTTGCGGACACCTAGCGGGTATCATATACTATTGACATGATAGCATGGAGAGTAGACTCTCTTCATCCTCCTTGGAATATTTGTGGACACCTAGCGGGTATCAAATATTATTGACATGATAACATCGAGAGTAGACTCTCTTCCTCCTCCTTGGAATATTTACGGACACCAAGCTGGTATCAAATATTACTGACATGTTAGCATCGAGAGTAGACTCTCTTCCTCCTCCTTGGAATATTTGAGTACACCTAGCGTGTATCAAATACACCATTGAGGGTACACTCACCTTCTCCTTAGAATATTTGCGGACACCTAGAGGGTATCAAATATTATTGACATGTTAGCATCGAGAGTAGACTCTCTTCCTCCTCCTTGGAATATTTGCGGACACCTAGCGGGCATCAAATATTATTGACATGTAAGAACGAGAGTAGACTCTCTTCCTCCTCCTTGGAATATTTGCGGACACCTAGCGGGTATCAAATATTATTGACATGATAGCATCGAGAGTAGACTCTCTTCCTCCTCCTTGGAATATTTGCGGACACCTAGCGGGTATCAAATACTATTGACATGTTAGCATCGAGAGTAGACTCTCTTCCTCCTCCTTGGAATATTTGCGGACACCTAGCGGGTATCAAATATACCATTGAGGGTACACTCACCTTCTCCTTGGAATATTTGCGGACACCTAGCGGGTATCATATATTATTGACATGTTAGCATCGAGAGTAGACTCTCTTCCTCCTCCTTGGAATATTTGCGGACACCTACCCAGTATCAAATATACCACTGAGGGTACACTCACCTTCTCCTTAAAATATGTGCAGACACCTAGCGGGTATCCAAAGTGCAAATCAATGAAATGCCTAAACTGCAACCATCATCCAATTATAATTGAAGGAGCCATGAAACTGTCTGACTACATCTGCAGTTTACCAAGCCTGTTTGATGTTAATGAAAGCCAGCCTACCTTTGAAGTAGATCCACTCTCCGACCTCCAGAACAGGTAAAAGGGTGTTTTCAATGATTCTGTCTAGGCCATCACAAGATGGACCCCACAGACTGGAGGAGAACATCGGTTCCTCTGGACCTCGTTCCTGTAAAATTAAAACTCATACAGGTCAGCATAGCAGAAGATGTAGACAAGTTAAAGTACCGCGTGTAAGTAACCATTTTGTTTCGTAATCTACTACAACTCTTGACACAAAAACTTCTAAAGTCATAGCTTGGAATAGTCTGTGAATATATATAATGGGATCTGTAATATTCTCTTCAACATTGAATATGTAATATTCTCGTCAACATTGAATAATACAAGAGAATGTAAGGAACAGAATCTCATATTTGTCTCTAAGAGGAAGGGGGAGGGGAAGGTAGGGGAAAGGGAAAGGAAGGGGAAGAAAAGGTATGCTCTTTCACTCCTCTTTCAAACAATTTTCCCCACATTCACTCATTATACGAACGCAGTAACAGAGTATTTAGTCATTATTTTTTCCTATTTTTGAACCTAACCCTGATCCCCCCACCTCAAGCTCTTTGACTCTGATATAAACCAAGTTTTTCTTATCTTGAGCCTTCCAATAAACGAGTATATCATTCCTGCAAATAAAAGTTAAACATCCTAAAGGAATTACCTCAAGCAGCTGAGGGAAGACTGTAGCATGATCGTATAGCAGACAGTTAAAGGAGCCGTATACCCCATCATTCACATAGTACATGAAACCGGGTTCGTCGCACTTAGTAGGAGCCTCGCTATTGGCTACCAGGTCTGAAAGCAAAAAAAACACAAAAACATAAACAATTGCATCGAAGGGAGTACTATTAGGAGAAAGGCAATAAGGAAAGAACAAACAAACAATACCAAACAATCCCTTCTTAGCCCTCCACCCCCCCCCCCCGCCCCTCACCTATCACAAATCCCTTACACCAGTATTATGACAAAGATACTGTAAGCCTAGTCCAGTATCTGTAACAGAAAGCACTAATAAAGAAAATCATAGGCAAAAATAAATATTCATTGATTCCATGATCAAACAAATTTATTTTATAAAACAAGTCTCTACGTAATGAACAACTGGGACGAGGGTAGGTTGACAACAGTGGCACAGAGCCATACCAACCTTGAAATGTCTGGTAGGTGAGGTTTGCTTGTTAGATGATTGTTGGTTATTGGTCAAAAAAAAGACAAGTTATTATGTAAGAATTGCAGTACCAGGTTCAGTAAGTAGCTCCACAGATACTCTCAAGGATTTGCTCAACTTAAAAGAGGTTCTTAGTTTATAGGGACATGAAATGTTTATCTATTTTGTGGGACAAACACTTGTGCTTTGTCTGTCTTTCTGCATACTTATCAGTCACCAGACTCAAGTGATGACAAAAAATAAGTTAATGACTTTATGAAGAAACAATTTGACTCTTTGAAAAGCTTCAAATTACATAGTGAAATACCATTGAAATTTTCATAAACACATTCGGCATCCTGTGATTGTCTTAGTTGTTCACCAAAAATACCAGTCTGCATTTTTTTATGCATAATTAGATATTTGAGTGGCATTAAGAGTGTGAATCTATTAACTGTAATGTTTATTAAAAAAAAACAGGTGTCCTACTACATATGTATGGTGTTGCAACCCCATTAATCAATAATTTCACAATTTATGCTCAAGCACATGAGCACCACATGAAACTTTTGTTTACGACAATCATAGCAACAAGCATGCAACAACTTTGCAGGTGGTAACAATTCATGACACTACAAGCAAACAGAATGAGACAATTATTTTGTAAAACTATTCAGGCTTGGCCTAGCAAATGGAATGATTCTCAAAAACCATAGGTGATCTGTCTGTCAATTTTAATTCTACAGTGTTAAACGGTGAATTGGTATCACAGTGCCAGCTAGCAGACCTATTCTTGAAGTTAGGCTGAAGATTGGTACAAACTTATTTGCATCTAGAGGTACCCACCTTTAGACTTGGGGATCTTGAAGGTCTGACAATCTCTGGCGACCACCCGTTTAGCCGTTACATTTACAGCCAGGGTAAACGCCGATGCAACAAAGTAGCGGCCTGGCTCAGCAATCACTCGTATCTTAGATTCTGGTGGAAAATGTTTCTCCAGAGACTGTTTGATGACGTTGGCAACCTAGGGTTTAAACAAAGCGAATCAATCGTGAGGGTAAATAAAAAGACTGAAATTAAAAAAAATGATAGTCATTGACACAAATGATCATTTCCTAGAAAATTGCAAACATTCCTAAAGAGAGACACACATTCAAGCCAAACAATGAGCCTTCATTGGGACATTTTTCACAACAATTTCTGATGACACACACACCTCTTCAACCTCCACCTCTCCCCTCCCCTCCCCAAAAAAATGTATTTCAGGTGGAGAGGAATAGTGTTTATGTAGCCTACTGACAACTACTTACAGAATATTGCAAATATTACAGCAAAAACATGATCAAAATTGCCTTTTTAAATTGGTATTTACTTGGTATATCCCCTTCTCATTTCCCTTCCCTCTTGCCCAGCACAACCCCTCCCTTCCCTCTTGCCCAGCACAACCCCTCCCTTCCCTCTTGCCCAGCACAACCCTTCCCTTCCCTCTTGCCCAGCACAACCCCTCCCATCAATCTTGCCCAGCATAACCCCTCCCTTCCCTCTTCCTCAGCACACCCCTCCCTTTCCTCTTCCCCAGCACAACCCCTCCCTTCCCTCTTGCCCAGCACAACCCCTCCCTTCCCCTTGCCCAGCACAACCCCTCCCATGCCTCTTGCCCAGCACAACCCCTCCCATCACTCTTGCCCAGCATAACCCCTCCCTTCCCTCTTTCCCAGCACAACCCCTCCCATGCCTCTTTCCCAGCACAACCCTCCCTTCCCTCTTCCCCAGCACAACCCCTCCCTTCCCTCTTCCCCAGCACAACCCCTCCCTTCCCCTTGCCCAGCACAACCCCTCCCATGCCTCTTGCCCAGCAAAACCCCTCCCATCACTCTTGCCCAGCATAACCCCTCCCTTCCCTCTTTCCCAGCACAACCCCTCCCTTCCCTCTTTCCCAGCACAACCCCTCCCATGCCTCTTGCCCAGCACAACCCCTCCCATCACTCTTGCCCAGCATAACCCCTCCCTTCCCTCTTTCCCAGCACAACGCCTCCCTTCCCTCTTTCCCAGCACAACCCTTCCCTCTTCCCCAGCACAACCCTCCCTCCCCTCTTCCCCAGAACACCCCTCCCATCACTCTTGCCCAGCATAACCCCTCCCTTCCCTCTTTCCCAGCACAATGCCTCCCTTCCCTCTTTCCCAGCACAACCCCTCCCTTCCCTCTTGCCCAGCACAACCCCTCCCTTCCCTCTTCCCCAGCACAACCCCTCCCTTCCCTCTTGCCCAGCACAACCCCTCCCTTCCCCTTGCCCAGCACAACCCCTCCCATGCCTCTTGCCCAGCAAAACCCCTCCCATCACTCTTGCCCAGCATAACCCCTCCCTTCCCTCTTTCCCAGCACAACCCCTCCCTTCCCTCTTTCCCAGCACAACCCCTCCCATGCCTCTTGCCCAGCACAACCCCTCCCATCACTCTTGCCCAGCATAACTCCTCCCTCCCCTCTTCCCCAGAACACCCCTCCCCTCAGAATGCTACTTTGTTCCTACAAATCTGACACTTAATTATTAGATGAGCAAAAGCTCAATGAAACTAAACGAATATACGTTTAAATACAAGCGCAAACAGAACAGCACTCTCGCTTTTGCACATTGTTATTTGGCTATTGCATGCCATCACCGACAAACAGATTAAAATTGAACAGTACTATCAAGTTCACAGCACTGTCCTTGTACCATCTTGAAAACTGTTCAAATGACAACCGCAGATAACATACCAACAGTTAAGGCGCCCGCCCTCGCTCATGCAGCACTTAATATATTAAGATAGAGTGATTATTGGATTTATATGCAAAGTAGCTGATCAGGAGAATCACTTATAACAGCAACTAGAGTGCTAAGAACCTCATTAAAGTCCTGTCCATTATTGGAGTAGTAAGTAATTATAGCAAGTGGTTACAAATTTTTTAATATTTTTAATACATCGCTCCTAAAGGACAAAAGTAACCATAACCTTACACATTAATTTACTCATTGACTTTATATAGAGCAAAGTCATAACTGCTTCTAATGGTTAGTTGTTGGAGAAAAAAACTGTTCATAGGTCAGGGAAAGAAATGCAATCAAAACTAACATAAAGGACGAAGAAAATTTTTATTTATTTTTATTTTTTTAATTTGTATTTGTATTTATTTTGTATTTTGTATTTATTTCGCCCTTATTTCTCACATGCTTGTTCAAGTTACTAGTTCTCTATCAATAAAGACAATTTAAAAATGGTGGCTGGACAGTTTCCCTTTTTTACAATGAAATTGAATTTTGCACTAATTTTGCCTTTCTACTATTTAATCCCTTTTTACCTTTGTATATCTGTATCTTTAACATTCATTTATAGTTTATTTTCTTGATTTGTATGTTTTATTGTAATGCCCCTTAGAGCGATTTTATATTGCATATTAAAGGCGCTATAGAAATTCTGTAAAATAAATAAATAGATAAATATTAACAAAATGTCAACTCGACTCTGAAAGGTGTGTAACAGCGACCATGTTTTTCATTTTAATAATACCAGACCTGTGGGTAATAACCTTTACACTTTAGACTGTGTGAAGTTTCCATTGTGAAATTTTCTCAGGAATTTGATGGTTATATTATAAAGAGGTTTGTTTCTGTAGGCCCTAACACCCTCTGGAAGATGTAGGTAGGATGATTACTTTTACTGTCTTTACTGGAAAATTTGGTTCTCGAGGTGTACGACGACACAAAAAGATGAGAACATGTGGGTGGATGAAGTGGAACGCTTTCAGATTACCTTCCCACTCTTGCTGGAAATATAATTACTTGAACAATAATAGCAAACATTCTTTTTTTTAAATTTTGGGCTTTTTTTTGTGCATATTTTTGATACTTTTGTGGCATGTATGGATCATGATATATCAACCATAAACTCCCTTCTCACAAGTTGGCATGAAACCATAGAATTCTGATTTCCATTGACATGTTCAGAGTGTATAATCTGAAAAGGCCAAAACATTATTTTTTTTGGTGGCTAGGATGGTATTCAAATCAGTGCAAATTGTCGAGTTGCTGGTTCTATCCCCATTCTGACCAAAATAATCTTTGCCCCCTTCAAAATTTTCAATGATTTCCCAGTTTTCCATTGTCCATTTACAAAGATTTATTTGTTTAAAGAAACAACAACATTTATTTCGGACAAAGGTTCTGTGGCCCAAACCTGGATTCAGATACAAACAAAGAATTTAAAATTATCTGAAAGAAAACTTGGCCAGTCTAAGCTGAAGAACTTTATTGCTATGGGACAAATATGGCTAAAAACAAATTGCCTTTTTAACATCTTATTTACCCAGTACCAGACACCATGCACTCAAGCAAGAATGAATGCTTGTTGGTAGTATAAACAACTTGTAATGTACCACAAGGCAACCATATCACAAGGACTAGCACAATAAACATGTTTTCATGGATGAATGGATGTTCATTCATACTTAGTAAAGATTCCTAAATCCTATTGGTCCATTCAGGTCAGCTGACCGTGGTTAATCCTGTGAGTAGCGCACGGTAAAATTACGGGGCATCACTTTAATAAATCTTTGGTTATATGTAACCAAAAATGTTTTGTTTTATTTTTCCCCCACACAAATGGTAGTGTATGAATGAACAGGGTTAATCAACGGTCTAGCGTGCGTTACTCACATAATTAATGCACTCCGGGTGTTAATGCAATCGCTGGATGCACTCGGGCTCCGCCCTCGTGCATCGCTTGCATTATCCCCCGATCGTGCATTAATCCTGTGAGTAACGCACGCTAGACCGTTGATTTACCCCTTATTCGCATGATTGTATTATGCTCATGGAACATTCTGAGCAATCCTGGTGAGTACTGTTACAGACCCGGCTCTCTCTCTTTTGCTTGTATACAGTAACAATGAAGTAGGCTGCTACGTTTACTATGCGCGACAAAACAAGTTAATTAAAAGAGCATATTTGAACCATGACAAAGATGCAAATTTGTGTTGTTTGTTGTTTATCAATTACTAATCCATACTACCAGTATATAAAGAAAACTACTGTTTATTAAATTGTTATGACAATTTTGAAGATGGGAACCCTGATATTTATTGAGCTCCCTATTTATATTTACAAATGTCAGTGCTAATAAAAGCTACTAGCTATAATCAAGTCCTCACTGGCACTTTCCTGAATGACAAACATCATTAACAGAATGGGCTTTTGATGGCAGCACATTATCATTGGCTGGTAATAAGCAGTAATACAGGGCTTATGTAAGGTACAGACATAATGTCCATGCTTTGGCTGACTGTTGCCAACTGACTCACTCTGTGTTTTAGTTCTTCATGTCCACTGACAGAAACTTGCTTGGCAGTGCCCGTTTTTTCACGCTGGCAAACGGGAAATTTTGGGGCCATGGTAACTATGAGATGCAGGCATTGAAATATTTACAGGTGATCTCCTAACATAGAAATGGTTGACACTACAACCACTTATTGACGTACCTCCTTAAACTTTAACTGCACACTCTCTTGACCAGGAAAGCCTCCCCCGATATCCAACACTCGCATATCGAATCCTATCTTCACGCCGGTATTCATGACTTCACGAGCACTACTGATGGCTTGGCTGTAGGCAGTAGCGTCTCTACATCCACTGCCAACATGGAAACTGCAGCGGAATAAAAATGAGAATATTAAATCATTTGACCCCACCGTAGATAAAAATGACATATATTAGCTAATTGGGAAAATAACTAGACAACATTATAATAACACAGGTAAACACATATAATTTAGTAGTGAGACACTTTATAAAGCAGATGGTTATAACCACCAAAATATTCATTTTGGAGATTAATTTTGCGTAGCAGTTTTGGAGGTTATGAACATGTCTACTATGCATCTTTGCACTTGTAAAGCAATTTGCCCAATTTGCATAGCATTTTGTATTGCAATAACGGATAAATTATTCCCTGCATTCCCCTATTTTACCCTGCCTTCCCTATTTTACCCTGCCTTCCCTATTTTTACCCTGCATTCCCTATTTTACCCTGCCTTCCCTATTTTACCCTGCCTTCCCTATTTTACCCTGCCTTCCCTATTTTACCCTGCATTCCCTATTTTACCCTGCATTCCCTATTTTACCCTGCAATCCCTATTTTACCCTGCATTCTCTAGTTTACCCTGTATTCCCTTTTTTACCCGGCCATTCCTATTTTACCCTGCCTTTCCTATTTTACCCTGCATTCCCTATTTTACCCTGCATTCCCTATTTTACCCTGCCTTCCCTATTTTACCCTGCCTTCCCTATTTTACCCTGCCTTCCCTATTTTACCCTGCATTCCCTATTTTACCCTGCATTCCCTATTTTACCCTGCAATCCCTATTTTACCCTGCATTCTCTAGTTTACCCTGTATTCCCTTTTTTACCCGGCCATTCCTATTTTACCCTGCCTTTCCTATTTTACCCTGCATTCCCTATTTTACCCTGCATTCCCTATTTTACCCTGCAATCCCTATTTTACCCTGCATTCCATTTTTTACCCTGCCTTTCCTATTTTACCCTGCCTTTCCTATTTTACCCTGCATTCCCTATTTTACTTCTTGATCCTTTTAATTCCTTAGAGGACTACAAGTGAAACAAGCAGAAGCACTGATGGAACAACATTCCAAAATGCTTTCAAAGACAACCTTGTACAAACTTTGTCAACAACAACAATAATAAATTGTATTAAAAATTAATTAATAACTGAAACACAATCTCTTCATTACCAATATCACAGGGCATAATTTATCCAGTATCGCATCCCAGAGTACTATTCAAAATGGTAGTGTTACTATATGTAAGTGTGTACACAGGTCTAGTAGTTTCTACAAAGGAACTATAGTATTATTCAACACGAGAACAAATTCAGAGCCTTTGAAAATGCTAACACTAAATTATTACATGTGTCATACAATTAATTGTTCCAATACAATCAGAGACACCATCAAATTGGTCAATTGAAGATCCAGTTGTGTGTGGTCTGGGGGGGGGGTGGGAAGATACAGTGTACACTAAATAGCCCCTTGGGGGAGCGACACTAAAAAGCCCCTGGGGGGGGGAGAGACACTATATAGCCCCTTTAAACAAATCTTGGAAATGAAATACATTGTTCATAGCATGAATCCATACATGGATTCCACATTTCTAGCAAGGTATTAAGTTTCTTCTAGATCGTAGATTTTAATTCACCATTTTATATCGATATTGACAAATCTTGGTCTGATTTCAATTAATAAATCGCATAGCAATGTACAGTAGTACCCTAGTTCATTAACTTACAGTAACTGGTAAAATTGCCAGCAAATTGTTAAACTTAAGGAATAACAAAGGCAGGGATTTATATTATTTAGTAATGTAAACTCCAATATTTGACTTTTAAGTTGACCGCTTCCTCTTTGACTGAATACGCTCGCTTTGAAAATTGGCTCCTAAAGGCTCACCACAATACACAGCTAGCTGCCATTTTTCACATAATACAACCGTATCAAAATACAAGGTTATTTATTGGGGGGGGGGGGAATAATCAGTTCAATAGTTTTCAAAGAGGGCTAATTGATCTTCTTCATAATATTAAAACTTTTGTACTTAAAAAGTTTTGAATATTTAAATATTTTGCATATTGTATTGTAGTAGTGCCATGTTGATTTTTGTGATGGTTTGGTAAGCATTTCTGGAAGTTACACAGTGTGCACTAAATTTATGAGTTTGTTTTTTTGCTCAGGGCCTACAAAGTTTGGTTATAACTGCCATACACACAAATAAGTTTCTTTGTTGTTATCTTGCAGTATTATGATTGCATATTTATTTTTAATATCAGGGTAGTTTGGACAGCTTACGCATGGACTGTCCTACCATACGCCATACTGTTGAGCATATTCTGTATGGGCTCCATAACAGTTCTATGGTTAGGTGTGAGCAAGGGGCTGTTAACAGCAGGCTGTTGAATGCAAGCAACTTAAGCTGGTATTTGAGGCCTCTCATCTGTCCATAGTAATGAAGGTTAGCAAGGCAGGCTTAATAAACAGGAACACAAAAGACCAAACTAGAGTCAAAGCCATGCCCCAAAACCATTTGGCTCTTTATCAAAGTTTGAATAATAGGCCTACATACAATACAAAGTAAAGCTTATAATGGTAATATTTGGGAATTGCAAACACCTTCCATTCATATCAGGCGTACAGTACTGAATGGTATTTTTATAGATTGATCATACAAGCAATGGCATTGTTTACATAGGCCGGGGATATTGGCTATTGGGATGTAACTTATTCATCTTGCAATAACTCTTTATAAGAAGAAAACAAACTTATAGCAGGCTGATATTATAAAAAAAAAATAATGATAATTACACTTGTGTTAAGGTGGTGCAAGTTTGCAATAGGAGTTTTGTTTGTGCATTTTATTTATTCCACAGCTATCAAATTAGCCCATTGTTATGACTATGATGTGGAGGGTATTCTTGAACTGGACTGTACCATTTTTTTTGGGGGGGGTACAGGGTGGTGAAGAGGGGCAGTTAGAGGAGAGTACTGGGGATGAGGGGGAAAGAGTTTATGCCCTGAAAAGGTTCTTCTCTGAGGGTGTACTTCCAAGATATAGTACTATACTGTTGTACTGTGCCTGTATGTTTTGAGGATGGGGGGGGGGCAATGGGGGTGGGGTGGGTGTGGTGTGACCATAAAGGTCAGAAGAATGAAAGGGCATGGAATGGAAAGAGTTCTTCAAGATGTATGTGGAATGGGTAAAAACATTGCTGGCTGCCTAAGTACCTCTGCATTATCTAGGAAACAATATACAAGAAATGGTTTATGGACTATTATTGCAGCCCTACAGCCTGATCTACTGAGGCCATCTTGACATTTCCTGTCAAATATGGGTATGAGAGAAACAATACAAATATCATAACTTCATAGCATAGTTGTATGTAAACATCTCACAATATATTGAGGTTGCAAATGATATATATCCTATACAGTAACCACACGCACCCTCCCCCCCCCCCCCCCCCAAACAAAACAGTATCCTTGGCAACAGTGCAGTCAACATCACCAGTTTTCATTACCCTGAGCTGAATGCTACTGAAAGCACAAGCACTTACAAGCCTTCAAAATCAATGGCAATGTTCTCGCAGCCTGTCCATCTGTTATGGTAAAGCAGGGAGATAATATGCCTCCTACATACGTCTACTGGCAGTTTGAGTGCAATTATGACAGACCTAATGAACTAATTGTATTTAACCCTTGAGCTTAAAGCAGCATATTGATTAAAAGGCTTTTGATGCAGCTATTCAATGCTTGAAAGAAGACTTTAGGTAGAATTTCAGTCCTGATATGTCATTCCCTCCAAAGGACAAATTGTAGTGCTGGAAATATTTCTACAAATATACTGATTTTCAAGATATTCACCTAAGTTAAAATATTCTGAATCTATGGAATGCTCCTTTAAAGTTCAATCCTCAGTACAGACATACATGTTAATTTTTAATCCACTGTTTTCTATAACTTGACCAAAAACATTTTCTTTGAACTCCATATATAAACAACAGAGCACCTTAGCATTGCACATAGTCCACAACACAGAACACAGTAAACAATTTTAAACTTTGTAGACTTTATATTGGATATGAGGGCACTTATATATTTTTATACGCTTTAATATTTTGTAGGTACATTTTATATTTTGTTCATCTTAATATTTTATAGGAACGTTTTCATATCTATGTGCATTATTATAAGTCTTATTTGTTGTTTACAATGTTTAATGTTTTGAGCTCTTGTTATCAACCAATTTTCATTGTATTTTTTGATATGATTGGCTGAATAAATATCTATCTATCTGTCCTTTGACAAATCAGATGTCATTTGAGGCCATAAAATTCTCATGTTTTGACAAATGTTGCATTTTGTGTTGCTAAGATCTGAGGAACTGACCTAACAGTCTTTGTATTAGACTATATAGTCCAGTCACTTTAATTGATGGACCAGATCTGTTTTAAAGGGACATTTCTGAAAAAATAAATGTTCTAACAGCTGGACTGATAACAATGTTTTTGAACAATCTACAACATATCCAAGTTAATTTTGTGCCAAAAGTTATCCTTAAAAGTCCAATAATATAAAAAATTCAGTTCATCAGTATTATTAGTAAGTAGTCAAAATCAAATTGATCAAATTAAGCTCCATTTTGAAAATTTCTAAATGTTCCAATTTACAATTCACATAATTATTACACACTACTGGTACACAGTATGAAGAAGAGTTTGGGCAGCACACACTTAATTGGCATTGTTACTGTAATAATTAAAAGGCTCTCAATACCATCATCTGGTAAAATCATCAACAGTTGCTAGACCGGACTGGTTTTAATGCCAGTACTGTACATTAGGCACGGTAAACGATAGAGATTCATTGAACTAAACCAACAACTGGCTTTCAAGGGTACGCAATTCATCAAAATTATGCTTGAAGCAGAAACGTCACAATTTTTGTAAATAAACGACATATCGATTTTTTTGTTGTTGCCCCTCCTGGTTTTCTGGCCTCTGTCCCCATCACCACCCCCCCCGGTCACCCCTTACCCTATTTCTTGTTTAAGCCAAAAATTTATGAATAAGTATCCAGGACAATATAACAACTTGATTTGAAGTCTGTCCTTTTCCCCTTCCCCAACACCTGCCCCCTCCCTTGTATTCCTGTTTGCCAAACAGTTACTCATTGAAACTGTTATCACCTGTTCATCACATTTAAATGTTCTTAACAATTTCTGTCTGACAATTGAGAACCATATTTACTTTGTCTAGTATGACTGCAAACAGAGACTTTAATCAGTTCCAGACTATGTACATGATGAGAAATAAATAGATATTTATATTACTTCATAATTTTTATCTGATAGATATGAAACACCCAGCAGAATTTAATAGACATCTTCATATCAAGAATTAAAACAACAACAAAATTTAACCAGAAAGCCAGGGCTTATTTTGATTCCTTGCCAATTGAGATTATAATCCCAAGCTTTCGTCAATGTTGATTAAATTGATCAGCAAGGTTCTTTCACTGACTGTGGACCTACCTACTAAAAATATTAACTTACCATGTTTACCAGCTATTTTTAGCAAAATCAACTCAAGCCCTGCCCCCTAATAAATGTGCATACTATCAGATTGAACATACATTATCATGTACCCGCTATCTATCAACACCTTCTCACAAAGTATGGTTCAATTCTGAAAATGTTTACATTTGACCCTGTGACCTTATTAATATTCTTGAGATGAGCAACAAAATCAATAGGCTCTCAGTGTTGGATTTTCAGGAATTTGAGAAGGTTGTCCGAAGGACTACCAGTTTCAAGGATTTTCAAATATTTGGTAGTCCTGCAAAAAACTTGGTAGTCCTTCCAAATTTTCCACCAAAATTGCAAATGAACACAAATAATACAAAACAAAACATTTTAGTGCTCAATCTGATTGTGTAAACCAAAGCTTTATTAGTTTAGCATATAACCATGTTATTGTGTACTGTTTTCAAAACGTGTTTGCACGGGTATCCGGGTACCCTGATACCCGCCCGACGCGATACTACCCGGTTCCTTATTTATTACCCAAATACTACGCAGTGTGATTTTTTTGAGGGCAAACCTATGGTTAGGCAAGATATTTCCATTGAGTTATGCTACCATGTGGTCTAAGATAACAGCAATAACGAAAGAATTCCAGCATTGTTACGAACACAGGATTCTGGGTATGGGACGCAATGTTTTGGCCAGGGATGCAAAATCTTCAAATTGCTTGCAATCCCCAAGTACACACTCACAACTAGGTCAACGGAAAACATAACAAAACATATTTTTGAATGAACATCTTTCATTATTTCTTTTTCTGACAAGAATCAAAAGTTCTCCTACTCCTACAGATCATTGAATTTGTTTGAAAATAAATATATATCATAACAATCAACCGCAAGGTACAGGGCTACCAAAACTTCATTACAGAGATTTTCATGCTAAAAATAGACAATGATGCTTTACCAAGATTCCTGTGATTTGATTGGCTAATAGTCCCTACCGATTGTCTGCAAACATTCTTGCATTTTTAGTGCTCAATGAACACGAAGTAAGTAACTTGTTTAACAACAATTACTTGCAACGTTTACTTTTACCTGTGTAGAGATAACGAAGCTTGTGGTAAAGACTATCATAATGTCTGCACTCAAATATCATACCGTTAGGCCTTGTCTCATATTTGTTACGTACATTCACTGGTGGTACGAAGATGCATTTGAATTGTATCTGAGACTATCACGTAGGGTTTGAGCGATATATCGAAAATTATTATTATCGCGATAATTTTTTTTTCAAAACGATATTTTTTGAGGATTGAACAAATGACGATAATTTCAACTTCATTTACTGACTTTTGAACTTCGAAAACCCGTCCTTTACAACATTGACTGTATAGAGAAAAAAACTGAAAATCAGTAGAGAAATTACCAATGTGTACGAACAGTAAGTTGGTACACCTTTCAAACTTTACGAAAGATCGAGCAAAATACTTTCGAAAAATTCACGCGAAACTGGCATATCGTGCTAAATGCAGCTAATGCCATGTAAACAAGGCTCTAGTTCACCCATTTATGAACAAACCGTCAGACCACATCTGGTGTGAAGCGCGGGGAAAAGAAAGTATTTTCTAGAATTTCCACAAAAAAAGGAAAAATTAATATCCTACCATAGTTAAGTGTAAAGCATATAGCCTAACCACTTCGTCGGTTACGGATCTCACGTAACAACAGAAACACAACTAATTGTATTTTACGAAGTTGACGTTTTCTAGAAGGACATGGAAACAATACTTTGAAATAAGTTGATCATGCCAAGTGGCCTAAAACATGATATTAAAAGGTTTACTTTCATAAAGATGGCCATACTTTAGCCATTGGGCCTTGATATCGTGCTATGTCTGTATGTTATAGACTGTGCCTCGTGTATCATGGGGAATAGATTGTTTTGTTCATGCAGAGGAGTCGGTTGGCTTTGAGGTGTGTTTTACCTACCTTAATGTTACGGGGATATTTACCTACTTTTGAACGTCTAAGATAATATTTCGCATAACTTAACCGATCCTTTACTGACTGACCTTATTAATTCTAGAGTGGAGCCAAAATAGTTTACTACATGAAAAGTTTTTTGGAAACGTGCCAAAAATGTTAGGGGTAAACACTGCATTTGTAAACTGGTGAGGTATAGTGCACGCTGTTCCTTGTAAGGCAGTCTAGAAACGGGGCTTTGCCGAACGAAATTTGTTTCATAATATCAACAGTTTTGTTGTAACTTTTTAAAGATTGTAAAACAGATTTAATCTCTTTTCATTTCATCACGTAATATAGCTACTCTAATTTGTCATTTTAAAATTTTCATCAGTTTCCGTTCGTGACAATTTAAATTAAAAGTTGTCAGTATTTTTTCGCTAATAACATTACTGTATTCCATGGATACCTTATAACTGCGTCACAAATTCAGCGGTATAGGCTAGATTTCCCCAATTGACTTAGTGTGCTGTTAGGCAACCATGTGGTTGAAGATAACAGCAATACTGAAAGTATTCCATGGATATCTTATAACTGCGTCACAAATTCAGCAGTATAGGCTAGATTTCCCCCATTGTCCAGCAATGCATTTTCACTCGGCCTATAGACTGTCAGTGTCTGATCGACTGTTGTTACAACACCGTACAAAATGCATTGCACTGACATTTGGCCACAAGTCTCATTTGTTTTCTGGGTACATCATTAGAGACTAACGTTAGGCGACTTTATTAGTGAAAAGTTTTTTCTAACAATGCTGTAAAGTTAATATTTCGCGCATGTTTTTAAATAATTCATGTTTGGTTTGGGTGTTATTCAGAAACTATTTAATTAAATTGACTTTCATTTTTAATGAAATATAATTAGGCTCAATAATTCTTCAAAGCCTTCATTTTTTTTGGTCGTCCGAAGGACAACCAACCACACAACATTTTGAAAGATTTGGTAGTCCGACGTAATTTCTAGTCGTCACGGACGACCGGACGACCGTGAAAGTCCTACACTGGCTCTTCTACTCACTATGGCACATATATGTACCAAGTATGACTTCAGTCCAACTTGTCGTTGTTCAGTTACCATGTTTACAAGCTATTTTAGTGCTATAAACTTAAGCCCTGCCCCCTAATAAATATGCATAATATTAACTTGAACATATGTATCCATGTACCCAATATCTACCAACACATTATTACCAAGTATGAATAACTTCTGTCTTTCGGTTGCGGAGTTAAAAGCATTTGGAGATTTTCACGTTTGACCCCGTGACCTCATTATTATTCATGAGATGAGCATCGACATCAATAGGATCCATCTACTCAGTATGGCGCATCTATGTACTAACCTGTATGACTTCAATCCAACTTGCCATTGTTGAGTTATCGTGTTTACGAGCCAAGGGTGTCACATACACACACACGCAATCACCATCGCATAGATTCCTTGAGCCTTCGGGCAAGGAATCAAAAAGGGAAACCCCTCCCAGCAGTTACTTGCCTTTAAATACGTTGCATATCTAGCACAAGAGTACTTTGCGAGCTAACCTTGGCTGATGGTGATACTGCAGGTACCTAGTTACTGGACCTTTGACCTCCCATGGATCTAAAACAGCAAGGAGATTCTACTACATACAGTATATGGGGAAAGTCAAATCATTTGAAGTTTCACATCTCCATTGGGACTCGACTTTTAGAAATTTAAAAGGGTTTGAATTTTGCAAACCTTAAATTTTTTTTTAGCTTTTACCATACCAATTTGTGGAGCAATTTAAAAGTCAATTAATAGCCAATAAAATTTATACTCGCCAACTTGACTGCACGGGTTACTTGCCAATCAAGTAACCAACAATTAAAACAGGAATCTACCCGCTTATTCTCTTTCACTAACCAGCAATCTTATCGGATACACTTCCTAATCCTCTGATATCATGGGATGCACGTACTATCCCTCCATCTTCTCAATATTTAGGGGTTATATAAACAACAATCAACCAACTACACTAAATGAGTGGTGAATAAATTAGTAAGCGTTCAAATTTTGTGAGGCAATTTTGAAGGTTCAGAACCTTGTGTCTCGTATGAAACAAGTAATAATTCATACACTGCTCTACAATACTGTATATGAAAACTGCAATGTAGGAAGTAAAAAGTTATATATTTCTATTAGCATTTGATATGAAACAGTTCAAACATTTCATACCTGCTACACATAATTTGAATATTATATTGATTCATACTGTGTGTCTAAAACTGAGCCCTACGTAATACATCTGTTGCCCATTTTGTGATGCCACACTGGATAAGTAACTCCCTGACAGGAAAGTTGACGATCTCTTTCGAGGTGTATTTCCAATACAGCATTGACTAACAACCTTTGAAGAGATATTTATGTTACTATTACATTATAGGTAAAGTTCATCTCAAAAGGAGAACCCAACCAAGCACTCCATGTTCATACAGTGAGGCAAATTTATTGTAAGTGAATGAAGACATGTGTTCACCTGTATAGATATTTATGTGCAGCTTTCTACTGTACAAGTAAACTGTACTTTCATGTAACACTTCAAGGCAAATGTACAGTATGGTAGAGTATGAATATATCCTGTTCCTATTAGTTAAGAGGAGGTTCAAAACTGTTCATACTATCAATTCTGTAATTTGAATAGCATTACATGTAAGTACAAAACATAGCTTAAAAACTGTCTCAACTGGCTGCCAACTTAATCCATGAGATCTACATAGTTTTTTCTTTCAAAACAAAACATGATTGCATGGACTTGCTGCAATTCCTGAGAATTTTAAAAAACCTTCCCTTAAAGTACAATGGGGAAAAAATCAATCACTCTAACTGGATAACATCTCCCCCTCTACCCCTCCCCTCCTCCAGATGTTTTCAACAATTGAATATTACACAGAGAGAAACAATAAATTCATTTCTATTCGTGTCAAAGTACCAGTTTACAAGCTCTTTTGCATTTAAGAATTGAATATCTTGATGAGTTATTACATTGCTATGATATTTTATGACCCAATTAGTATTTATAATTTCACAGCATCAATAGGAAAAGGTGCATGAAACACACAACCAACTTGCAAAAGTACAAATGATGGAAACTCCTGCTGCTGGAGAAGTTATATCAGCCATCTGAAAAAAATACTCAATCATGTGATAACTGATATCAAATTAATTTCTTTACAAGATTCCCATCCTCATAACCAATCACAGGTTATTGATTATACGTGAAAGAACTAATTAAGTCGAACCGTCTCATATCTTTATATTTCGGCTTTAGAGGTCATATCCAGATCTGGGATTATTTATTCACGTGTAACCAGAGCATAACTTGGTTAATTTTTTGTTGTTGAGTATATTTATCATTTCTTTCAGTTTCCTATTTTTTTTATTCATTTGATCATTTGATTTCATCATCTTAGTTTTATTTTTATTCATTTGATAATGAATAACCTTTACTTGGTATATTGATGAGTTCCCTTAATTTTCACTTTTATTGCTAACTACTGACATGGCAACAGTTAGTGCTCAGGTGGGCCCTGTGTGACCTGTCTGTTCTTTTTAAACTAAGTAATTGTTTTGTGGTCCTTTTTTTCTAGGAATGCATGTACTGGCTCCAAGCATCTATCCCTTTTTAGAACTTTGGGTGAAATAGACAGTTTTAATAGCTATTTTTGTTTTGGTAGGAACATTCTTGGTGATAGATATTTATTTTCAAATGTACTTAAGGACACTGATGAGACCCATTCTAAAATTAAAGTCTCAATGTGTGTTTGCTGATGAATTTCGGAAAACAAACTTCCGAAGCAGATTCAATGTTTCTATATTCTAAATGCACTCTGACCAGGTGGGTTTAATGGAGAAAAGCTTTCACAATCGAAGGAAAGAAATTTATATTGTTGCCCTTTATGGAGCGAACGATTTACCGTAAAATCACTGCGACCGCCCATATCAGCATGTTCATTACACAAATGTAACCTACATATACTTGTATTGTCCACTTTTTCTACCAAATTTCACGACGGAAACGTCTGAAAACACCTGTTTATTCCTTGCAAAAAGCAATCAAGAAGTTAGTAAACAATCAAAATTTGAGAAAATGCAGAAAAACTGCTCTTAACAAGTCATTTTCTACCAGCAATCAGGTGTTGAGTAAACAAATGATCATCATATGGAATTTATTACCAAGCTGAAACCATCATCAGAGCAATTTCAGCCATCAAATATACATGTATTTAATTTACCTCAAACTTCCATAAAAGTGGCTATTGCAAAGAGGAAATTACTCGGATATAGACTAACTTGTAGACCAGGTAGTAAAACAGTAGTAAAATGCAATGGTAGGTTAGAAACAGCTTTTAGAGAGTCAATCAGTAAAATAAAAGTAGTTCAGTTCAAAAGATAAGATGAACACGTTACTTAGCAATAGAATACTTGGTTCTAGTTCATAATCATTTACCACTTTTTCAACACAACTCTTACATCCAAAGCATGCTAGGTACTTTTGCCATTTAAGTGTGAGAGAGCTCAATTGAGGAAGGGGTGGGGGAAGGGAGGTAAAAGCTGAAAATGTTATGTATGGGAAGAGACCGGTATGAGATGAATGAAGTATATCAGGAGCTTTCCTACATTATTTGATCAAATGAAAATGATGAAATGACTTCTGAAACTTTCCATTGCCCAGAGACATTTACTGTATAGATTTAGATTTAAATTAATGAATAATGAAATACTGAATGGGAAAGTTAGTTTTTGTCAGAAGAATAAAGCAAAGAGGAAATTTCCACAATTCTCATAATTTCATCATTATTTTATGTAAACATTTGACTTAAATCTAACAAAAGAATTGAACTGTGTACATAATTTCCATATTAATTTAAAATTTAAATGAATTAAACTCAACAACAATACCCTGCTACAATGTGCCTTACTTCATTTGAGGCTTTCAAAAATTGCAGAGTACTTTTAAATTATCACCCGGATTTATCAAGATGGTTTCCGTTTGCTACAGTACAGTATTACTACACATCATCTTTGCAAAATTTTGGAAATAATCGTCCAGTTGAGAATTGTGGCATAAGACCCAAACATTAATGACGTTTTCTCAATTTATCATCATATCATTGATTTTTAATCCATTGCAGTATATAAGTTACACACAAGTTATTCACACTGATGGAACTATGGCGATACATATATTTTCTTTGCTGCTAAGACCCACCCCTTGATACACTAATCCACAAATGATGCTTGCTGATTTATGTGACTATATATTATAAATGTGTGTCATATCTACAAAAATCTGCCGCTAGTTTATTGCCAAACAATATTATTATCAAATTTATGTATTTTCTCCAAGACGAAATACTGTAAATTAAAACTACAGCACAGCCTATACCGACTGCAACACTTACAGTGCATCGGCAACTCACCCTATGTCAGTTACCTAGTTTGCATATAAAAGCTGTCAGCTAACATCATCAGACCTCTTATCACTACAGGCAGACAGCAATATACTTTTTGGCAAGAAGCAGGGCTTTTAAGAGCTCTGTCTTTACCTTGATGATATCACAGATCACATACTTAACTGAACTGTTATCCATGCCATGGAAAGATTCAAGGTTTGGCTGCTCAAAACAGGTTACATTCAATCAACCATTATCTTGAGAATGTGGCAAACTGTCAGTGCATAACATTTTCTTCTCACTGTCTGTAACCAAAATATTCCTAAGGTAATGATCCATTTTCACACCTACACTGTGAGCAGTTGTATTTAAAGTTCAGACTCAAAAAAATGGTCAATCACCGTAAGTCAAACATTTGAGTCAAATTCTAATTTGATTAAATACCAAGCATGCTTAATGAACATTGACAATTAAATATTTGTTCAAGTTCAACTGAATAAAATGCTGACAATCTACATTCAAAAGAAATTCATTTTGGGGTGTTTACATCTCAAACATCATCATTTTTATGATGGTACTGTATTATGCAAATGATTTCAATGGTGAAAGACCACAGACTTTTTGGCTCAGCACTTTTTTCAGTTTGTTAACCGGTGCTGTGGCCCAGTGGATAAAAGCGGTGGCATTTGAAGCAATGAGGCTTAGCAATCGGGAGGCTCCGAGTTCGATACCCAGTCGGGTCATAGTGAGGTGGGTTTTCCATCTGAAATAACTTTCTTTGAATACCAGGAGGCTATAGCAAGTTTGACAGTTTTCTTCAAACTTTTGTGACAATCTTTGCAAAAAGTTTTCGTCATTTTATTGCATACTAACCTTACTCCAATGACTTTCAAGTCAAGATTTTTAGCCTTTTCGAGGAGGTAGTGCGCCCTCTTTGGATGACAGCCATACTTTAGTCCCAGCTGGCACTGAGCGGTAGAATCGTCTGTTAAGATTCGTAGGACCAGTCTTGAAGTGTAAAAAAAAGCCAAAAAATCAAAACTAATGCAAAGATATTATATCAAAACCAATATGCTAATTCAAACCACACATTATTACCTTTTTTTGCAAGAGTGAATCATTTCTGTCCAGAAAGGCAAACAGCATAAGGATTATTTACTGTGGATTGAAGGATTAACCAAAACTTGCTATTTCATTTCATAATGCTTGTTTTTTTTTTGTTGGGGGGGGAGGAGGGGGGTCTTGGGTTTTTTTTGTGCAATGTTTTGAATCGAAGCATTTTAAACTTCAGCATTAGCACAAGACATAAAGAGATGAAATTCATAGACCCACAACGTTCTTTCCAGTATCACATTTACATGTGTACAGTTTATGTCAAATACTCTGAAAGCTTGAAGTATGGCTTGGCATACATGTCTCTCAAATACTGTACAGTTGATCTTGCTGACCCCTCCACCAGGGATAAGAGAACCTAAACCGCTACAGTTGGGACTAGTTAGTGCCCTCTCTCTTGTAACTTCTCACTATTCCATTGTTACTTTGAACATGCGTAAAGCCAATTCAAGAAACGGCTGGTTATGTAACTTTGCCTGCCTACTGTACCTTTGTTGAGGACACGTTGCTTTGACCTTGTCCAGTTCAGTTTCGTTGTCAAAGGTCATAAAGTAGAGGTCGTACTTGTCTGCATATCGGAGGTGAGACTTCTGCTTACAAGGATTAGCAAAGATTATCTTGGAAGGATGCACATTCAGGTCAAGCATGGTCTCGATCTCATGCTGAAAAAGGAAAGGTCATAGGTCAATTGTTTCATACTACTTTCATCAACTGTTTAGCAGCCAATTACAGCACAGTATTTACTGTATTGACAAAACTACATCAAATTACTCAGGCAAAGTATGCATGTACAATAATGCCCAGTAAAGTATGTAGCAAGCTCTGTGGATTATCAAAATTATACTTTAAAAAAAATGGTTTTGATGTCTGCTCAAAATGCTGTTTGCTGAAAATTTTACATTCTTTTTCCTATCATAAAAAGTTCTGCAACTTCATAAAAGTTGATGCTCTTTTGATTGTACCAGCCTGAGCCACTCCTTCAGTACATCAAACACATGTTTCTCTCATACAAACCCGCCTCTATTACTCTTAGATTGTTATCACGCCTTTTCACACGAACCCTAGGCAGCTGTTACTTGCCAAAATGAGGAACATTAAAATCATACATATATAATTAAATAGCCAATTTTCTGCAGGGTACCCTTTACTGCCATGCATACACATGTAGACTGGTAAATTTGTCATGTATACATTAAGTTTAATGTAGTGGAGTAATGAAACTTTACCTTATGTTAGTTTTTATAGTTTGGCAGACTGAAGTAATAACCATATTGACATGTCGCTTCTAGGATGCTAATTATTGCAAATTGATTTAAACAACTAATTGCTGGTCTAATTGGTTCAGCAAAGGAAACCACAATGTGTTAAATTACCAAGTATAGTGCAACAGCACAAGCTGAATTTATCCAGCTTTTCCTTGGTTTTGGCAAAGTTTCAACAGGATGATGCAAGAAAACTTCATAAAAATGCACTGTAGTAGCTCTGTTAAGTCCATGGACATGTGTGTGCAAATATCAGAGCAATACACTATGTAGTACAAAGTTCCTAAAGTTTTAAATTTTGAACATTGATGATATCACATAATTTTTGAGCCTAACCAACAAAGTTAGACACCTCATAAAGCAATCATATGTGTAATTCTAATGGGTTTTATGATATGCACATGAACTCTGCCCTTTGACCACAAACCACAAGCCAATAGGGACTTGAAAGTTGTACTGATGACAGCCATGTTTCATGTCAAGTACTGTATGATACTTTTGGCAATACTTTGCCATCTGGAAATACTGTGGTTACATTTTCATCCAGCCAAAACTGTAGACTTGTTACACTATGATGAATGTACAAAATGTATTCAAATTATGTTTCTATAGATTTGAAGATTTTCACACCTTGACCTCTGCTGATTTGACCTTCATTATCAGTCACATGACAAGTCTGACATTTGGCATTATTCCCCTTCTTGAGATACTGTGTTTTTCACATGGTCACCACACATACACACATACATACTGTAAATACACACGCCAACATGAATATATAGTGAAATAGTCAGTAGCTTGCCTTCAGCAAATAAGCACAACTTGACTGCATTCATCTCAATCCTATCAATTTACAGATGGTTTTCTCAAACGAAATTACAACAAGCCTTAGTGAGCATATTAACGCTCAAAGTCAAATTTTGTTTGAATTCGTGTGCAAGATTATTGAAACATGATCAGGCAGGCCAAGTAAAACCTATTAACATGGTAACGTACAATATAAAAATATTAATTTCAATGATGGTAAAATTTTTAAAACTTCTGGCTCCTGTAAAGACGTCGCGTTATCAGATATATCGTGACGTCATGTGCTTGTCTTTTAACATCCAGCAATCAAAGTCGTATACGCAAAGCCTTTGAGCTTTTATCTCACGGAGGAGTGTGTACATTTTTAAATAACCGCAATCTCTCCCATCACCAAACACTGTATGTACAGACAGTACCACAAGTCATCACGTGGCTCGCTGGCTCTAAGAGCTTTATCATCAGAGTACTGTGCATACAGTATTTTAAGTTCAGAGCACACATAATCATGGAGAATGGAATTTTAATCTGACTTGTGGCTGGCAGATGGTCCACACATGGCATATAGTACGGTACAGTAATGTGGACATTCCACAGTATTACTGCACTTCTACTACTACTACCACAGTAATTACTGCCAGAGTTTGATGATGTACTTGCACTGATGTCCATGTTATCTTTTCGGTTGATGAATTAGTTTTAACCCTCTCTACAGTATTATGCCTCATAAGTACAGTATATATTTGTAAATATACTACCTTGATGCTATGTATATAATCATTATTAGTATGGAGATTTTGCTTACCAGGAGGCCTCAGATGTGTAAAACTGTTATTGTTGGTACAAACAGTATTAAGCCTAGAGGAAACTGTCTTACATCACCTTTCCAATACTTCCAGGTTACCTGTATTAAGTGTAACTTTAAGTACAGTGTAGACAACAAACAAGCTACTGTATAATCAACCAGGTTTGATTGACAAAAAGTTTTTGATGAAGAAACAAGGTTACAAGAAAAGTGCCAAAATTTGTAACACGTACAGATCTGTCCCTTCACAAAAAAAACCCTTTGGTTTTAAATTATCCATGAACACTCAGTACTAATAAACCTCTCATGTGTAACATACAGTCACACGGTCCCCATATCATAATTTACTGGATCTCAGTGTGCATTTTGTCATCACAGACTATTGAGAAGAAAATTTTGGTGAAGTAACTCAAGACTCAGACTTTGGATAATTTTCATGAGTTGGTGGACAGGGTGAGAGAAGTCTGGAGTCTAATGAAGTTGCTGTAATACCGGGTTTAAAGTACAAGCAGTATTAGGACATGTTTACTACAATTCAACAAATGGGTTTGAATGTCTGTTCTGTATCTGATAGCCAGAGGATGCGGTGTGAAGTAGTACGAAACCAGTTTCTTTCAGTTCAATGAGGTAGTGTTACTATGTCCCATCCCCCTGCCGCCCCCATCCCCCTGCCTCCCCCATCCCCCTGCCTCCCCCCCTCCCCAATTTAGGACTCCAGTCTTGCCAGTTTAATTACAATGACAATCTCTCTTCTGACTCCTTATCTACAAATTACACTAGTCCTAAGGCTTTCAGGCTTCCAAATCGTTGAAGAATTTATAGTTTTTATCAGCTCAGAAGATTGCAGAGACTAGGTCTATCCCGATTCCAATTGTTGAAGAATTTATAGTTTTTATCACAGCTCAGACAGAGCACAAAGACTAGGTTCAACCCGCCTCCAAAGCATTATAGAATTAAACTTTGTTGTATCAGCTTGGAAGAGTACAGAAACGAAAGGCAAGGTTAACAGATGTCCCCGACTAACTTGAACAGTCCCCGGTTTTTATATACTAGGCCAGGGTTAAAAGTGTCCTTGGATTTTATGTACTGTCAAAGGAATATCCTCAAATATGTAAAATGGCCCTGAATAATTTATTTACCTAATTCGCCTCCCGTTTATAGAAACAGCTTTTACCAAAGCTGCCATCGTTCAGGTGTTATTACTAGTTCAGCAATGCCTTGAGTTAATTCACAGCCTGTAATTCACATGAAAAACACCATACGTTGCTCATAGAGTAGTAATGAATAATGAGACTTCCAGCTACTGTACAAAAGAAAAAGGTTTTGACATTGGATTTTTATCTCGCACAAAATACTTGTTTCTGAACGAAATGTTCTAAACTGGAACAAATTCACCATTGACCAGATTTGAAAAACAGAACCACCAAAGCACAGAGAGACCAGCTCTCTGGAGTAACTCACAAAGCAAGGAGGTGCTCAAAATGCCTTCCTTTAAACACACAATAGGGGGGGGTGGGGGGATTAACATCAATATCATGTCCTTGGATTTCATGGGCAAAGTATAGTCACATAGAAAAAGATATTTATTCTGTTCACATGGATCACAATGAATTCAACAGGGCTAATAGCACTGGAAGCAGGGCTTGACATTACCGGTGACAAAAAGCAGTCGGGCCCTCTGTGTTTGCCGTGGTGCCCATGAAAGATACTGTACGCCCAGTCTACAGCAAACATTGCAGTCATACCCTTTTAGTTTTGCTAGGGGGCGGGGGTGGGGGGCCAAGAGGCCCGCCAACACCAAAACTTGATAAAGAAGCCACGAAGCATACACATTTGATGTTTGGTGTTTTAGAATCCTGGGGTTTCAGTGACTGGTTGTAGTATATGAGGTAATTGATGGTTTGGTATCCAAGGTGTGGTTTTAAGTTTGCAGGAATAACTATAAAGACAAGGATCTACTCCTATGGACCTGGACAAGCTCAGATGTGTGAGATGCAGGTTGATGCCTACGTTAAAGGAACCAGCAAAAGTAAAGAAGTAATGCTGTGACAGGTCTACCTTAAGTCAGGTAAGCATGTACATGCTGCCAACTCCTTGCGTCCAATGGAAGAGTCTGCTATTGTACAGCTGCTAATACATTGGGATGCAGTCAAGCATCAGTAAATGATCAAGGTATTTGACATGTAGCCTACACTGCAGGCTACTCTCAAGTAATCATTCCAGATGTTTAAAACAATAGCTCTTCTTGAGAAGAAGCATGGTGTGGAGTTAGGAGACAACTACCTCCTTAATAAAGCAAGAAAGAAATTAATTGGTGACATCTCCATGACTTTCCTGGCAGATCTGAAAAGAAATATGAAGATGAACCATTCTACTTTTCCTTGCTATTAGATGATCACTATCCATTTCCATACAGGTTATCTACAGTACGTGCAAATATTGAGGCAACAACTGTAGAGTTAAGCAGAAAGTTTAACAAACCTGGCCTAAGACTCTGGAAATTGTTTGAGGAAGTTACCAAGAAAAGTGGAAGTTTCGTGGTCATCATCTAACAACAACTGCATAGACATTTGAACGCTTCAGTAAGATTTCAAGAAGAGTCCTTACTAACATCCTGAAGTGCATTGATGCATACTTTCAGAACTTCAAACAATACAATGTCCTTCTTGAAGCAGATCTTTGAACCCTGCAAACATACCAGTGGACACTTCTATCTCTCCTGAAAATGGAAATGATCCGGTTCAGGAGTGAGTTGACCATTTTCATGACATTTTGGTACAAAATGGACGTTCTGGTGGCCATTCAAAGGGAGTGGACATGGTCAGAAGACAGAGTTTCAAAGGAGGGGGGGGGCTGAGGGTCATTCTTTCCATTATACATGGGAACAAATAAACAAAATCTCAGCACTTTCCCAACATGATGCACCTTAAATTCACATTCTTTGCTTTGCCCAGTAGCTACAGCACAGGTGGAGCAATCCTTTTTTGTCAGAAGACAACATTCCTCAAACCCCAGAACAAAATATCAGCTAAAAAATGTCCTCCTTCACAAATAAGAATTCGTTTCTTACTTTCTTCTACAACAAAGATTTAACTTGTCTACTCTTGATATGTTTGAAATTTATCTTCTCTCCTTACTGTAATGCTAGTACCATAAGAATGCCAACGGTGCACTTTAAGACATTTTCAAGTTACCCTTAACGATAATCCTGCTCCCCTCAATAAATCTAAAAGCTCTATTTTAGGTTTTGAACATAAAATATTGACAATTTTGATTAAAGAGATCTCCTAAATTGGGCAAGATTTTGCTAGGCTCCTTTGAGGTAGTTTTAGACAATGTAGCAACCATGTCTGATTTTCAAGAATTGTTTTATGGTCTGAGACAGACTGTTATATTACAGACTCGGGGGTGTGATGATGTTTGAGCTGTCGCACAATCAGTGTACATACAGTTAAATGCGTTCCGTCATGTATTGTTCTTCAAAATAAAATAAAACAAAAACTTTTAGCAAACTGCTTATCCACTAAGAGCCTGTGTAAAAGTGAGTGGGCCTAACCTTTCAATTCCTAGCAGGATCTTCTTCAGAGGCTGAAGATGATCCTGCTAGGATCAAAATGTCAGGCCCACTTACATATATTGTACTTTTGAAGTTATTATCTTGGTGGGCAACCAATCTTGTAGTTGAGACAACCTTGGAGGAAATCTGAGGAGTTTTGGAGAGACAAACAGCACAGTTTTCTAATTGCATGATGTAAGTTAATGATGTGATTAAACACAATACCTTGATCTATATAGTATGTCTCCTTTAATATGGAAATGGCTGACGAGAAGGTGACATGGGATATACCGAGACTCCTTGAGACCTGTCACATTCCAAGTGTTTTACTGTTAATGCCTAATCAGTATGTGACACCTAATGGTGTGTCCAGTGACTTGAGCTGATATATTGTGAAACCAAGTAAAACGCAACTGTCACGTGTACGCTGAGCCCTGTCGTGATATGTCAGGCATATAGCCAACAGCTCGGAGTGTGTGTTACACAGGATAAATATCAATAGTTAATACAGCATACTCTAGTCTAAAGGAAAACTACACTGTAATATGAAAATTCACAATAAACAACATACTTGCAGAGAGCACAAAATACAGTGAGTTGATATGGACAGATATAAGAGGAAAACAATAAGCATGCTCTTAGGTGCTAGGTCTGTTAACTTGGAAGTGAGGGTGGGGGGGGGATTGTGAAAAGATGGTTCCAAACAAAATATGGGGGGAGGGTCATATGGAAAAATCTATCAAATGAGGAGGAAAATATGTTAAAACACTTAACATGCTCTTAGGTGCTAGGTCAGTTAACTTGGAAGTGAGGGTGGGGGGGGGGGATTGTGAAAAGATGGTTCCAAACAAAATATGGGGGGCAAGGCTCACATGGAAAAATCTATCAAATGAGGAGGAAAATATGTTAAAACACTAAACAAGCTCTTAGGTGCTAGGTCAGTTAACTTGGAAGTGAGGGTGGGGGGGGGATTGTGAAAAGATGGTTCCAAACAAAATATGGGGGGCAAGGCTCACATGGAAAAATCTATCAAATGAGGAGGAAAATATGTTAAAACACTAAACATGCTCTTAGGTGCTAGGTCAGTTAACTTGGAAGTGAGGGTGGGGGGGGGGGATTGTGAAAAGATGGTTCCAAACAAAATATGGGGGGCAAGGCTCACATGGAAAAATCTATCAAATGAGGAGGAAAATATGTTAAAACACTAAACATGCTCTTAGGTGCTAGGTCAGTTAACTTGGAAGTGAGGGTGGGGAGGGAGGTGGGGGATTTTTGGAGAGATGGCTCCAAACAAAATATGGGGGGGGGAGGGAGACTCATATGGAAAAATCTATCAAATGAGGAGGAAAATATGTTAAAACATTAAACATGCTCTTTGATGCTAGGTCAGTAAACTTGGAAGTAAGGGTGGGGTGGGGGGTGGGGAGCTTTGTGGAGAGATGGCTCCAAACAAACTATGGGGGGGGCTATCTATCATGTGAGGAGGCAAATATGTTAAAACACTAAACATGCTCTTTGGTGCTAAGTCAGTAAACTTGGAGGTGAAGGGGGAGGGGGGGGGAAGGGGACTTTGTGGAGAGTAGCTAACATTTAAACAATATGTTAACTGTGTCATTGGTAACTGCAATACATGAGCTTTCATTCTGAAATGTTTTCAATCACTGTAGGTGTTGAGATGGGATAGCCATGGAAACCAGGCACTCTTAAGATCAATGTCTTCAATAGTATAACAGGGTCACAATAGACACAGTACAGTATATCAGAGTGCTATCATTACGAGGAGACAGGTGCTGCAATGGTGACAAGCTGTGAAGTGTGAACCAATGGATCAACGCAGGGAATAATTTATCCTGTATCGCATTGGGAAATGCTATACAAAATGGGCAAAATTACTATACAAGTCCGAAGATATATATGTTTTATAGCACAGTCTGCACAATCCTATTTTGTAATGGACATAGTTTTCAACTCTGCTACACACACAATTTGAACACTAAATTATATCCCTGCAACATACACATTGCACTCTACTTCAAAAGATTGGTAAATCCATGAAAATGAGTAAATGACAAAGCATTCTAAACACTTAAAACTCTTTTAAATATCAATGTATTGCAATCCAAAGCAGGTGCAGAGAAACGCTGTACAACAAATGCTGGCTACTGTATAAGTCATCATGGAAACTCAGCCATTAAAGCATCTACAGTAGTTAATGCCTTACTCATAAAATAGTTCATCATCTTCATATAAAATTAGTATTGAAAAATTAAATGCTAATGCCTCTGATATTATACTAAAATGTTGATAGTTATCAGAGAAATTCAGATATTCAAAGTAACCCCCAAATTTGTTCTAATTTACAGTAATGTACTTTGGTAGAGGTTGTATGGTAGTCCTAACAAATTGACTGCCTTTAAGGATACATATGAATAATTAACTCAGAATAAAAGGCCTGCAAATTTTTATCAGAACTATAATATCTTGACTTTAATAAATGTCTACCCTTTGAGGTACCTATTGCAATAGGTTTTGGAAATTGTTTGTTCACCAGAAAATAAGAATTTATGCCCAAAGTTGAAAATGAATTATCTCATTACCATATCCAGGGTACTTAATGAGAGAGGCCTGAATCAGGTTGTTAAAACTCAATATCATTTTCAGTTTGTCACTGTAGGGTCAAATTTGGGTAATTTTTCTTTTTGCGCTTGTTCCTTGAAAGCAAGTGTTCTATACAGTGCAGTAGATTATTTTGGAAAACTATAAGAATGGGTATAAATATCTATATATATTATAGTAAACCTATACAGTAACTAACAGCATGTTGTTACTTGAGTTTCACCCCTGCAGTGTGCTGCAATCATCAGAAAACATTTACCATATAGGTATACTACTGTATACTATGTACTTGCTCTACTTCGATGTATTGAGCACTTTTGCAACAGGAAGTGTAAAACATCTGAATCTTTGTCATATATATTGTGGCTGCACCCTATGGGAAGTCCCCCGGGGGACATGTGGTTGTGGTGCACTGTGGTGCCACAGGAAAGATTGATTGAATTGTGCACACTTTGGTGTGTAGGTGTGACAAGTTACCAATGACCAGGGTTAAGTCGTGTGAGAGGTCCTTGCCCTGAACAAGAACGTAAACAGGTCTAATAATCATCATAACTAACAGCACTAATGTTACAGCAGCTGTTCATTTCAGTTTCTTGAAAGGTTGTCCTTGTAAACTGCTCTTATGTTATCAGAGGGAAGAGATATACATGTATATAAATAAGTTATTGCAATGTGTTATGTTCAGGCATTGAACTTCTCAGACATATGGGTCAAACATTGAAGTTCCTAGAATACTGTACAATTGATTGATGAATTCTTGTATCTGACTGGATAGATGGGATCATGAGAGTGCATGTACGGTGGGGAGACAGGTATGACGACTGAAGGATATCTATACTGAAAACTGCAACACCTGGGTACAATATTTCTGTTGATGACAGCTAATATAGATCTATATATAATTTATCACTACCAGTAGTATTGTTACAACAGCAGTCTATTTCAGTTTATTGAAAGGTGTTGTCCTTGTATGCTGCTTGTATGTTATCATATTGTAGGAATAGATGTGTAATCACTGGGACTTGGGCTAAAAGCAGGGCTTTTGCTAAAAAGGATAGTCCATAATTACTACATGTTGAAATGAAAAATGAAGATAAGTTAAGTAGTTAAAAGGATCAGGAGGGACAATCCCCATCAAGGACCCACTATGGGAGAGAAAGGGAATAAAATTACATCCACTACGCATAACAGTGAAATTTGTATGCAATTCCTTTCCAGATATTAATCATTGAAATTGTCAAGTGTGAACTAATTAGCGGAATTGATGGAAACTGGTGTGAGGTCATACAGCTGCACACTGAGAGCAAAATGTTTCAGATTTCTCTTTTTTTCCATATTTTTTATATTTTCTTGACAAATTAATGAGATAAGTTTCCAACTTTGCTTTCTAAAGATATATGTGATAATGGATGCACATTTTAAAGAATTTTTTAACAAAAATAGTTTTCAGTGTGTACTATGGCGAGAAAAGCGGAATAAGTTACGTACAAAATATATGGTGTACTTGCGAAATACATACATACATTACTGTGTATAAAATATAAATTGTAAATGTATATGACTTGAGTTTATATTATTGGAGCTTGCCAATACCAAGGAGGTGAGCTGGAAAGTGCAGGGGGTGGGGGGGGGGGGTGGGGGCATAGCGCAGAGTACTACAGAGGGGTACATTTGGTTGAAAATTGTCCTACTTCACTGTCGGTACCTTGATTGGGACTAGTGGTTATACATCTCTTTACAATAAGCATAAGCTTTTACATAACATGTATGTTGCTATGGGAAGGGATATATGTGGGTAAAGGAGGAGATGGGGGTATTATGTGAGAGGTTGGCAACCTGGTAGTAGATATGATTGAGGGGAGGGAATGAACTCTTTTTTAAAGATTTAATAAGAAATTTGAAGTCAAAGCAATTTGTTTCTCATTTTTATGTGTACTGTTTGAACAAGTTTTAATTTATGCAAATACTAATAAGCCTTTAATTAGACCCTTGTTCCAGTTACAACAACAACCCAGGTGTCAAAGATGATGTGGATGCACGACAGCCTCTACTTATCACTCCAGAAGAGCCCTTGACCAGCATGGAGACCATTACTTTGATTCTGTTAGGATCCTGTTGCCAAAAGTGACTAAATTTTGAGTAATTAAAATTTGTAACTAATTGCCCAGACCTTGGTATAAGGTTAAACTCATTACTACTAAAGCAAAGTACTTTGCAAGTTGGTGACCTGCTGGTGTACGGTCGTCACACAGGTCACCCGGTTTAGGTTATGACTACGTCGTGAGGTAGCATCAATTCAATTCCCAGCAGCAAATCTAATGCCATGGCAGCTATACCAAACAGTTTATATAATCAGATGATTCATAAATCCATTCTTTCAAAGCAACAAACCCATAACTTACACTATTATTGTACCAGCAACCCTTTTTAATTACGGTCGCCATGGTCACATTGGCGACCGCAATTCTCAGCTGGCGATGAGAATTTCTGGAAAAATTAATGCTAGTCGCCAGACCTATAATACTGTGGCGATCAGTTTTTGCAACTGAAAATTTCACCATGATGAATTTAAATTGTCACAAAACTGTTTAAAATGACAAGTTAGAGTAGCAATATTATGTGATAAAATAAAAAGAGATTTAATCTGTCTTACAATCATTAAAAAGTTTAACTTACAAAACTGTCGATATTATGAAACAAACTACGTTCGGCAAAGCCCTGTTTCAAGACTGCCTAACAATGAACAGCGTGCACTATACGTACATCAGTTTACAACTGCAGTGTTTAACCCTGGTAGGCTACATGTGCAGCAAATTTTACCAGGTACCTTGTCAAGCAAGTTGCAACCCCCTGTCTAACACCTGTTTGTTAACATTTTTGGCACGTTTCCAAAAAACTTTTCCTGGAGTAAACTATTTTCGCTCCGCTCTAGAATTAATTAGGTCAGTCAGTAAAGGATCGGTAAAGTTATGCGAAATATTATCTTAGACGTTTAAGAAAAGTAGGTAAATATCCCCGTAACATGAAGGTTAGTAAAACACACCTCAAGCCAACCGACTCCTCCGCATGAACAAAACATTCTTTTCCCCATGATACACGAGGCACAGTCTATATCATACAGACATAGCACGATATCATGGCCCCGATAGCTACGGTATGGTCATATAAAAGTAAACCTTGCAATTCCATATTTTAGGCCACTTGGCATGATTAACTAAATGCTAAATATTGTTTCCATGTCCTTGTAGAGAACATCAACTTCGCAAAATACAAATTATAGTTGTGTTTTTGTTGTTACGTGAGATCCGTAACCGACAAAGTGGTTAGGCTATTTACTATACACTTAACTGTGGTAGGATAATAATTTTTCCTTTTTTGGTGGAAATTCAACACCAGATGTGGTCTTATGGTTAATTCATAAATGGGTGTACTAGAGCCTTGTTTACATGACATTTGTTGCATTTAGCACGATATGCCAGTTTCGCATGAATTTTTCGAAAGTATTTTGCTCGATCCTTTGTAAAATTTTAAAGGTGTACCAACTAACTTTTCGTACACAATTGGTAATTTCTCTACTGATTTTCAGAGTTTTGTTCTCTATACAGTGAATTTTGTAAAGGAAAGGTTTTAACAAAGTTCAAAAGTCAGTAAATGAAGTTGATAAACTTGATTTCTTTTCAACTTTCTTAACCATGGAATGCTTGAATAACATTTACACATAAAACGGAGAACGGATAATTGCATTTTTTTCCCACATTTATATCAAATTTCTTTCACAAGAAGTTATCGTCATTTGTTCAATCCTCAAAAAATATTGTCTTGAAAAAAAATTATCGCGATAATAATAATTTTCGATACATCGCCCAACCCTATTATCCTATACGTCTTTATACGATTCTGTGCGTGTACACATGTACAGTCTAGTGCTACTCGATGTTGAGCCTAGGCCTAGTGTTTTTTGTACTAATATTTAGCATATCAAAGTGGCGATCACATTTTCATTCTGGGCGACCAGAATTTGGGAAAAATTTAGATCTAGTCGTCACAGGATATTCCTCCTGGCGACCTAATTCACTGGGGAATTAAAAAGGGTTGTGTACCAGCAATGTTATATGATAAGAACTGTTATCAAAGCACCATGGATTGTTTCATCTAACTTTATTTATATGTAGGGACTACCAAATAGGTCCTTAAAGCAACCTATTGGTACCACAGACTATAGGATAACTTGCTGGGTATCAAGCAAGTTAAAAAGAATCGTTCAGAGGGTTTCTTTCCATACAAATCATAGTTAACTTCCAAAAGTACAAAAAGTACACTTCTACAAATGTAGCATACAACACTTATCTGATCCTAATACACATTGACAAGAAAAAAAGACATTTGAAACTAACAAGTGCCCAAACTTATCAATAGTAACAACTTACATACAAGTTTTAATCAGTATTAAGAATTTTTTATTTAAAAATTTTTCTTTTGCTTGTATGTATTGAAACTACACACATCTATGTTAGCACCTTCTATAGGCATCTGTGCAGTGTTCCATGGGATATGTGGTCCACGTTAATTTGTGTCATGGTAACCAAGCTATACATGGCTACATTACATTGTCCCAGGCACCACTGTGATCGATGTACTAAACTGTTTCTTATTGTTCAGATACTTCTTTATCCTTTCAACCATCAAGCATGCATACCAAATCCCAAACAAATATGACTTTTCATTAATAATCTTATTGAATGAATGAATGCACTGATGCAATGACTGAAATATGTCCAATTCTGCAATTTGTGATTTTGAGAACAAGGTCCGACTCGATGATCTTTTACGACACTTTAGAATATATTGCCTTCCCTGTTTGATGTAAGTATGTACAGTACAATGGTACGGACTGTGATAAAATCCCAAGCTCTTTAAATTCAGTCGACTTAAAAACTACAATGAAACCTTTCTGGAAAAGACTCAACGCACCGAGCAACAATTATGAGGCTCTGAGATGAATATTTTGCTCGTTATAGCCAGGAAAGAGGCAAGTGAAGAGTGACATAGAAATTTATTCATCATTACAATATCCTCAATGCATAGTATCTTATAATGAAGCTTATACTTTGTGTATCAATTCACAGGAAGGTGCAAATCTTGCAACATCCACAAGAGAGGAGCATGAGAGGCTAGTTATTTTTTCTTGTTATTACGTCTCATCATTTCTCAAAGATAAAAGCCTTTGTATACGTAGGTATGTTGCTGGATATATCCGCTAATAACTGTACTGCTGGGGACGATTTTGATAACCACGGGATGCATCTACCGGTTGAATTATTAAAACAAGAGCCCAAGGGCACTGTGGTTCCTTGCTTGGGGTATATGACAATACACATAATATTATCATAGCAAGATTGGGCTGAAATAGTCCAAGTAATTGTGGTCCTACATGTTCCCATAAAGTAGCCAACACTATAGCCAACACTTTTGTGATCACAAAATGTGATCGGATTTTTTATCAAAAGGCACTTTTGACATCTGAATATGGCGTCGAAAATGTAAGAAATATAAGAGACCTACAAGCGTGTCAACAGATATGATAACAATGGTGACCTCAGATGACATGACCTTTAAGTTTCAAAATGTTCCACCACCCCATTCACAACTTGTCTCAAAATATCAACCATGTCACACCTTGGCAGTGAGATTTAATTGCATTAAATGTCAAAAAATTAACTTTGAACTTGTATGTAACTTCACACACAAAGGTCACCCGGAGGTCAACCAATTGACATTTTTGATCGGTGAGACCTAAATAGAGCATGACTGTAAAAATTCAAACATTTTTTCTTTGCCCATTTTCTCCCCCCATAATACTACTTTTTTAACATTAGCTGACCTTTGGCGACCTTGGATCACATGACCGTTAAGTTTGAAAATATTCCCCTATACCATTTGCAACTTGTCCAAAAAAATCAACCTTGTCACAACTTGGCACTGGGAGTTATTGCATTAAATGTGTGAAAATTAACTTTGACCTCAAATAACTTCGCACACGAAGGTCAAATGGGGGTCAACCCATTGACATTTATGATCAGAAGATACCTTTAACATCTGAAAATAGCATCGAAACTGTAAAAATCCACAAAACACGAAAAGGTCACCAGAGGTCAAATTGAGGTCAAGGGTCACCCAGATGCAGGTTGACAATTGCATTACATTGAAGCAACTCCCAACCCTAACGGACAATTTGTTCTCAAGTTGTCGCAAAAATACTAGTTTTTTATCATTAATTGACCTTTGGTGACCTTGTATCACATGACCGTTAAGTTTGAAAATATTCCCCTATACCATTTGCAACTACTCCAAAAATATCAACCTTGTCACACCTTGGAACTGGGAGTTATTGCATTAAATGTCTTAAAATTAACTTTGACCTCAAATAACTTCGCACACGAAGGTCACACAGGGGTCAACCTATTGACATTTATGATCAGAAGGTACCTTTAACATCTGAAAATAGCATCGAAACTGTAAAAAATCCACAAAACACGAAAAGGTCACCAGAGGTCAAACTGAGGTCAAGGGTCACCCAGATGCGGGTCGACAATTGGATTTCATTGAAGCAACTCCCAACTCTAACGGACAATTTGTTCTCAAGTTATCGCAAAAATACTAGTTTTTTATCATTAATTGACCTTTGGTGACCTTGTATCACATGACCGTTAAGTTTGAAAATATTCCCCTATACCATTTGCAACTTGTCCAAAAATATCAACCATGTCACACCTTGGAACTGGGAGTTGTTGCATTAAATGTCTGAAAATTAACTTTGACCTCGTATAACTTCGCACACGAAGGTCACACGGGTGTCAAGCAATTGACATTTTTGATCGGAAGGTACCTTTGATATCCAAATCTAGCATCAAAACCAAACATTTTCTTTTTTGCTCGTTTCCTCCCAAAATAAGCACATTTTTTCTAATGTGACCTTTGACCTTTTGACCTTGGTTTCAGATGTAGTTTAATCTCCTGATTCCAAAAAACAAAACGAAAAGTCTGTACAACCATCCTAACTCCGACCGAAAAACTTTGACCCCATATAACTTCGCACATAAAGGTCACACGGGGTCAACCCATTGACATTTATGATCAGAAGGTACCTTTGACATCTGAAAATAGCATCGAAACTGTAAAAATCCCAAAAACACGAAAAGGTCACCAGAGGTCAAATTGAGGTCAAGGGTCACCCAGATGCGGGTCAACAATTGGATTACATTGAGGCAACTCCCAACCCTAACAGACATTTCGTTCTCAAGATATTGCAAAAATACTTTTATCATTAATTGACCTTTGGTGACCTCGGATCACATGACCGTTAAGTTTGAAAATGCTCCCCTAACCAGTTCACAACTTGTCCCAAAATATCAATCTTGTCGCACATTGGCACTGGGAGTTATTGCAGTTTTAATATTTTCGGTTTTTGGACCATAACTGACCTTTGGTGACCTTCGTGGGCACCAAAAACAATAGGGCACACCTTCTCCATATGGCGGATCTATAGTCCAAGTTTGGCCTCAATCCAACATTCCCTTATTGAGATAGAGCGTACCCAAGCAAGTGTCACAGATGCACACACACACACACACACACACACATACACACATACACACACACATACGCCAACCTGACAGCATAGGTTCCTTTTGCTAAAGCAAGGAACCAAAAAAACTCTTCAATTGCATAATAATTATCATTTAATATATAGTGACTCTACTAATGATAGTTTCTTGCCCTTTTCGTTTTTCCTCCCGTTCCCAATCGCTACCCAGATGCAAACAATAAATTAATTGACAGCTGTATTGTTGCTCTACAATAATGGCTAACGATGATAACATCACTCTAGAGTAACTGTATGCATGATCTTAACAGCTTCCTGATCTTGGTAACCATGGAATATGTTAAAATTATTCAAATCAACATATTCAACTCTATTGGTTGTAAAATAGCTTCTTCTTCTTATGAAAGTTAATCTTTACATTTTGCTTTTTTCTTTTGTACTCAGACTAGACATTGGTCTTTGTATGCAGAAGCAAGTGTGATGGTAATCAATTTTTTTTAAAAGAGCTTTGTCTTCTAGTTTACATTGCCTTTGTTTTATTATTGTATGCTTTAATTTTATTATATCTTATTGACAACTTTCAAAGCTTGAAATTTTAAACAGCTCCTCTGAGTTCAATCCCCAGTTACTGCCAACCACAAAATTAGCTATTTTTATCTTTTTTGGGAGGGGGGGGGAATTAGATATCTTTATCTTTTTTGGGGGGAGGGGGGCAAAATTATCTATTATAAAATTATCAAACCAATTTGATTGCAACGACTTTCTAAACAGCAAATTTTCACTGAACTAGTTGAAATTCTCATGCACAATGTTAATGTATTTACTATTTAAATATTTCCCATGTGACATAAATTTTGCTGCCAATGTGCTTCATTCCTTACTTATTGGGAATTGGCATCCCAGAGCATTAAAAAGTAAACATAATAAATACAAAACACTTGTAACTAGCTTTTTAGTTCATTTTGTGCAGTTCATACAATGTAATTTGACACCAAAATCCCATAGCGAGGTGGTTTACATTACAAGCTTGGCTAGTGTGAAGAATAATAATGATGTAAAGTCTTTCAAATTTTCCTAACTTTTGATGCTTAGACGTGATTAATACCAATTAATTTGAAATATTATCTGGATGATGAAATGTTGAACAATTCATCACTTGCTGATTTATGTTGGTGAATATTAAATCAAGGTGGGCATCTTAGATTGATTAAAAGTCGCATTTTAAGTCACATTTTGGAAAGTTGTTTAATACTGTCTACTAGATCAACTACAAAACGACGGGAAATTCCCCATCGACATACAGTATTTCCCTGTCATAGAAAAGCTTTTAAGAAGAATATTTTATGAGGGTAATATTTTATAAGGGTAATATTTTTAAAGAGTCATATTTTAAAAGAGTCATATTTTAAAAGAGTTTTTGAAAGAGTAATGCTTTAAAACAGTAATATTTTGGAAGGGATAGACGTACTAAAAGTGTAATAGTAAATTAAAAAGTATCATCAAGGAAACCCCTGAGTATGGTAACATCTCCAAAAGAAACGTTGCAGCAGCTGCAAAAACCTGCTCAGTGTGTAGGAATTCACATCAAAGACCTACCAGTGCCTATTATGTGGAAATGTAGAGCACAATAGATAAGATCCCACACAGCCTGGCTGCTTGATGCTGCAGCCCCCCCCCCCCCCACCCACCCCCTCCCGATCCTCCTTTTGAAATGGTGCCTGGTAATAACAAAAATTGCTTATTTTGTTTTATTGTTTGTTCTGAGATGAAAAATTATGACTATTTTCAATTTAATCTCCAAACTGAACTGTCTGTTTTATTCATTTTGTCATGTGGTATACAGGTAAAGAGTGAGCGGTGAACATTATATGCCATGGGATACCAAACGAGATGTAAAAAAATTGCTCTTAACATAGACAAGACTCACAAAGTTATGCCTAAAGCTGGACATTACTAAAGCTTTAACATTCCTTATCTGAGACCCCTCTATGGAAGTTTAATTGTTTTGAGGATTAGCAGATATGGTACTGTAGTAGGCTTTAGTGCATGACTAGCTGTTGTCATGGTGATTTCAGTCGTGTGATTGTCTGGGTTATTCTGCCAGGATTGTCAGCCAAATTGAATTATTCACAATAATGATGTTGATTGATTCCAGACTTTATTAATATGGTGGTGATTAACATAGATTTGCTCTAATACTAAAAATAAATTGGCTCTAATTAATAGGCTCTAATGAATATGAAATTGCGGTATGAGTAAAATCAATTTGCTCAATTCTTATCTCGGAAATAATCTTCTTTTAATTAGTAAAAAAGTGTTGTGGAACCAACAAACTATATGCAGGGATATAGTGCAGCGCCAAAAAAAAACCGGAAAAATATTCGGAGACCCCGGGTGAATGCCGTCCTAACACATCCTACTCCTAGCTCTGACTACTTAAACACTATCGTTATGTTAGGCTAGCTCAAAAGTATTAGCGCTAAAACATCCTACTCCTAGTTCTGACTACTTACACACTATTGTTATGTTAGGCTAGCTCAAAGTTACGAATACGTCACAGCGAACTCCGGAATAAAAAACAGTCTCACATTCGAATGTGATCACGAATATCCACTATCATATGCGAATCTCGTAGATTTCCGCTGCTCACAAATATCACAAGCGTTAATTCCCAAACTTATGTCGAGCACCAGCAGTTAAGAAGATGTGAATTAGGCAAGGTTTTTTCAACGACAGAAATGAGCTATAGCGATTTGAAGTTCGCACATACGCAACGATGTTCACATGGCACAATGTTGTACAGTGCAATGCGATGTGTAACAGAAAATGGTATTTTGGTTGATCCATGAGTGAAAATTGAAGTTAGCTTGCTGCAACGGGCCAGGCATTTTTGCCGCGTTGTGTCTTTGATATTCGTACAATTTTGTGGAAACTTTAATGGAATTTTAAGAAAACCGGATTTCCGTAAAAATACAGAAGACTTACATCCCTGTATATGAGAGCTATTATTTTCAGCTGACCTTGGTAAGATAACATGTGTGTACACACACGTCCATGGTTTAACCACAAACTAGTCTGGTAATTCTTAGATCCATATAACACACAGATCTGTTTGCTGGGTATTGCATTTTGTACACATGTGCCTGCTCACTACATGCAGAACACTAGAGCTAAGTGTATGTCAAGGTCTTTTATCCCCTGTATGTTGACAAGAGTCCCCCAAAACTAACTGTTTTGATCAGGGTTTGGTCATTTGCTGCCACCTACCGTAGTACCTCCCTAGTACTACTCAAACACAACATTGATAAGTGTCTCAAACTCTAAAGACGGCTTAACAGGATTCTGTCGTCACTAAACGAAGGGTAAGTGTGGTACTGTAAGTACTGTTATTATTTACCTGTTGCTTTGTTGCTCTCTTGCTTTTTTCTTTTTCTTTTTAAATTTTGATTGCAGAGACAATCTTTGCAGCGAGATTATTGAATATGAATCAAACCCGGCAAACTTCAAATATTATATGACATACTTGGTAAGAAACATGCCTAGTAAACTTAAAGAAATTTGAATGTACAGTAATGATTGGGACTTTGGATTTATTATATACTGTGTGTACAGCAACTGGTTCTCATTAAATGTTTTCAAGAACAGCCAGGAAATTCAGATAACCATACAAAAATTCCTGATGCAAAGTGGAAGGGGTGGTGGGGAGGGGGGAGGATGTAAAAGGTTCTGACCGAAGGACACCCATATTAACGAGAATATCAACACAAGTAGGAAATGAGATTTCAGGAGTACATCCTTGATTTGCTTCTAGCATGTCAGTTGGTAACTGCACCAAGTACTTTACAAATATAGAAACTATTTATTGTTATCAAGGTCAGTATCTGAGAATAAACTGTAGAAACAGAGACTGCAAGGTTTACTAATTAGTGTAGAAATAAACAATTTGAAATCAAAACTTCAAAAGGAGGCACAGATTTAAGAGGGGTGGGGGGCCATGTGTCTCCATAAGGAATTCATTAGACAAGGGATAAAATCCCCGTACACATGATTATTTGCTACGTAAGCTTGGAGAGGTTTGCTCTGGGAATTATTAAAATGTGAACAAGTACCTTACTGATGATGAACTGGCATATGATATACCAGCAGAGTAACCAAACTCGCATCATGTAGAATTAAACAATCTGACTATATAGGCACAAGAGCCAGTCATGTATTTAAACAGAAAAATATAATGGTATGTGGCTCTACATACAAAGGGCAATTTGGAATAAACACATTTTGATGGTAAAAGAGACTTTGGAATATGTACCTTACTGAGAAGCAATGAATCCCAAACCCACATCTTCAATACATCAAATGTGCAATTTCAACTGTACTGTAGGTACAAAGTGAAAGTCAGGCTGGAGTAAACTAGGCAATAGCTTGTAGCAAGTCAGCTTGAAACACACAGCACTCATGATGTTTATAATCAGGTGCCGATCTAAGGGATGGCGGGGGGGGAGAGAGGAAGGGGAGAGGGTATTGAAAGAATTAAAAGCAGTTTTTTAGTAGAATCTAATGAGTACGCTACACGACCAAACTTCTGGCTTAAATATGCATCAGAATGCACCATTTTCAGGTCTAGTTTAAATTTCTTCCAGGTGAAGACCCCCTACTTTAGAATTGCCTGTATTTGACAATGGGTTGTAATCAGTGTTGCCTCTTAGCAGTGTGCTCTATTTGCAACCAAACAAATTCAAATGCACAGAGATAAGCCTGACACTGCAAACTATTCATTTTTATCTTGTCTGTACAGCTATAATTTTTGTCTACCAATGCTTTTGACAGTCAAAAGTATTGTTGTGAATATTTAAGTGATTCGTGGTACATTTCGTTGTGTTTGTGTCTTCATTGTGAATTTGTGTAGAACTGACTCAACAGTTGTTTTAAAATATCAGTATTGAACCACTTGCACCTGCAGACAATTTTATCCTGTCTTGAGGCTTAGGCCCACCTGGTCCAAATATCGCTGACCCATCGTCTATTTTCCTTGACCCAAGGAAAGGAGGGTTACAGCCCCAACCCTGAAAATAAGTCACAATATCCAAAACATATCATTAAACAAGTAAAAACTCCACCAGGACCATGATTAGGATTCCATGCAACAGAATGGTCTTCAAACCTACCTAGAACAAACACTGCCAATTTAGCAGGTTTTTGTAACTTCTTGCAAACAGAGATGAAGATGTTGTAAACCCTGTCAACAAGGGAGCCTCTTTCTTTTGTTCGGCTCCCCTAAAAATGTGTAAAACACAGACGGCTTGTAGTTTCAATTAAATTAGTACTACTGTGAGAGGGTATAACATGAAATTGATATTGTTTTACCTCCTACCTGACGTACTAATAATTGTGGAGTCAATTTGACTATCACTTTTAGGGGCACCCAAATTCCCCCCCCCCCCTTGCAACCAAAACAAAATCAAAACTATCCATTACAAAGGAGAATGGTTTTACAAAACTCAACCAGGGAGCTTTGTCTCTCAAGTAGGGCAGGAGACTTAACTGGTCCTGCAACATGGATGGACCAAGTTTATAGACCCTAATGGTACAGAAATCCCTGTCAGCTGGAGACAGCATCGCTGACTCTGAGAGAAAGCTATAGCAGTTCCTTAGTACAATTAACAGCTCACCTTGCTGGCACAGTCAAAGCCTATCTTCAGATGAGCCAATAGCTGGAGAACTCTTTGTTCGGAGTTACACTTGACGGCGTAGAACGGTTCTACGTTCGGCAGAAGCTCTCTCCATGTTCTAAACTTCTCTACGATGTTACCAAGATCAACGACGAAGAACGGATCATCAATGTCCTGTAATAACATTAAAAAACAGACAAAATCTGTAAAGATGGGTTCGGTGAGTAAAACAAAATTTAATTAATCTCAAACTGCCAGAACTTACTCAGGTATCGACAAAATAAAATGTACAACTTTAGTCTTTGGAAAGTTTTGTTCTATAGATGGATATTCAATATTTAAGGATGACTAGAAATCATTCAAATTTCTGTTTTTGCACTTGTACATTATTTGCCCATTTTGCATAGCATTTTATTACACAATACCGGATAAACTATTCCTGTGATATAGTTAATAAAAGTTCCATTCCCTCCTTGCCACAATATATCAACCATAGAAAGAAATCAAACAGACTGCTTCACAAGGACTCACCTCTCTTGCAGACTGTTCATTGGCAAAGTCCTGTACAATTGTTGGAGTGGTCAACCCATCCGGGATAAAACGAGTATCGCTGTTGTGCCTGGTCGTCATTTGGATTACAGTTTAATCAATCTACTTTGGTCTTCTTTGAATGTCACCCAACAAAGGGTCTCTGTTCTGATTCGGTGTGTGTATCTTCTGCTAGAAATTACTCATTGGAAGACACCTATGATGATGGTCAAAGAAATCTGATGGGGGGCAAAAAAAGAATAGTCTTACAACAACAAGGAAACGATCAAATATAGCTCAGGAATATTATAAAACGGCAATGGAGGCTTCAGTTCATTGCTCCTTCATTTACGATGTAGCATCTCAATCTTCACACAAAAACAGTGACAAAAATAGTAGCAAGATATTAGCATTAACATTTAACTTGTTTACAACAAATCTATATTTTGGCATAATTGCAGAATACATTGAAACAACTATTTCAACATTGAGTTTCAAAGTCTACTGCACTGCACATACACAATGTTAATTGTGTTCTCCTCAAATAGCTCCCCACTTTGAATCCGCAGAGCCACTCTGAGGTAGACAAGTTGGACTATTTTGGAAATTTTTACAGTGAAGTTTTACTTTTTGTAAGGGTAGCACAGGCATTGTGGGGCATTTGCAAGTATTCCATAATATTTTATTCATATTACCATGTAAAAAGAATACATGCTCCTGGCTTTAAGTACTTTTTTATCTATCTTTGTTGCTAATTTCAAAGTGACTTAATGTTAGTCCTTGCATTGAAAATTGCTTGCCATTTAGGTTGATAGAGAGATCTTGTAAAGTTAGCTAAAAAGATGACAATTCAAGAGATATACTTACATGGTTTTTAGAAACTGTGCACCTTGTTTAGCAAATATCAGCTGGGATCCCAACCAGATTCACAGAAAACCATCAGCTGGTCGCTGTTTTGGATTCCCTCAAGCTCCTCAGTCCAGTATTTGTTGTGTTGTCCTCCCTAGCAGAAGAAATAGTCACATGAACAGTACAATCACATACAGGGACCACATAGTAACATGCAATGACTGATTGTACAACTTAACTGATGAAGATTACTCATGATACACTTAATAACTGAAATTCTACATAGAAATATCACTGTCAGCCTTAAGAGGGCTGCAAAAACTCTTGAGCCTAGGCTAGTAGTAATGGTCATATTTAAACTTACTGGTAGTCATGCTACAATTACAAAGATGCCAACCCTTCCTCACATCACCTCCCCTTCAACTCCCTATTAATTAAAATGTGTTAACTTCTTCAAGCATATTACTTATAGCCTAATCAAATCCTCTGATCTAGTAGTCATATTAGGCTAGGGCCTACTCCATTTCCAATGATTTCTTTTTAAGTTTCTTTAGAAGTTTTGTCAACATTTACAGTCTGTAGGCCTAGGCTAAGTTCAATGGATGCATGTTGACTGTTTACAACTGGAAATAGCATTGGCCTTATATGGAATCTGTATTCATAAGCCTAAGAAAAACACTAATTGCAATGATTTTTGGATGTTTGCTTCTAATTATTCATGCAGTTTAGCAGTGGGGAGGATTTGACCATGGTGTACAACTACAGGAATGTATGGGTATAAATTTTCTTTGAATTGCGTGGAAGGATTGGTACACCATCTTCAAAATGTGACGGTTGGCTGGATAAACTGAATTGTAGTTAAGACAAGATTGGGGGAATTGGTACACAGTCTTTAATGAACAGGTTGATTGAATTGTTTTAATTGTAAGTTCGTAAGAGTCAATACACTGTCTCCAAATATTAATTTTATGATTGATAGTTGGTTGAATATATCAATTCTGATTGTCGATTTAAATGACCGATTTGTGGAGTTTGCGGTCCTAGGTAGAGTGTAGGTAGAATATACAGTTCACCCACAATGATGCACATGCTCTTTCCGCCATACACAATGCTTAACCGCTATGGCGGTAACATGGCACCTTTTCTATGGGGTAAGAGCACCTTTTCTATGGCGGAAAGTACCGACAGCGGAATGACACGGCCACCAGCCTAACTTAGGTCCAGTCTATGCAACAGATGTCTTGTACGTTAGGCTATGGACACAGAAGCAAAATAATTCTTACCTGTACAGAAGGTTCAGCCAGGATAATTCGTCTTTGCAAAGGGAAAATAATGTTGACCCTTAGGAGTGACATATACGCAGCTTCAAAATTGACATCTGGGAGAAAAAGTCAACTTTTTATGAGATAAAACTAGCCTAGGTTTATGGAACAAACTGCTTCTTCAGTGTAACGCCAGATATTTAATAGTAATGCAGTAACAGTTTAATATTATTAGGCCAACGTTCGAACTTCGACGTGTGCAAGCGTTGACTAACCACGCCGGATTGACCACGTGAAGACTGTGTACTAGGTTGCTAATGTTACTATGCATTTGATACGCCAGGTTCTATACTAATCGGGCTGAAGTTGGCGAACAATAACAGCGACCAATAGCATCTATACTACTATATACATAGCAACTTATTGTGACCATTTCGATATGGTAATGAAAGGCTCAAAACTGCAAGACCGGAACAAATTGGCGAAGGCTCTGCATAAAACAAGAATTCCGTGGGTAAATCATCTCCTAAAGTTCCAAACTATACATATGAAGACCGTAGTTAACATATTCATGAAGATTTCTTTGTAAAGTAGACTTGGAAAGACACCCCCCCCCTAAGATCATCAGTAGTGCCATAAAATATGCTAGAAGTCATATAAAAGTCACCAATGTTCAATTTTCAACAAGCTAACCGGCTTCACAGGCATATTGAAAGTATTTAATTGTCTAATTTCTAATATTTAATTATAAATGGCTGGGACTTTTATTTCAAGGATCAGAGCCTCTAGAAAAGTGCGGTACCTTCTGTATAAGCTTGCTGATATTTGGGGCCAGTACGGGTGACCTTGCAACAATACTACTTCTAGAAGTACTACTTTTAAAATGTTGTTGTTGTTTATATAGCAGAATGAAAACGATGCAGAAGGTATCTGTCATTTTCCGATAATGGGGATGAGGAGGGTGGTGTTGCCTCCTTGCAATTTTCAAAGCCGTAATTGTCACGCTGGAGTGGCGCCGCAATTGAACACCACTGGACATGTACCCGATAAACCTGCTCCCTCTCCCTCCTCTCCATCTCAAACCTCTCTCCGGGGATCTCTGGGTTATTAGACTTTTACTTTTGTCGGAACGACTGTTTCCATAGTATGTGAAGAACCTGGTTTGTAAGGTCATTTAGCAACAATTCCTCAGTATGATGATCTTTTGAAAGATCACAGAACGGGGACATCAGGATTAACGAATCCTGCGATCTATATCAACTGAAAATCTCGGTATTTTTGACTGAGACACACAATACTATCTCGACTTTGTCCCTGAATAGAAAATTATACTAACTCTACGTAGGGTATCATAGCACAAAACCTGCCCAAGGTGGGCATCGGTTTTGTATTAAATGTATTGGTAGTACAAAATTCAATTTATTTGTTCGTGTTTTATTGGTTCAGGTGTTGTTAACTTGTAGTTGCCCCACATTCATCCTGACATAGGGTGGCCGACAGCGGCCCTATCGAACCCACAGCCGCTCGGCTAGTTACAACCTTGTTGGGGGCGCTACACTATGAACCAGAGGTTCTAAAGGATTTTTCTGCTTTGTGACGAGAGAAAAAATATGAAACTTCATTGGGGTTAAAAAGAATAAAAATCTCACTACACATATAGATTAAGTGATATACCGGTAGGTAAGTATACCATTTAAGTTAGCCCTAAAACCACATCATGTGAACGAATACCAAAGTTTGGCCTAGTACAAGATTCACGCTGTAATATGCATGTTTAATTGTTTAACGACTCCTGACTCCTATTACTATTATTAGCTCAAAAGGAGATGACGATGAAAACTTAACCGGAACCATTGGCGACACGTAGTTTGTCAAGGGCGATGGACTTCCAACGATTAACACACAACGTGAGTTCAATGTTACATGTAGCTAGTGCAATAAACAAGATCCAGTTAGAACCAGTTTACTAACCCAGTGTAACTGTAAACTGGATAACTATATTGTATACAACTCATAAAATAGAGTTTAAACCGGTTTCGGGCGGTAACATGCGTTATTACTATTATTATTATTTTTTTATTGTGGTGGGCTGCTGTTTCAACCCTTCCGCTACTTGGATTGACCCGCGGTTCAAATGTTGATATTGATAACCCCCCCCCCCCCCTGGTCGATATAAATCCAACAAAATGTCTCATGCAGGACAGCTTCCCGGAAGCATATTTTTGCGGTGTCTACCATTTTTATTGCTGAGGGGAGGGGGGAGAGGGGTGGATGTGATGGTACCAAATATGAGGCACATCTAATTTTAGAACATTTTAGCCCTTCAAAGAGTGTACATTTTATTATTGATGAGTAAGTATAGACCTATAGTTGTTAAGAGGCCAGTGATAGTTAGGCCTATCATCATTCTTTGTTGAACGGTATATATGAAATAAACTACCAATGGTCTAAAAAATCGGTAGATTAAAGATAATTTAAAGCTTCAAGTTTTAGCTTATTTATATCTAGGTAAAAACATGAAGAATGAGAGTTGGCAAATGGGTTGGGGAGTATTGTCTTAATTCCTTCCAAGTATTCTAGTTCAAAATCTGAAACGCGTCATGATGGGTTATAGTATATTAATGGTATATATGTTAGCCTAAGCCATCAGGGTGATCAAATGGTTGAGAGGACATATCCAATTGAAAAGTTCTACCAATGTTCTTTACAGTGAACTTGGAGATTTTTTGGACAATGGTGAAGTTTGAGTTATTAATTGTGGCACCGCAAATGTGGTCCAAAAGTACTGATGCAAAATTAATATTCTGCAGACAATTAATTCTATAATCCAAAGTAACTATTTTTTTTTTTGCTTAATTTTTTCTTCAAATTTACCGATATCTAATGCTTCTCAGCCCAAACCTTTTAATATAGTAAGCATACTCCTAAAGCTGTTATTGAAATGATTATCTAAATATTTTCAGACTGCCAAATATTTGCCTTAACCTATATACATGGGCTATATATTACGATAATTTACAGTCTTAGAGCCTTGCTAATTAAACGCAGTCTCAAACATTCCACCGATGTGGAATGAGAAGCTTTAGTGCGGAACCCGCATAATTATAAGAATAAATTTATTTTATAAATTCGTTAATATGTTACGGGAAATGGAAACATTATGTTGACAGAGAGAACACTGGTGACTTTAACATACAATGTGGTAACCATTGTCAACCGGCATGAATGTAAACTTCTTTGGGGACCAGGCAAACTTATGTTGTGATGAATCGAAAAATGTGGTGACCAATGTAAACATATAATTTGACTTGGCAAATGAATGCGATGATTACACAACTTAATGTGGTGACGAGAACACATTTGTGTGACGACTACAGACAATATTTTGGTGAAGCGCGAATTTATGAAGCGAAAATTGCATTGATGCGGCGAGAAATTCATATATCAGTGCAGCAAGGGGTCATTACTAGGTCACGTATATTAATATTTCAATAACTTGGGACATATAGAGTAGCCATGGCTCTATACGTATAAAGTCAGAGCCACGTAATACATGCGACTCTGCGTAAAGTCATTCTTTGGAGAGAGCGCTGTTCAACAAACATTTCCAGAACAGTATATGTCGAGTCTTTTCATATAGAGCTTCAGGTGGCATACTCCTGTTATAGTCTATATCAGGAAAAGTGCCAAAATGCAGTATAGGAGAACATCTTATTTGATATGTTATCAATCGGGATCTGGTTTTTGTGGCTTGCATGTTGAAGAGCATGAATGGAAGTATACATGTGGGCAAAAATTTGGGCAATTGTGGCAATTTTAGACCCCTTTAAGCCTTCCAGGGGCAGCGTATGAAAATTGTTTACTATACTGAGTGAAGAGGTTTGTTTACAAGACTAGTGCGAAAAATCTGCGCGGTCATGATTCGGGAAATTGATGGTGCTATTAACGGCCAAGTTTTCAGCTATCAGTAATAGGTAGCTTTTAGCTTGTGAGAACTTCTATCTAGACTGACAGACCACATTGCTTTTTTGATTTAGTGTGTAAGTCGATGGTGATTTTTAAGGGCGTATTCCACTTTAAAAACTTTAAATGTCTCCCTCTAAATATCCTGGTCCAAATTTACCAAACAAAAACAAAGCCTGCTATTACTTCCGGCAGTATAGTTGCCTTTTATTAAGCAGCACTAATATCAATCTTCTGAAGTAAACGTTATTCACATTTTAAGTGATAGGGATAGTAGGTACGGTACTATAGAAAAGATAATAATAGGTAGTCATTAAAACTGCAACTCACCAAATTACAATTTAGACAGCCTTCTGACTATTCACAACAGATCTCCCGCAGTCCAAAAATAATAAATAGGGTCCGGCACGAAATATATAAATGAAACGAAATATATATGAAAACAAAGACGAGAGGAGGCTCTATATTTTGTGGATTCACGTCGAAAAGTAGCCATGAATTCCCTTTCTCCGAAATACTAACACAAAGGCCGGGTCATTCATGACTCGGAGTGGTCCACTGGAAGAACTCCAAACTAGTTAGGACGTATTAGGACCAAAAAGGTGATATAGATTATCTGGAAAAGTACAGAGAACATTTACAAGGATGATATCTGTTTTGCGGCATTTGACCTACAATGAAAGACTTTCTGCTCTAAATCTCACCACACTATCCACCAGAAGACTAAGAGGAGATTTAATTGAAGCTTTTAAAATTATGAAAGGTTTCGTAAAAGCTAGCCCTCAGTTATGGTTTGAATTTAGCGACATCTCTTTTACTAGAGGCCATTCAATGAAAGCGTGCGCAAAATAATCAAAATTGAATGTGCGCAGACATTTTTTTTTCGGTCAGGGTTGTATCTGAATGGAACGCCCTTCCACAGTCTGCCATTGATGCTACCAATCAGTTCAAGGGACTTTTGGACAGACATCTGCAATGTAGGGGAGTTACAAGAGCTGAGATCTCTCTCCCTTCTTCATCCTACACTACATCTGTCTAGTGATGAGGTGTGGGATACAGGTGAATACAGTATTATCGAATTAGCGCAATCTATCGTGAAAGTATTGCGTCACTACAACAGCACTGCCATCATAATTTTTGCCTTACATCTCCTTTAGTAGATCTCCACCATAAAACTTCTTGGAAGTGGCCAATACCATCCCTCTTTATGAACATATACTTAATTGTTTCAAACATTTTTTTTTCTCAAAGATACCTTTTTCCTCGACACCCTTATTACGAAGCTTATTATGAGCTTATTATTAAATTTAAAATTTGCCAGAAGTATCTAACAACGAGAATAAATTATTCTCCATACCATTTCATTTCCCCGGCCGCTATCATTGCCCGCCGATCAAACCAGCATATGTTGTATTAGCCCCCCCCCCCCCCCGTCCTATAATGCCTGTACGTGTCAATAACTTACATGTATAAATAATTCAATGTCGCCGTAAATACGTGGCCAGATAAAGGTATTTATATATAGAGAGAGAGCTCTCTTGTATATATCAGTGCAATATTGGTTGCGCACACCATGCATCATTTACTTTTGGCCACAGTATTATGTCAGATGCGAGTGTAGCATTCGGCTATTAGTGTATCTTTGTAAAATATGTGTATAAATAGTAGGCCAATAGACTTCAACGATGTGGTACGGTGTTGAAGATAGCTTAGTGTTAATTGATGTGTGTCTATCGAAGCTCAAAGCTCACAAAGCATCTGTGTCTGTCTTTCTCGTGCCCGTAGTTTCCTGATTGTGCACTCCAGGCATGGATATAATTACTGTACTGTACTTTATCAAATGGCCCGAAGTAGAGTTTAGATCTTGTGACGTAACGCTTGATGTTCAGATAAAGATACATAGATGAAATTATTTTGCGCCCAGAGTGTGTCACGTGTGCAATAATACGTCACAAAAGTCTTGCTTCAAAGATCGACAATTGGTACTGACTCTATGAGAAATAGCTACAAACTGCTAGTAATGACGCCATTCCGAAATAGAGGTCGCTATTTTACTTTGACGTACACATCTCTACAAATGGACAAGGGTATTTGAAGAGATCTGCTCGTATCGGTGTAGAGCAATACTCTACACCGATACGAGCACCACGAAGTATGGTACACTTCTCTGGTAATGGACACAATAGCATGCGAGACGATTAGGGCATCACCCATCACTTGTCTTCTCTTTCCAACTCCCTCCACCATAAAAGTGCACAAGCACACTCAAATATTTATTGATGCTTCGATGCTTTCCGTAGTTCCTTATAAGCTGCAAAAAACAAAAAACAAATCTCAATGGTACACACTGTTGATCAGTTTAAAGTAGATATTGTTTTCTTGATGTGCGTTATAAAATTCACCCTCATAAGTTCTACCTTTGTTTAATAACAGGACTTATTAAGCAGTTAAATAATATTTGAGCATAATCATTCGAACCATACAACGAGTAAGGTTTGGTATGCCAGTAATAGACCTATATACATTAATATTTATTGAAGAGTATTCGATTAAACGCACACAAACATGTCGAGAGTGGGAACTATTTGTGCACAAATTCACGAACCTCATGCGTGGCTCTATTAGCACTTTCCACAATATGTTTGCTTGATGAACACTCCATGCACTCCAAGATCACCTACCTACACATATTCGCTGGTTATACGCCAACTAAAACGAATTTTTAACTAGCGTCCCCAATTGCTTTGAACTCATCGAAAGGATTCGGCGCTATTGTTATAATGTGTCATTGAACGACAACAATAAGTTCGTAATACTATTCACAGGAGCAAGATACATTATGGTATTAAAATAGCCAGGATGTTTGAGGATAGGCACAGATGGGGTGGTGAGGGGTCGCTTGGTAGCTAAGAAGTCCCCTTACCCGAAAATGGAGTCCTATCATTTACTAAGCCTTGGGGCGAATGACATTGGTAAGAGTGGGTTGAGGTAAAGGGAAATGGGAAAGAGGGGATGGGAGAGGGGGGAGGGGGAAGGAACTTAATTCCTCGGTAACCTGGTTATACGAAACTGAAACGACCTCACTTTCATACCTGTCTGCATGCCCTAAAAATCGCGAGTTCCTGCTTGCGGGAAGATCACATATACATACATACATACATACATACATACATACATACATACATACATACATACATACATACATACATACATACATACAAATGCGTGTTTGGTACATTGCTTTACTTCGAATTGCAAGATGGCCAAGCGCAGTACGCCCATAACAATGACGAAAAAATCATAATAAACATATTTGAAAGATAACATGTTTTGATACTTTCAAAGCCATACACTGATGATGACGCGAGAGAGTATGCATAAGGTGAGTATATAACAGCTTCCGTGGCGTGAAAGAACATCCCAGAGCAGTTCTCTCTTCAGCAGACGAACCCCGATGGACTTATTATAACCCCGGCCGAAATTACTCACCCTCCATGCTGCCATGAAGTGCTGTCGTGTAATAATTAGACATAATAACAAGATGACGGCTTATTGGTCGCATTTATATCGTTATATAAATCAGAGAGGCCATACTCTTGTGTAATTCAGTCACGTGATGGAAGTATATACATACACGCATAATGGGTATCATAAGCACGCAGTTTCTATAATATTGGTCTGTTTATGACCTGAACTTTGTCTCCACTTATGCAACGAGTGTTGATTCTTGTAATGCACATATTAACTTTAACAACTTATTTATTTGTTTTACAAAATAGTTCAAGATATTATGCCAATATATATATATATAATGATATGTATGCGAATATAATAACAGGTGTCATACGTTTCACATCACAACAGACAGACAGAATTCATCACGTGTGTATAGCTCGTGAGTGTGACAGTATACATGCATGCATATATACAAAATGCAGCACTCTTAATACACGCGGGAAAATATGCATGTCGCGTGACATTGGCAGAGACACAGAAGTAATGCATATCCACCCACCTCCACTCCACTCCCCCACCACACCCTTACCTTCTCTAATAGTTGCTTTACATACCGTATTTTATATACCCCGTTCCATGTGTGGTAACATTATAAACAGTCGGCTACTTTTCTAAACCAAACTGATCAATGATCGCAATTATTTATAGCGCACGATATTCTTTGACGGGATCGGGGAGGGGATTAGAGGGGTGGAGAGGTGGGGGAGGGGGCAAGCTCATCTGGCTTGAATATAGTTGGTCTCCGGATAGATATGAAGTACGGTACTCTATATCGGGTCAATTTATTAGAAATGGCTATCTTAACTATAGTTCAATCTGTACACTATATCCATGCATGGAATAGGTATAGGTTGTGGTTGCCTACCGTTCCCTCTCTTCCACCCCTCACCCAAATTATGCGACAATAGTGTAACATTAGTAGTTCCTATATTATGTATAACAGGCGGGGATCCAGGGAGGGGACGTTAGGATGCATTCACCCCAGTGGCGTAGCTAGGATTTTTTGAGTGGGGGGCCATGGGGGGCTGTTCTTTCTAGTGGGGGGGCCGGAGGTTACTATCTAAGCGGAGCGCCACCATGGTTGGCGCGGAGCGTACAGAGAAAATTTGAGATTTTCAGCACCCCCAGATCGCAGGAGATGGCACCTGTGAGGCAAAATAGCAACCAAAAAAGATGTGCAACTTTGGTGACAGAAATGCAAAAAAAGTTTTTTCTCTTTCATGCTGACTGGCCTTGCCAACTCAACCAGACTTTTAACTTGAGGGAAGTTGGCATCATTTGCAGGAATTTCAGAATTCCCAATATTTTATATCTCTACCAGTAGTGGAAAATCCTGTTTCGACAGTTTCGTGGCCATAAAAAAGTTGTTTTGTGGAATATTCAATGACATATATTCATTTGACTCGAGGCAATATATGAATACCTGCATGGGCGGCGATCTGTTTCAAATATTAAGGGGGGGGGGGACATCTGCTTGGATGCAGGCGAATTACTGTCAAAGCGGAGCGCCACCATTGGTTGGCGCGCAGCGTACAACAAAATTTCTGGTTTTGATAGCCCCCCAGATGACCGGAAATGGCACTTCTCGGGCTTGAAAATGACCAACCAGATGTACACTTTTGCCTGAGAACCAAGTTTTTCCTATTAGTTTTTTTTTTTCATTCATAACCTTTTGTCAAGATTGTCACCAGTCACACATCATGTTCGACCTCATTGCATTTGTAGGTAATTCTACGTAACGCCCCACAATACCCGTCAGCCCCACTTTTCAAGGTTTTAAGCCCATTATTTGTTCAGAATTTGAATAATAAATTCACTTCAAAACATACCCATAATGTTGCACTAAATTTCATCTATGGAAAACCAATATAGAAAACCCCCCTCAACCACTAACAGACCGGTCAAAATTGTACGAGTATAGAGGGAAGTATACTATGATGAAGAATGTTGGTCAAGGAATTTTCGAAATTTCAGACACAGTTAAATTATTGGTGTACAAATATTAAAACCTCTTATAACGGCTACTATAAAACTTCGATATCATAGAAAATACCAAAAAAAATATGCAATATGCTCGAGGGGGAGGGCGGTCTCCACCCCTTCACCCCCCCCCTCTTGGCTACGCACCTGCGGTTAGAAATCTTGTAGGAAACAGGCCAAATGGAAACCCAGTGAACCCATATCGATGTGGATCCTATGTATGATTGTACGTACTTACACTCATACACAAGATGCAAACCAAATTTCATTACGGATGCGCTCCGTCTAGCTATTCATTTCGAGAAAAAAAAAGTAAAAACCACTTTCGGTCATATATAGATACAAATTGTGACACGGTTAGACAGGCGCTTTGCGAGGAATTTGCCAAGGGAGGGGCTAAGCTTGTACCCAGACTTTCTAAGCGTAGCGCCACCATAAGTTGGCGCGAAGCGCAAAAGAAAATTTTGGCCGAAAATGCCTCCCAGATCGCTGGAAATTGCACTTCCTAGGCCTTGTTAGTTGTATCTAAGCATTTTCTATTTTGAAATTACTAGCGATATCATAAAAAAAATACAAAACATATGCTTAAAAAAAACTATGCCACCAAATATTGGGGGGGATATTAGATACTATATCCCCCACCTGAAATATTGGGGGACATGTCCCCCCCCCGCCCCCCCCCCAATGATCGCCACCCATGAATACCTGATACCTCGGCTCAGAACAAACGGAGCCAATCTTTTGATAGATTGTTGCGCTAGGTGGAAGCACTGAACATATTTTCAGCAGATATCGCTATCACGCAGCACAACAAGGTTCGTGGTGTATGGTCGCAATCGTCGCATCGACCATTGCCATGCCATGCTGTGTGACCATTCTCATGATTACTACAGATATTGTATTATTCTTATTCTGCCAGATGCAGACGAGAAAATTGTGTAACTCTATTTCCCAAATTATTGAACAAAAAATATAAGCGAATCGCACTGATGAGTGTTTTTTTTTTTACCCCATTCCCAGTGGGGGGCCAGTGGGGGGGCCAGCCGATTTCATGGGGGGCCTCGGCCCCCCAGGCCCCCCGTAGCTACGCCACTGATTCACCCCCCCCCCCCCCACCCCACCTTTTCCACCATTATACTCATTAGTAAAGTAATCAGTAGAACCCTGCTAATTGTATATTTCACATCTACACTTTGATGTGTTTCTATGAGAACACCCCCAGGGCCCCCTACATGGTAGTCGGTCTCAACGACCACAGAGCCCCACCCTCTTCCTTTTTTTAACTTCTGGGTTCGCCCCTATTTACATCTATACCACCCTGTTCACATCCGCCCTGTTTACAAACATCAGGATGTCTTGTTCAATACATGCACTGAAAGTTATAGACATAAAAACCCATGTAATATATCATAATAAAAGATAAGCAGTCTTATAAATTACACGTTTATCTGTTTTATGGGTCTCTGCTGACTGAAAACTGACATATAAATGATAATGACAATAAATAAAATAACTATAGGCATTGAATCCTGTTGGTTTACTGCAAATATAAATACATATCTATGGCATATCATAAGTGAAGATATTTTATACAGATATTCTGATTACAGCAACCTATAGCCAAAATACAGAATACAGATTGCAACCTATAGCCAAAATCTAGTATCAAGATTGCAACATATGGCCAAAAATGAAGTATAAAGATTGCAACCTATAGCCAAAATATAGAGTAAAGATTGCAACCTATAGCCAAAATAAAGTATATAAAGATTGCAACCCATAGCCAAAATATAGCAAAAGATTGCAATCTATACCCAAAATGTATAGTATAAAGAATGCAACCTATAGCCAAAAATATAGAGTACAGATTGCAACCTATAGCCGAAATATAGTATAAAGATTGCGACAATTTGGAGGGGTGGGGTGCGCGATGGGAGGGGACGGGTGGGAGTTTGCGTGATCTCTTCTAACACACCCGCGGTTGTGCAGTAAACTATACATGAGCCACATAAATATGTCCATATATAAATATGTTAGAACATTAGTACGAGATTAATACGAATGTTTCCTATGCGTCGGCTGTTTTTCAAGCTATACAATCAATTAAATTTGCTGCATCATGGGAGCAATATGGTCTCTGGAGCCTTTACGTGCGGTGCCATGCAGGCTATTAGACGTTTCGGGTACGTTCAAATTGTTGGTAGGGAGAAAAAATAGAATCATTTAAAGTTCGTAACCTATCTTTTATCATAACTCATATAAGCGTCTCACATGACTATTGTAGGTGCTGGTTGGCTTTGGTTCTATAACTCTCTTACACCTGGTGCACTTCTGGCAGGGTTTTCTTGCCAAGTCTGGTCGGGATATTCCTGCAATGCATCAAAATAATAGCTGGCTGGTTACACTTTGTACTGAGTGCAGTATGTTCTAAGTTTGGCTGGAGCCAAGTACTGTACAAATTATGTATTGGCTGCGAAGCGAGTGTCAGGTATGGCATGTAATAACTCTCCCTTTTCGCCTCTCACGGTAGCCTACAATACAGGGCCACTGAAACTAGTTGAGGGGAGGGCCCGAGGGGAGGGAATGACCCCAATAACTCACCGTTTGGTCTGGCATAGTGAGACCACAAGTGGCAATTTTAACACCACTTATTGTTGTCCTAAATACTGCTACCTCTCTCGCCCCATATCAAGTCGGATATGAAACATTATCGGAAAGCATAGGCCTTTCCTCACCACAACTCCTCCACTCCCAACACACCTCCCAGCTGCCCGCACACACCTCTTACCCGCCCCCTTGATCCTTCCTCCTATCCACTCTCTTTACACCATGCAGCTAGGAGTTTTGTAAAGCTGGACCTAAGGTGTATGATGCAATAGCAAACTTGTGCAAGACGCTACCAAAGTTAATACCAATCCCTCTCTCCCCTACCCCTCATGCCACCCCATCCTCCTCTTTAAGCATATACTCGATAATCGAGTTCATAACTTCTAGTACAGTTGAAACTTAAATAATTCCCCTTACATCATTTCATAATCATACCTGTTAAACCAATTGACTAGAAATGTATCTACGTGAGTCTTTAAACGAAATTATTCACATCAAATTAATTTCCTCCGAAATGATTCATTTAGGTGAGTAAATGTGTTATTTCTCGGTACCAAACACAACGAAACCACTTGTTTTCACGATTATCCGAATAACGGCCAAGTTGATGAACCTCACGTAGCCATGATAAAAACCCTCTGATATGATACTCGCCATGACTTTGAGACCATGTCACGCTTAGGATGAATGTCAACTTGCACTTCCTTGACAAGGCCACAGACGTGCCCCTCACTATCATACAATGGGATTGCAACAACAGACACAACCCACGTTTCACGGGGGATGTTATTCATATCATATGCGGGTTTACTTCCGACCAGTGTGTAGCAATAACTGCAAAGAGATAAGCACCTTACGGAAATGGACACGAGCCATCACTTAGAAAGACAGTAAGTAAAGAAATAAACGTAAAATATGGCACAAAATTAATATCTTATTAGTATTTTTTCAGACACTTGTCACCCAAATAAACAAAATGCAATGAAAAGTTCTCAAGAAAGTAATTTCTGTAGTATTCACCATAGATTGATAGGTCACAATGTTGTGAACCATGGGATTTAGAGTGCATGACCCATGCCATGCATGGTTCACCCTCAGAGAGGTACGTTATCCCGAAGGAATGAGGTGGCGGTGGTGTTGGCTACGTGTGGGGATTTACTTAGTCAATATGACTGCACGTATCCCTATCTAATTTTGTCCACTATCCGCGTAAAAGGAAACATTCCGTATCTCACCACAGCAATTATGAGAAATTCCTTTAATATAAATATATATAAGTAACTATAGTTCAGTGAGTAAAAATTCCATATCATATATTATGACTATGTTAAGAAGGTACAAATTTATGAAGTCGAAACTATTAATTTCCCCTTCGATGTGCTATCGAGCCATACAGCTGACAAGCGGACAGAACTCGTGCAATATACTGCACTGATGATTTGTGACTTCGGCCCATACAAGCACGTCACTGAATCATAGCTTTTCAAGGCTTCCGTATTGTTTTCATTTTGGTGCATGGTTTCGTTTCGTTTCGTTTATTCCAGTATAAATTGCATAAAATACAGTTCATAAATAGGAAAATGGTGAGTATAATAATTAAAATAAATTAAATAAATAAATAAAATGTTATGTGCCTTCATAAAATGTATAAAAATTATGAAAACAGTAACCCAATTAGAGAATAAAAAAATTGTGGAAACTATACAAATTACATCAAATCAAGTCATTTAAAGTGTCATGTTGAATAAAAATAGATGCTCTGTATACAAACGAGTTTCTGAAAACTTGCACTCTATATTCTGGTGTCAGGCTAGACAGCAACAGTAGCTAATCCTGTGCGTTTTGTTCGAAGGATTAGCCTTCTATTTCAAGAATGATTATCAAATACCAACATAAAACTTGATCACCTCTCAAGGTCTGAATAATGAGTAAATTTCAGGCACTGCTCTAAGCTCATACTTCAAAGTAATAACGTTGGCTAATGGCTATAGTGTGTAGATAATCAGGACTAGCCGGACTGGAGCACTTGGGCCGAGACACTCCCCTACCCTCTTTCGCAGGACAATTGACACCCTCATCTCTGCCTCCATCGTGAGTATATAAAACAACATCACCCTCCATAATTGTTGGTGCCTCTCCAACTTAAGGTTCCTGGCTATACGGTTCTATAGATAATGTTTTAGCCAAATGACGAAGGATTTCACTTGGGTTTTTCAGATACAGACAAGAACCGATGTATTTTAACGAGTGCCCATGAAACGTGGGCGTAGTATGGGCGGATGGGACTGATCTGGCTTTTACGTAGCTATTCTATAGGCCCAAGTGAAATGAACAAGAAGAATTGGAAGGTTTAGTCTGTTGTGGGGGGGGGGGGGCTTGGTGGATTGGACAAATCGCAATTGCATGTAATTGTCGTCCTAGGCTAGGCGGGAGGAATGGTGCAACTCTTTCTCGATCGATGCAAAATAAAATCCGCTACTGAGCGTTTTGTACCCCGACTGGAGTTGGAGGGGGGGGGGGTATAAAGAAGTTCCGTGACTCGATCCTCCCCCCCCAATTTGTCCACGTCACTGATCAATCTACAAGGAATGGTGACTTTATCTATAAGTTCAGGAGGTGGCCACGATTTAGTCCTATCTGAGGGTCATGGTGATATTAATCGGTGGCCCGCAACACTTGTACTGATATGAAGACAGTTTAAGTTCAATTGCCGGCATTTTGGATATTCTGCCTTGCGTGGCCTTATCGATAAGATTAAAGAACCCGTACCTTGTGAGGAAATGCCCTCAGTAGTATATCACTTTTATCATCGCCCATGTTGACATAAATTTATAGCCAATATGAACAATGAATACATCTAGGAGAAATTTCGGAGTGTGCGGTACCGCGTTAAATTATATGGTTAAGAAAGCCTATAGGCTGCAGAAAATTTAACATTTGATCGGCCGAAATGTATCCACCTGTGATCTCTGTATAGGCTCAGTATACAAACAGCAGAAACGCCACTTTTAAAAGACCCAATTTCGCTGCTTGGCCGGTGATCCAATCTTCACGGTATGATATATATGCATTGTCGCCGGAGATCCTGCAGTATTCCTCGAAAGAGGGGACCAGGGAGGCAAGAATTGATAGACACCAATCGTATAGGCCTTCGCTACCGAAATGGCGATGCAAATATCGGTAAAATAAAAGGATCGACGGCGCGTTAAGTATATGCACTTAAGATTTGCAAAGGTGTGTTTAAAAAGAGTCTTGATTCTGAAAAACTTAACGGAAAACAATATTGACAATTTTCAAATTCTGGAATTTGCGGTAGGGAATGCACAGATGATCCATTCTGTCGTCCGAATCCCCCTTCCCCCTCCCCTCCCTCCCCTCCCCTCCCCCTCGTCTCCCACATATTGAACCCAGTTTTCAGTCAACTACAAGGAATTGTTTAGAACTTTTCAATGTTTTCACTCCGCACCACATTTTATTTGCAAGGAAGTATTCGTTCGAAAGCTTTAAAACACCCGAATAATTTATATTGTAACCCCGGCTTAGGGGATTCCTCGGTTTCCGTAAATCAGCTGCTGTATGCATGCTTGTTTCGCAAACGTTCATTCATGGAACAGGCCGCTGCTGCGTGATCAGTCCGTTGTCAGTCTTCTCTGATTGGTTGAAAATTATTCGTCAATGCTCTGATTAGTCGAACCTCTGACAACACCCCCAACTGACCTTTCTCACGCGGAGCGCGCGTTGTTTTGGTCTTGAATCACCTGAAACGCCCTAAGCATGATCAAAACATATGATTGTGAAAGAGACTATCCGAGATAGGAAATATCGATGCACGTACAGTATACTGTTTACTGGTAGTAGGCCCTAGTACTAAAACTGTACATGACGATATATCGAGATTGGTAACACAAAAGGAACGACGTTATTACATCGAACTATTTTACATGAGGAATCTATTGGGATTTAGTTAACATATTCCTTGTTCGTATATAGGCAATTCTAATATGGAATGTTTTCCTCCGTCTCCGCCATCAAGTCCTCCGTCGCAGTTGGTAAGTTGGAGTTTTGTTTTGCTTTTGCTCGTTACGATTAAGAATTAAGAGACTATTGCCATTGTTATGTTGTTTTAAATTTAATATTTATTTAAATTACATTTCACGAAAGTCTATCGTAACCGATTTTTTTTTTTGCGTTCCGTCACAAGCAAGAACTTAGGCATAAATGAACCTTATAAGATATTGTGCCACAGCTAGGCCTAGGCCATAGCTGGGCAAAGTTCTGATGACTATTTTGACGGGCTTAATTTTTGTTCGTGTATAGTTCAGCACAGCCCTGACTCCTCGAGGCCAAGGAATCCAAACAGTAACACTTACGCTTACTTAGCAGGCAACAACCGAATGGTTTCCCTAATTCAAATACAATTTCCATGACACCTAAACTTATACGTGATACTGCTGATACTAGGCAGAGGCACCGCGTAACTTCTGCTTCCAGTTCTAGTATACTCTCCATGGCCCAGGGCCTAGGCCCTAGTTCTAACTTAGGCCTAGGCTAGCCTAGACTTAACCTAATCTTAACTTAACTTAATCAGTAGGCCCTACCAATAGTTTACTTATGTTTTATCATAGCTTACTTTAGTCAAAGTCTAGCCGTTTTTAAGGGTCAAAATAAACTTTACCTAGCCAAGCCGGGACCAAAGCTAACATCGGGCTGAATTTGTTCTGACTTGCTGTTTCAGCAAGTTGAGCCTGGTGTTAGGCATAGGGTCAAGGTTTTTCTTACAACCCGAAATATTGTGGAACTGTGAGTGTGACCCCGACAGTAGGCCAAAGTCCTAGCCTAGGCCCAATCGTGTTTGCAAACATAATTCATTTTATCTTCGAATTGATCCTCCTGCCATTCATCAGTATGGCTTCCATTTACTGATTTCAAATTGCTGTCAACATTTTCCGGTAATAGGCTATGCTAAAATCACTTTGTTATCGAAACAGACAATGATTTAAGCTAGTTATAGAAGTATTATTTATAAATTGAAGGCCTAAGTTGTAAGTAATCAGGATTTTTATTTGTTTGTTTCATTTTGCAATGTCTTGCTACGGATTACTGAGTAGCTGTTAATAGAAAAGTTGGGTTGAAATCACAAGTCAGTTGTTCCTCGTTTATGTTATACTTACTATCAAGGGAAAGAAAACGATTTTTGAATGATTACACATTTCATATAGCCTAGGAGTACTACACTACAGGCTAGATATGCCTAAATTAGTAAATAAAAGTGTAACCCTTCTAGTTCTAATTTGACTTTTAAACTTTTTATTGGTTCAGAGAGAAACAGTAGAACCAACTTTGATGAGATTGTGTGTTCTTCGTAACATGTATACGGTTCAATGTCCTTCCAAATCATCGTAATTCGTCATGACTACAAACATCGTGATTTTGGTACTGATAGCGATATACTATGAGTATGACTAGCAGTCACACTAGTGAACACACGTGCTGTGCATGTCTAATTAACATAACAATTCGCAGGGGTTTGACCGTTGCTTTCTTTTGTTTTGATGATTACCATAACAGTCGTTAGCTCTATTGAGGGGTGGAGTTTATCATCAAATCCAACCACTGCGCGAAAACTACAAAGGTCATGCACATTTTTTTTTGTATTGTATCACGATCGGAGTTTGTCATGAAAGAGACCTTGTAGTAACAAATTCGTTCAAAGTTAATGACCTGATAAACTGCGTCGATAGTAAACACACACCAAGAAGAAAACAATCGGCTAGGATGTGATCGATTACGAAAGGAGGCATGCTGCACCCTCCATAGGGCATGCTGGGGGAGTGTCCTGTGTGCATTGTTGCTACTGTTACGAAACAACATACCATTTGTTCCATTCATGATAACCATCACGTTTGCACAAGCTGACCTTCCTTTAACTTTGAGGGCGGGAACTTATTTTAGTTTTACTGACATTATAGGTTTATATCACGTTCAAATTCTGATAAGCATGCGTAAGAAAAGAGGTTTATTTATCTTTTGTTGATATACTTTCTTGGCGTAGATTTATCTTCTGTTGTCATGTGCAACTTGCTATTTTCTAAGACTGTATGCAACCTTTGTAGTTAACTGCATAATTATTACACAAGAGGACAAGTATGTTTTCTAAATCTGTTTTGGTGAACAAGGGAAATGTGATTATTTGTCAGCAAGAATTTTTTTGCATAATCAAATTTTGGCATCACTTACTAAAATGTCCCATAAGTTAAATTAATGCCCCGTCTTAGGGAAAGGGAGAAAAGTTAAGAGCTGGGCGGGCCGGGGGGAACTTGAAGGGCTGGGTAAAAAGATGTACACTTTTCAGTTTGATAGTCCCAAGAGTTTTGATTCTCTGCAAATAAAATGTCAATGCCATTAATAAATAATTTGATGATGGTTTAGCATATGCATAAATTTCTTTTTTCCTTTTTTTCCCCTTTCTTCTTGAAGGATTCTACTCATTTCAAGCCCACAAAAGAAACAATGAATGTTGCCAGATCTGATTTTGATGCTATTCAGACGTTGCTCTCCATGAGGAGAATGTCACCCCCAGTCTCTGAGGACTCATGTAGCAGCATGGAGAATTCAGAAGATGAAAGACGCCGGATACCGGTGGTGCAGGCCCTTCGTGTCCCCCCATTGGTCGAATCAATGTCCGGGTTGGTCGTCAAGCCAACCTTGAAACAAATTTATCCTGAACAGCATTCAGTGGTGAGTACTGTCTTGAGCATTGTATCATGGAACTAGTGGTCCTCAAGTGGTCGACAAATTTACGTGGTTATATTTGTTGTTTTTGTCATCAATATTTCAATTTGATCAAAGTACTTAAAACTTTTAGCTTCCTTGCAAAGCTGAGCCACAACCTAAATGATATGAAACTTGCCTTTCTTGACATTTGTTTCAATTGTTTAAATCATTTGAAAAGTTAACTTTGGATTTTACTAGGTGTGTCTTCTAGGGTTAAATTTTGTTCTGTGCGACATTTGCCATTAGTGTTTAAATTGGACATGAAAAGAGGCTTTATTGAAAATAGATTCTTTCTGCTGTCAGTTTGCTCAAAACAAATCTATTGGGAAAAAAAAACATTTTTTCACCTTAATTACCTCGTATAAGTTTTTAGAGAAAATTGTGTCAATGCCACAACATGCACATTGGTTGATTGAGGGCACTTGTTGTTTGCTTTAGGTAAAGTGTGACATCATGGTGAGATTTATACATCTTGATGTCAGGATTTTTGGGGTCTTACATGATCAGCTATTCAGATAGTTCAAGTTGTATTTTGTTCCTCTTCTTGAACTCCACAGGACATCATGACGCCTCCCATGACTCCACCACACAGTAAGGTTGCAATGTCTGATGTCATTCCTCAAGTCTCCATGTGTCAAGCTTCTCAGCCTTCCAGTCACACCACCTCTGTCCTGGTTCACACTAACTCCCTACTGATGACCCAGAGGCAGGCAGCTTGTAGCGTCGTCTGCGCTACGCCAAGCATTATGAGCAGTAGGGTATCACCGACTGCCTCCTCAGATCAAAATAAAGCACAGGTGATAGTCAGAACTTCATATGATAAACCTGCAACAAGAGAACAAACTGGTAGCCTTGAAACCTCACATGCACAACAACAGCAACATCACCAGCTGGAACAAATCCCAATGGAGGCGAGTGCCCCGACAGCAACACCACCACCACCACCAATTGTGCAACAACACGGAGTTCAGGCAGTGCTGTTAAGTAGTGGTGCTCAGACACAGGGACAATGCACAAGTACAAATATGCCATACAGAACTCAGACGTTTGTGCAAGTCTCGCAAGCAAATGCTGTTAAAACGTCACAACCTATGTCTTTCGTCAGCCATAACGTTCAGCTGGGCCAGTCCCACCCGACGGAAGACGGCTCTCTTAAGACTGTCCTCATGGCAATGCCACTTCACACAAATTTAATTCTGGTCGGGTCAGTTCCGACGAGCAAGACTGAGAGCTCGACAGGACAAAAGTTGATCCCACTCGCTCCTGCCCCTGCACCGAACACCCCTGCGGCAGCCATCTTGAACAGGCAGCAAGCAGTAGCTCAGATGGAGTTCTCCCGAAGGAGAAATCACGTCTGCCATTACGAAGGATGCAACAAGACCTACTTCAAAAGTTCACATCTCAAGGCCCACATCAGAACCCATACAGGTGAGTTTACTTTGAATGTCAAAGGTCACAGACCACTGAAGGTCCTTGATTGTTCAAAGGTCAATCTTATTTATTCCACTCATGTACAATAATGTTCGGTATGCAAAATGCTTGTCAAAGATTGATTTTGAAAATGGATGAAAAATGTTTGCAAAGGAATTTGAATGTTAAAGTAAGTTGAATTATGAATTTCCATGAGAATTGATTTATGAAAGATTGATAAACATTGCTTGGTTGGTAATGAATGTATTTCTTGTCACAATTTGATCACTTCCATGTTGCTGACTCCAGAATGTTCCTTGCTCTCCCATGCAAATGCCCCATGAGAGTAACATTTGGAAGGGGGGGGGTGGTGGGGATGGGGATGGGAAAGAGCAAGAGCGAAGGGGTGGTGAGGTGCTAGACCGATTGATACTTTAAGGGTGAATGATTGTTTCACTTAACATGATCTGCAGTTTGTAGATGAGTTCGGAATGGTAGAAAGCTTAGCATCAAAATAATTTAGTTTTCTAATTCTCCTCAATATTAAATTTTTCAGGTGAGAAACCTTTTCAGTGCGTCTGGCAAGGCTGTGACAAACGGTTTGCGAGGTCCGATGAGCTGTCCAGGCACAAGAGGACTCATACAGGGGAGAAGAAATTTGTGTGCCCAATGTGCGAGCGTAGGTTCATGCGCAGTGATCACCTGACGAAGCACGCCAGGCGTCACCTGTCGGTGAAGAAGGTTCCCAACTGGCAGCTCGAGGTCTCCAGGTTGTCCTCTATGGCAAAAGCTGCAGAGAACCAGAGCATGATTCCTGTCATGTTGGCCCCGTCACCTAGTAAGTGAATTTACAGGAAACATCATCAACAACAGATGACAACAAAGATATGAGGTATAACAACCCAACCAGGAAGGAGCTGCTGCTTGCTGCTGGTGATTGGGAGGAGTGAAACTCAGAGCTTCTCTGAGAAGAGAGGTGAAGGCTGCTGCACTGTTAGCTACTGATCTATGTAAAGGAGCTCATTTAATAGAGAAATCAAATAGCAGTGTATTGTATGTGGAGGTTGATAGGTAGAGTAAGAACTGGCAAGCACACTACACATTTGATTGCAACATTCTGGCCATGCATGATATAGTCATGGTAAATGACCCCTGTTATGTATAATATGTCATGTTTTCCCTACACAGTTAACAAATTGACATGTTGAGTTTGTAATACACAGGGAAACCAATGGTAGTGATATCGGCGCCGCCATAAAATGCTTAGAGTTCTTCAACCTGATATGTAGCTCTTCATCTCATTGCTGCGGTGTGTGTTATTCATGCACACTTTAAACACACATGTGTATCATTTGTGTTTATTTATTTGTTATATAATATGCAATTGTTTCATGAGACTTGCTTGGCCTAGCTTTGACAAACAATGTTTTCAAACTATCTAAAAGCCTAGCGAATTTGAGTTTTAACTAGGATAAGGTTGGTAAACGGCTTCTCAAGTTTATGTGTCACACACTACATGAAATCAGTTGAATGTGATTTTAGCCAAGCGAACGCTGTATAAACTCTGAGCATTAATGTAGTATTGTACTATATATAACATCTCTGTACTATATAAGCTATTCAGCATGTTAGTGACTCATTATCTTTAGAAGGTAGATTTTTGTAGACTTGTACTTCAGTAGTCTAGTTCTCATATGGATGTCAACTTTGCAGCAATTGTTATTAGTGCCTGTAACTACAACTGCTACTATCAAACTTGCCTTTTAACATGCAATGTTGCATTGATTATACTGTAGGCAACAACCATTCAATTTATGTTAGGTTTTTCTACTCTGTTTTCTTGCATACTACATGTTTGTGTGTGTGTGTTTTTTTTTAATCAAACTAGACACATTCTTAAGTACTTCCACAGTGCCACATTTTTTATCACAGTTATCAGTATTAATTTTTTTCACAGTCTCTCATTGTGTAATGTGGATATTACATGCATTTTCACCATTTTCATTAAAAAGGGAAATGAAAGGAAGTTGAATTCAGTTAAAGCTAAGGTATGGTTTATGTTGTAACTTGTGTGTGTCATTGGTAGAGAGCATTTACATGATAAATGCTGACAAAGCTTATAAACTTGGATGAAGTCTGCCATTTAGTGTTGACGTAACAGTAAATTGTACAGTGGTTAGTTTATTAGCAAGAACAAATGTACTCCATGTGATAAGGTTTTAAATTACATAAATAATTATATACCATGATGAATCATATAACATGATTTGGAGGGGGGAAGGGGAGGGACAAGGGGTCCAAACAATGGGATTTCAATCCCTAAAACATGCTGAAAGTGTTAAAAGTCATGTGAAGGGTGGTGGTCAACTTATACAAACAAAAATGGTCTTTTAGTTAATGCCTAAAGGGTTTCTAAGTTACTTAACTTTTTAAAGGTTCACAAAAATTATATTCCAGCATTTATAAATCAATCTCCGTATTTGTGAGGGCAAAGCCCCCTCCCCCCCCCCCAACACTGCAACATTTTTTTAAGTGCAATAACTTTTCAATGCTTTAATAGAAGGTACATGTAATTTAAATAAATTATTTTGTGGGTTGAAGGGGAGCTATAACATAGTTATTAATGTCTTTAGATACAATGTAAAGGGAAAAAGTCATAGGAGAAGTTATATTTAAATGGATAAAGTCCAACTTTTTTTCGGGGGAGGGGGGGGGGGGGTAAGGGTAAGGAAATTTTACCAAATATTATCTTTAAAAAATAATTAAACAGTATTTTTAGTTAGAAAGCTTCATTCTGTGAAAATTGAATAAATAATTTCTGTATTATTATCATGTCTCCTGTAAAAGCATTCATTGAAACTTGTGAGGCTTTGAGTCACAAGGATGGGGGGGGGGGGGTTGGGATGGTGTTTGGAAAACAATACAATGGAGGGGGGTGGGATTGGCTCAAAACTTTGTATGCCAATGAAATATTGCAATCACCCTGAGAATATATCAACAGAGAAGTGGTGTGGAACAGAGAAAAATTCCAATCTTAGTATTTATGTACTTTTTGATATCTATATATTTTTTTTTATACTGACGAGTGACGACAAATACAAAGAAAATTACCTTAAGGAGAAGAAGAGAAGAAGTTGTGTGGTTTAGAGAAGAGATAGATTAATGGTATTCTTAAAAGGTACAATTTAAGTTACACTACATGTATAGAGTTAATGTGGATGACAGCTTTTATGTGACTGAAATCGTTGGAAAGCATTTCATACTTTTTCAAATACAAAATGTGTAAAAGTACTTACATTTGCTTGTTCTCTTCTTATTTGTCTCTGAACTTTCTCAAATAAGGCCAGTCCAGATTGGAGTTTGCCTAGCTATATAGCAGAGAATTCTTATTAGTTGCATCAGCCCCCCTGCCCCTTTGGACTCCATCAATCCCTCTTGCAAAGTTTGAATACAATCTCATACTGGACGTTTGGGGGAACTTGATTATAGCTCGGATTTTCATTTTAAGCAATGACAAAAGCAACAATATGATTCATGACGGAATGGTTGAGGAATTTATGGAAATTTTTATGGCGTTTGTATGTGTGTATATGACACACTTTGGCTTGTAAAATCTATTACTGTAAAGTATTGGATGGTTGTACTGTATATCTTAGTACAAGAACGCTACTGCCTGTAAAGGAGCCGTTGGTGTATCGTATACACAGGGTAGCAAACAAGCGGCCTCCTTAACTTAAAATAAGTGTTAAAAAACACAAATACCCAAAAATTTCGGCATAACGATGTAGAATTTCGACCCGAGGGAATCAATTTTAACGAAAAGGCTGAAATTTCAAAAAGGTAGAAAGTCTGACTGAAGCCAAAGTTTATGCTAAAATAATCGAAATTTTAAGAAATCTTGATATGAGATAATCCCCGATTATGAATAACCCTCGTTTCCACGAATATAAAGAGATATTCTCATAGCTGACAATGCCATATTTATCTGAAAGATAATAACTCTTCAAAATTGAAAACCATATCTCAATTTCTTTTTCCCTAACACGAGAAATCAATATTGACTGGGAGTGAGCTGTTTGTACTGGCTTTTAAAAAACTTGGGAGTGATACGCAGTATGCGGTCTATGACGTCATCATGCAATATGTTCTTCAAAAGCTTTCCGATAATAAATTTCTCGTTGATTTATCCTTTAAATGTGATATAGTTTGAATGTTTGCCCAGCTGTCAATTTTCTCGGTATTCACAATTTCTCCCAAATACAACTTTTCTTGTATACTGTAATATTCTTTTCCCCTGTCAGTAATTGAGATACCTATTATTAAGATTAAATCAGTACATTTTCAGCGGAATTTCCGTGAAGACAGATCTGCAATTGCAAAATATCACCAAATTTCATAAAGTGCTTCGAGGATGTGTTTTTTTTTTACCTAAGTATCAAGAAACTTTCTTCATGCACCGGAATAACCCTCCCATATAATGCTTACTGTAACGTTCGGCAAGTCCTGTCATTTACAAGATTACAACGTTCCTGGTAGTGACATTGTCAACATACAGTGTCAAAAAACAACAACATAAACACATGAACGAAATGACGCTATCCGCCCTAAAATGGGGGCAGTATATAGCAATACGGATCTGCCCTACCAATAGTATCCGAAGTATCATATAGGACTATACCCACATGGAATATTAGTAAGAGAGAGGGAAAAGCCTGTCTTCATGAACCAGCCAGGGAGAGAGCTTCGCTCGTATGGCAAGCCATTTTACTTTTTATTCGATATTTGATGATATCATCAAATATTTGTTGATATCAGCAAATAATTGTTGATATCATCAAATCATTTGATGATATCATCAAATCATTGCTGATATCAACAATTATTTGGTGATATCAGCAAATAATTGTTGATATCAGCAATTCATTTGCTGATATCAGCAATTCATTTGCTGATATCACCAATTCATTTGGTGATATCACCAAATAATTGCTGATATCAATAAATAATAGCTGATATCAACAAATATTTGCTGATATCAGCAAATGAATTGGTGATATCAGCAATTGAATTGATGATATCAGCAAATCATTTGCTGATATCAACAATTCCGACATATCACTAATTAATTAGTGATATGAGGAACCGAAATGCTGATATCATGAAATGATTTGGTGATATCATTAAAAGATTTGCTGATATCAGCAATTGAATTGGCGATATGTTGGAATTGCTGATATCAACAATTCATTTGCTGATATCACCAATTCATTTGCTGATATCAGTAATTCAAGCGTATCGAACCAACGTCTACAAAAAGGAATTAGAAACGAGCGCCATCAACAGGCATTCTTTTTGGGTCTTAAGAGCGCTGTTTGGCTGGTAGCGGGCACAGAAAGGCGCCTGGTGCGCGGTTAATTTCAGCCTTGGTTATAGCGATCAACGGGAGGGGAAAGGGGACTAAGTTACACAGTACCACTACTGCCACTGGGAGAGGTACCGTGGCTACTCATGCACTTGTGACAGGGAGGACAAACATTGGGCAAGCACCGAGTAGGCCAGGCCTATAAACCTATGAAAAATAATATCGGGGTGGTTAAGTAGCTCAATATTAAATACCAAAATGTAAAAAGTATACCCTGGTCTGCGGGCGACAGAAACAGGCTGGGAACTGCGTCCAAAAAAAAATAGACTGGCTCCCCGATGGTGGCTGCAACCAGTCATAACCTTCAACCCCTAACAGACCGGTCAAAATGGCACGAGTAGAGGGAAGTATGATGAAGAATGTTGGTCAGGGAATTTTCGAAAATTCAGACACAGTTAATTTATTGTGTACAAATATTATAAATATAAAACTTCGATATCGTTAAAAAAAGACAAAAAATATCTTCGCCCCCACCCCCCCCCCCCCCTACTTGGCTACGTGCCTGCGGTTAGAAATCTTTCGCTTCAGAAGCATTCTACTTCGCCCAAAATCCGACAACTTCTGTCAATAGCGATCTGTGCTTCATGAAGTTTACCGCAATCGCCAAGGTGAAAGTAACGCTACCCGTACCCTGTTGTCTCGCCATTGTCATTTGCATGTACTGCACAGTACACTGACATCGTGTGTGTTGCTTGTAAGACGGGCTGCCACAGTTGAATTACTGATATCATCGTCACGGTTGAATTACTGATATCAGCAAATGATTTGTTGATATCATCAAATGAATTGGTGATATCAACAAATGAATTGGTGATATCAACAAAAGCATGCATTAGTGATATGTACGTTTCATTTGCTGATATCATTAAATCAATTACTGATATCACCAATTGATTTGTTGATATCAGCAAATGAATAAGTGATATGTTGGAATTGTTGATATCATCAATTGATTTGCTGATATCACCAATTATTTGATGATATCAGCAAATAATTGTTGATATCATCAAATGATTTGCTGATATCACCAATTCATTTGCTGATATCACCAAATAATTGCTGATATCTGCAAATATTTGTTGATATCAGCAATTATTTGTTGATATCAGCAATTATTTGATGATATCAACAAATGAATTGGTGATATCAGCAAATGAATTGGTGATATCAGCAAATGAATTGCTGATATCAACAATTATTTGGTGATATCACCAAATAATTGTTGATATCAGCAATTATTTGATGATATCATCAAATGATTTGATGATATCAACAATTATTTGCTGATATCACCAAATATTTGATGATATCATCAAATATCGAATAAAAAGTAAAACGGCTTGCCATACGCTCGCTTTAGGGGCCACTTTTAATCCGTACCCGCTCCTGAGTCCCATACCGTATTAATCATCACCGTTGTGGAGAGTGATTCAAGCAAAGCTTAATGAATGAAGACGTTTATGGTTATGAAAACGCTATATGATACCACTAAATAGTCTCATAGTGTTCTACTTCTATAGGCCTAAAGGTCAAGAAATTTTGCGAATTGATTTCTTGCCGGATATTGAAAACTGAATATATACAAATATATCACCAATGACTGACTGTTTAAGTACCGTATTTATAGATACACGCCTAATCAACGCACATGCGCTTCCCGATTCATCAGTTCTTTGATGTTGCAATTTGGGCTTACGGATGGAGGGGGAGGGGGGATGCCACCACATCCATCAACAGTCGGGTATTTTTATATGAAAATGAAGGCATCCATGTCTCTGCCTGAATCAGTTGTTGATTTAGGATTTTTCCTAATCGACACATATATCCTTTCCCTTGCGAGTGTGTTGTTGCACCTCCCTGGGTGACTTCCATAGCTATAAATATTCTTTTCAAGTTGATGATGTAAACGCTGAGTAGGTTTTGTAGGTATGACACTACAATAAGTGTTATATTTTGGAACATGCAACTCACGTACGACTCTCCACGTCTGCTGACAACATGATGAACTCAGGTGACTTGGAAAAACCAAGATAGCCAAGAGAAATGCTCTTTTTTTGTGGTCTTTTCAGGCGATTCCTTTTGTCGACCCTTCCCTCTCCCACCCGTCCCCGAACTCCTAGACAGTAGACACTCGCTTTGGTTCTCAGGGAGAACGACCAATCACCCATAGCTTTTCTTCCTTTTGTTCACAAGATAAATGTACTGACTTTCAGAAATCTTACGTGAATGCTGATTGGTTCGTATTCCCGCGTACCTTGGAAAACAACAATTTCGCCACAGTAATGGAGACTACAGAAACCCCCGTCCAGAACGAGGTTTGCTATTATTCTTATCTTGAAACAGTTGTCGATTCGTGACATTTGATTGTTCAGATATGAAAACACTGATTTTGTGTTAAAAAATGTGTTCATAGTCAAATAAACGCGAAATATCCGCACACGTGGATGAGGAATTAATAGTGACTCGAAAGCGATTACTTCATCATGTTAGGCTGAATATACATGTACTACACTTTGCACGTACGTCGGTAACATTAGGCCTCTTTTGGCCCGTGTTTTATTATAGCTACAACCGGTATTATAGTGTTATTAGGCTATACAACTGCGACTCGCACAATAAGTTAATGTACACAATACATTGTGAGTCTACGTTTGTATATAATTACGAGTTTGTATTGTTAGCTTCCATATGTGGGCAATTTTATGTCTATTCATGTGATTAAATATAGCCTAACACAATATCTTAACCAACTTGCAAACTAGAAATTAAATAGCCTAGTTAGTAATAGTATAGTGGTTCTGCCAGGCCTAGCCTTAGTTGGCATAGTAAACTTGAAAGTTTCAGGTTTAGCTGGCTCGGCTATATGAGGTTGAGAAATTCCCACTATTACTCTATCCAGTTTTTGTGTATAAGACACCAAAGAAAGTTCACTAAACCCAAGGCTGCAACTATTGTTCGAGTTGGAATTTTAGCATCTAGGCTATAGCCAAACATTATGGTAGGCCTAAATTGGTTCGACTTTCTTATAATCAGAACAGTTCGGTCATACTAATTAGCCATGAAAAATATGTATGCACGATGGTTCCAGTCAGTTTTAAACGTGTTTCCAGATACACTCTGATTACAACCATTGTATTTGATGGTATTTTAAACTTGTTGTCTTGAGTTGTCGTGAAATGGGCCTGTTGACGCTGATTAGTACAACCCCAACAGTTGTATGATCTACCTTCCAATGTTAGCCTCAGCCATAATATTGTGCCTCTGGCATGGACTGACTTAACATTTGCAAAAAGCATACACTGAATGTGATCCTGATGCTAGGCTACCTGTATTTTGTAGCAAAAGCAGCATTCATTGACAAGTTAAGTTGTTTGTTTGAAGTCAAGAGTCCAACGCAAGAAAGGCCCTACTTCAGGCAAGCATTGTCAGTCCCCTAAGGAATGTGTCCAAGTGGTGAATAAGCTTTGCAATGCCTTAGAGATTTTACGTGAGAGCCATGAGGTAATGAAGGTGTGGGCTGCTCATCGCTTCTGCAATTTTTCCAATGTCACTACTAGATTGGGCTGATTTTTATAAGTCACATGAGATCGTGTGAAATGTTGTATTTTTGTTGTAATTTTACATTACTATGCAGGATTGCAGAGGTGTACTGTCCTATGTATACATGCTAAAATAATACATTTGCAACAGGTACAGTACCAGGAATGTAGAGTGATGGAAAACCACAAGTGCAGTAATCATAATGGAGTGTTTAGGTAACTTGCAAAAGATTTAAAATGCAGAATAGAACTTGTAAAGCATTTTGGAGGGAAGAGAAAGCCAGAATTCCTAAACCATACTGATCAGTTGGTACTTAGTAATTGTTCTACTGTTTTAGAACATGTCATATTGGGGTCTTTAAAACAAGAAACTCTCAACAGTAACTTGTATTGATGTGATTGGTTTGACAGGAAATATCAGAGAAGACAACTCCAGTGAAGGAAGTAAAACAAAATGGACAAGATGGGGAATCAACGGCAGAGAGTTCTGGTCCAACAGAGGAAAATGTAGAAAAGAAAGAGGAGATAGAAGAGGCGGTCGATAACCACCAAGAAGAAGAGGAAAGGAAGGGCGAAGACGAGGCAGACAAAGATGAGAAAACAAAAGAGAAGACGGAGAAAGCTGGAGATGATGAATCAGATGAATTGAGCAGTGATGATGAACCGCAGAGTAAGTCACAGTCACGGTAGTCACCAAAGTTGTTACAAAATCAAACTTGTCTACATAGATCTTCATATGGTACAACAAGCCACATCCATCTTCAAGTTAACTCAATCAAGTTGGTATTTGCTGCACACGTGATGATAAATGTCAGGGTCAATAAATACACAACTTTTGACTTCAGGTTATTATTTCTGACATTCAATTCTCCGACCAACTTGATAGAAAATCGAGGGATAAAAATTCAAATCACAACCATTACAAAGGAAAGTATGACTGTATGTTAAGTCAGTAGATATTCCAAAACCTATAAAAAAAAAACAGACATATATATATGTGTAATGAGATCCGGCCTGCTACCATTAAAGCTCTATTTTGGGGTGCACCTTTGAGTCCTTTTGACCAAAGTCATGTAGTTTTCACACATTTGTATCACTCCTCACTCCCCCCCCCCCATCCCCACACACACACTAGGGCTGTAACGGTTAAACGGTTAACCGACCGAACGGCCGGATAACCGTCCGCCGTACATCGTATAAGTTTAACCGTTTTTGTAATGCCAATTACGCAGTCGCAACGGCGCGTCTTCACATCACTTTGTTCCCGAAATAGACCGCAACATTTGCTTGCCGAAAATCACGTAACAATTGCAAACTTTATCACACATCCATACAAAAGATTTTTAAGATTGGCGGTACGATTGAAGGGATTACCAAGCGGTATGCGACCCGTGAAGCGCCTATTGTTACCCCGTTCGACAACGTGGCGAGTCTGCATCTAATCCTTTCAAATTTAGATTGTATTTAAGCAGTAAACGTTTTCTTTATTATGATGTAATTTCAGTTCAGTGTTCCCTCTAAGGTGCGGGATTGCATTCAACAGACTCAGTAATCCCACAAAGAAAACATTTGTCTACTGGAAATCCCCGCATCGTTTTCTTGCATTCGCGATAAGTTTATACTCAATGCACAACGCTTGACTGTAAAAAAAACTCTGCAAATCAGTAGAGAAATAACCAATTGTGTACGAAAAGTAAGTTGGTGCACCTTTCAAATTTTACGAAAGGTCGAGCAAAAAAACTTTAGAAAAATTCACGCGAAACTGGCATATCGTGCTAAATGGAAGTAATGTCATGTAATCAAGGCTCTAGTACACCCAATTATGAATAAAACGTAAGAACACATCTGGTGTTGAGCGGCGAAAAAGTATTTTCTAGAATTTCCAAAATTACGGAGAAAATAATATCCTACCATAGTTTAGTGTATAGCAAATAGCCTAACCACCTCGTCGGTTACGGATCTCACGTAACTACAAAAACACAACTAATTGTATATTGCGAAGTTTACGTTTTCTACAATAACATGGAAACAATATTAAGCATTTAGTTAATCATGCCAAGTGGCCTTAAACATGTGATTACAAGGTTTACTTCCATGTATCATGTGGAATAGATTGTCTTGGTCATGCGGAGGAGTCAGTTGCCTGTTTTACTTACCTAGCTGTTACGGGGATCATATTTTACCTACTTTTCTTAAACGCAGTAAGATAATAATTCTCATAACTTAACCGAACCTTTACTGACTGACCTTATTAATTCTAGACCATGAAAAGTTCCTTGGCAACATGCCAAAAAATTGTTAACAACAGGTGTTAGACAGGGGAGGAGCTCACAGTTGTTTGGCAAGGTACCTTGGAAAATGTAGCCTACCGTAGTTGTAGTATAGTGCAAGCTATTGTTAGGCAGTCTAGGAATGGGGCTTTGCCGAACGTTGTTTCATAAAATCGCATGTTTTTTAAGTTTAACTTTTTAATGATTATAAGACAGATAGATCTCTTTTCATTTTATAACAAAATATGGCTACTCTAACTTGTCATTTCAAAATTTTCATCAGTTTCGTGACAATTTAAATTAAAAAAGTTGTCAGTATTTTGCATCCACAGCTGCGAATATTTTATCGCCAGACGCGCCAAATTTTCCGGGGCGTTAACCCCTGGACCCCCACAAGGGGTTCCACCACATGACCCCACCGGTGGCCTACCCCACGCAATTATGCTACGCGTGCTAATTGTGTTTGCTGCACGAACTCCGGCGGGAAATCGACAGGGTGTTCGCGGGAAATTTTACAATGTTTTCCACACTTCCCCCCTACCCTCTGCCTACCCCGCCACAATGCACAAATTCAATATATCTGTGACCCATTGTTGTACTTGTAATTGCGTAGGCCTAGCCCTACTACCGTACACTTCTGTAGCAATCGCTTCCTAACAACCGACTTTCCTGACCTTGGCCTAGCTGGTGAAAGCCTTGTAGTCTAACACTCCATATGATCGCGAACTTGCCAATGCCAATATTAAGTAGGCCTAGTAATATTAGGCTTAAGGCCCGGTCACACTACAGCGATATTTTATCGAAATACGGTCCGATTTTTCCGATTTTAGGCCGAAGAGTGAGGTTTGTGGTAGTGAATGTAATGAATGCAGTAGAATATTCGAATACCTACTTCAAATCTGAGGGGTTCTAGAACTGACTACATTCTGAAGTGACGTCACATCGAAAAACGATAAAAATCGGAAGAGAAATCGGATAGCTAACCGATAAAAGGAAACGGAGTCAATATCAAAAGTTAGGAGAGGTCTATTCCACATCGGAATGGCTCAACAGATAGCAAATCAGGTCCTTTATCACTGTGGCTAGAAGACCCGAACGAAAAACTGTCTGTTTCGATTCCTCTGGGAAAATCGGATAGTATTCCGATAAAATATCGGTATAGTGTGACCGGGCCTTTATAACTGCCATACAATGCCTGCGCTATTACAGTAGGGGCTACGCAATTAACGAAGAAATATTTGCTTCAAATATCTCTGTAACAGTTACCGATGAACTGAAAGAGAAACAAAAATCTGTTTAAAACTTCATGAAAACGAGCGATTCGTCTTTTTCAATGCAACGATCGTCAAAACTAAGCAAATACAACCAAATTCTTGACATACGCGTTACGAAAAAACGATACTTGCAGCGCTATTTTGAGAATGTACTTCCGCACAAAAGTGGTGGCGCTCTTTCGGAATTATAATCTGAGCTATATAACTCTGATTTTCGGCTCTTATTTTGAGCCAACAACACGGGTTACGTTTAAACGTTAACCGTTCGGTTAATAGAAACGGTTAACCGGTTAGTGAATTAACCGGAATGACACAGCCCTAACACACACACCTCCTTACCTCTCCCCTCCTGTCAGTCAAGACAGTCAGGAGCAGTTTAATATAAAAAAACAGAAACTATCGCATCATGCAAATTTATTGTGGTTCATTATTTAATTTACAAGTCAGAGGTTGAGTCTAAAACTCCATCTGGATCTGTATTTTTATACTTGCAGAGGGTTCGTTAGATGGCCCAGTTGAAATCATGACGGGGAAACGGGAAAGGAAAAAAGTTGAGAGGTTATCCATGCAGTCCCCGCCAGAGAAAGAAAAAGAAAAGTTTGAAATCAAAGAGGGCAGAGGAATTAAGCTTGGAGATTGTCCGATGGGTAAGTTTTCCAATAATGATCAATATCTGGGACAAAAAGCTGCTACATATGCTTTGGCATTTATCCAACAACTTGTCCATTAAATGCTTTTCTTTATGATATTGTCCATGTTGTGTTTGAGTGTGATTATTTTAGATCTTTAGCTTTCCAAACGAGCCAAGGTTGATAAGTCTAATGCTTGCATCATTTCAAAGTTTCTTGAAATGTTTCAACGCATCAGAATATGTTCCTCAATAATTGTTTTGTTTTTAGAAATTTTAGAATAAATCGATGCAATTGCAGTATTGTACATAATATAGAATTGCAGGCCTTGAAATTCAGGCTATTTACTCTATAAATGCATGTGAATTTCATTGTTTACCAGTCGATTAACAAACAACACTGGCATTTTTCTGCCAGCATGATGCACAAGTTGCTTTTGAATTAACTCAACCGAAGAAATGCCAGTGCGAATTAAATTTGAGCAGATATGTTTCTAATTTTTTCTTAAATTTTGAAATTGTAGGCCTGAGTATTGTATGTAATAACTTTATCAGGTCTGAAAAAAGTGTTGCAAGATTCAATAACAAGCAGGTCCAACAATCACCAGTTCTAATACAATTTCCTGATTATTTGAAATGACAGTTGGACAGTTTTAAGCTAAACATGTGGATATAGCTTCATATGAACTAGAGAGTTTATTTGTTGGTGTTGTTGCCACAGCGATATCAGTGTTTCCTTATCGGTAAATATGCAGATTTTCCTTCAAAATCCAGATATCATTGCTATAACCCACGCACATTCTGACAGAACAAAATTATTTACTATCAGTAGCCAGTACATGCTGTAGAGTGCATGTGCAAGCTACAAGAGTCTGAAATGGTGATGGCTTTGTATCTATGTGAGTGTGTGTTTGAGACACCTGCTTGTAATCATGATTACTCTTGGTTGAACACTAAACTTGGTGTTGATCCCCCCTCCCCCCACTTCCATGTTGAAGTTTTGTGGAGGTTGATAGTTATTTTAGGTCACCATTGGTCAAAGTCTGCAAACCTTGCAAATATAACTTAATATGACAGAAATGATGATTCTTGTAAATGCCTGTCGAGATTGATGGAAGTTAAAGGTCATCTGAGGTCAAAAACCTTGAAAACAAATATAACTCTAGATGTTGCACCTAGATCTACCTTATTGATTCTCACAAACTATTGTTTTCTCTGGCTGTTAAAGTATGTTAACTCTGAACAGGATAATATCAAAGGTTAAGCTTGGATGAACTTGAAATGGGTACAGTAGGTCCACATTGGTTGAACATTCTTGCTGTCAAACTTCAGTTCCAAACATGACAGCCTTCTGTACAGTGTTATATTAAATGCTCTCATGAAATGTGGCAAAACAAGACTGAACAAGTCTGCTAGCAATCCGTCAATGACACTCATCATTGTCGATATTGAAATCAATAAGATTTGTCTGGTCTATTTATTTCTCACTCCTGAGGCAGTAATCTCTCCTGTTCATACTATGGTTAGTTACAGTTGTTCTTATGTCCGTTCATTGCAAGTTATGGAGTAATTTTGGAATTTTGGCTTGTCGGAAGACATCTCCTATTCACCTTCAATATAGAGGAACTTCTAAAAAAATACCAGACTTTGAGCAATTTATTTTCTCTTTCTTCCACACAGTTGAATTCCAGTTAAACAAGACAAACGCTGATGTGCTTAAGCCATTGTACAGAGTTCTCTTTGGAAGGACGGGAAAGGTATGGATAAAACAATGATTGATCTTGAGTGAGAATGTTGCTGTTCTTGTTGAATGTATTTCATGGTCAACCTCTGGTTGTGCTTGGGAAAAATATGAACACAACACAATATCTCTTCATTATGTTAGTTTGGCATTGAGAACATTGCTTTTCATAACATGTTGTCCATGGTTAGACAATCTCTACTGTTTGAAACATTTTAATTGATGTAGCTAACTAGTAAGTAGGTATAGTGGCTTTTATTATACCACCATGTTAGGATTACCAAAGTTCTGTAATAATATTGGTCACATACTGGCCTGGTAGTATATGTCATGAGAGGGTATGCAAACCAAAGCATTGTTTGTGATCTTGCCCTCCAAAGTTGAAAGAATATTTAAAGGGGCCTTTGGGCAAGAAAAGAGATAAGTTTATAGATTTGCGTCTCCTCAAAAAAGTGCCTTTTTACTTTGGTTCGTATCTTTGTTATTTTGACCTGGCCTTTTTTTATTTCCATAAATATTGAATAACCGGGAATCTAATAAAGTAAGACTTTCATGGCTGTAGCCAGTAGTCTACTCCTAATTAGCAATTGATGAACTATTGCTTCCATTAAAGAACAACAATTGTCCCAAACTTTAAATTTAATTTATTATTATGTCATTGTCAACCTTTGCAAAACCTTTAACAAAACATTTTTGAACCTCTAAAAAATGTTACACCCAATTAATTTCAGTCATGATTTTGGTGGACTAGAGTCACGATTCAGGTATCATATCAGAACCCTTTTGATGGAGGTGGGAGGTAATTGACTGAAATTTGTAGCTGTAAATATCACGTAATATCAATCCTATTTTATTTTCAGGTAAATGAAATCAAGAGACATATAAGGAAGTTTTCTGGGTTCACGTTTACGAAAGAAGATAAAACAGAATATGAAAAGAAAGAAGTCCAACTCAACAGGTGTGTACTTGAGTAAATATGAATGTATTGACACGATTGATGCTAAGGAAGATATTCCATTGAGAACTAATTTCATAAAGGTGACACACGCCCAACCATCATCTTTGCATGCTTGCATGACTGAGATATCTGTGAAGAAGTCCATCAAACAGCTTGTCCTTCTTGGGAGGTACAGGGATGTACCCACGCTGGGCGGCCCCGCCCAGCACTAAAAGTTACCGACCAGCACTATTTTCATCTAAAATCCTGGCATTCCTAACAATGTATTCAACATAATTTGAAGAAAAAAAATTAAAAATGTAAATTGTTAGTAAAACTAGTACTTGTGTATGTGCTTATAAAGCTACACAAGTGCCAGCATTTAGTATCTGAACACCTTCAAAAGACCCCCCCCCCAGGACAGCAATCAGTATACCTGGCACTCAGGAAATCCTGGGCACATCCCTGGAGGTATCCTAGTATAAAAATCATGCCTGGGAGCTGTTATATCTGTGATGTCATAGCGCCACTAGGAACTGAAACCTTTTGAATGAGTTTGCTCTCTCATAATTTTCAAGTTAGAATGTTAACAATGTTTAATACTTAAATTAATCCCAGCATTAATTAGGTATTTAGGTCATGTTATGCGGTTAGTTATTTTAGGATCCAGCCTTTGCGCAACTCATTTATATTACGGAAAATAAACATTCCAGTAATCAAAGAAAAACATGTAAGCATTGAAGTGGCTCGATGATGTCATACTTAGACTTGATCAATTCTTCAGCCTTTTGTGTAAGGGGGGTGAGGGGAATCACTGGTATCTTCCGAATGGAATAAGAACTTTTCTAATTATTTCTATCACATATGTAAGAGATGCGAGATATGGGGTTCTTGTCAGCAGCAGCTGACCAGCAGGCTTGTTGGGATTCCCCCCTAGTGGTTACGAAGTGTGAGGACAGCTAGTCACTATATTTTGAATACAACAGGCTAAATAAAGAATAAGACTTGCTGTTAGATTCAGTATATAACTATATTAACTCGGTCTCAACATTTAAGTAAATATGCATCGTGAGAAACTTGGCAAAGTACACTTCAAATGAACGCACTGTTAATACAATTATACTTAAAACAGGTATCAATTTACACTTAATTGTGGGATAAAAGTTACAATTAACTAGGGAGTGTCAAGTGGCCACAAGACTAGTATATTGTGCATGTTAATAAAAATAAGAGATAGGTTTATCTGGCAGGCGGGTCTGTATCTTCCAGTAGCACTGTTTTCCTGTCGGCTGTTTGCTTTGTTGTTGCTGGATAGAAACCTCTTGACCATGTGAATAAGTCCTATAGAACATTTTTTTGTGTCCCAAAGTGTTTATATTAAACAGTAGACACCAGATGACTGGTATGCATCATAAATGATAAAAAGGCTCGATGAATGTCCGGCAGATAACAGCAAGTACAAAAATGGACGTTGGTCAATAGCTATAGATGAACTTCCAGTAAATAACGAATATGTTCGAATGGTGTCCTTCCCAAGGAGAGTAGAAAGTCCAGGTACAATATCATCAAAACAGCGACTAAATGACAGCTCTCTGCTCCATCAATTCCACTAGTGTGAATAGGCACAGTAAACAAGATATATATACAATTTACAAATAATTCCTCCAACAAATAATTCCTCCAGAAAAGTTTAGATTAGTCTAGGTTGACAGCGCAGTTAACAACAACTCTATATATATCCACACAGTGGACAAACTTTAACCTCAAGAGTGCCCAGATTCTACTAATGCCCTGTTGACTGGCTCACAAGAAAACTGCAACTCTTTGTAAGACAGCTTTCTGGAAGTCAGCTCCTAAACCACAGCATATAAACATGTGACCAACTGAACTCCTCTCATTGGCCCAACTACACCCTTGGTCCCAGTAGCAACACTTAGAACCAATCAGGGTTAACCATCCATACTACATTTGCATACTAATACTGGGACACCCTGTTTCTAAGAAAAGGGCAGTAAGTTGGGAAGTTGTTCATTACAGACAGAGCAAACAGGCAGAAATTGACACTTAAACCTTTGGGTATATGTCAGTATTTGATGTAAAATGAAGCATTCTTCCTAGGTATTACCAGTTGTGTTGTATTATTGATCCTCACAGGTTTACGACCGGAGGTCTGAAAGAGCTTTGTATGTGGCTGAACTTAGAGAAGGGTGGAACCAAAGAAGATCTTATTCAGAGGATCTTCGAGTACTGCCTCAATCCAGTCATGTCCAAAAAGAAGCCACCGGTCAAGAGTAAGTAATCTTGTGCCAATTGGTAATGGTCACAACCGGACGTCTTCTGACACATCTAAATACTCGATTGAAAGACATTTTGTTACTTTGTTGCTTAGTGTTGTCAATACTTGTTAATTTACTGTGTGGAACCCAGAATACATTTTCTGTGAGATAAATCTTTTGCCAGACAAATAATGAAATATTTAAATTATACCCTTAGCATAAGTGGGCAAATCCAAACACATCAAGTAAGATTATAGGTTATGTGAAAACAAACTTGATTATGATAATCATACCAACTGTGGCAAGATATATTTTTGGCTTGTATCAAAACTGTAACGGTGATTTCCCGAACTTGTTGAATCTGCTGCAGGGAAGAAAGGCTCAAAGAAAACGGGTAAGAAGAGGAAGAAAGTCGACGGAAAAGGAGACTCCAAGAAAAGAAAGAAGAGCAGTAAGAAGAAGTCAGGCGACGACACTGTAGAGGACGAGGATGAGGGAGATGCGATAGATGATGAGGAGGATAATGATGATGATGATGCTGCAGGAGATGACCTAGAGGATGAGGACAGTGAGGTGGAGGTAATAGAGGAGGAGGGGACATTTTTTTGGGCAGGGGGGAGGAGGGGACATTTGCTTGGGGGAGGAGGGGACACTTGTTTTGGGAGGGGGAGGAGAGGACATTTGTTTTGGGCAGGGGGAAGGAGGGGACATTTGTTTTGGGCGGGGGAGGAAGGGACATTTGTTTTGGGAGGGGGAAGGAGGGGACATTTGTTTTGGGAGGGGGGGTGAGGCAAGGAGAAAGTTTGGATAGTAGTCTGTAGAAAAATTGCAGGGCATGGAATAGCCAATGCCACCATTTGACAAAATTGCTTTGGTGCTCTCCACATTTAGGAGATTATAAACTAGATGAGGACTGTGCATACACTTTCATGGGTAGTGGCGGGGGGGGGGGGGGGTAACTGTGTAGATGAGAAGCCAGTTGGATATTTTGTGTTTGGTGAGTATAACAGCTGGTACCCATAAATTACTATATCAAAGTTTGAGAGCTTACTGAGCAGAGACTGATTTTAACTCTTTTCTGCTACATTCCAGGAGCCAAAGCCAAAGAAAGCGAAGAAACAAACGCCGAAGCCAGTTAAAAAGACAAAGGCAAAGACCACGCCGAAGAAAACCTCACCTAAGAAATCTTCAGCCAAAAGATCAGCTGCAAAAATAGAAGGTGAGAAAAAACAGTCCTTGTCCCGCCTTTCACTCTTGACGTTCTGTTTGTGTGTCTTGAAACATGAGCCTTTTGTATACATCTAGTTCTGTAAGTTAACATGTCTACAGCAGATGTGAAGATGAAAAAAGTTCAATTCTGTGATTTCTTCTTTGCTGAATGGTGGGCGAGTTGAGGTGAAGGTCAAATTTTATTTATGATCACATGACATCAATCATATTTATCAAAATGGTTTGCCATAGAACTGGAATGCACTAAAAGTCAGGTGCAACTATTCACTTGAATTTTCAGATAAGGTAAAACGGGCGTATAAAACCATATCAAAATTTGCTGTCATTTTGCGGTCGTGTTGTTTAGCTATGGCCAATTTTTGTGTGCGTATATTTCAGCTTAGTTTTCATGGTCCTCGGTGAATATTTAAATATTTAAATATGAATATTTATATATGCTAATGTTGTTTTGTTTCCTAGATTCAGATGATGAGAGTTCGGATGATGACGCACCCCTCTCAAAGAAGTCCAAATCTCCTCCTTCTGTAAGTTCACATTCAGAGTGGTCTCTTTATCTGATAAGTCAGAATTACTTTGATTAAAGTCAATAAAAAACAACAAATTACACAAAGAAGATTTCTATTAGTCCTCTGTAAATTTAAAATTAATTTTTTGAGCTTTTTGAGTTATTTTATTTGAATTATTTGAGAATAAAAGGCCTTATACATACAGTCCAGCCATTCAACTGTACCATTCTATTTTGGTCTCCTTCTGATATGTCCTACATTTTCCATCAAAATACATACTTTTGTCCCAGTGTTTCCTTCCAATTTCCAACTTTATCCTACTATTTCTCCATATTTTTCATTCCTACATTTTGTCCTACTATCTTCATAAGGGTGTGCTGAGATATCATGGTTTATGTTTTACTTCTGATTTTTTGGTTTCTTTTGGAAGACTTTGTGGAAAGGTAGGTGGGTCTCTCCACTTTGACTGTTTAACTTCAGATTACTCTGAAGGAAACCTCAACATAATAAATATTTGTTTTGAAAAACAAATAAATGTAGGTGTTTGGTGGGTTGGGGTATAGGAAGGGGTTGATATATTCCTTTTCAAGAATATGTTTTACCAAGTTACACAAATTTTGCTTTACAGGACTCTGAAATGAAAACGGTAATCAAGAAATTCCTAGATGGGGCCAACTTAGAACAAGTAACCATGAAAACAGTGTGTAAGAAGGTGTATGAGATGTACCCTGAATTTGATCTGACACACAAGAAAGACTTCATCAAGTCAACAGTCAAGCAGGTGAGTAACCAGCCCCCCCCCCAACCCCCTTCCATCACCCCAGTCCCCCTTGACTATCTCTCATTTTGAGTCCAAATTGTACAGTCATTCCTGGTAAATTCATATCTTTATTTATAAAGGATGTACTGTCCCTAAGTATTGCCCTTTTCTTCAGTTTTCCATTTCTTGCATCATATTCAAATTATTATTGCGTTTCATATTAACCACTCATTTTTTTCCACCTAGTTCCTCAGCTTTTTCAAAAAATCATATTCCAGACATTTTTGAGACGAATACATGTTTTACATTTTACTGTGAAGCCTACACACATTAATGAGGACATGATGTTAGGCTGCTTATAGAATGCCTAAATCTTGTAACTTTTGCAGAATGTATGCCCAGCACACCTATAATTTCAAATTACATGGAAAATTTGCAATCACTCGATCATATAAATCCAAACTTGATGGCTCTGAATATGTTCTCTTTGCAGGAAAAAATCAATGATCCATATTAAAAAGTCATGCAAATAATAAGTGTTCAAAATGAAGACTTTTTCCTCACTTTTGTCAGACTAAACTGCAAATTTCATGACTTTCAAGACCCAGAAAATAAGTCTTTAATTTGCCCCCCCCCCACCCCCATTTTTTCATTTTCCAGAATTTGTGGGAACCATTTGTGACCTTGTTGATATTTGTTAACATCTTTTTCTGCTGAGGTCTCAACAAACAAGATATGTTTTTCCTCCAACTTTCAGATCATTTCGACATGACAGCTTAATTGAAAAAAAAACCCTGCAACATGGAGAGGTCACCGTGACAAATGATTCAGAGACAATTTTTAGCCGCGGTTCAATCCAGTACCTTGTTGTCATCATTCTGTAAAGGTTAATGAGAAAGTTGCCGGTTTTACCCTCTTCCCTTATAAAACCGCTGAAACAATATAAATGACCTCTATTCAATGCAGTAAAGTTTGCGACATATATTGGGAAAAGACATATTTTTACATATTTTAAACGGGGTCATTAACCACTGGTTTCTGTGACCTGCTGGATATGGGGTAGTAGCCATCAGGGATTAGGAGTGGGGATGAGAGATGGGTCGGGTCGGGTGGGGTGTATACATGTTCTGGCATGCAATGCACAACGATAGCAAAAATAAAAACATGACAGACATCCCTAGGAAGGAGCATAGGCTGGGTATGCATTCATTAATCACTCGGCCTGTGGGAGTCGGCTGTACAACTACATGTCCTGACGACTATTCAAATCTTGTCTAGTGGCATTCAGTGTCTTTGGTTGGGCAGTGTATAGGTCTGCATAAAACAACAAGGTCTAAGTTAGTCATGACTCTCTGGGGGTAAGAATGCTGCTTTACGTCATCTGTCTAAATCCAGGCTGTCCAATGCACCATGACAATCTCTCTGTGACTGGTTATTTACCCTGTGTAAACTGCTTCTCACAGTTGCTCTGTTATTTTGTCTTTGCTATACAGTTAATATCAACTGAAAGTCATTGCATATAGCCATTTATAAGGTTGGTGCTGTAAATGTGAAAATACCATGTATCTCATCTCAGTGTCTCAATACAGGAATGTTTTTGCCGGTTGTCTGAAATGACCAAAGTTTCTGTGGGCAGCTTGTTGTTTTACATCAATTTCAGATTGCATTGTTATTAAATACCGCAAGTAGTTGAAAATGATAGATTTGTATCGCCCTCATTCAATTTGAAGTTACTGACATTTTATCAGGAATTCATGAGGGGAGTTTTTGCGATCCAAACCTGGTATTCTATTCACCAAACCTACACATAGTATGTATTGATCGGTCTTTTGTTGTTTAAGCTACATTTTTGTGGACAAATGGAATTTGCTGTTCGGATGACTGAGGTAAGACCTGTTGGCCTAGTGACAACCAGAAATAAATTTCTTAAAATTTTGCCCGAAATTTTTGGACATTACATCTGTTTCCTCAGAATAAAAATGCACTCCCAACCTGTAAATGAGACCAGCACGAGGTTCTTGTGCCATCTTGATTTGGACAGGTCAGGGAACAACTTATTGCCTAACATCTGGGATAGCATGTTTCAGTTTTATACATTATCTTGCTACGCAAACAGTGCTAAGGTTCTCAATACAAGTAGTTCAATAGGTCTTAACATTTGTGAAGCAAGATGGCCAAATTTGTATACCATTATGGCTCCCTAGATGAATGAATATTAATGTAAAATATGTAAATTTTGCTTACTAAATTAGGTATTGAAATATGGTGAGATTAGATTTTATTCAGAACGAAAAAGACGGTTGACTGACTCAATTACGGTAATCCTGAGAAAAAAAAATTATTCTGGTTCTACTTCTTGAAAATCAGCGTCGAATGCCTTAAACGTCTTAAACGCCTAAAAAAGTTTACTCATTTGGACTATTTTAATACCGAGATATTAGTCAATCCAGTTCTTTTTCACCCATCGGACGCAATCGGCATGTTTTAACTGAAAATGTTTGGTAACTTTCTTCCCCCACATTTTGGGGAAAATTTTGCTCTCATCCCATGACAGTTTTGTGAGTGTGTGGATAGGATACAAATGTTAAATTTAAAGTTTGGGGATATTTTCCTCCCTTCTCAGACAGTACACATGCAGATCATTTTATTATTGACTTTGAGGAATATTTGTTTCCCTTGCTGATTGATTATTCCTTTGGAGAACATTTTTAACCATTTTGTAAATTTTAACCAGAGTCGGAGGTTCATTTGTTACGTTTCGTGTATTTTTGGTTTTCTTTTTCTTCCCAATCGTCTTGTTGCATAAATCTGTGAAATATATTTGTTCTTTATAATAAATGTAATATTATGTGAATTGACTAACTACAAGTGGTTGTATTTTTTAGGTCAGAATTGCTAATTTTGTAGAATTTTAGACTAAATTTGTTTTTGTCTTGTAGTAAGAGCTTTGAATGTGTCATGAGCTTTCATTTGGTAGTTTGAACATAACAATACTTTTGAATGGGGAAAGGGGGTGGGGGGGGGGTTGTGAAAGGGGCTGTGTGTCAGGGCCATTAACCTTCCTTAATTACAATTCTGTAGCATGCTGTATATCCTAAAAGAGTAAAAGTAAGTGTGAATTTTAATCGACGAATCTGAAACTTAGAAAGGACAAAATGCTCTTGGAGAGTGGGTTTAATTTGTTATGAATTGAAAACAAAACTTTTGTCTGTCTGATGATCCATGGGAGGTCTTTAAAGTGATTTGTTCTTCCTATTGAAAACATGCTAGTATCATGACACATTCAAAACTTCTCTAATTATGTACAGATCTCTGGTTGCCTTATCCTGCTATGTGTGAGCTTTGTATCATTGTTTTCTTTGCTTTTCCATTCCAGAGTGAACATTTAAAAATTTGTTTTGTTTGGTTCTCTTCTTTCTGAGGAGGAGAAGAGAACTCGACAGATTGTAGAAAGTAAAACACAGAATAAACTAGAAAAACAAGCGTTGAGTTTCTCTTTCTTTTTGTTTTTTACACTTGATATATATACAACTTTTAGAAAAACATCGACAAATATGTAAAAAAAAAAGAGAACCGGTTACATCATAAGAGTACTAATTTGAGTAATTCTTTGCAGCATGCCTCAAGAATGACTATAGAGTGGAATAAATCATTCATCCCCCAAGTGAGTTAACAAAGCTTCCATCTGTCCCAATAAGTCTGTAAACATATATGGATCTGGACAGGAACTTTTGCTTCGTAACATAATTTATGTAAACTTAAGCTTTCTGATGATGTATTCGTTGCTTAAGATACATTTTCATCAACTAGCACTAACGAGAGTGTTGACCAAGGAGGAGAAAATTTACTAAAATTTGACATATTACACCCTCTTAATGATTTCACCCATCTCTGCCACACCCCCCCCCACCCCAAAACCAGACCATCTCATCAATAACACTATCTGACAGTCTACCTATCCTGTCAGTGTTTGGATGGGGGTGCAATGGCCTCAGTAGTAAAAGACCTCACGTTGTATACACCATCTGCTCCTTGGTGATTTTTGCTCAACTTGGCCGAATACACTGCATAGTCCTTCTGCCACATGAATTTCCATGTAAATGACTAATTCCATGTTATTCCATGTAATTCCGTAGATTCACAATAACAGTGACGGGGTAGGTTTCTTTCCCGGCCACGCTTCTTTCATGTACTTCTTTTTCTTTGGTTCTGGCTCTGTTGTCACGGTTACGTTAGCCGGAACGATAGGTTGAGTAGGAACTGGGTCCATGCCCACGTCGGGGGCTAGATTGGGAGCGTTCTTTAAACCTAAGATGGTTGAACCTATAAAGCTAAAGGACGGGGAAGTGGGAGTGGTCGGCGAGGTTTTCTCTTCCAGGGGGAGGTCATCGTAGAGAGAAAACCGATTTCTGCCATTTTTTATATCAACTGAAAGTGGTGATTCGCTCTTCTTTTTCTAAAAAAAAAAGGTAAATGAATAAACTATTTAATAGCACTGTCAACATTTCAATCCCTTGGAAAGAAGTTGATTCACATCCATTCATATATGATGAAAACCTTCCTGGTTTCAAACGTATGTTGAAGCTTGACAGAAACTGTTATGGAATAGTTTGCGTAAGTGTTAGAGTCTGTAGAAATCTTCCCTCCACATGTTGTGAGTCATAGTACAATTATGATCAATGAGGATATGGTTTATTTAATTCAATTTTATGCGTATAAAGTTTTGTCACTTCTTCAAATATATGGGGAAAAAAACTTACTTTAACATAACTTGCTTACCTTTAAGGGTATTACAGATGTTTGCACAAGGTTTCTAAATCTCCCAACAGTTGGATCAATATCCTCTGAGGAGTTGAAAGAGATGGAAAAAAACAGAAGTACAGAGATAAACATGCATTTTGTGTTAAATTTGCTTAAATCTGGTGGTAACATTCTTGAACATTAATGGATAGATGCGGTAGTTGAAATGATCAAGTTAGGATGATGTGATGGACTAGGAAGAAAACAGTTTCAGACTTAACACAAATTGCAACTATAAATGAAGGGGTTTAAATACAAATCAGCTTCATGCAATTACAATAAGGTTACAACTGTGAGCTGATTGGAAGTTTTACAGTTTTGTCAGCTAATGCGTACATACCTGGGTTAATAACGACATCTTCATCACTGAAGCTAACATGGGATAGTTTCCTCTTTCTCTTTGTACGAGCTATTTCTGGTGTGATCGCCGTGTCCTCCACCGATGCGACGCCGATTCTTTTATTGTGCGCTGTGTTGAATTCTGTCAAATTCTGTGTGAAGTGGAGAAAAATGTTTTTCAGCTGAACATTTTATTAAAATAGATGTCAACAACGATGCCACGACCTCTAGAAAGGAATAAATAGGTCTTTGTTTCTCCTATTACTGACTCTTCACAAGGAATTTCATGGGCATAGCTGTATGACTCTTTAACTTAAATAATTTCCCCAAATATGTCATGTGGCTTTTTCAAAGGCAGGTAATTGTCCCACAGCAAATGATTTGCAAATTACATGAAGCTGCACAACTCTTCTGGAGTTAAATAAAACTAACACAAAAACAAATGCAATCCTCCTAATACAGCATTCAACTAATCATGGATTACACAGCTAATCCAAATGCAACTACCAACTAATCCCCACCACAACCCCCCTACCACCACCAACACACATTTTCCATCAGGGTTCACATATCCATGATCATCTACTTTATGATTATGCTCTCCTTTTCCTAGGTAGCATACTGAGGCTGAGTGACCATTGATTGTCTAGCATATTTTGAGACATTACTGTTGACCTATAAAATTGCTTTTAGTATGTATACATCTTTGAATTTGTGTAGCTATTTTGAAGAATATGAATTTTGTTTCTTATAAAATACTGAAATATATTGTGCTGGAAATTTAGAATGCTATAAGCTATTAGCATACTGGGCCTCGTTGAATTTGAAGCAATCTGCCAACATTTTCCATAGCATTTGACTATGTCATGCCAGGGCTCCTGTGGAAAGCAGTGCTTCTGCACTGAGCAGGACTACCCTCATTTTATATCATAAAAAAATATAAAAAAGGATAAATTGCTTCCTTCATCTTACATTTAACTCTGTCTCTTCCTCTGGTAACCCAAGCAACCCTGCAGTCATCTCCTCGTCCGATCCCTCCGCTGCTTTCTGCGCTGCATCTTCTCCACTCTGCGAGAGACTTTGAGGTTTCTCTCTGAGGATGTAAGACCTGGTGGATGCTCCAAAATGAAGCGTGTTATTTAGCTGAACCTGCTGAGGTTTCTGTTTTTCAAGGCGAATCGATCCTAAGAATGTCCCATGAGCTGTAAATGAAGAGATATAATATCAAAAGGACACTGTAAATGATTGTTGATTTTATCTGTTACTGAGAATCTAAAGGATGAGAAAGCCAACAAAAGCTCATTTGAAACCCTACTTATGTGATGATCCTGGACGATCACCGGCTTATATCACGCCTTCTCTTTCTGAAAACTGTTCAGAGAATTACGAGGCGGGGGGGGGGGGATCGTTGCACCCATTCCTGCTAAGGGAAGGCCATCTGATGTCTTCATCCGACATGTAATCTACCTCAGCATCTTACCACCTTCTCAAATACTGAGGGAAGTGAAGGCACCTTATTCTTCATCAATGCAGTGCAGCCTTAGCGAATGAATTTCAAAACTTGATTTCCCAATTTACAGACCAGTTCTAAGTACAACATGCAAGGAAGACACAACTCACCAATGCTTGACAGCAGCAATTTTGAATATGTTATTAAAGAAAATCTTGTTTTAAAGTGGAAACCAAGTGGTTGTTTGGTGAGCAAAGTACATGGTAAAGTTTATTTATTTAGAAACTTGATCTGGCTAGGCACTAAATGTTTCAAGTTGAGTGACTCATGTCATGTAGCCATATGTACAGGATATCATCACATTTCTGTCGAATAATTGGATTCATCGGAAAGCAGAAGGATACATTTTCATTGATGATTTGCCAAAACATGCCAATGCAAGGAATATATTTGCCTAGTGACAATATTTAAAAGGGAAGTATTATGAAGCATTTAATTAGCATATATTATTTTGAAAGTACTTATAATTAATTACAGGTATGACAATATGATTACTTAGACATGGCATGCAGGAGAAATGCTGTTGATAAATACTGCTTAAGGTGTACTTGATGAATAATCTTCCATAATATACTCACTACTTCCTAGATCGACCAGGAATGACCGCTTGAGATGCTTATGATATATGAGGGCAGCATGAACTCTTGAACAAGATGTATGATCCAAAACAAAATCACAGACTTGAGAATTCCTTCCAAATAGGTAGCTATTCTTATCATCGATCATCATTTTCTATGAATGAAAAAGTAAATCAAGATGATGAATGCAGATATAATTAAACAAAAACTCTTTGAATTTTGCATTTGGCTACCATTAGTGCCATCATTGAGGGTTCACTAAACTATACTAACCTCTATCATTCTGCCATCCTTGAGAACATCAAGATGAAGTCCAGGGGGAGGTTTCCCTGCCCTGTGAAAACAAAACACATGCAGGATGGTAAGAGAGAAGACATGGTTCAGTCACTTCATTTGTCATCACTAAACAACTGATTGTTATTTTATTCTAAGCTTGATTGGCAAAAAAATGTGTAAATTGTTTCTATTGAACAAACGGTAAAATTGCCAAACGTGTATTAATTCGGCTTTTATGTCGTATCCTAACGTTGGTTTGGCTAATAAGAAACATACCTTGTACCTTATTTATAAATAGTATAGGCCTACATAGTACAGTATAGCAAGCCAACCCACTTCACTTCTGTAGTACAAGTATAAACTTAGGAATAGGACACATCTAACGTTAGCATTCGACGTTAGGCCTGAGTCAATGGTCATATTATACTAAGGCTCAGTGCAGAACTGAGTTAGACTGTTGCCGGGCAGTTACATATAGGGAAAAAAAGACAGCTAAGGTTTTATTACCAAGACGGAGCTTCATATACACTTTGCGTGACCTGGCTGCTAATCTGTTTCTTCGACATTTTAAAGACAGTGAACGAAATTTCATAGACTGATACTGCGGCAACGCATGGTGAGAGCACTAAAGTACAGACATTTGTATGGATTAGCGTGTAGACATTAGTAGAACTAGACTAGCGTAAGTACCTGTATGGAGCGCCAAATGGGAATATTTCCTAACATCGGAACCCAACATAGTACTGGCCTAATGATGATATAAAACACTAATGCCAATCGGCAGTATCAATATAAATGGAATTACTAGGTGCATTTTCAAAGCTTACTTTGGTCAGCGACGTAGCCAGGAATTTGAAAGGGGTGGGGTGGGGGGGAGCACATTTTGCGATTGATATGGGGGAGGGGCAGTGGCGGCGGAACCGGGGGGGCTTGAGGGGCTCAGCCCCCCCAATGAAAAAGTTGAGGGGGCAAATGCATGATAAGCCCCCCCAATATTTACCAAGGCTCCGAAACGTGCATCTGCCCATTTTTCAATGCATACTTGTCGATCTGTCCGATGCACACGTATACTATATAGGTGTAATAATTTTAGTAAATGCTGGGGAACCCTCGGCCCGTCCCCTGGCTATAGACCACATTGATTGTCTGTATCATGCCTCATCGATTATTTGTGTTTTAAATAAGAGTGTAATAAGCTAAACGCTACACTCATCAAAATTTGCGTTTACACTACGAGTACACGCAAGGCGTGGAACATGGCTCTATGTTTAAACGCAATCAATTATTAAACGAACAAAAACACATTAGCATTTCACCTGTACTGTATAGGGTACATGCATTCGTGACAGTGCTTGGTTTATAGAAATTTGTTGGCAACTGCACATGGTTTTGGAATTACCCATTTGTTGACATTAAGAAATGCTTTCTGTTTTTGCTTATGACATTTATTTAATTATTACATTTAATTGCAAGTAGTAATTTACTACACTCAAAAACGTCTTTGCGAGTACACTACGAGTAATAGCTACACTCTTAAAACACCATCGAATATACAAATTACAATGTTTTTACAGATTTTTACGTGCAATCTGAGAAATTGCAGGCTTGAGACCCATATTTTAGGGCTAGTTATTCGCAGCATAAAACACTCGGAAAGTGCCGTTTCCGGCCATCTGGGGGTTTGAAAACCCCCAAATTTTCTTGTACGCTCCGCGCCAACCGATGGTGGCGCTCCGCTTAGATAGTCTCCACACATTAGCCCCCCCAATAATTTTCCCGTTCCGCCGCGCCTGGGGAGGGGTATAAGATATTTTTGAACAATTGAAGGTCCTTAGATGCGATCTGGTGCAATGTTTTGCCAGTTTCATCATTATCATGATATCGTTTTATCAGCAGATTTTGATTCCTGTTTGAATTCTTTTACATGTTTTTTTACATATTATATCAGAAAAGCATAGGGCTCTTTTACAATTTTTCCAGTAGGATGATTCTTGTTTATTGGCCAGTGTCTGGACTTTAATACATTGACGAACTTAACTGATGGACAATATAAACTTTCATATTGTTGTAAGACAGTCAGATGTGCAGTGGCTTAAAAACAAATATCGTTATCGCAGTGTATCAGCAGTGTAATAATTATTTATAGGAAGTGCGTATCACGCACGATTGCTAGCTTAGCTTCATATCATGCTGTTCGTGCAACACCTTGGGACGAATCATAGAAAGGATAAGAACGTTGTCGACGTCGTTGTGCATACGGTTCGTGACACTCCATCGAGTGCTGTTAGGTAGGCAATATGTATTTTATTACGCAGTGGCCAACCGTAGGCTTGTAATAGGCTAAGGTCTAAATTTAACTCATTGCATCTGCCAACTAAGTTAGTGGCTGAATAAGTAGGCCTTAATGTTACTACGTATAATCGAATTAACGGAGCTGACGAGAATTCAAGATCAAAAGAGCACTAACAAAACACCATGCTAAAAAACAACAGTTCCTAACATGTTTTTCGAGACTGAAAGGGGGGAGCAGTTGCTCCCCTGCTTTTCCCCCATGGCTACGTCCCTGAATTTGGTCATGCTTTTACAATTATATGACGCACTTGACACATGCACACGTCAAATAATGAACCAATGCTATCAAGTCAATTTGCTTCCTTATCTGACCATTTCCTTGTTGTTATGAACTTGAGGACCTTACTCAGGCTGAAATAACAAGTGAACAGATTTTGCAATCTAGAACCTGTGGGCGGGGATCATGGGCGTAGGAACCGGGGGCTGGGGGCGCCAGCCCCCAGTGAAAAATATGGGGCCAGAAGTATCATTCCGCCCCCCCCCCCCGCTTCGCAAATCAGAAAACCCCTTTTTCATTTCCAAATGAGAAAAAATCTCATTTGGAGCACCAAATTGCATCTTAGGCCAGGTGGAAATGCAAAATTATTTACAAAATGGAGTGGGTGTTGAAGTGTGCTATATTGCACCAAATTTCATCTGAGGCCACCTGGAAATGCAAAACAATAATCCAAAGGGGAGGGATGACACCTCTTCCCCTTAGACCCCTCCCCCAGGCCGGCCATCAGTGTTCAGCCCCCCCCCCCCCAAACACACACTCAAAAGTATCTTCCTATACGCCACTGGTGGGGATCATTCTTTAATAAAGTGTCGGAAGACCGGCATTCACTTCATCGAGTAAACTTAGACGATAATGACAATTTACTCAATAATTTAATCTGTCCCACTATCCCTCGAAGTATCCCCCATTATAACCAAGACTGAAATTATTCTACCATCCTTGCTGGTAGGCGAAAACGAAATTTTGTACCCAACCCACAGTCCGCGACACTTAGGGGTATACCTGTATTCGCATGACCAAAATTGGAATACTAAAAAATATAGGATAATGAAAATCAGAATGTCCTATGAATGTGATTGCATAACAATACTGCTGGAAATTGTCTGTATATCTTTGAGTCCAAATCTCAGGTGCATATAACATTGTGTGTGGCGAAGATACAGATTATTCAAATAATTTGGTGATATTTTTAATGAATCTGGCAACTATAGACTGAATTAGATCATCACGGCATTTCAGCTGAAACTATGTTTGTGTTTCTATGTAATATTTAAATCATTCACACACAGAGGAAGATTATATTTTGTTCTAGTTTCATAAAATTATTAATGTAGAGAGCCATGGCAGTGCTATTAGCAAACATTCCCATGTTATCACATTTCAGACTTATATCAACATGAGGGAAGAGTCAATTTGAAGATTGTCTGCGGTTTATGTTAGTAAATATCTAGCAGTTATATAGCTTATCACATATATGAATTTTAAGTTCTTTCTTGAGCCTGCCTTCAGAAATATCACAAAAAGTACGACTCACATGCAGTCAGTTTTGAAAGAAAGCCCTGACGGACAAATACTCATCATGTTTAACTGTTTTCGTTTCCAAAAACACGATATTTGTTGCTATGATTTTAAACAACAGGATACAAAACCAAGCAGGAACGAAAAGTAAAACTTTGATAGGCATTGGCTTTTAATTGTGACTAATACTCGTTGTTGATTGGCACAGATAAGCATCGGTACCTTCAATTAATCCTTTCGAAGCAATAGAGCAAGATACAAAGGAAACGGTGTGCTTTTATTCCGTGAAAACGACCTTGTTACAGACAGGCATACTTTTCCCGTTTCATTTGTAAATTCCCACTTTGCGGAACAACTTGAACGAGCCTGCCGTGGTGATTCTACACGTGAGCGGTATATATTAACCCTGTATACTCACAAGGAAACACATAATCATACTTTGTGTGGAATTATCTCTCGTATATATTTGAACTAAATTCAGTTTGAGTAATATAAAGCAGTTATAAGATGCCGAACCCAGAGAAGGAAGGAATAACTACATTTGTATTTACTAAATGTCTGATTTTGGTATATTGCTTATACTTTGTGAGCGGAGACAATATCCAAGGTAAATATTATAACAAGTTTTAAAGTCTTCATTGTTTACTCTTTATTAGTATCATACTAATTGAAGTTTTCCTGACCTTTTTTTCCATTTATTGTAAAATTCTGGCAGTATAGAACTTGGTGTTAGCAATGTCGATACAAATAGAGGATCCGAATTATTGTAAAACTTTGATATGTTAAAGTAATCGCTTACACACATTAATCGTATACTTCTATTATTATTGTTATTATTATTATTTTGACTGTTGTTGTTGTTTTATTATTATTATTATAATTACTACTATTACTATTATTATGAAAGTAATCATTCAGGCCCTTGCATAAATTATAAATGCTCTTTTTTGCTTATTACAAGTATACCAGATTGCAATTTGTTTCACGTTATGATGAAAAGTAGGCTACATCTTATAATTAGGCAAACTAAAAGTAACCACTCATTGCTGAGAACGGGGAAGCACGGAGGAGGGGAGGGAAAGGGCATGGGACCCCTGTATTCATTTAATTGGTGTGAATATTTTTCATTGTAAGCCCACTTTGTTTTCTCCTTATGTATTTGGTAGGACAAAACATTTCCTGAATGATTTCACATATATCGTCGACTAAGCTTTCTTCCAGGGGCTGAAGCTAATTTCTATATTAATTACATTAATATGAACCGAACATGAACGTGACTTACAGGTATTGTTATCGACACGTTGAATACGATCCGTTTTTTTCGCCGAGGAGCATATGCTTTCCATTCAGTTTAAAGCTGCCGTTCATATTAAGTTGTAACTTTGTATTAATATTCATACAGAACTGGATACCCATACACCTCTACCCCACCCCTACCCCACCCTCTATTCCCCTTTGATCATGGCTGATTCATAGAGATTCGTGCTTTATCAAACACTGGGGGGGAGGGGACTCGTATTTAGACATTTATGAACCCGTAGAGAAAACTTGATTTATTCAAACGAAGGGAGTGGGTAGCAGAGGGCTATAATTAATACCACAGGCAATCATGATACATTATAACTTTATCATTACACTTTTCTCCTTGGTATGAATGTAATTGGAAATAACAAATCCATGAGATGGGGTGATAGAGGGGAGGGGGGTTGGGTGCGGAGGATGGAGCGAGGAGGTTACTCTTCCCATATAGGCTAGTTGCGGCGACACTGTTAAAAAAAAGCAGATACGATGAACATAAGAAATCAATTAAGAATCACAGCTTAGTTGACGTAACTTTAACTATAGTTTTTATCTCAATACATTACATGTATAGAGATATTGTAACAGTAAGTGGGACTTTCTCTTCTCTTAAAAATTTTTCAGCGTCTTCAAACAAAGTTCTTTTTCTCTGGAATTTCCAGAGCAAGAATATATCATATAGACCAACAAAAGTTACTATTTTTTATTCCAGAATTGTATCTCATTCTGTGACTTTTTCACCGATTTATGTCCAAATCGGGCCAATTTGGACTGAAAACACACTTTGGCAGACCTGTTTTGCACACGCTCCAAAACTTATGTTTTATGAAAGAGAATAGAATAGAACTGTCTTTCAACAGTGGTATCGTCTAAGATAGGGTCCTATGTATTATATATTTTATTAAAATTTTAAACTTTCATTTGTTGTTTACAGGTAGGTATTAATAAGAATTTTACTACATGTATATGACATTTAATGGCTTTTATTTGCTTTATTTGATGTTTAAATGATTTTTCTTTCTTAAAACAACACTGAGCTGCCGCCCCTACTTTTAGTAAAAAGGTCCGTTTTTGATGATTAAGCCCCGCCCCCAAGTCTGTTTTGTAGCAGATTGGCTATGACTCATAACAGCTACATGTTAGATATACGAAAATGGCTACCCTCGCGAACAATTTTCTGTTCTGTAGTTAGGTACGCGAGGTGTTAGTGTATTGCATGCTAATTACATTCTGTACTGCTGAATTCTACGTAGTGCATTTAATTTATATTAGGCCTTCGTTTTTGTAACATCCATTTAAGGACAGTACTGGTGTTCAGGTAGCTTTTCAGAGCAAGGGCCATGATAAGTTTGTTTGATTGCCCTTCATGTATTTTGTATAATTACGTATACACATTCTTGTATTTCTGAAGGCTACTTAATGTAGGCTTAGTGCATTTAAAAATATATATATAGGCCTAGGCCCCTAGGCCTATTAGGCTTTCAGTGATAGCCACATTAGCATTGTACTGGTGTTCAGACAGCTTTTCCTAGGAAGGACCAGGGTAAGTTTGTTTGATGGGTACGTATAAAAGAGGAGCCGGCCATAGCATCACAACTTTGATAAGACTATAAAAATTGTATAAGGTTATGTTTTATTTATAAGGATATAAGATGTATAAGGTTATAAGAAGTATGTTTAGCTTTCTTTTGAACCTGTAATGTTTGACATCAAATGTAAAAAGAATTAAAATAAAATAACAAAATGGAGAGGAACTGAGGTGGCTATTAGGGGAAGAGGAGGCCATCCATCACTTGCATATAAAAACTTGTAATCTTCTTTTACATTATTTTTTCCAAGTCATAAATCCATGAAATCTTCATGTCCGAAAAATTGAGATGGAAAAACGTGGGTTGTTTTGATATCTAGAAGTGGACACAGTTTTGATGGTAGTCACCACTACAGTCTACAGTAACATACAGTAGGTCAATAGGCCTAGCTCTCAAGGCAGGCATCGAGAATATGGTCGAGTTGTTCGCCTCTTCTAATTTGGCTGTTGTCATTGACGTCAAACTATATGACCAAAAAGTCCAACAGAGACTGACCTAAGATGAAGGATACCACATAAAAAACAAGTTCTTAAATATTCTATGACATTACTAAACCTTGCAACGTCGTTCTTTCGACTAACAGACAATGAGCGCTAAAGGCAAGACTAGCAGGATAAAGTGTAACCTGCAGAGACTATTCGTGCCAAATAGCAAAAATGCAAGTTATATATTTGTTGTACCATTATTGATATTGATAATTGTAGAGACAGAGCAAAGATTTGAAATTAGGAATCAAAATTAAAACTTCCAGTATTGAGATACTGCGTCATTGATGCTCTTGTTCAGTGTTGTCTCGGTATATATATTATTGTTGGCAAGGAAACATAATAATAATAAGCCTACTTCGAACCACGCAGGCCAGTCTTCTCAATTACTTTTTCGCCTAAAATGGAAAAAAAGGGAAAATTAATTCAGGTCAGGAAACTTTTGACATCCTGTTCAACGTTGCTGTTGACTCACATATTGTATTCCAGGTCGTTGAGCCCCAAGCACACTGCTCGACTGATCATAAAACCGAAAGCGTTGGGTAGTGCACACGCACACACGTTAATTCAGTGTGTGTTTGTGTGCACCATAGAAATCAATTTCTATAATGTGTACTGGTCGACCATGTTGTCGTCAGCTATGACCGTGCATTTAGCCTTTGGATAATGCACGGTAATATCACCGTAAAGGTAGTCAATATAGGCCCCAAAATGATAGCACGCTTTAATTGCTACGGTATAAATGTCCTTCTGCAGGAATTATTGGAACGATTTATTTTGATCAATTTTAATATGACTCATTTCCTGTGAAAGTGCTGAATAAGTTTTGTGCTGGCTTTCATAATGTCATCTCTTATACCTTGTTGGAGTGCTGATGTTATTCAAACTGTTGCCTGTGTATATCATGTGTATACATTTGGGGAAATGAAATAATCAAAACCTCTTTTCCTTTAAACGTTAACGAAATCATTTGACATTTTTGTATGCAACCAGGCCCGCAGTCATATATAGGGACTGGCCCGGGAGGGGCAGGAGGGTAGGGGAGGCACACACAGTCGTATAAACTGGTACAATTTCAACTTGTGCAAATGTAGTTAAAACGGTGTAAATGATTGTATTTAAGCCCACTGGCTACACTAAGCGTGGCTAAGCGTATCTAAGCGTATACTGGGCGTATCTAGCCCACAAGCCTGATCTAAGGCGATTTCCGGGGACAGTCTCGCATAATTTTATTGTACCGTACCCGGAGTACAACTTTACAACTGGAATACTACAAGATTGCAATTTCATTCATGGTACACTGATAACATCATTGAATAATTTCATATAGCCAGTGATTGAAGCAAAGTATCATGCTGCACTTCTAGCGACTTATCAAGGATTTAGCCTTGGACTTTTATCTTCGGCAATATATATATATATATATATATATATATATATATATATATTTATTTCAGGATAAGGTGTTCTATATAACCTTGGGTAGGGGTAAGGGTAGGGCCAACAAAACAATGAGAGATTTAGTTTCAAAATGCCTTCCTTCAAAAGTATAGTGTATAGGTACTCACCCCAATTTGGAGGGGGATGGGGGGGGGGTGGTGTCAACATCAATGTCGTCATATATCATCATAGATTTCATCGCAAAAATATGGTTATATTAATTACCTAATTATAATATCGTTCATGGGCAATACACGTTAATTGTTATTATACAGTGGCATGTATAGGCCTTATACCTTACAACAATTACAATATTGTACATCTAGTGACTTATCTAAACTCGAGTGTTGAGTAGGAATGAAGTAAACAGTGTAAACTACTGATGGTCTAAAATCGGGAGGATTGATAGTGAAATTCCACTGAAGAAGTTCCGCAGCGGGTTGGGAGTACTATGCTATATTTCACAGCTTGCTGGGTTCAAATCTTAACGGTGATGATGGGTAACTTGAATGTGCATCGTTAGTCCAAACCATCACCCTGGTTCAAACCTCGGTGTCGACACTGACACCAATTTTCACCCCGCTCCTTTCTCGTGGTAGGAAAGTGGCTACACGTGGAAAGCGGTACTCACGTCCTTCGGAGGGGACGTTAAATTGCGGTCCCGGGAGCAGGACTACACACCCCTGCCTCGTTACTTCAGGGCACTATTCGAAAAGAGAAGGCGAGATTCGCCGTTGTCTTTCCACGCACAAAAAAATTGGAACCTCAATAATTTCCGACTAAGGATTTCCTTAGTCTGCTGAAACACCTTCGGGTGGACGCATAATACGAGGCATATCATATCATATCCAAACCATCAGCTATAAGGTCGGTAGGACCTGTCATTTGAAAACTACAATCTATATATGCTCTAGAGTCTAGAGTCTAGCCGCTTGGAAGATGACGAACTTAGTATGTCAGTGAATGGAACAATTAATTATGTCTACGGCACCTTTAGTTTAGTTAGGTTTCTCTAGTGCATTATATGCTGCAGTTCAGTTTAATTGCATTTGTTATGCCAAAGTAGTTTAGAACTCCAAACAAGCAACACATAATATTTTGCCAATTACAATATTTTTTATGGACAATCACCCAGGAATGAAACAGGACGCGAAACGAAAAGCATTATTCAGCACTTTAATCGTTACTATGCAGTAGCATATACCGTGAGGTTTCCTGTTCACGTGTGAAAATATAGTACGTTGACATGCTATAGTATCTCAAAAGTGCCGTGAACACCAAATATGCAACATATATACAAATGATCACTGATATGTGTATGGTCTGATCATGGAGGTAAAACAGTCTGTATTTACCTTCATGGTCTGATCAAGTAACCTCACCAGGTTATATCAGCGAACTGCTACTCTTAGCATCTCCCTGATTATATACTGCTATTAGAACACACCGGCTAATGCAAGAAGGAGAGAGAGAGTGAGAGGGGTGGGGAAGGGGGAGGGGATGTAGGCGCGTAGCCAGGAATTTGCCAAGGGAGGGGCGAAAATGTAGACAAATTTTCAGAGCCGTAGATACGGCATTGCATACTATCTAAGCGTAGCGCCACCATGAGTTGGCGCGAAGCGTACAAGAAAATTTTGGCTGAAAATGCCTCCCAGATCGCTGGAAATGGCACTTCCCAGGCCTTGTAAGTTGCATCTTAGCATTTTCTCTTTTGAAATTACTAGCGATATCATAAAAACATTTAATTTTTTTTTTTTAAATAGGCTCAAGAGGGGGGGGGGCGGCTGCCCCCTTCGCCCCCCCCCCTTGGCTACGCGCCTGGGGGGATGTTTGATGTGGACCATTAATAAAGTCGTTTGTCATTCATTTCATTTCCTTTTATTTTTACTTCTTTGTTGAAAAGGCTGCTTCAGATTGACTAATTGTAATCGGCAAATGGTTACCGTAACTTGCTAGGAACTGGTTACCAACTATTTAAGGTCCAAGATGTTCCGTATACATTCCTCCTTAACACTCGATATCATCAAAATAAGGTGATCTCAAATTAAGGCCGTGGTTTAAGTTCTTAATGGGTAAACGCACCCTCGTAAGATAGCTGTTCCCTTAGGAATTCATATCGTATCCCATTCCATGATCATGTAGGTTCTTAGGAACCCGAGAACCCAATGTTATCGTCACTTAAAACAAACCATCGTTACTCATCAGTAAACAGATTTCCCATGCGCCGCTATAAGAAGGAATCACGTTATGTAAAAACTTACTTTTTCCAAAATGTAATCAGTTACTCACTCTCGGTGGTATATTGATGGGCTCAAATACTTGGTGGGTGCAGGGGCAGGATTGAACCTCCCCTACATCGTCAGTCGGGGTACAATACTCCACGTACTGGGCCCGAAACGCCTTCAGACGCGCGGATCAAACTTGTGTGTATGGGCAGGCTGGGGGGGGGGGGGTATATTTCCCCTTTTTTAAATATTCCTATATATGCACAACCTATAAGTATAGACCTCATATTTATATATGCATAATGATGTACCAATTCCCGCCTTAACTAATACTTGTCTTCTTTTATAGGGGTTCAGGGGCAACCACCCCCCCCCCCCTTCCCGACACAGTTATCCGCTGCCGCCAGTATAGCATGTAGTCTGGTTTCAAGTACTTAAGAGAAAAAAGTAGACAACTTTCAAAACCTTTTGGTTGATATTTCCTTTTTTCTTTAATTAATACGAAGAAGTGGCTGGGTAACGAAATAGTAAAAATAGGAATAAATAAAAATACCTTTAACTGTGTCGCTAATGTATCTTCATCTTGAAAAAAGATCTGTGAATTTGTCTAAAGTTTATCAATTACCATCTTGATTTGAGTCATATGTCAGATGTAAGCATGAACGAATTTGGCGCGTAGCTTTAAAATGAGGTTGTCATGGGAAGTAGTCCGGTGAGTCAGTGGATATGGTGACTAATGGACATGTAAATTACATCATGCAAATTACAATTCATTTGAGTTCAAAAAGGGGAAAAAGGTGCATAGGTGCACGAAAACAAACCAATTGATCCATTTGCCAATCATAATGTTATGTATATAATAATCTTATGTTTACTTTGGACAAGCCTATACTACGAGGTTTCTTTCTCACTTGTGTGCGGGAAAAATAGTACGTTGACAGGCGTGTATCGTAAAAGTGCCTTGGAACGCCAAATATGCAAGAACGGTCGAGGGTCCGATCAAGAAACCCTCTGCCGGTTAGATACTGTAATAAGAACACAGTGGCTGGTGCAAGAAGGAGAGAGAGAGGCGGGAGGGTGTGGCGGGGAGAGAGGGGGAGGAGGGGGTGGGGGTGGACCATGCACTTTTGGGTACAAGTTATTAACAGTTAAATGAAATTATGTCTTCCCTATGTCCGTTAGAAACCACAGTACCCTGCATACCGGGTAACATAATACGTGAATTACACTCAAGTTTATTTCGATACAAGTTACAGAATTACGTAAGGGTGGTACTTCAAAATCATAGATACTTAGACTTTACTGATAATGACATTTTTGAACGAAAAAAATGGAATTTTAGTCAAAATGTTGCAAACTATTGACAATAATCAATACCGTAATGTGTACAATATTTTTATTTATTTTTCAGATGACCAATGTGTCTGTTCTCCGTCCAGTGAGGTATGTTACGTCTCTATGGACACCCCTATGACGTACGATGAGGCAAGCACTCACTGTGGTAAACTTGACCAAGGCAGTTTAGTTAAGCTGGATCCAGCCCCTCAAGTCATGGTAAGAATGGATGGGTGACAACGTTATCAATGTACAGTAAATGACACAATTACCCCTACCCCCACACCCCCTGCCTTCTGCCAAGCGTCATGCCCACCTACCTTCCTGTACATACGTCACGCACATATTTAGCTTCGGTTGGATCTCTAAGAACTGAGTGGGGCTAGGGATGGGAGCAGAAGTGGGAATAGAAGGGTGGGCTATGGATGAGAGAGGAATTTGGAGTGGAAGGGTGGGGCTAGGGTGAGAGGAGAAGTGGGAGTAGAAGGGTGGGGCTAGGGATGAGAGAGGAAGTGGAAGGGTGGGGAAGAGATGGGAGAGGAAGTCGGAGTGAAAGGGTGGGCCAATACTTGGAGCAGAAGTAGGAGTTGGAGGGCGGGGCTAAGGGTGGGAGCAAAAGTGGAAGTGGAAGGGTGGGACTAGGGGGAAGTAGAAGGGGTATGTTGATTAAAAATGTAAGCCAGATCTATAGCTATTACATCAATAATGTTCTTTATTACATTAACGTGGCTATTATGAAAACCTGATGTTTTATCATACTGCTCAATTCCTTTACAAGTTTAATGACAACTGAGTGATCAGTTGGAAGTAACAGTAAAAATAAAAAGGGAGGGCGGTCTTTCATGAGTTTCCGACGTCATCGAAGTCACCCTAACAGAAATCAATTTGTCAAAATCCCAGTCAGCACAATATCTCAAGGAAGCCTGTAATGTTCACTTGAGGTCAAGAATTTTTGCCGTCAGTCTAGAGGTCGTAATTTGTAAACCTTACAAAATCAATATCTTAAGAAGAGAAGGCCTCTGTGGATCTTATATTTTGTATGTAAAGCTGTACTAAGTATAGAATAGATAAGGTTGATCGATTTTAGTGTAGGTCATAGGTCAGTAGGGGTCAGCAAAGGTGAATAGATACAACGCAATGTCTCAAAAATGAAATCTGCGATCATCTCGTATTAAGTTCGCTACATTGATGGTACACATGGAGTACAGGAATCACATTATTGTTATAAGAAGTTAAAGGTCATTTAAGGTCAGCAGAGGTCAAAGTCTGGAAACTAATATAGGTATTATATATTTGACACGCTTCAATCAAGATAAAGCGATCTTTGCGTTCATGAACATTATGTATTTCTGTTGTCAAGGAAACTATTCAGAAAATCACGACGAAATACTCGAGGTTCTGGATAGGATTGGATGATACACAAACTGAAGGTGTGTACAGGTGGACTACAGATAGTACAACTCTAGATGATCAGAATCGAATGTAAGTAAAGACTTCACCATGCAAGTGAAAAATATTTATATCAACAACAACAAAAAATATTCATATCTTCGGGATACAATAACAAATTAAGGAAGCGGCTTCAAGTCTAGTCTTGGCCAAGTCGTTTGTAATACTCTTTTTCTCGCGTGCATACATGCATCAGGGTACGTTTATGCCTATCACGAATGTGCTTTCCCACTGTAATGTACATGCCCGAGGATCTATACTAGTATCAATCGGAAGCGTTGCAGGAGCGTATTCTGGGTATAGTACGGCAAATAGAGACGGGAAAGTGTCTTTGTGAAAAAAAAGGTACACTAGGCTGTTCATAATATGGTCTTAACAAGACTATACTTCAACTCGCGCAAAAGGGGTTTTCTCTCGATTTGTAAGCAATTGGTTAAATCCTCAACAGAATATTTCATAAGCGATCATCAGCGATATTTCATTATCTTAAATCGATGAAAATAATTCTTGTTTCCACAGAAAATTTCGATCTTATAACAATGAAGATTTGGACTGTGTCGTCATGGACGGAAGAGGAAATTTCAAGTTGAAAGACTGTAACGATAGGTTTTATGTCACATGTGAAACTGATGTCTGTGATGACGGTAAATAAAGATATATATATATATATATATATATATATATATATATATATATATATATATATATATATATATATATATATATATATATATATATATATATATATATATATATGTATATATATATATATATATATATATATATATATATATATATATATATATATATATATATATATATATATATATATATATATAGTTGGTTAGCATTATATTCGATCTCTAGAGTAAGGCAAAATACTTCACCAAAACAGAACTAGTATTGTTCGATGCAGGTGACAAACGCATACAGTGGAAGTACGACCTTCCTTACCGGTTTAGAACCTTTGGAATCCCGGTGGAGGCTGGAAGTTTTTTTTCACTGTTCTGTAGTTTCTACCTTTATCTGGGAAATTTCGTTTGTTCTTTTCACAGATGAGTGTTCATGTTACAACGTCAAGTTTGGAGCAGGCTTTGTCATAACCGCTAAGTTTGATAACAGATGTATTAGTACTTATAGAAAGGTTGGTACGTTTCTTGAACAAAGAAGGAACTGCCAAAGCACAGGGGCAATCGGGAAATTCAAACAACATGGAGAGGTGGTCCAGTTAGATCCATGGGACGAACTTAAGGTAAATAGACAAGTCCGCTATAAGCTGTTTCTGATTGAATCTGACCCTAAATGTTCTTACACGGTCACGCGGTGATTTGTTTCCCAAGCTTTGATAATTCTATGTAAGTGTGTTGATTGCGTAAGTTGTTGTTAACTAACTTTCAGGCAATGTGCAGTTTAATCATCTTTGTGAGTAAGGACTTAGAAATGTATGGGTCGCGAACATCATGGTAATCACGTGATGGATCGTCAAAGAGAAAGTTTGGGAAGCAAAGATTTAATTTCCAGATGGTTGAAACTCTGGCAACTATAACGAACTTTCAGGAATTCCATTTCAAAGAACAACATTAGTTTAATTGAAGCAAAAAGTTTTCTGTCAATTATTATACCGTAAACTTTGTCTTTTAGAAATAAACAGTTCTTAGATAAAGCGTCAGTAGTGCTATTATCTGTTTTATTCATACTGTTTAAATTTCTCGAATCTGATTGGTCCAGTGTCGTCAGTCTATGGATAATGCACATGCAGTAAATTCACCAGCGGATAAATTTGTTGCACTCTCGTTGATATAACTGAATGTACTCAGCCTACGGCATCGTGCATAGCTTGAGTTATACCCACGTTCGTGCATTATCCTACGATAAACATATAGTAGACCGTTGATTAGCCCCTAACTAAACGCATAGACTCGATCCATTATAAGAAAAAAGGTTATAAACTCTTAATTAAAAAAACAATATCAATAAACTCTGAGCTGTATGATGGTTAAAACAATATACGGAATCGAAATGAACTGGACTTAATTTCTATTATTAAACACTCGTGTCTATTGAGGTAAACCCATTAATAACGATCTAATTAATAGCAAAAAATTGTTCTGACCTTATTGGTAATACAACAGTGTGTAATGATGGATATTGACGGATAGCATCACTTTTCTTATATATATTTGTATATCTTCCCTTTCAGCAAATAGTTATGACACAGATAGCACACTTTGGAGAAAATGAGTTGACCTGGATACTCAATGACAAAACGACTGAGGATGAGATCATATTCACGTCAAACAACGAAACAGTCTCCACTGAGAGGTATGAACAGAGGTGGATTGCCTTATAGATATACCGGTGCGCTACTGGGTCAGTGGCACTCGAGGCGCCGCCAGATTTAGATATCTAAGAAGGCCAAGTTCCTCTTGTAGGCCGTTCCCAAGAACGCGGGCTTGCTTCAGGCATGCGTAGGTCGCGATATTTTCTAGTTTGTTTCAAGGCCCCGGCCCCACCGGTTGGAGGGTGGAGGTTGGGGTTGCGGTCTTACAATAATTTCTCCCGTGTATTTTATATACCGGAAATTATTTAGCAGGTAAATATTGTCCTGCCGAATAAAATTTACTTGACATCTTTTTCACGTCGAAGAGAAAATGTACCTAACTGTCATATTTGGATATCCAATATCATAGGAAAGGAAACACCTGGGAGCTGCTACTAGAGTAACAGCTCCCTGGAAACAGTATACCAAGGGAGTTGTTCTATAACAACTCCCTGCTGCTATATTAGAGTAACAGCTCCCTGGAAACAGTATCTTCATAGGCTCTCTTGTTCATAATGCTCATCCCTGTCATACTGGTGTGTTTGTTCGTTAGTTTTATTTGTTAAATAACCGTGCAGCCTTCCGCATAAAGGAACATTTTCTTCACTGAACTAGAATTTCATATTATTCTTGCAGATTTCCTGATTTTAATGCAGCTAATTCACCGTCATTGAATTGTGTTGTAGTAAACAATGTAACGGGCCTATTGGACTACGCTCACTGTGGACAAATGCATTATCCCTTTGTTTGTCAGGCAACCGATTGTTCAGGTAAGAATTCACGATGGTTGTCACCTATGGGACGCCGAAAGCGAATTTGATCTTGTCATCGTGTACCTTTTTTGTTATCAGTGTAAATTATCATTTTTTTGTCTGTGGTTAGTTTTCATCATGTCATTGAAAATGAATGAATGCCAGTACAAAGCTTATGAACCTTTTGGCGTTCTATAGTAGTGAACGGTACTGCAGGCTAAGGATCTGTGAGAAATTTGTGGACAAATTTAAAAGACAACGCGCCGAAATCACGGTGGCGAAGAAGCGACATGCACATTGACGACTTACACGGGTTGCAAAACGTTGAAACATTTGAAAGTGACCGTTTTTATACACTTACTACCATCTTGCCAAAATGTCAAAAACTTTGAAAATTAACGCTTGACTGTCTGGGAAGAACTTAAAAATCGGAAAATAGCAGTTATGACGAGATATATTCAGTCTGAAATTGCCGTTTTACACATTTGCTTTTATCTCGACAAAAAGGCGAAAATCTGATGTGCATGTCCCTTTTACACTTCCATACAAAACCCGACTCCAAAATGACCGTCTTATGTATAAGAAATCGTTTGGATGCGAGTTGTCGGCGGGGTGGGAGTGGGGTGGATGAGTGGTAAATGGTAGTTGTGGTCCGACAAGTAAGCATCCTGGTAAAATAACACATTCCAATCTTACCTTTGTTCACGTTTAGCCGCTTTGATTGTTGAAATTGTCACCATTTTTATTCAAACCTAGAAATTGTCATTGCTATAAATCGCAACCAACCTGTCAACGAGGATCGGTTTGTTAGCGAGGACATTACATGTCAGTATGTTATGTTGCACTATCAAATTACTTGAATCATCAAAAGATGGATCCGTTCATGACAATTTACTGGGCAAGGAGAGGTTACCAGGCGCGTATCCAGGATTTTCTAACCCGGGGGGGCGCGAATTACTATCTAAGCGGAGCGCCACCATCGGTTGGCGCGGAGCGTACAAGAAAATTTCTGGTTTTGATATCCCCCAGATCACCGGAAATGGCACTTCTCGGGCTTGAAAATGACCAACCAGATGTACACTTTTGCCTGAGTACCAAGTATTTCCCAGTAGTTTTGATTCCATCCATAACATTTTTGAAGATTGTCACCAGTCACACATCATGTTCGACCTGATTGCATATCCTGTGGATCATTGCTTTTGTAGGTGATTCTACGTCACGGCCCACAATATCCGAAAGCCCCACTTTTCATGGTTTTAAGCCCATTATTTGTTTAGAATTTGAAAATTCCCATTTCTCGTGAATAAAATCACTTCAAAACATACCCATAATGTTGCACAAAATTGAATCTATGGACAACCAATATAGAAAAACCCCCTTCAACCACTAACAGACAGGTCAAAATTGCACGAGTAGAGGGAAGTATGATGAAGAATGTTGGTGAGGAAATTTTGGAAAATTCCGACACAGTTAATTTATTGGTGTAGAAATATTGCAACCTCTTATAACGGCTATTATAAAACTTGGTTGAAGGAAATGAAAAATAGCAGATATTTCCGATATCAGATAACCGAACACGTACTACACACATAGGCGTAGGAGGCGGGGGCTGCAGCCCCCCCCCCCCCCAACCAGATTTTTTCCCCTGAAAATTCGGGCAATATGCTGAGAATTTTTCGGGCACCTACTGAAAGAAAAATTAATAGCAATGGTGTAGCTTAAGGAAATGAATAGTTTAAAAATGATCTCCTTGGTAATTAAAATAAAGTTCTAAGCTTGGCCGACTAATTCGCCATTACCACTGTAAAAGAGAGTTTTGACATAATTGGACCTGTATTCTTTTTCTCCATAAGACATTTGGTTGTTTACATTAGCATCCGGCGGTGTACTGCGCAACTTTGACGGACCGTACGGTACACGATGCGATGTAATGACCGATGCTTGCTTATATAATATTGACATTAACATGTTGAATGCGCGCGAAGCGCGCGAAAAATTTTGGTTATATTTTTCGGGCAAGTCGTTACAGCCCCCAAGTCCAATTGGGCTCCTACTACACACATAGACAGTTTTGAGGCTGTTCACCCTGGAACCTGCATTTTCATGCTCACTGATATGATGTGATATCTGCTCTTTGCTTTGCCAAGGGAGGGGCGAAGCCTGTAGGCAAACTATCTAAGCGTAGCGCCACCATCAGTTGGCGCGAAGCGTACAAGAAAATTTTGGCCCAAAATGCCTCCCCGATCGCTGGAAATGACACTTCCCAGGCCTTGTAAGTTGCATCTAAGCATTGTCTTTTTTGAAATTACTAGCGATATCATAAAGAAAGTTTGCTCGGGTGGGGGGGGGCGGTCGCCCCTTCCCGAAATGCGTCATGTTCCCCGACGACTCGGTTGAGTTCAAGACCAGCCACAGTTGGTTCCATAGCACAATTGTACAATTGTTTAAGGAGTCCATACACACACACGCGTTATGATAGACCATATATAGTATATAGATACATTAGTGAAAGAGGAAAAATGGAAACGTCAAAAATGGAGTTGTCGGTGTAAGGGGTAGGGTGAGGCGCACGTCCCCTCCGTAATCCTCGATCTGTCACTGGCTACCCTGTGTATATTATAGGGGTCAACGCTGTAATTATGACTGTTCCTCTTTCTCTTCCCGAGGTCTTGGCGTTTATCTTCTACTCCCTCCTGTTCTCCTTTCTTTTCCCTTTTCTCCTTATTTTCTCCTTTCTTTTCCCTTCCTTCCTCTCCTCCTTTTCTTTTTTCCCCCTCCTTTTCCCTTGTTTCTTCTCTTTTTTCTCTCCTCTTTTCCTTACCCGGGGGGCGCGGGCCCCCAACGCCCCCCCCCCTGGATACGCACCTGGTTACGTTAATGTTTTGGTTTGAAGTGTTGCCGTTTTAATGTTTTGGTTTAATGTGCTGCCGTTTTAATGTTTTGGTTTGATGTGTTGCCGTTTTATGAAATATATTGATAAATAGGATATATATCATGGAAATATCTCTCCAATAAGTTTCAGAAGAAATAAAAACATACATAAATAATACATTGGAACATTTTAACTTCATATTACAGTTCAGGTGACTTCGACGTCGCAACCGTCAGAGGCTTCATTCACATCATCAGTAAACAGTATCGACTCACATGGTACGAAAATAAATATCTAAAAAAAAAAAATAATCTAAAGCAAACAAGAAAATTAACAACGCAAAACCTACCCCCCCCCCTCCCCATGCACCCCCACTAAAAATATATAAATGAAGAAAGGCATAATGTAATGGCGTTATTTCTTCAATCATTCTTCTTTCAAACAAACATATATTAATAAATAAACAATTGTAAATCAATATCGGAATGTTTTAATTTCATTTTAAAGGTCAGGTGACTTTGACGTCACAACAATCAGAGGCGTCATTCACATCATCAGACAACATTCTCGACTCACATGGTACAAAAATATATATAATATCTAAGGCATGCAAGAAACTTAACAACGTGGCACCCCCATTCCACCTCCGCCCCCCCCCCCCTCCCGAAAGTAACCGTCTTGACAGTTATACAAAGCCAGTTTGACATAACTTAGTCTCATCTACTAATGCCACATTGACTGTAATCGAACTTAAAATACCCCCCCCCCCCTTTAAAGAGTACATTTTGAGTGACAAAGTAAAAGGTTAAAATAACATCAAATGTAGACAATCTACGTGTGTTTTCTCTCTTTACTTAGCATCTAAAACGCCCTCGGTAATGCTTGCTATTGGTCTAATTGTGTCATCGGTTACGATTATATTACTACTCGCTGTTGTCTTAACAGTCGCCTGCTGTAAATGGCAATCAAAAAGGTAAGTCCACAAGTTCAATACTCGAAAAGCAAAAAACTTTCTTCAAATTGTTGTCTTCAAGGGATGATCTTTTGATTAGAGCTGTTTGTTAATATAATACTTTCTGCTTTAACTAGCTACACCTTCGATTCGTCTAGATGCAGGTTACAAAAGGTGGTCAGTGGCGGCGTCGCCACGACTGTAAAGCGGTTTTGCCTATCACTTGAAAATTTACACACATCCGTTATGATTTTGTCGGATTTTGTCCAAAATCCCGACTTTCTTAATTCTTCTCAAAATTGTACCTGAGGTGTGTGGCGTCCTTTGGATTCCTTTCCAGGTGACAAGAGTAGTATAAACACTCATATTTTGGTGGAAAATGAAAATTAAAAGCCATATCTCGACGTCATTTAATATGGAATTTAAATGAGTAAAACTTCGTCATATGCCACTCTTGTCTCGAGAGAAGCGTCTAGTGGGTGCTGGTAGTCCGTTCTACGTATCCTGAGAAAAATTTGAAAACTTTCATTTTTGGCCCAAATATGACGATTTTGTAAGGCGATTATGATTTTGTCGGAATTTGGCCAAAATCACGACTTTTTTAATTCTTCTCAAAATTGTACCTGAGGTGTGTGGCGTCCCTTTGGATTCCTTTCCAGGTGACAAGAGTAGTATAAACACTCATATTTTGGTGGAAAAATGAAAATTAAAAACCATATCTCGACGTCATTTAATATGGAATTTAAATGAGTAAAACTTCGTCTTATGCCACTTTTGTCTCGAGAGAAGCGTCTAGTGGGTGCTGGTAATCCGTTCTACGTATCCTGAGAGAAATTTGAAAACTCTCATATTTGGCCCAAATTTGACGATTTTGTAAGACTATACCCTTATGATTTTGTCGGATTTTGGCCAAAATCACGACTTTTTTAATTCTTCCCAAAATTGTACCTCGGATGTGTGGCGCCCTTTGGATTCCTTTTCAGGTGACAAGAGTAGTATAAACACTCATATTTTGGTGGAAAAATGAAAATTAAAAACCATATCTCGACGTCATTTAATATGGAATTTAAATGAGTAAAACTTCGTCTTATGCCACTTTTGTCTCGAGAGAAGCGTCTAGTGGGTGCTGGTAGTCCGTTCTACGTATCCTGAGAGAAATTTGAAAACTTTCATTTTTGGCCCAAATATGACGATTTTGTAAGGCTATACCCTTATGATTTTGTCGGATTTTGGCCAAAATCACGACTTTTTTAATTCTTCCCAAAATTGTACCTGAGGTGTGTGGCGTCCCTTTGGATTCCTATCCAGGTGACAAGAGTAGTATAAACACTCATATTTTGGTGGAAAAATGAAAATTAAAAACCATATCTCGACGTCATTTAATATGATATTTAAATGAGTAAAACTTCGTCTCATGCCACTTTTGTCTCGAGAGAAGCGTCTAGTGGGTGCTGGTAGTCCGTTCTACGTATCCTGAGAGAAATTTGAAAACTCTCATATTTGGCCCAAATATGACGATTTTGTAAGGCTATACCCTTATGATTTTGTCGGATTTTGGCCAAAATCACGACTTTTTTAATTCTTCCCAAAATTGTACCTGAGGTGTGTGGCGCCCTTTGGATTCCTTTCCAGGTGACAAGAGTAGTATAAACACTCATATTTTGGTGGGAAAATGAAAATGAAAACCATATCTCGACGTCATTTAATATGGAATTTAAATGAATAAAACTTCGTCTTATGCCACTTTTGTCTCGAGAGAAGCGTCTAGTGGGTGCTGGTAGTCCGTTCTACGTATCCTGAGAGAAATTTGAAAACTTTCATTTTTGGCCCAAATATGACGATTTTGTAAGGCTATACCCTTATGATTTTGTCGGATTTTGGCCAAAATCCCGACTTTTTTAATTCTTCCCAAAATTGTACCTGAGGTATTTGGCGTCCCTTTGGATTCCTTTCCAGGTGACAAGAGTAGTATAAACACTCATATTTTGGTGGAAAAATGAAAATTAAAAACCATATCTCGACGTCATTTAATATGGAATTTAAATGAATAAAACTTCGTCTCATGCCACTTTTGTCTCGAGAGAAGCGTCTAGTGGGTGTTGGTAGTCCGTTCTACGTATCCTGAGAGAAATTTGAAAACTCTCATATTTGGCCCAAATTTGACGATTTTGTAAGGCTATATATACCCTTATGATTTTGTCGGATTTTGGCCAAAATCACGACTTTTTTAATTCTTCTCAAAATTGTACCTGAGGTGTGTGGCGTCCCTTTGATTCCTTTCCAGGTGACAAGAGTAGTATAAACACTCATATTTTGGTGGAAAAATGAAAATTAAAAACCATATCTCGACGTCATTTAATATGGAATTTAAATGAGTAAAACTTCGTCTTATGCCACTTTTGTCTCGAGAGAAGCGTCTAGTGGGTGCTGGTAGTCCGTTCTACGTATCCTGAGAGAAATTTGAAAACTCTCAAATTTGGCCCAAATATGACGATTTTGTAAGGCTATACCCTTATGATTTTGTCGGATTTTGGCCAAAATCACGACTTTTTTAATTCTTCCCAAAATTGTACCTGAGGTGTGTGGCGTCCCTTTGGATTCCTTTCCAGGTGACAAGAGTAGTATAAACACTCATATTTTGGTGGAAAAATGAAAATTAAAAACCATATCTCGACGTCATTTAATATGGAATTTAAATGAGTAAAACTTCGTCTGATGCCACTTTTGTCTCGAGAGAAGCGTCTAGTGGGTGCTGGTAGTCCGTTCTACGTATCCTGAGAGAAATTTGAAAACTCTCATATTTGGCCCAAATTTGACGATTTTGTAAGACTATTCCCTTATGATTTTGTCGGATTTTGGCCAAAATCACGACTTTTTTAATTCTTCCCAAAATTGTACCTGAGGTTTGTGGCGCCCTTTGGATTCCTTTCCAGGTGACAAGAGTAGTATAAACACTCATATTTTGGTGGAAAAATGAAACTTAAAAACCATTTCTCGACGTCATTTAATATGGAATTTAAATGGGTAAAACTTCCGTCTTATGCCACTTTTGTCTCGAGAGAAGCGTCTAGTGGGTGCTGGTAGTCCGTTCTACGTATCCTGAGAGAAATTTGAAAACTTTCATTTTTGGCCCAAATATGACGATTTTGTAAGGCTATACTTTTATGATTTTGTCGGATTTTGGCCAAAATCCCGACTTTTTTAATTCTTCCCAAAATTGTACCTGAGGTATTTGGCGTCCTTTGGATTCCTTTCCAGGTGACAAGAGTAGTATCAACACTCATATTTTGGTGGAAAAATGAAAATTAAAAACCATATCTCGACGTCATTTAATATGGAATTTAAATGAATAAAACTTCGTCTCATGCCACTTTTGTCTCGAGAGAAGCGTCTAGTGGGTGCTGGTAATCCGTTCTACGTATCCTGAGAGAAATTTGAAAACTCTCATATTTGGCCCAAATTTGAAGATTTTGTAAGACTATACCCTTATGATTTTGTCGGATTTTGGCCAAAATCACGACTTTTTTAATTCTTCTCAAAATTGTACCTCGGATGTGTGGCGCCCTTTGGATTCCTTTCCAGGTGACAAGAGTAGTATAAACACTCATATTTTGGTGGGAAAATGAAAATGAAAACCATATCTCGACGTCATTTAATATGGAATTTAAATGAATAAAACTTCGTCTTATGCCACTTTTGTCTCGAGAGAAGCGTCTAGTGGGTGCTGGTAGTCCGTTCTACGTATCCTGAGAGAAATTTGAAAACTTTCATTTTTGGCCCAAATATGACGATTTTGTAAGGCTATACCCTTATGATTTTGTCGGATTTTGGCCAAAATCACGACTTTTTTAATTCTTCCCAAAATTGTACCTGAGGTGTGTGGCGTCCCTTTGGATTCCTTTCCAGGTGACAAGAGTAGTATAAACACTCATATTTTGGTGGAAAAATGAAAATTAAAAACCATATCTCGACGTCATTTAATATGGAATTTAAATGAGTAAAACTTCGTCTTATGCCACTTTTGTCTCGAGAGAAGCGTCTAGTGGGTGCTGGTAGTCCGTTCTACGTATCCTGAGAGAAATTTGAAAACTTTCATTTTTGGCCCAAATATGACGATTTTGTAAGGCTATACCCTTATGATTTTGTCGGATTTTGGCCAAAATCCCGACTTTTTTAATTCTTCCCAAAATTGTACCTGAGGTATTTGGCGTCCCTTTGGATTCCTTTCCAGGTGACAAGAGTAGTATCAACACTCATATTTTGGTGGAAAAATGAAAATTAAAAACCATATCTCGACGTCATTTAATATGGAATTTAAATGAGTAAAACTTCGTCTTATGCCACTTTTGTCTCGAGAGAAGCGTCTAGTGGGTGCTGGTAGTCCGTTCTACGTATCCTGAGAGAAATTTGAAAACTTTCATTTTTGGCCCAAATATGACGATTTTGTAAGGCTATACCCTTATGATTTTGTCGGATTTTGGCCAAAGTCACGACTTTTTTAATTCTTCCCAAAATTGTACCTGAGGTGTGTGGCGTCCCTTTGGATTCCTTTCCAGGTGACAAGAGTAGCATAAACACTCATATTTTGGTGGAAAAATGAAAATTAAAAACCATATCTCGACGTCATTTAATATGATATTTAAATGAGTAAAACTTCGTCTCATGCCACTTTTGTCTCGAGAGAAGCGTCTAGTGGGTGCTGGTAGTCCGTTCTACGTATCCTGAGAGAAATTTGAAAACTTTCATTTTTGGCCCAAATATGACGATTTTGTAAGGTTATACCCTTATGATTTTGTCGGATTTTGGCCAAAATCACGACTTTTTTAATTCTTCCCAAAATTGTACCTGAGGTGTGTGGCGTCCCTTTGGATTCCTTTCCAGGTGACAAGAGTAGTATAAACACTCATATTTTGGTGGAACAATGAAAATTAAAAACCATATCTCGACGTCATTTAATATGGAATTTAAATGAGTAAAACTTCGTCTTATGCCACTTTTGTCTCGAGAGAAGCGTCTAGTGGGTGCTGGTAGTCCGTTCTACGTATCCTGAGAGAAATTTGAAAACTTTCATTTTTGGCCCAAATATGACGATTTTGTAAGACTATACCCTTATGATTTTGTCGGATTTTGGCCAAAAACACGACTTTTTTAATTCTTCCCAAAATTGTACCTGAGGTATTTGGCGTCCCTTTGGATTCCTTTCCAGGTGACAAGAGTAGTATAAACACTCATATTTTGGTGGAAAAATGAAAATGAAAACCATATCTCGACGTCATTTAATATGGAATTTAAATGACAAAAACTTCGTCTAATGCCACTTTTGTCTCGAGAGAAGCGTCTAGTGGGTGCTGGTAATCCGTTCTACGTATCCTGAGAGAAATTTGAAAACTCTCATATTTGGCCCAAATTTGACGACTTTGTAAGACTATACCCTTATGATTTTGTCGGATTTTGGCCAAAATCACGACTTTTTTAATTCTTCTCAAAATTGTACCTGAGGTGTGTGGCGTCCTTTGGATTCCTTTCCAGGTGACAAGAGTAGTATAAACACTCATATTTTGGTGGAAAAATGAAAATTAAAAACCATTTCTCGACGTCATTTAATATGGATTTTAAATGAGTAAAACTTCCGTCTTATGCCACTTTTGTCTCGAGAGAAGCGTCTAGTGGGTGCTGGTAGTCCGTTCTACGTATCCTGAGAGAAATTTGAAAACTTTCATTTTTGGCCCAAATTTGACGATTTTGTAAGGCTATACCCTTATGATTTTGTCGGATTTTGGCCAAAATCACGACTTTTTTAATTCTTCTCAAAATTGTACCTGAGGTGTGTGGCGTCCCTTTGATTCCTTTCCAGGTGACAAGAGTAGTATAAACACTCATATTTTGGTGGAAAAATGAAAATTAAAAACCATATCTCGACGTCATTTAATATGGAATTTAAATGAATAAAACTTCGTCTCATGCCACTTTTGTCTCGAGAGAAGCGTCTAGTGGGTGCTGGTAGTCCGTTCTACGTATCCTGAGAGAAATTTGAAAACTTTCATTTTTGGCCCAAATATGACGATTTTGTAAGGCTATACCCTTATGATTTTGTCGGATTTTGGCCAAAATCACGACTTTTTTAATTCTTCCCAAAATTGTACCTGAGGTGTGTGGCGCTCTTTGGATTCCTATCCAGGTGACAAGAGTAGTATAAACACTCATATTTTGGTGGAAAAATGAAAATGAAAACCATATCTCGACGTCATTTAATATGGAATTTAAATGACAAAAACTTCGTCTAATGCCACTTTTGTCTCGAGAGAAGCGTCTAGTGGGTGCTGGTAATCCGTTCTACGTATCCTGAGAGAAATTTGAAAACTCTCATATTTGGCCCAAATTTGACGACTTTGTAAGACTATACCCTTATGATTTTGTCGGATTTTGGCCAAAATCACGACTTTTTTAATTCTTCTCAAAATTGTACCTGAGGTGTGTGGCGTCCTTTGGATTCCTTTCCAGGTGACAAGAGTAGTTATAAACACTCATATTTTGGTGGAAAAATGAAAATTAAAAACCATATCTCGACGTCATTTAATATGGAATTTAAATGAGTAAAACTTCGTCTTCTGCCACTTTTGTCTCGAGAGAAGCGTCTAGTGGGTGCTGGTAATCCGTTCTACGTATCCTGAGAGAAATTTGAAAACTCTCATTTTTGGCCCAAATTTGACGATTTTGTAAGACTATACCCTTATGATTTTGTCGGATTTTGGCCAAAATCACGACTTTTTTAATTCTTCCCAAAATTGTACCTGAGGTTTGTGGCGCCCTTTGGATTCCTTTCCAGGTGACAAGAGTAGTATAAACACTCATATTTTGGTGGAAAAATGAAAATTAAAAACCATATCTCGACGTCATTTAATATGGAATTTAAATGAGTAAAACTTCGTCTTATGCCACTTTTGTCTCGAGAGAAGCGTCTAGTGGGTGCTGGTAGTCCGTTCTACGTATCCTGAGAGAAATTTGAAAACTTTCATTTTTGGCCCAAATATGACGATTTTGTAAGACTATACCCTTATGATTTTGTCGGATTTTGGCCAAAAACACGACTTTTTTAATTCTTCCCAAAATTGTACCTGAGGTATTTGGCGTCCCTTTGGATTCCTTTCCAGGTGACAAGAGTAGTATAAACACTCATATTTTGGTGGAAAAATGAAAATGAAAACCATATCTCGACGTCATTTAATATGGAATTTAAATGACAAAAACTTCGTCTAATGCCACTTTTGTCTCGAGAGAAGCGTCTAGTGGGTGCTGGTAATCCGTTCTACGTATCCTGAGAGAAATTTGAAAACTCTCATATTTGGCCCAAATTTGACGACTTTGTAAGACTATACCCTTATGATTTTGTCGGATTTTGGCCAAAATCACGACTTTTTTAATTCTTCTCAAAATTGTACCTGAGGTGTGTGGCGTCCTTTGGATTCCTTTCCAGGTGACAAGAGTAGTATAAACACTCATATTTTGGTGGAAAAATGAAAATTAAAAACCATTTCTCGACGTCATTTAATATGGATTTTAAATGAGTAAAACTTCCGTCTTATGCCACTTTTGTCTCGAGAGAAGCGTCTAGTGGGTGCTGGTAGTCCGTTCTACGTATCCTGAGAGAAATTTGAAAACTTTCATTTTTGGCCCAAATTTGACGATTTTGTAAGGCTATACCCTTATGATTTTGTCGGATTTTGGCCAAAATCACGACTTTTTTAATTCTTCTCAAAATTGTACCTGAGGTGTGTGGCGTCCCTTTGATTCCTTTCCAGGTGACAAGAGTAGTATAAACACTCATATTTTGGTGGAAAAATGAAAATTAAAAACCATATCTCGACGTCATTTAATATGGAATTTAAATGACTAAAACTTCGTCTCATGCCACTTTTGTCTCGAGAGAAGCGTCTAGTGGGTGCTGGTAATCCGTTCTACGTATCCTGAGAGAAATTTGAAAACTCTCATTTTTGGCCCAAATTTGACGATTTTGTAAGACTTTACCCTTATGATTTTGTCGGATTTTGGCCAAAATCACGACTTTTTTAATTCTTCCCAAAATTGTACCTGAGGTTTGTGGCGCCCTTTGGATTCCTTTCCAGGTGACAAGAGTAGTATAAACACTCATATTTTGGTGGAAAAATGAAAATTAAAAACCATATCTCGACGTCATTTAATATGGAATTTAAATGAATAAAACTTCGTCTGATGCCACTTTTGTCTCGAGAGAAGCGTCTAGTGGGTGCTGGTAGTCCGTTCTACGTATCCTGAGAGAAATTTGAAAACTTTCATTTTTGGCCCAAATTTGACGATTTTGTAAGGCTATACCCTTATGATTTTGTCGGATTTTGGCCAAAATCACGACTTTTTTAATTCTTCTCAAAATTGTACCTGAGGTGTGTGGCGTCCCTTTGATTCCTTTCCAGGTGACAAGAGTAGTATAAACACTCATATTTTGGTGGAAAAATGAAAATTAAAAACCATATCTCGACGTCATTTAATATGGAATTTAAATGACTAAAACTTCGTCTCATGCCACTTTTGTCTCGAGAGAAGCGTCTAGTGGGTGCTGGTAATCCGTTCTACGTATCCTGAGAGAAATTTGAAAACTCTCATTTTTGGCCCAAATTTGACGATTTTGTAAGACTATACCCTTATGATTTTGTCGGATTTTGGCCAAAATCACGACTTTTTTAATTTTTCCCAAAATTGTACCTGAGGTTTGTGGCGCCCTTTGGATTCCTTTCCAGGTGACAAGAGTAGTATAAACACTCATATTTTGGTGGAAAAATGAAAATTAAAAACCATATCTCGACGTCATTTAATATGGAATTTAAATGAGTAAAACTTCCGTCTTATGCCACTTTTGTCTCGAGAGAAGCGTCTAGTGGGTGCTGGTAGTCCGTTCTACGTATCCTGAGAGAAATTTGAAAACTTTCATTTTTGGCCCAAATTTGACGATTTTGTAAGGCTATACCCTTATGATTTTGTCGGATTTTGGCCAAAATCACGACTTTTTTAATTCTTCTCAAAATTGTACCTGAGGTGTGTGGCGTCCCTTTGGATTCCTTTCCAGGTGACAAGAGTAGCATAAACACTCATATTTTGGTGGAAAAATAAAAATTAAAAACCATATCTCGACGTCATTTAATATGATATTTAAATGAGTAAAACTTCGTCTCATGCCACTTTTGTCTCGAGAGAAGCGTCTAGTGGGTGCTGGTAGTCCGTTCTACGTATCCTGAGAGAAATTTGAAAACTTTCATTTTTGGCCCAAATATGACGATTTTGTAAGGCTATATACCCTTATGATTTTGTCGGATTTTGGCCAAAATCACGACTTTTTTAATTCTTCTCAAAATTGTACCTGAGGTGTGTGGCGTCCCTTTGATTCCTTTCCAGGTGACAAGAGTAGTATAAACACTCATATTTTGGTGGAAAAATGAAAATTAAAAACCATATCTCGACGTCATTTAATATGGAATTTAAATGACTAAAACTTCGTCTTATGCCACTTTTGTCTCGAGAGAAGCGTCTAGTGGGTGCTGGTAATCCGTTCTACGTATCCTGAGAGAAATTTGAAAACTCTCATTTTTGGCCCAAATTTGACGATTTTGTAAGACTATACCCTTATGATTTTGTCGGATTTTTTCCAAAATCACGACTTTTTTAATTCTTCCCAAAATTGTACCTGAGGTTTGTGGCGCCCTTTGGATTCCTTTCCAGGTGACAAGAGTAGTATAAACACTCATATTTTGGTGGAAAAATGAAAATTAAAAACCATATCTCGACGTCATTTAATATGGAATTTAAATGAGTAAAACTTCGTCTTATGCCACTTTTATCTCGAGAGAAGCGTCTAGTGGGTGCTGGTATTCCGTTCTACGTATCCTGAGAGAAATTTGAAAACTCTCATATTTGGCCCAAATTTGACGATTTTGTAAGGCTATACCCTTATGATTTTGTCGGATTTTGGCCAAAATCACGACTTTTTTAATTCTTCTCAAAATTGTACCTGAGGTGTGTGGCGTCCCTTTGATTCCTTTCCAGGTGACAAGAGTAGTATAAACACTCATATTTTGGTGGAAAAATGAAAATTAAAAACCATATCTCGACGTCATTTAATATGGAATTTAAATGACTAAAACTTCGTCTCATGCCACTTTTGTCTCGAGAGAAGCGTCTAGTGGGTGCTGGTAATCCGTTCTACGTATCCTGAGAGAAATTTGAAAACTCTCATTTTTGGCCCAAATTTGACGATTTTGTAAGACTATACCCTTATGATTTTGTCGGATTTTGGCCAAAATCACGACTTTTTTAATTTTTCCCAAAATTGTACCTGAGGTTTGTGGCGCCCTTTGGATTCCTTTCCAGGTGACAAGAGTAGTATAAACACTCATATTTTGGTGGAAAAATGAAAATTAAAAACCATATCTCGACGTCATTTAATATGGAATTTAAATGAGTAAAACTTCGTCTTATGCCACTTTTGTCTCGAGAGAAGCGTCTAGTGGGTGCTGGTATTCCGTTCTACGTATCCTGAGAGAAATTTGAAAACTCTCATATTTGGCCCAAATTTGACGATTTTGTAAGACTATACCCTTATGATTTTGTCGGATTTTTTCCAAAATCACGACATTTTTAATTCTTCTCAAAATTGTACCTGAGGTGTGTGGCGTCCTTTGGATTCCTTTCCAGGTGACAAGAGTAGTATAAACACTCATATTTTGGTGGAAAAATGAAAATTAAAAACCATTTCTCGACGTCATTTAATATGGATTTTAAATGAGTAAAACTTCCGTCTTATGCCACTTTTGTCTCGAGAGAAGCGTCTAGTGGGTGCTGGTAGTCCGTTCTACGTATCCTGAGAGAAATTTGAAAACTTTCATTTTTGGCCCAAATTTGACGATTTTGTAAGGCTATACCCTTATGATTTTGTCGGATTTTGGCCAAAATCACGACTTTTTTAATTCTTCTCAAAATTGTACCTGAGGTGTGTGGCGTCCCTTTGATTCCTTTCCAGGTGACAAGAGTAGTATAAACACTCATATTTTGGTGGAAAAATGAAAATTAAAAACCATATCTCGACGTCATTTAATATGGAATTTAAATGACTAAAACTTCGTCTCATGCCACTTTTGTCTCGAGAGAAGCGTCTAGTGGGTGCTGGTAATCCGTTCTACGTATCCTGAGAGAAATTTGAAAACTCTCATTTTTGGCCCAAATTTGACGATTTTGTAAGACTATACCCTTATGATTTTGTCGGATTTTGGCCAAAATCACGACTTTTTTAATTTTTCCCAAAATTGTACCTGAGGTTTGTGGCGCCCTTTGGATTCCTTTCCAGGTGACAAGAGTAGTATAAACACTCATATTTTGGTGGAAAAATGAAAATTAAAAACCATATCTCGACGTCATTTAATATGGAATTTAAATGAGTAAAACTTCGTCTTATGCCACTTTTGTCTCGAGAGAAGCGTCTAGTGGGTGCTGGTATTCCGTTCTACGTATCCTGAGAGAAATTTGAAAACTCTCATATTTGGCCCAAATTTGACGATTTTGTAAGACTATACCCTTATGATTTTGTCGGATTTTTTCCAAAATCACGACTTTTTTAATTCTTCTCAAAATTGTACCTGAGGTGTGTGGCGTCCTTTGGATTCCTTTCCAGGTGACAAGAGTAGTATAAACACTCATATTTTGGTGGAAAAATGAAAATTAAAAACCATTTCTCGACGTCATTTAATATGGATTTTAAATGAGTAAAACTTCCGTCTTATGCCACTTTTGTCTCGAGAGAAGCGTCTAGTGGGTGCTGGTAGTCCGTTCTACGTATCCTGAGAGAAATTTGAAAACTTTCATTTTTGGCCCAAATTTGACGATTTTGTAAGGCTATACCCTTATGATTTTGTCGGATTTTGGCCAAAATCACGACTTTTTTAATTCTTCTCAAAATTGTACCTGAGGTGTGTGGCGTCCCTTTGATTCCTTTCCAGGTGACAAGAGTAGTATAAACACTCATATTTTGGTGGAAAAATGAAAATTAAAAACCATATCTCGACGTCATTTAATATGGAATTTAAATGACTAAAACTTCGTCTTATGCCACTTTTGTCTCGAGAGAAGCGTCTAGTGGGTGCTGGTAATCCGTTCTACGTATCCTGAGAGAAATTTGAAAACTCTCATTTTTGGCCCAAATTTGACGATTTTGTAAGACTATACCCTTATGATTTTGTCGGATTTTGGCCAAAATCAAGACTTTTTTAATTCTTCCCAAAATTGTACCTGAGGTTTGTGGCGCCCTTTGGATTCCTTTCCAGGTGACAAGAATAGTATAAACACTCATATTTTGGTGGAAAAATGAAAATTAAAAACCATATCTCGACGTCATTTAATATGGAATTTAAATGACTAAAACTTCGTCTTATGCCACTTTTGTCTCGAGAGAAGCGTCTAGTGGGTGCTGGTATTCCGTTCTACGTATCCTGAGAGAAATTTGAAAACTCTCATATTTGGCCCAAATTTGACGATTTTGTAAGGCTATACCCTTATGATTTTGTCGGATTTTGGCCAAAATCACGACTTTTTTAATTCTTCTCAAAATTGTACCTGAGGTGTGTGGCGTCCCTTTGATTCCTTTCCAGGTGACAAGAGTAGTATAAACACTCATATTTTGGTGGAAAAATGAAAATTAAAAACCATATCTCGACGTCATTTAATATGGAATTTAAATGACTAAAACTTCGTCTTATGCCACTTTTGTCTCGAGAGAAGCGTCTAGTGGGTGCTGGTAATCCGTTCTACGTATCCTGAGAGAAATTTGAAAACTCTCATTTTTGGCCCAAATTTGACGATTTTGTAAGACTATACCCTTATGATTTTGTCGGATTTTGGCCAAAATCACGACTTTTTTAATTCTTCCCAAAATTGTACCTGAGGTTTGTGGCGCCCTTTGGATTCCTTTCCAGGTGACAAGAGTAGTATAAACACTCATATTTTGGTGGAAAAATGAAAATTAAAAACCATATCTCGACGTCATTTAATATGGAATTTAAATGAGTAAAACTTCGTCTTATGCCACTTTTGTCTCGAGAGAAGCGTCTAGTGGGTGCTGGTATTCCGTTCTACGTATCCTGAGAGAAATTTGAAAACGCTCATATTTGGCCCAAATTTGACGATTTTGTAAGACTATACCCTTATGATTTTGTCGGATTTTGGCCAAAATCACGACTTTTTTAATTCTTCCCAAAATTGTACCTGAGGTGTGTGGCGTCCCTTTGGATTCCTTTCCAGGTGACAAGAGTAGCATATAGGCTATACCCTTATGATTTTGTCGGATTTTGGCCAAAATCACGACTTTTTTAATTCTTCCCAAAATTGTACCTGAGGTATTTGGCGTCCCTTTGGATTCCTTCCCAGGTGACAAGAGTAGTATAAACACTCATATTTTGGTGGAAAAATGAAAATTAAAAACCATATCTCGACGTCATTTAATATGGAATTTAAATGAATAAAACTTCGTCTCATGCCACTTTTGTCTCGAGAGAAGCGTCTAGTGGGTGCTGGTAGTCCGTTCTACGTATCCTGAGAGAAATTTGAAAACTTTCTTTTTTGGCCCAAATATGACGATTTTGTAAGGCTATACCCTTATGATTTTGTCGGATTTTGGCCAAAATCACGACTTTTTTAATTCTTCCCAAAATTGTACCTGAGGTGTGTGGCGCTCTTTGGATTCCTATCCAGGTGACAAGAGTAGTATAAACACTCATATTTTGGTGGAAAAATGAAAATGAAAACCATATCTCGACGTCATTTAATATGGAATTTAAATGACTAAAACTTCGTCTTATGCCACTTTTGTCTCGAGAGAAGCGTCTAGTGGGTGCTGGTAATCCGTTCTACGTATCCTGAGAGAAATTTGAAAACTCTCATATTTGGCCCAAATTTGACGATTTTGTAAGACTATACCCTTATGATTTTGTCGGATTTTGGCCAAAATCACGACTTTTTTAATTCTTCCCAAAATTGTACCTGAGGTGTGTGGCGTCCCTTGGATTCCTTTCCAGGTGACAAGAGTAGTATAAACACTCATATTTTGGTGGAAAAATAAAAATTAAAAACCATATCTCGACGTCATTTAATATGATATTTAAATGAGTAAAACTTCGTCTCATGCCACTTTTGTCTCGAGAGAAGCGTCTAGTGGGTGTTGGTAGTCCGTTCTACGTATCCTGAGAGAAATTTGAAAACTTTCATTTTTGGCCCAAATATGACGATTTTGTAAGGCTATATACCCTTATGATTTTGTCGGATTTTGGCCAAAATCCCGACTTTTTTAATTCTTCCCAAAATTGTACCTGAGGTATTTGGCGTCCCTTTGGATTCCTTTCCAGGTGACAAGAGTAGTATAAACACTCATATTTTGGTGGAAAAATGAAAATTAAAAACCATATCTCGACGTCATTTAATATGGAATTTAAATGAGTAAAACTTCGTCTTATGCCACTTTTGTCTCGAGAGAAGCGTCTAGTGGGTGCTGGTAATCCGTTCTACGTATCCTGAGAGAAATTTGAAAACTCTCATATTTGGCCCAAATTTGACGATTTTGTAAGACTATACCCTTATGATTTTGTCGGATTTTGGCCAAAATCACGACTTTTTTAATTCTTCCCAAAATTGTACCTCGGATGTGTGGCGCCCTTTGGATTCCTTTCCAGGTGACAAGAGTAGTATAAACACTCATATTTTGGTGGAAAAATGAAAATTAAAAACCATATCTCGACGTCATTTAATATGGAATTTAAATGAGTAAAACTTCGTCTTATGCCACTTTTGTCTCGAGAGAAGCGTGTAGTGGGTGCTGGTAATCCGTTCTACGTATCCTGAGAGAAATTTGAAAACTCTCATATTTGGCCCAAATTTGACGATTTTGTAAGACTATACCCTTATGATTTTGTCGGATTTTGGCCAAAATCACGACTTTTTTAATTCTTCCCAAAATTGTTCCTCGGATGTGTGGCGCCCTTTGGATTCCTTTCCAGGTGACAAGAGTAGTATAAACACTCATATTTTGGTGGAAAAATGAAAATTAAAAACCATATCTCGACGTCATTTAATATGGAATTTAAATGAGAAAAACTTCGTCTTATGCCACTTTTGTCTCGAGAGAAGCGTCTAGTGGGTGCTGGTAGTCCGTTCTACGTATCCTGAGAGAAATTTGAAAACTTTCATTTTTGGCCCAAATATGACGATTTTGTAAGGCTATACCCTTATGATTTTGTCGGATTTTTTCCAAAATCACGACTTTTTTAATTCTTCCCAAAATTGTACCTGAGGTGTGTGGCGTCCCTTTGGATTCCTTTCCAGGTGACAAGAGTAGTATAAACACTCATATTTTGGTGGAAAAATGAAAATGAAAACCATATCTCGACGTCATTTAATATGGAATTTAAATGACTAAAACTTCGTCTTATGCCACTTTTGTCTCGAGAGAAGCGTCTAGTGGGTGCTGGTAATCCGTTCTACGTATCCTGAGAGAAATTTGAAAACTCTCATATTTGGCCCAAATTTGACGATTTTGTAAGACTATACCCTTATGATTTTGTCGGATTTTGGCCAAAATCACGACTTTTTTAATTCTTCTCAAAATTGTACCTGAGGTGTGTGGCGTCCTTTGGATTCCTTTCCAGGTGACAAGAGTAGTATAAACACTCATATTTTGGTGGAAAAATGAAAATTAAAAACCATTTCTCGACGTCATTTAATATGGATTTTAAATGAGTAAAACTTCCGTCTTATGCCACTTTTGTCTCGAGAGAAGCGTCTAGTGGGTGCTGGTAGTCCGTTCTACGTATCCTGAGAGATATTTGAAAACTTTCATTTTTGGCCCAAATATGACGATTTTGTAAGGCTATACCCTTATGATTTTGTCGGATTTTGGCCAAAATCACGACTTTTTTAATTCTTCTCAAAATTGTACCTGAGGTGTGTGGCGTCCCTTTGGATTCCTTTCCAGGTGACAAGAGTAGTATAAACACTCATATTTTGGTGGAAAAATGAAAATTAAAAACCATATCTCGACGTCATTTAATATGGAATTTAAATGAATAAAACTCCGTCTTATGCCACTTTTGTCTCGAGAGAAGCGTCTAGTGGGTGCTGGTAATCCGTTCTACGTATCCTGAGAGAAATTTGAAAACTCTCATATTTGGCCCAAATTTGACGATTTTGTAAGGCTATACCCTTATGATTTTGTCGGATTTTGGCCAAAATCACGACTTTTTTAATTCTTCCCAAAATTGTACCTGAGGTGTGTGGCGTCCCTTTGGATTCCTTTCCAGGTGACAAGAGTAGTATAAACACTCATATTTTGGTGGAAAAATGAAAATTAAAAACCATATCTCGACGTCATTTAATATGGAATTTAAATGAATAAAACTCCGTCTTATGCCACTTTTGTCTCGAGAGAAGCGTCTAGTGGGTGCTGGTAATCCGTTCTACGTATCCTGAGAGAAATTTGAAAACTCTCATATTTGGCCCAAATTTGACGATTTTGTAAGGCTATACCCTTATGATTTTGTCGGATTTTGGCCAAAATCACGACTTTTTTAATTCTTCTCAAAATTGTACCTGAGGTGTGTGGCGTCCCTTGGATTCCTTTCCAGGTGACAAGAGTAGTATAAACACTCATATTTTGGTGGAAAAATGAAAATTAAAAACCATATCTCGAGGTCATTTAATATGGAATTTAAATGAGTAAAACTTCGTCTTATGCTACTTTTGTCTCGAGAGAAGCGTCTAGTGGGTGCTGGTAGTCCGTTCTACGTATCCTGAGAGAAATTTGAAAACTCTCATTTTTGGCCCAAATTTGACGATTTTGTAAGACTATACCCTTATGATTTTGTCGGATTTTGGCCAAAATCACGACTTTTTTAATTCTTCCCAAAATTGTACCTGAGGTTTGTGGCGCCCTTTGGATTTCTTTCCAGGTGACAAGAGTAGTATAAACACTCATATTTTGGTGGAAAAATGAAAATTAAAAACCATATCTCGACGTCATTTAATATGATATTTAAATGAGTAAAACTTCGTCTCATGCCACTTTTGTCTCGAGAGAAGCGTCTAGTGGGTGTTGGTAGTCCGTTCTACGTATCCTGAGAGAAATTTGAAAACTTTCATTTTTGGCCCAAATATGACGATTTTGTAAGGCTATATACCCTTATGATTTTGTCGGATTTTGGCCAAAATCCCGACTTTTTTAATTCTTCCCAAAATTGTACCTGAGGTATTTGGCGTCCCTTTGGATTCCTTTCCAGGTGACAAGAGTAGTATAAACACTCATATTTTGGTGGAAAAATGAAAATTAAAAACCATATCTCGACGTCATTTAATATGGAATTTAAATGAGTAAAACTTCGTCTTATGCCACTTTTGTCTCGAGAGAAGCGTCTAGTGGGTGCTGGTAATCCGTTCTACGTATCCTGAGAGAAATTTGAAAACTCTCATATTTGGCCCAAATTTGACGATTTTGTAAGACTATACCCTTATGATTTTGTCGGATTTTGGCCAAAATCACGACTTTTTTAATTCTTCCCAAAATTGTACCTCGGATGTGTGGCGCCCTTTGGATTCCTTTCCAGGTGACAAGAGTAGTATAAACACTCATATTTTGGTGGAAAAATGAAAATTAAAAACCATATCTCGACGTCATTTAATATGGAATTTAAATGAGTAAAACTTCGTCTTATGCCACTTTTGTCTCGAGAGAAGCGTGTAGTGGGTGCTGGTAATCCGTTCTACGTATCCTGAGAGAAATTTGAAAACTCTCATATTTGGCCCAAATTTGACGATTTTGTAAGACTATACCCTTATGATTTTGTCGGATTTTGGCCAAAATCACGACTTTTTTAATTCTTCCCAAAATTGTACCTCGGATGTGTGGCGCCCTTTGGATTCCTTTCCAGGTGACAAGAGTAGTATAAACACTCATATTTTGGTGGAAAAATGAAAATTAAAAACCATATCTCGACGTCATTTAATATGGAATTTAAATGAGAAAAACTTCGTCTTATGCCACTTTTGTCTCGAGAGAAGCGTCTAGTGGGTGCTGGTAGTCCGTTCTACGTATCCTGAGAGAAATTTGAAAACTTTCATTTTTGGCCCAAATATGACGATTTTGTAAGGCTATACCCTTATGATTTTGTCGGATTTTTTCCAAAATCACGACTTTTTTAATTCTTCCCAAAATTGTACCTGAGGTGTGTGGCGTCCCTTTGGATTCCTTTCCAGGTGACAAGAGTAGTATAAACACTCATATTTTGGTGGAAAAATGAAAATGAAAACCATATCTCGACGTCATTTAATATGGAATTTAAATGACTAAAACTTCGTCTTATGCCACTTTTGTCTCGAGAGAAGCGTCTAGTGGGTGCTGGTAATCCGTTCTACGTATCCTGAGAGAAATTTGAAAACTCTCATATTTGGCCCAAATTTGACGATTTTGTAAGACTATACCCTTATGATTTTGTCGGATTTTGGCCAAAATCACGACTTTTTTAATTCTTCTCAAAATTGTACCTGAGGTGTGTGGCGTCCTTTGGATTCCTTTCCAGGTGACAAGAGTAGTATAAACACTCATATTTTGGTGGAAAAATGAAAATTAAAAACCATTTCTCGACGTCATTTAATATGGATTTTAAATGAGTAAAACTTCCGTCTTATGCCACTTTTGTCTCGAGAGAAGCGTCTAGTGGGTGCTGGTAGTCCGTTCTACGTATCCTGAGAGATATTTGAAAACTTTCATTTTTGGCCCAAATATGACGATTTTGTAAGGCTATACCCTTATGATTTTGTCGGATTTTGGCCAAAATCACGACTTTTTTAATTCTTCTCAAAATTGTACCTGAGGTGTGTGGCGTCCCTTTGGATTCCTTTCCAGGTGACAAGAGTAGTATAAACACTCATATTTTGGTGGAAAAATGAAAATTAAAAACCATATCTCGACGTCATTTAATATGGAATTTAAATGAATAAAACTCCGTCTTATGCCACTTTTGTCTCGAGAGAAGCGTCTAGTGGGTGCTGGTAATCCGTTCTACGTATCCTGAGAGAAATTTGAAAACTCTCATATTTGGCCCAAATTTGACGATTTTGTAAGGCTATACCCTTATGATTTTGTCGGATTTTGGCCAAAATCACGACTTTTTTAATTCTTCCCAAAATTGTACCTGAGGTGTGTGGCGTCCCTTTGGATTCCTTTCCAGGTGACAAGAGTAGTATAAACACTCATATTTTGGTGGAAAAATGAAAATTAAAAACCATATCTCGACGTCATTTAATATGGAATTTAAATGAATAAAACTCCGTCTTATGCCACTTTTGTCTCGAGAGAAGCGTCTAGTGGGTGCTGGTAATCCGTTCTACGTATCCTGAGAGAAATTTGAAAACTCTCATATTTGGCCCAAATTTGACGATTTTGTAAGGCTATACCCTTATGATTTTGTCGGATTTTGGCCAAAATCACGACTTTTTTAATTCTTCTCAAAATTGTACCTGAGGTGTGTGGCGTCCCTTGGATTCCTTTCCAGGTGACAAGAGTAGTATAAACACTCATATTTTGGTGGAAAAATGAAAATTAAAAACCATATCTCGAGGTCATTTAATATGGAATTTAAATGAGTAAAACTTCGTCTTATGCTACTTTTGTCTCGAGAGAAGCGTCTAGTGGGTGCTGGTAGTCCGTTCTACGTATCCTGAGAGAAATTTGAAAACTCTCATTTTTGGCCCAAATTTGACGATTTTGTAAGACTATACCCTTATGATTTTGTCGGATTTTGGCCAAAATCACGACTTTTTTAATTCTTCCCAAAATTGTACCTGAGGTTTGTGGCGCCCTTTGGATTTCTTTCCAGGTGACAAGAGTAGTATAAACACTCATATTTTGGTGGAAAAATGAAAATTAAAAACCATATCTCGAGGTCATTTAATATGGAATTTAAATGAGTAAAACTTCGTCTTATGCTACTTTTGTCTCGAGAGAAGCGTCTAGTGGGTGCTGGTAGTCCGTTCTACGTATCCTGAGAGATATTTGAAAACTCTCATTTTTGGCCCAAATTTGACGATTTTGTAAGACTATACCCTTATGATTTTGTCGGATTTTGGCCAAAATCACGACTTTTTTAATTCTTCTCAAAATTGTACCTGAGGTTTGTGGCGCCCTTTGGATTCCTTTCCAGGTGACAAGAGTAGTATAAACACTCATATTTTGGTGGGAAAATGAAAATGAAAACCATATCTCGACGTCATTTAATATGGAATTTAAATGAATAAAACTTCGTCTCATGCCACTTTTGTCTCGAGAGAAGCGTCTAGTGGGTGCTGGTAATCCGTTCTACGTATCCTGAGAGAAATTTGAAAACTCTCATATTTGGCCCAAATTTGACGATTTTGTAAGACTATACCCTTATGATTTTGTCGGATTTTGGCCAAAATCCCGACTTTTTTAATTCTTCTCAAAATTGTACCTGAGGTGTGTGGCGTCCCTTGGATTCCTTTTCCAGGTGACAAGAGTAGTATAAACACTCATATTTTGGTGGAAAAATGAAAATTAAAAACCATATCTCGACGTCATTTAATATGGAATTTAAATGAGTAAAACTTCGTCTTATGCTACTTTTGTCTCGAGAGAAGCGTCTAGTGGGTGCTGGTAGTCCGTTCTACGTATCCTGAGAGAAATTTGAAAACTCTCATTTTTGGCCCAAATTTGACGATTTTGTAAGACTTATGATTTTGTCGGATTATGATTTTGTCGGATTTTGGCCAAAATCACGACTTTTTTAATTCTTCCCAAAATTGTACCTGAGGTTTGTGGCGCCCTTTGGATTCCTTTCCAGGTGACAAGAGTAGTATAAACACTCATATTTTGGTGGGAAAATGAAAATGAAAACCATATCTCGACGTCATTTAATATGGAATTTAAATGAATAAAACTCCGTCTCATGCCACTTTTGTCTCGAGAGAAGCGTCTAGTGGGTGCTGGTAGTCCGTTCTACGTATCCTGAGAGAAATTTGAAAACTTTCATTTTTGGCCCAAATATGACGATTTTGTAAGGCTATACCCTTATGATTTTGTCGGATTTTGGCCAAAATCACGACTTTTTTAATTCTTCCCAAAATTGTACCTGAGGTGTGTGGCGCCCTTTGGATTCTTTTCCAGGTGACAAGAGTAGTATAAACACTCATATTTTGGTGGAAAAATGAAAATTAAAAACCATATCTCGACGTCATTTAATATGGAATTTAAATGAGTAAAACTTCGTCTTATGCCACTTTTGTCTCGAGAGAAGCGTCTAGTGGGTGCTGGTAGTCCGTTCTACGTATCCTGAGAGAAATTTGAAAACTTTCATTTTTGGCCCAAATATAACGATTTTGAAAGTTCTTCGGCCCGGATTTCGGCCAAAATCACCATATCAGTCTCAATGGGCACATACCATTTTATAGATACTTTCCAAAAGATAATAATAATTAATACATAAAATAAAATGAAAGACAAAAGTACAAGCAGCTTGCGGCATCACAATATGTATTGTCTTTATGTTGTCTTCTAAATTGCTCTCAATTTGTCCTCATTAACAGATTGTCTTCTCAATCACCGGAGAGAAGAAATCGTAATACGGAAGATGTAGAAGATCAGAACAATGGAAACATTGGATTGGTAATAGGATCGCATACTCCAGACGACACAGATCCACGGTACGCTACACCTGACAGAAACAGTGTGATTCCTCTTGTCGACATAAATAGGTCTTCTGCTGCTGTTGGAAACGGTGGTGACGATCTCTACGAAGATAGCAAATCGATGGACAGTAGCGATATCCGTACAACTGAGACGGTCTCGAGGATTAACAGTTTTAAAGGAGAAAATCTGATTTACGAAGATGTAGATTCAGTAACGAGCAATGAAGAGGGAAAATTTAAAAATGGCGTCACGGATAAGCTTAGGCTTGAAAACGGTGATGACCATCTATACGAAGATAGCAAATCGATGGACAGTCGCGGTATCCGTACAACTGAGACAGTCTCGAGAATTAACAGTTTTAAAGGAGAAAATCTGAATTATGAAGATGTAGATTCAGTAACGAGCAATGAAGAGAAAATATCTAAAAATGGCGTCACGGATAAGCTCAGGCTTGAAAACGGTGATGACCATCTCTACGAAGATAGCAAATCGATGGACAGTCGCGGTATCCGTACAACTGAGACAGTCTCGAGAATTAACAGTTTTAAAGGAGAAAATCTGAATTATGAAGATGTAGATTCAGTAACGAGCAATGAAGAGAAAATATCTAAAAATGGCGTCACAGATAAGCTCAGGCTTGAAAGTATTAACCTTGAAAGGTCTGCTTCGATCCAGTCGCGGAAATTACCGATTAAACCAGACCCAGAGGATGCCGGAGGATCTGGGCAAAATAAGAATTATTACGAAATAAAGAATCGAAACTACGATGAAGTCAGCCTTCCAGACAACGCTGAGAGCTCATCTAATGTAGATGTGAATGACGTCACTGGTGCCAGCCAATCAAATGCCACAGAAATGGTTTACAATGATTTGTACGAGAGTGGAAGTCCAACTAACAAGGATATGGTCTATAACTGTGCATATGAGCAAAGTGGGCGTGAAAATAACGAAGACATGGACGATATGGAACCTAAGGAAAATCTAGATATCTATGATGATATCGATTCGTAAATGAGACAAGTTGACTCAGTGCTTGCGATATAACCACGTCCAACAAATATAGTACTGTAAATACTTCAAATAAGAGCGATTTGGGTGATCTACCGCGGTATACATAGTAAATGGCTCACCCAAACTTAAACCTGTTTCAGCTCCGCATCAGATGCAACCAATGGCAAAAAGGGGATTAAAAAAAAAGGAATAAATGTTATCCTAATTGATGACGAAAGTTTTATCTAATCGATCCAGGCGAGCAATGGTGAATATTTGATTGGGTGGTGCTCTATTACATGTGTGGTGATCATCCCAATGTTGCCAGAGGGGTGAATCGAGACAGAGAGAGGTGGAAGTAGACGCTGCGGAGAGATAGGTAGAGTGGTTGAGAGACGTAGGTGTGTAGAAAGGTCCTTGGCTCTATTCGTGTACCCAATGTTACTGGTCTGAAAGAATGCTCGAGAGTACAGAGGTGAGAGACGGGGTGTGGTGGGAAGTAGGTAAAGGATGTACTTCATATATGAGGCCTACAACAAAGAAAATGAAAACGTTGTTACACAATGTGACGTTACTCTTTGAGATCACAGAAGTCTTCTTTTGCTCATACTGTTAGGCTGGACTGACCTCTGTGGTAGACTTTGTATTCCAGTCACTTTGTTAGATGGATCAGTTAAAGGGTTCTTTCCACCCTCAAATGAAGAAAACAGAAGAGAAAAGAAGAAGAAAAATCTAAAACCACTGTAAAAACATATCAAAATTAATGTTCTAGTTAGAGATATCCTATAAGTACATGTTATAACTGAACGGTCGGTTCTGTCACACAAGTACATTGACCTCGGAATAAACCGTTTGGACAACACATATGGTGGCGACAGTTGAGTCCAACTTTGAATAATTATAGACTTTCCTGATTGAAATCATTTGAGTTCCTGTCCTGTATGCGATAAAAGACAGGTGAAGGCCACGTCAAAAGTTTAGGTTTAAACCAAGTAATCGGTGTCAACTAGCAGGTTTGTAATATGACTACATGCAAAAACCAGGCCAGTAGCCAGGTTTGGATTTTGTGAAGGGGCGGGTGGCGAGGGTGGGTGCTGGCTGATTACCGTGGAAGGTGTTCCTTCCCCTGGGGGAATGGTTAGATGCAAAATAGTGCTATCACCTACGTCATGTTAAGTAAAGTTGTGTTGTACAAAAACTCATTTTTAGCGTATGATAGTGAATGACGGCCATTGGATATCTGAAAATAGTGGGGACGAGGCCCACTCCCCCACCCACCGCCCACGGCGCTTGTCACGGCATCAGCATCAGTACAATACAATGTGAGGACGAGTACAAATTGACGAGTACTCGCACAAATAATAATTCTATAGAATAAGAGTTACAGACGCACCAAAAGTCTAGTGAGAACTAGTGAAGGTGGACCCTGACGTGATTTAGCATGCGTCTTTTACTTTAAATGATATTTGCCTGTAAGTATACTGTACATAGCGATGCAAGTTTAAAATATCGTTCCAAATAGCACTTAACTTGCACAGACATAAATAAGGAATAAATTAATTAATCGTTTGGAGACCTGTTCGATTTTTTTCAACTAATAGTAATTCATCACCAATATAGATTTGGCTGTGATAAAATAATGCGCTGTCGAATAGCCATTACATGCTAGTCCAGGTGTCCTCAATCATTTTATCTTCTAGAGGGCCAGAGAAACCCCCTCCCCCCTCCTCCTTTCCTAGACAAAAGACATTGGTTTGAATAAAGTATTTAAGGGGCAGACACAATAAAATTCTCAATATACCTAGATTGAGTACTCGAGTGGGGGAGGGGGCTGAGGGGGCGAAATCTTTCACGGGTTGGATTTTGCTCAAGGGCCGCCGGAAGAGAATCTCTTGCATATGGTTTATTTCTCGTGCATATTCAATAGGAAAAATCTTTTTCTAAGTAAATATATATATATATCTTGTAAGATTACTTAACGTAGGCCTATACACATATAGGTATAGACATCTTTAGGTAGGTCAACATTATAAGTTCTAGTTAAATTAGAAGAAAAATGCAGCTTTCAGTTTCGTTTTGAGAATAATATTGCCAATAAACGTGCTTATTGTTATTATACTACTTGTTATGGTTTTTTTTTCCATCTTGTAACTTCACATCTTTGAAACTTCACTAACCTCTTTAACAGTTTATGGTCCGCAAAGTGCTGTCATCATTTCCGGTAAACTTCTATTTTTGGTTTATGTTTTTCTTATATTGGTCATTCCGTACAACAAGATTATTAGAAGTTCGACATTATGAAATTATTTTCCCAAGTGTAAGCCCGGCGTACGTGGTCATTTTTAATTAAAATAGATTACATACAAGAACAGTGCGTATGGTGTGATAAACAGTCGATAGCCTACCCTCTCTTTGCATTTTGAGCTTAGACATATAACATTACAATTATTTAATTTTATTTATTTAGAAAACTTGAAATAAAATGTAAGAAATATGACACTTTGAAAGCTGAAAACATTTTCGGGAGAGTCGGGTGGAGGGTTGGGTAAGGTTGTTTAGTTACACATCGTGGATCATTGCTTTTATATATATACTTTCTATAACCTTCTTCGTTAAGTTTATTAGCATTATTCCAGATACGCTAGAAAGTCAAGTAACAAATTATATATGAAATGACGAGGACTTAATAATTAGATTTTTACTTGAAACCTTCAAAACAGTTTACATTGCAAACTGAGTTAAATTTGAATTGTTTAATTTCATTACTCTTCCATATCTGTAAGTAAATTTAAGGCTTGGAACTTCAATAAAAGTACCTTTAAAATCATCAAGGAGTTCTAGCACTTATTGGTTTAAGGGATACTACTTGAAGAATATAATAATAGTTTAAGAATATCCACCCAAGATAAAGCCTTAGTGGTGAATATAAAAAATTAATCCGTCATCCACAGTCCCGTTGCGTCGAGACATTAACCAATGTGATTATGACGCACGGCTTCACGCCATGTGAAGTATCACAAAATGTCGTAATATTAATGATAGTTGTGCGCATGCGTGGTATTGTGCGGGTGTCACCTTGAAAACACAACCAGATGGTTTTGAAATCGACAGGGGTTGTATCGAAATCATCCTTTAAACACTTTTGCGGAAAACAAACAAAAGAGTACTTTTGTTTGAAGAAAATAAGATGATCCAATCTCAAACCCGACAGTCTATACATAAAACGTCATATCAGGAATCCGTGAAGAATCTTCCCTCACTCGCGGAGATATCCCTACCTAAGAGAGAGGGGATGTTGTAACAGGTGCTTGTAGTAGCTGTCTAGTGTGTTAGTACATATTTGATTATTAAACCCGGCAACCGAAATACTCAAATAGTACAGTCAAGCTCTTGTTATATCTTCCTGTATTGCAATAGTTCTCTACAGTACCCGTCATAACTTATTAAAACCCCTTGACTCGTGATTTAGCCGTCAATTACCAGCTATAATCTACATAATTAAAACAGGAAACTGACAATATTGTCGACAAACCCCAACGAGGTTACTCGAGAGTTTACAGAACGTACAAAACATCGTCAACCTATAGCTACGTACTAACAAACCACGCCTATATTAGGCGCGTACTAAAATAAACCCCGCCTTCCCGCATTGAAGGCAGCGACTTCGAGTGAGTATAGTATACTCACAAACCACGCCCACAATAGCGACGTATTTCTAAACCACGCCACGCTATGAGAGTACGCAGGTATAGATAAACGGTTGCTCGCGTACATAGAAACAAATCAGTTGTAATATAGTACTTGGAACGTGAACATCATCTTCATATTACGCGGAGAATCACAGTCATTTGTGTGATTTACAGCTACATTTTGTGACGAACGGTCAGTGTTTGTCAATGACGTTTCTCCATTAATCACGGTGAGTGTTCATCTCTTATGCAAATGCAATGTATGTGCATTAACTTCCATCGTCTTTTTAAAAAATTATCTTCGCAGTGTTTGCTTGTTTGTTTACAAATTATTCCGTTTACTGCATGATTTATAAGCTTATTATACTCAAGGGGAAAAATAAAATAGCATTTTAATAACTAGGAATAGGGCAAAGAAATGTATGGCCGGAACGAGATTTGAACCAGCGACATCTGGATTACAAACCCTGGGCTCTACCATTCTTTCGAGCGAGCCAGTCCTTAGTGGGTGGCGATCCCTAAATCCCTATATAACCATTTCTTTTCTAGGGTTTCAGTAAGAAGCCACTGTAACTTGCAAACCGTGTAATCAGGGATCACGCCCCAGTTTCATTCGATTCAACACAGAAAGTGATTTTACGAGAAATTCCTGTTTTTTTTATATATGTAATTATATAAGTATATGAATAACAGAAATGTGACTGGAAAATGATAGACAATAGAAAAAGAGCCTGGCAAGGAAATTTATGTCCAGAAAGTACTTCGAACCAGTGACCTCTGGATCTAATAACTTTTGAACTATTTGAAATTCTCAGGTTTGTTGACAGACCTTATAGTCCCAGCAATATGATTGCAACCAAACCGACACTTTTCTCCTTCGTAGTAAAGTGACAAGAACTATTTTGCGGCCCTTGTCTATAATTTAATTTTACTTTCTAATTTGGTGGAAGTAATTTCGGTATACTTTGTTCTTACTGCGTTTGAAATACAAATAACAAAAATGTCATATTTCTTTAATTAATTAAAAACAAAAAGAACGCTAAAGTCTCATGACGTCATCGTGAACTAATAGCTATGCTATTGCACTAGTAAATTCGAAAATCGCGGATAGAAAATCCATAATTCATTGGTAATAGCCTATCATTCGTGTTCGCTTTCAATCAGTAATTTATTATCGTTAGCTCCAATAGATACCCCCAAAAAATGCTTATTATTACTATAAGAATATAACGCAAACTGTCTGAAATATTTTTTCAGAGTTTCATTCAAATTTATAATTAAATATATCACACAATTCAAGGCTTCAGAATATCAAACCAAACCAAACAAAGAATAAACAAACTGATCCATATTCACAGTTTGTCCCGTTGCGTAATTAATTACTTAAAAATAACCCTAGACGTCAAATTTTTTGTTGCTCAAGCAAATGTCGTTCTTTAATTTAAAACAAAGCATCTAAGTTTGTTATTTTGTTCGCATATATAGATGAATTGCTCAACGTATATTATAAGAAATTTGAACGGATGTTTGATTTCATCTATCATTAGACCCCCCCCCCCCCATTCCCTCGCCCTCTCCAGAAAGGGAATTGTTCTCCCGAGTTTATGGTGGCATCACGAAGTATTACAAGATGTACTCCTTCAAAAGATATGAATAATTTTCATTTTATTTTTTTTTATCTCATCGACGGAACACGCGACGAAGATAGAAGTTGGAAAAGGCAGCACCTGGTTGTGCTTCATTGATTTTTTCTTTAACCTTGGACTTTTCTATACACTTCAAGCACTTATAGCCCAATGCTAGATATACAATCACCCCATCAACTCAAACCCACCACCACCCCACCCCCATCACCACATCGCCCATATGTGTTTAAACCTGGCTTGCGAATATCGAAACCGAGGCGTTCAACGTTTGATTTAGCGAATTCATGTTGCGAATAAAGAGTTTCATATATGTATCGATCAAATTAAACATTTGATACTGATTGTTGAATGGTTGAGATTGTTCGCCGTAAAGATTGACCTCCTTCACAATCAGTTCTTACCTTTTATTTATGAAGGAGATGCGTCTCTATGGTAAACAGGAAGTTATGGTAAACAGGAAGTTACCATAATAACTCTGGAATTAGAGCCAATTTAAAAATTGTCGATATCAGGTCGGTTTGTGATTAAACCGTAAACGGTAAAGACATTTGTAATTCCTCCTGTATCCACAATGTACATCAGCTGAGGGTAAAATAGTACACATCCATTTTATGACGTCACTTGCCAGGAAATGTATAGTCGGTAATGTGTCTATGTATGTATATTAGATCCTCATGCAAGCAGGAACTCGCGAAGAAGCCTCGTTGGCTTATTAAAGCCGCAAGCTGACTGAAGTCAGTCTCTGACATTCATATTTAACGTCCATAATTATGAATTGTTAATTGTCAACAACTCTGTAACTGGACGACATACATTGATCTGGGAGTGACTCGAACCGGGGACCTTATGATTGAAAGGCACCGGCGTTAACCACTGAGCAAACACTCCAATAAATTTCTTGGTTGACAAGTCAACATAATAACTTGTCAGAGACCCGTGTAATATCATTAACATACTATGATGATTTCCTCCTTATGCATCTCGGTGCGACCAGATGACTTGTTAGGCTATGAGCCTTCACTATTTACAAACCCTTTGATTTGGAGTTGAGTTGAGTACTTGTCGCAGTTTTCTGTGCCACTGTAAAACTGTATATGTGTGTAAAGTGGTCTCGGTGCATTTTGATAATAAAGTAAAATTGTCTTAAATAATTGCAACACAAAAGTAAACTATTACTATACAAATATTGTAATATATAGCACATATACAATACACATATATTAAACCATCGAAGTAAAATTCGATAAAGTAGCTATGATCTTAAAAAAATTGCTATATATTTTGTCAACACTGCAATATCACCCTTGTTAGATCTGTGTGTATAATGGATACCTCAATATGGCAAAAACTGTACTCTGAATTTATGCAATGAGCCATATTAGTAGAATTGTAGATTTTTGCGTCATAAAATCCTTTTCATTGAATTCTCTTTTCAGATGGCAGTAATTGGTATTTTCATAATTTACTAAAGTCCGGAAAACTTTCCCTGAATACCCAAAGATGTCAAACTACGAGCGTTCAGACTTTGCAGAGAATCATTCCCAATTGAAAGGCAAACATTTTAAAAAGTCTGAGGAGAAAAAGCCCTGTAAGAGGAAGAATAAAACTAGCGGGAAAGATGGAGCCAGACAGTGCGAAGCGTATATGTACGTGGACCTTTTCCCTAATTTAAGGATGAAGAGAGATATCCAAGAAGCCAAAAGAAATTTGAGGAAAGTTGGCTTATCCAGTAGCGCCGAGTCTGTCGTCGAAAAACAGAAAGAGTTAAAGAAGACACTCTGTAAAATTGATTCGATTTCACACGAATCTGTTCATTCAACCAAAGAAGTTGAAAGTACCAGAAGCAGGGAGAGGTTTAAACATGCTCTGACAAGATGGATGCAACACATCGGAAAAACCTCATCGAAGCAACAAAGAGAAAAACAGGAAGTGAGGCACGAAAGGTTATCGAATAGGTACTGCTCCTTAAATGACGTCACAGATGTCAGTGACGTCACTAATTCCAGAATTTGCATAAAGAAGCATGGATACGATGTTCTGCATAGGTGGAACCCGTTGGCTATGAATGATCATAACAATGGTTACGAAGAATTGAACACACCTAGTCATGCGTCGGGTGGTACAAACGATTTGCGATATGGTATCTTATGCAAATCAGAATGGCAAGGGGCGTGGCCTGTTACCACAGACAGACCAATTAGAAAGACTAATGGATTGATTTCTGCATCTAAAGCTTAATAAAGCCATAAAGTGACCTTACAGTCTTTAATTGTTAAACAATCTTGTCGCGAAAACTCCGTATTATTAATGCATATGTTGAATAATCGGATAAACGTTGTTGGTATATGTTAAACGGTGTCAGATATTCGAAGGGGCGAGTTCTGTTTTTACAGGCTCTTTGACATGATTTGGCTTAGACTGAAAGAAGATTGTACCTTCATTTTGCCTCAATCTTTGAAAACAGTACTCAGCAGGCATGGTGCTTTTGTATGTGATCACGTGTTTGCAACCCTTGCAGATGAAAGATGACGTCATGGTCACGTTGAACCATAGCGCTGGTCATTTTTGGATGACTTTATGTCTCAAACAGCATGCAAACGGCTAGATGCCATTAGAAAGAAATTGAATTAAATGTTTAAAATATAGCAAAACAAGAGATAAATTTTAATGTTCCAAGGAAGGAATCGAATAGTATGTAGTTCACTATGCATTACAACTCACAACCTGCTCTTCGGTTATTGGAAAGTACATCCATCAAATCAGGACTGTTTATTGTTTTAATTTCATGCCCAAGTATATGCACGCCACCCCTTCTAATCCTCGATACCCGTTATAATCATGCAATTGAGATAATCGCTAATATTTACAACTAATCCTAAGCTAATCCACAGTTGTTATATATTATGTAATACATATTATATATGATGTATATATACCCTATAGCCTGGTACTTCAGTAAACAACTGTGAACAATTTTACATTGTTCTTAAATTGAACATGTTTAATGAAGTATTGAAAAGTAATGTCCATATCTCCATTCTCCATAGACGTTTTAGTTAATTTTTTTTAGTTAATATATTTTATATTGTTGCGTGAACGATTAAATCATTCAAAAAGAATTCATGATATGTAAGGCTCTTGTGGTCTCTCTCTTTGCTGAGTTTATCGAAAGTTTTAAACATAAATTGTTGTCCCAGGCAACCATCGGTGATGGTGGTTGGTCGGAAGGTGTATGTGGGGGGGGGGGGGTTACCCTAGCCTGCAGGACCGCCTGCTATAGTGAAGACAAACTAAGCATAGGAAGAAAAAAAGCTTATATATCATAGCGATATGTTTATATTTTACCTGTAACAAGTCTTCTACAAGTTACACGAAACTTGTTTCTCATTGCGAGATATCAAAACACATAATAGTCACGTGTGGGAAGCTGACGAGGTGACAATCATGTCCAATGTGTGACGTCACAGTGACACCAGAATGTAAATTGTGTTCGTTTCCCATCGGTTTTCCCTTTTACACTGTTTCTAACTTCAGGCTTATATTAGTGTACGGTCAAAAGTACGTTTAAAAATTCTATATTTCCAAAACAACATTAAATTAGTTTTTCTCTCGATGAAACTAATATAAATAACTAATGTCAAAAAGAAAAGGAAAAAACGTATAAGAATACAAAAAAAAGGAATCAGTCTTACAATAAATATGCTAGATAGTTATATAGTGGTCGCGCGTTTACTAGATAGTTTTACTGTGGTCGCGCATGCACTTTGTATTCAAATTTATAGGTTTTCCTTTAGTGAAACAAATTTTCTTTAACAATCATTTCTGTACGGAAAGAGTCGTAACTTTCGGCAAAGAACTTCTGAAAACTCTTAGTAATTTAAGCCTGCTATCTCTTGGAGCCAAAATTGACCAATCAGACGATTGGTTCACTTCTATGACGTCATGGTTAAGCTTGTTCAGTTTCCAAGTTTTTCCTATTCAAGCATACGTTTTGGGGTTGTAATTCAGCTCACCTTTCACTCATCAATCTTCAGATTTCAAATAATGAAGTGGACATAAATGTTCACTTTTTTGAAGTTTGAAATTTGCGTTTTACATCTGATTAATACGAATTCTGAAAAGAAGGTGTGTTGATAGCAACTAGTATGTATGTATGTATGGGTGTATGTATGGGTGTATGTGTGTATGTATGTATGTATATTAGATCCTCCTGCAAGCATGAACTCGCGAAGAAGCCTTATTGTCTTTTCAAAGCCGCAAGCTGACCGAAGCCAGTCTCTTACATTCATATTTAACGTCCATGATTATGAATTGTTAATTGTTAACAACTCTGTAACTGGACGACATACATTAATCTGGGAGTGACTCGAACCGGGCACCTTATGATTGAAAGGCACCGGCGTTAACCACTGAGCTAACACTCCACACGAATAAGATTCCATATTAAATCATTTATAGGACAAATTGAATTATAGGTCTAGGTACATCTGGACTATATGGGGTTAGTGGATGATGGGTCGTACGTCTGCGAGGAGAGGTAGGGTTTGGATTGTAGATCTAATATTTCTAATATTAGGCTATAAATACAGACATTATTCAATTAATCAACATGAAGAAGTAAATAATAAATATTCGCGCAAACATCTGTTGTGAAACAACAAGTCAAACTGGCAGTATCTTTATTTATTTGTTTTGTTGCTCCATATGACCGAACTTATGTCACACTATATATATTGGAATGGTTCCAATTTTCAAGTTGACAATTTGTTTATACAAGGCAAGTGACGAATCTACATCACAGCATGATTCCAAGTAGCGTTATTTCCTTTACGGTGATTTATTTGGACGAACCTTCACATGCAGCTGTGAATCCCCCTTGTTTCCACTAATGCAAGGAAACAGGTTGGTCATCCGCCCTTGGGACTGGACAATAGTTGTAGGCACAGTTCGTGTTGTATGTCAGGGAAAGGCATGACGTACCTTGGGAATATGGAATGAAGTTTGTCTGTCACTGGGAATAGAAGATCTTTAGTTATCACGTTATGATTCTGTAATATTGTTGCATTACTGGCTGGGACAGTCCCAATCGCGTACTAGGGAAGATGGCACAGAATACTATTAATCTTAGGAGCTTTATGCAAAAATCAGGATACTGAATCTCTAAATTACCATTTTTTTCAAGGACTCCAAGAAAAAGAAATCAACTTGATTTGTAGTTAATTCACTCTCTTCTCCCTCTCAAATTAATGTGAAATCATCACATTCAAAATAGTTACGTTTTAAACACATTTCTTAACTTGCTCTTTACAAATTTGAGTGTGAGAAGATTTGGGAGTAAACACTACAAGAGGCATGGCAGAGTAACTCACATATATTCCACACTTCAACATGGCAACAATTAATGTTTAACCATCACTTATCCAGCCTGAGTTATTTCTCCTAAAATGTTACGCTGAGCTAAGACCAATATAAAATATATAAGTTGCAGGTTTTTGACTGGATGAATCTCATACCCCAGTCCCAACCAAGCCCCACCCCCCCCCCACACCCAATAAAAATGACCTACAAGTATATTAAATAGTTTTTTATAAAGTGTAAAATCCATATCTTACGTACGTGGAACTCAACTGGGCATCCCATATGTTTTACTGTCAATTGGCCCAGTCATATGACACCCATGAAAAAACCCACATGGGACCCAATCAGTCATGCCAGTGATTCACAAATGATCACCTACATCTCATATGTCATTCAATAGTACAATAATTCATGCGGTGTAATTAGACAAAGTAAAATTTGGTTAAGCCTTCATATAAACTATGATGATTTACTTCATTATTTGCGATGATTACTTGTTCAGTCCAATCATTGTGATTACAATATAACAATGAAATACCAAATTAAGGCGGATACTAAGTGATCAGCTCAATATCCTATTCCTTAATTATGTTATTACTCCGTCCACAGTTTTACAGCCTTAGCCTTCAATACAAATTAAAGTACAGGGTAAAACTTAGACAGTCATTGTAAATTTCTTTTCATCCAGTATAAATTAATTAGCGAATAGTTACACAGACCGTGTATGCCATATTGGAGTAGTAGCCAACCGCTCAGGGTGAACATAACAATGCCTGATCGATCTCCGCGAAGTATTTTTTTTTTTTTTTTTTTGTATTGCTGAAGTGTTAGCTTAACCTAAGCAGACTTTATCTTGCAAACCCTGCCGGAAATAAACTTATTTAATTTTAAAAAATGGTAAAATACGAAATTGTTTACTTTCGCGGTATATGAACTGCCCATTTGTACCACCTAATCGAATTTATAGCTAGTTAAGTTGTATAGCATTTTAGTCAAGCTATTTCTGGTCAAGCTGGAAAAAGGTCTGTTTTCGTGCAACAAACATGAGATTATTTTCTGCTTTGTACGCCAGGTTAGAACTCACACTAGCTGTTATTAAACCAGATGTTGTTTCTCATCCTCATAAGTTGCAGGTTTGTTCGAAATGTATTCTCAAATAACGAAAAGGGAATTTCATTCATTACTAAACAAGATCTAAATCAGGCCCGTTAAATGTAGTCTAACGTTTGGCCTAGTTCCGCGATAAAGTTCTTCAGCGTGTAGTAGGATGGTGACTTTGAAGTTCGGCCACTTAAGACTTAAAACACCCCAAAACTAAATCTTCTGGTCTAAATCACCAGAAAATATACTTCATATGGTGGGAGAATTGTGTTTTAGTACGATACACGGCCAAACTTTCTTTCCTGCAAACTGTTTTCACGTTGTTTTCCAAGAAAATTCTTCGTGATTGTGGAACTGGTATTTCTTTGCTAGAGTATTGCGAAGTTCGGACACGCAACCTACAGTGTGGCACTGGTAAAAATTGGTGGCGCTGTTGCTCTTTCAGTAATTATAACAGACTTCATAGATCTTCGTCATTTTATTGACAAATATGTAAGTAATTTCTTGCACACGGGTCATTTTGGAGAGAAAATAACTGTAGCTTCGTACTTTTTGGTGAAATTTGGCTCTTCCTGTAGGTTTTCATGGTGAAAATCGTGTATTTCTTAGGGTGCCCGAACTTCGCAGTATGCCGAACTTCGCAATACTGACTATACTACTTGTACTTGTATGGTCTTATGTGTACAAGAGAACTGGAAGAAAAACTTCATGCCTCATATGGATCTGAAAGAATCGTAAGCACATAAAGCAACCCAAAACGACATAAAGTTAGACCAGCCTACTTTTCAAACTTTGCTGTCAACTATTGATGCTTGTTTAGGTGTTATTAATTGAGGTACAATGCCATGAGTGTTATTAACTTAGGCCTAACTGTTACTGTAGGTTCTTAGTTAGGCTATTCAACTAAGACCACAGAGGTAAAGAACATTAGATTCAGTGAGGATGCAGTCCTTTTACTCAGTATTGGAAGCAAGTCCCCCTTTGGAGCTACTGTAGGCTCATTAGGAATTGTATGAACCTACTGGGTTTTTTGTTTGAAAAGCACTTAATTACAACAATAAATTATCTCAAGACAATACATTAAAATCGATATAATATATTTTGTATAATTGAGTAACTAACTTATCCTATATATACTGTACCTGCATTGTCTTGAAGCATGCAGTTTGATGAAACAGCATAGCCACATATTATATGTGCTACGACAAGTTGTTCTACCTCTGTGTTCTTCTGGTACTTGGTAGCTTTATGGTATGTATGTATATTAGATCCTCCTACAAGCAGGAACTCGCGAAGAAGCCTACTGTAATTGGCTTATCAAAGCCGCAAGCTGACCGAAGTCAGTCTCTCACATTCATATTTAACATCCATGATTATGAATTGTTAATTGTCAACAACTCTGTAACTGGATGACAAACATTAATCTGGGAGTGAGTCGAACCGGGGACCTTATGATTGAAAGGCACCGGTGTTAACCACTGAGCTAACACTCCACAGCATACTTGGAAGATAGTATACTTGGAAGATAATATTATTTAGTGAATATAGTGTACACCCGCTTGGCCTTTTAACGCTTAAGTTCAAAAATACTTTCTGTTTTTCAGGAAATAAAAGATACAATACTGAGAAATAAGTTTCTCTTTGTGAGGTCCAAAATTGTACGATGGAGCAAAGCAGATGCAGAACTCTTCTACAGAGAACATAAAGGTTAGTCGTTACAGTAGTTCAACCAGTGTAATCAGAGGAACTTTCTTGATGAAAGACACTACAAAGAAGAGCTCTAAGAAATGCCTTTGAAACTAGGTCCTTTCCTCTTTCCTGATTACAATCTTATAATCCATAAATGATTTACTAACACAATAGGAACATTCTTTCCTTTCTTATTGTGTAGTGAAGGGATTAGCTAGAGCTTCATTATGAGTATCAAGTGAATAGTTGGTGTAGAATTACAGGTTATTACTCCGGTGGTTGTCATAGTACTGGTCAGTCCGCTGGTTAAATCTGAGAGATGCATCTCCTAAAGTGGCAGGGCAAATTTTTAATATTAGTAGTCCAGTCATTCGAAACTACCAAATTTCTGTTTGGACAACCAGAATCAGCTGTGGCATTGGACTACTTACTGTACTTTAAATTCAGATGGCATTGTAACTAAATCACCCCTAAAGCCCAGGTAGGGTTATGTTCACCAACCTACCCATCTTTCCTACACTGTACCTATCGGTCATTGTTATCGCTGAAGTTTTGGGGCAACCAAGTTTGCTGTTCAGACAACGGGCATTGTTGTTCAAGGGGCAACCAGAAAGTATCAATAAATTTTGCCTGGCCTAAGAATGGGGGCAAATTCTTGTGAGAAGTTTTTATGGTAACTCACCGACAACTCCTATTGGCAATCATTTATGACCAAGTTTTGAAGATGGGCAGAAAGGAAATTGATCTTTTTGCTCCCCCTCCCCTTTTTCTACACTGATTAACAATTTTCTCTGCCAGGTCGGTTTTTCTACAACAGATTGGTCGGTTTCATGTCGAGCGGATCAATGAGTGCTCACATATTGGCAAAAGAGGATGCCATCAGTCACTGGAGAAAACTGATGGGACCAACAAAGACATTCAAGTGAGTAATTAATCAATAAATACATAATTCAACTGTATTTGAAGGGCATATAATCATGGGAAAATTGTTTTAAATCAAGTAGGGGATGCCATTAGTGGATTAATAAGCGGTTACGACAAACATTCTGGAGGTAAAGAGGTTTAATCCTTTGCCAGTTTGATAATAAAATCATATTTGGTTTATCAATACACATGAAATTTAACCTAGAATATGTAAGTCATTTGGTTTCTTCTCATACAGATGTTGATACTTAGCATGCAAGAATAAGTGCCCGTTCATATGGAGATTTTTTAAGACTACCCATTTCTATTTTATTTCATTAAATTATATATTGATTATCTTTTCCACAGGGCTAAACACATGGCTCCGACTACCCTCCGTGCCCGGTTTGGTTTAACAGACACACGCAACGCTACTCATGGATCAGGTAAGGTTTCCCCCTTTTCAGTCAAAAGTATAGGTTAGGTAGCCAACAAATGTCACTGAAGCCACATCCATATGATCATTGAGTACAACACAGTGTACCTCAGTATCTAACCAATATTCTTAACCACTGAGTGAATGCACCTTATTTATCATCACTACATTGCAGCCAATGGTGAACACAAACTAAAGTGAGTGGTCCAAACCATTGTTTAATAGATATAATATTCCTAGTTGTGGCTAATCCAATGTTTTGTTCTGTTTTGTAGATTCCACAGAGACCGCTGAAAGGGAAATTGGATTCTTCTTTCCTGAATTCAGTCTCAGCGACTGGTATGCAAATGACGAACCTTTATTCAGGACAGGGTCAGTTCGATACAAACCAGAGGACCGGGTACATATAGTTTATAAAAACATGGACAACTCTGTCTTGAGGTGACAGCCAATCACAGAGGTTATTCTTTCTGATATCATTATCATGGCTGCTTGGTTAGCCAATGATTATATGCTGGAAGTGAATCTAAAGAATATGCAAAAGCTGGGAACAGCCGACAGATGTGACAGGAAACAAAGTGTGTTGTGCCACTTGACAGTACACTACCTGCCTTTGAATTGATTCTCACTGTCAGCAATAATGAGCCTACTTTATAGCTGTGTGGCCTGATCTTGTCTGATAATATGCAAATAAATCTTAATTGATGGCTCTCTCTCTCTACGCGAGGTACATCTCAGTAAATCATCTTTCATGATAGACTGGTTGTGTTTGCAATGCCTTCCACCATGATAAGATTTATTTTGTTGATAAAGAAGTGAAAGTGTGTGGGGAGAGGCAAAGAGGGATCATTAATATATATTGATAATTAATAAGATAATTAAGTGATGACAAAAGTATCAGAAAACCCCATCGTTTTAGAGGTGAACAAATAATTCTGTACTAAGGCTACAAACGTTAACATATTTTATGAAAGAAGAGATATATTATAAAGTAACAGATACTGAATGTACAGATCATCATGGAAACCAAACTTACAGTTCATTTTTGTAACATCTGGAGTTTTATGTCCTTGATATAGATGAGTTTAGAGTTATTGGCATCATTCACAAAGTGCTAATCTATATTATGCATAAATAAACATTCACAATTATATTCCTGTTGCAGGTAAACATGTTTTAGTCTAACCAAATGTTAATGAAATTTGCAATGCAACCGCGCACAGTACTGTAATCTCTCACAGTACAGTAATTTTGCTGATGTGATAGCAATCTACCGTCTATTAGGAGAATAATTTAAGCAAAGAAGTAATTAAGTATGAGTTGTTTGTGTTTAAATTGATTGCATAGGATGCATACTAGACCGTCAAAGGTGTCCATAGGTGACTGCTGCTGACAGTGTAACCCTGTTAGATCCCTTCACCAGCCCCCCCCCATTTCCCCTCCCCTCATCCCATCCTTCTACAGAAGAGGAAAAGAAAAAAGGGAACAGTTTTGTTTTGTATTCTTGTTCCTTTGTTTGCAAAATATAAAGTGATTAAAATAAAAACAATAAAAAAACAGGATTCATGACTGCATTTTGTTTTTTGATTTGTAAGTGCAAACAAAGTGAAGCCTATCTTGTGGAAGAAATATCTAGCAATTAACAAATATATTCTTACAAGATTAATGATTTTAAAAGAGTAATTAAACTAGAGAGAGAGCAAGATACATTGAACGTATGATGGCTAAAACTTTGTCATTAATATCACAAATATCTCTTCTTGCTTTTTAATTCTTTGATTTCCGATTATAGTTGACATCATTTGTAATCATCATCTTACCATTGAAAACTGCAAGTGCAGGGTAGCTATCAACAGATTTCATGCAGCGTTACAGAATGTGATGCTTCCAGTCACTTAATTAAAGAAACTTCACGGCCGGAGATGATTTTTATGCAGCGTTGCAGAAAGTTATGCTTCCAGTCACTTAAAGAAACTTCACAGCTCGAGATGATTTTTATGCCATAGACATGATACAGCGACTCAAGGTCCGTGATTCAACTTGGGCCAGGAAAACTAATGATAATGGCTTTAATTGGTCATAAAGTGATGGGACATTTTATAACTGTGGACCACTTTCCTAACATTTACTACAATTTTACTACTAGAGAAGACGATCAGAATATCTCATGAATGCACAAAGTCACTGAAAAATCAAGCAAACATTCAACAATTAAAAGAGTGTAACCTAACTGCATTCATAATGGTTATGTATTAGAATCTCTGCCTTACAGATAGATTAATATAAAGGTGGAGGTCGTGTCCTGGTGCAAATGTCAGACTTTTCATGGTACATGTCGGCTATTATGGCAGCTGTGTGTTCAACCATTTACAACAAATAAGTTTTTTCCTTCCTGTAATGTTCGGTGCCAAATACGACGCACTTTTATTTTTCTACGACAAAACTTCTCAAAGAGCCTTTTCAGTCATGATATGAAACCTTCACCTTTTAAGTTACAAGAGTTTTCTGCTTCAAGAAGTACCCCCTCTACCACCTCGTGAAAATCGCGGTCCTTTACCTCTAGCTGGAGAAAAAGAGACGGATGAAGTCCACAGTTAATTATGTCTTTGCGATGTCCGCTATAAGGACACCTAAACAAGCTTTCTCTCATCAACAAAATACGCTTCTTGAGAGGCATGCAGGCTTTAATATTGTATCCCTTGATGGTTTTGAAAATTATTGAAAGAATGCCTGGCTCAAATTGTGTCACGTTGACAACATTATGACTTGAAGGTTCTCTCAATGTGGTAAAAATCATGCAAATACTTATTGGAATAGTTGAAAGGTGTACTTTCATCTCACATATCAAAGGACAATCATTGACAGTGACGATATACTGTTTATTATGAGTTTTGGAACTTTCCATAATATCGGTGCGGTTGGTTTTAAATGCGACAGTAAAGTAACAAATAGAATGGTACTAGCGTTCAAATATTGACACGAATAAATACTGTCAAAGAATTTCTTACAGCATGTTGTAACTTTAAAGTATCACACATGACCATTTCAGCATATCTAGCAACTTTTAAATGCCACTGGAGTGTTTTGTGTTTAATTAAAAAAATTACTTCGTTATCATAAAATGACGATTTGGGTATCAACTACTCTCACCGTTGAGATTATTTCTGCACTGTCCTGCAAGATGGAACTTGTTAGTTCATAAATTCCTCACATTTATAAGAACTGCTTAGTTAGTATTGTTTTTAAAAACGAAACTCACATCTTCCTGGGAATGTTCTCTGTATAAACCTTCCTCGCCCCCCTCGTATAGCAGTCTGGGGTCTGGGGGTGGGTCTGACGGTCTCCTGGCTGGAACTCTGAGGCTGTACTACCTGCTGGGTGGTGCTGGGTCCATCGCTCCATATGATTCGTTTGATTGATTTCTTAGTTTCTGTGCAAGACAAACACTTTAATTAACAAAAGCACTTAATTAACACTTACATTAACAAACATCAAAACAAACACTTTTATAGAGTACACTTTAATAAACATATATCAGGGTGAGTGGACTGGGGAGGAGAAGAGAAGAGAAAATATATTGCTGGATAAAATATGGTATTAGTAAAAATCTGAGGAAAAGTTTTAAAATAAAAAAAGGAATTGATAAAGTACGACTCTGTTTCACAATTCTCTGAACACCAAGTCATTTCAAGATATCCAGTCTCTAGTTCAGAACATAATCAAGCAACCCCCCCTTTCTATCACCACTCCACATATTTCGGACAAATATATCAAGTAGAACCCACCTCCGTCCCCGCTTGAAGATGGCTGTGCGTTTCCCGAGGTTGGCTGAGTGCCGGACGTTTCTGGGCGATTGCCGGCAGCGTTGGTAGCCGTCTCCATGGAGATATCCTCGCTACCACTGACCGTTGACCTATCTTCATCCTCCTTGGATCTCCCGCTGGACGTCAGAGCGGACAGCTGGGCTTGAGAAACCTGCTCACTACTGGTAGGGGGTGATGGTGAGGCACTGGATCTGTTGTACAGGGAAGGGAATTAGATAAGTTTTGAGAAAATTATGAACATGTGGAGTTTTAGTGTGGAAGATAATGGGCTTTTCCGTGGGTCATTGGTAAAAAACATGAAATAAACATCGTAAGAAGGCCAGAACCTACAGTAGTAGAACAATATGATATCATTAGTCTTGAGGAGAAAATTTCTCTTGAAATCACTTTCCCTGCCGCTTTCTGGGTTGTATCGAACCAAACTAGACCTTTGACCCCTGGTAACATGGCATGAAAGTTACTGTGCCTTCTAATTGGTGCCCCCAGCTCATCCAATCGGGATTGCCAATAACTTAAAGGATGGATAGCTCAGTCGATAAGAGCAAAGGGCTTGTAGTAACCCCCCAGGTGACTGGTTAAAATCCTGTTCTATCAAAAACTATATTTCTTTGCTTTTTTTTTCAAATTTGTGTACGATTTACCAGTCGCTTTTTATTCATTGACTTAAGGTTTGAAGAGGTTTAAATTTCACCTTTGTTGACTGATTCCTGCCTCATCGGTCCCCCTGGATGACGGTCGAACAGCGCTGCTGGTCTGGACACCATCGGCGCCAGACGGTGTCACTGTGGACTCTGGTCTGGGGATTGCCTCTGCAAGACTTGGAGAAGCCTCAGCAACGCTCACTTCAAAAATAAGATGAATGTTGACGTTTTATTTATCATGACGAAAATAACGTTTACATTAAGTCATCAGTTTTTACAAAAAGAAGCCAGAAATGTACCCAAGTGATTCTTTCGACACCTCCCCCTTGCCCCCCACCCATGCAAACTTTCTCTTGCTTATTCTGGATGGAGGGGTGTGATAGGTGTTGTTACCTGGTGCCAGGGTCTGTATGGGTGTGGTGGGTACACTCCGACTGCTGCCTGCTTCGTCGTCTCCTCCCGGTAGATAAATTAAGGTATCATCAACGCCAAGATCTGCAGAGGCAACGAAAATACATGAGAGCATGAATCAGCGGATGAGACTCCATCTCACTACTCAGAAAGAGACGTTACCCTCGGTCAGGTTACAAACCATGATATTCCTGAATAGGATCAGATATTCCTGAATAGGATCAGATATTCCTGAATAGGATCTGATATTCAGTAATAGGATCAGATATTAATTTTCTGGAAGAATGCTTCCTCCGCGAATCCTAAAGGAGGCCGTTGGAAATTAAAACTTTTTGCATTTCATTTTACGCAAATCCAAGTTACAATTCTTCTATCAAGACAACCTTTTTCCATAGAAATGAACATTAAAGTTGGTAGCTCCTAAATGTGACACAAACCCAGCCATCATTTTTGGCTTATGTGACTCTGTAGAAGATCCTGCTAGAATCGAAAAGACAGGACCTCTAAACTTGACATAATTACCTACACAGGATTTTTGCAGTTTTGCTAACAGAATTTTCTCTTTTATTTGTTATTTGTGATGAATGAAAAGTTTTGCTTCATTTGGGAGATAAATTAGTTTGGGAGCCGTCACTTTGTAAATCTGTGATGTCATAGAATCACTAGGATCTGGGAACCTTTCAGTTCTCTTTGTTTTGCTGGTCATATTTGCAGAAAATAAACATTCAAGAACAGAAAACATGAAAATCTTGCAGGTTCCATGATGTCATATTTAGACTTGATCAAGCCTTGGGCCTTGTGTGTGAAAGAACATTAAAACCTGTGATATCTCCCAAATGGAGTAAGATTTTTCCTTAGCTGTTTGGGAAAGTTGTTCATGAAAGCTATCTCAATCACAGAGACCATTAATAATGGTAGGGGTTTGTGTCTCATATGGCCTTTCATTTTCTATTCAAAGTATTTAGTTTGTCCAGACAGCTTTTGATATAACTATTAAAAGCAAAACATGCAAAACTAGACAATTAGAAATTCTCAAAATTTATTTATATACTTGCTGCATTATGTGAAAGGAAAAATTTACTATTTAAGGCTTATAAACTTTATACTTGTGGGACTCCAGTCTCCAATAGTGGGAAAAGTTTTTAAAAAATTTAAGGGAAAAAAAAGCTGCTTTTACAAAGCAACCTATTTGATAAAGAAATCAAATCTATATATGTTAATCCACTTCAATATTCCAGAAACATGTCAATTATCCTAAAATTTTCACAGTTTTTATCCCAAATGTCAGAGGGAAGGAAGAGGGAGTGAACATTTGTTGCATTTTTCTTGATAGTTATTCTGATTTTTAACACACCACATGAAGCCACTTTTGTTACACTTGTTTGTAATACCAAAGCAAAAAGCATACCTCCTTGTGAAGCTAGTTGTGCTAGGCCTGGTGCCCGATGAGTATCCGTGCCCTCGTGGGTACTAAACTGGAACCGCTGGTGTCCCGGTTGTACCAGTGGGGAACTAGTGAAGAAACACAAATAATGAAAAACCATCAACTTTACAAATAAATATCATCTCAGTGCACCTGAGCTGTGAGGGTCCCTCAGAACCTCATCAAACCTCCTCAACTTCTTTCGATGACATCGTCAAAAAAAAAAAAATTGAAGATCTCGATTCTCTCTATAATATCAAAAAAACACATGGTAACCTTTGTGAAGCCATCAAAAACATCACAAAAACCCTACACATGACATCAACAAGTACTTGATGGACTGATAGTTAGTTGAGCTATGCAACCATCACATTATTGCTCCATCTATTCATGATTTCAACAAATCGGTTAACTATCTTGGTGAAGACATCACCACACAGCAATATCTCTATGGATTTCATAGAATCACTGATTTAAATACCTCGGTCAAGTCATGTCACAATAATATTCTCCACCTCATTTTTCTCAACATATCATTTAACACTTACTTGATAGCCTCAGCAAAGCCATCATTGCGGTGAGGTACAAAGAGGGTTGGTGTGCTAGGCACCTGACAATCATGTCCTGTGAAGTCATCACTACCTCACACTACCTCTCTCCACCTCATTATTCTCAATATATCATTTAACACTTACTTGATAGCCTCAGCAAAGCCATCATTGTGGTGAGGTACAAAGAGGGTTGGTGTGCTAGTAACATGACAATCATGTCCTAGGAAGTCATCACTACCTCACACTACCTCTCTCCACCTCATTATTCTCAATATATCATTTATCACTTACTTGATAGCCTCAGCAAAGCCATCATTGTGGTGAGGTACAAAGAGGGTTGGTGTGCTAGTAACGTGACAATCATGTCCTAGGAAGTCATCACTACCTCACACTACCTCTCTCCACCTCATTATTCTCAATATATCATTTAACACTTACTTGATAGCCTCAGCAAAGCCATCATTGCGGTGAGGTACAAAGAGGGTTGGTGTGCTAGGCACCTGACAATCATGTCCTAGGAAGTCATCACTACCTCACACTACCTCTCTCCACCTCATTATTCTCAATATATCATTTAACACTTACTTGATAGCCTCAGAAAAGCCATCATTGAGGTGAGGTACAAAGAGGGTTGGTGTGCTAGTAACCTGACAATCATGTCCTGTGAAGTCATCACTATCTCACACTACCTCTCTCCACCTCATTATTCTCAATATATCATTTAAAACTTACTTGATAGCCTCAGCAAAGCCATCATTGTGGTGAGGTACAAAGAGGGTTGGTGTGATAGGTACCTGACAATCATGTCCTGTGAAGTCATCACTATTTCACACTACCTCTCTCCACCTCATTATTCTCAATATATCATTTAACACTTACTTGATAGCCTCAGCAAAGCCATCATTGTGGTGAGGTACAAAGAGGGTTGGTGTGCTATGCACCTGACAATCATGTCCTGTGAAGTCATCACTATCTCACACTACCTCTCTCCACCTCATTATTCTCAATATATCATTTATCACTTACTTGATAGCCTCAGCAAAGCCATCATTGCAGTGAGGTACAAAGAGGGTTGGTGTGCTAGTAACCTGACAATCATGTCCTGTGAAGTCATCACTACCTCACACTACCTCTCTCCACCTCATTATTCTCAATATATCATTTAACACTTACTTGATAGCCTCAGAAAAGCCATCATTGAGGTGAGGTACAAAGAGGGTTGGTGTGCTAGTAACCTGACAATCATGTCCTGTGAGTCATCACTATCTCACACTACCTCTCTCCACCTCATTATTCTCAATATATCATTTAAAACTTACTTGATAGCCTCAGCAAAGCCATCATTGTGGTGAGGTACAAAGAGGGTTGGTGTGATAGGTACCTGACAATCATGTCCTGTGAAGTCATCACTATTTCACACTACCTCTCTCCACCTCATTATTCTCAATATATCATTTAACACTTACTTGATAGCCTCAGCAAAGCCATCATTGTGGTGAGGTACAAAGAGGGTTGGTGTGCTATGCACCTGACAATCATGTCCTGTGAAGTCATCACTATCTCACACTACCTCTCTCCACCTCATTATTCTCAATATATCATTTATCACTTACTTGATAGCCTCAGCAAAGCCATCATTGCAGTGAGGTACAAAGAGGGTTGGTGTGCTAGTAACCTGACAATCATGTCCTGTGAAGTCATCACTACCTCACACTACCTCTCTCCACCTCATTATTCTCAACATATATCATTTAACACTTACTTGATAGCCTCAGCAAAGCCATCATTGCGGTGAGGTACAAAGAGTGTTGGTGTGCTAGGCACCTGACAATCATCTCCAGTGTCCTCAAATGCAGCCTGAAAAAAAACAAGCGCAAATGAACCAATGTAGACTGTTATTTTTCATATAAAAATCCAACAAGTAACAAAATATTTTCTTGTATAGGAAGATATCAAAACTGACTGGGCTATGATAAACATTGCTAAAAATTCCTTTGCTCTTAAAAAATTGACAATTTTTCTTTTTTTCCGAAAAAGTCCATTAATGATAACCAACTTCAATGGTTAAAGAAAATAATAGTTTAGACTTTAGAGCTTAAAAATGGCTTTAAGCTCTTAGTTTAATATACTTAGTAGGCTAGGCTTGGAATATCTGCTATGAAAGTGTGTTAGGTCAATAAGAGCTAGATGCTGACAATTATATGCAATATACTATTGACTAATAGTCTGTTGACAATGTTCTTTCATGGCAACCAAAGGTCTGCTGTAGTATTGTAAATTGAACCAGTCACAGGTTTATGCAACAAGTCAAAATTACCTCCAACAAAGTAAAACATCTATTTTCAAACAAATGCTATTTACTTGTGAACATCTCATTTTATTAAGAATTTGAAAAACAAACCAAAAAAGAAAAACACATAAAAGAAGAAGAAAAAGACAAGAAGAAATATCTTACAAATGAGAATGCAGGAAGTTGTCTGCCTGTTGATGGAAGTCTCTCTCTTGGCCGTGGCACTCCAGATATCTAGGAAAACAGAAAAATTGAACTGTGGCTAAATGTTTAAAAGGCATGAAACATGAAAACCATGATTACCTTAGGGTTCTTTTAAATTCGTGGGAAGAGTGACTTGACAATTATTCTTTTTCGGGGCATAATTATTTACGTTGCCGAGATTTCAATCTAGACACCTAAGCAGGACTCAAGGATAACCACATATCTTGACCATATGAAAGGTTTTGTTTTATATTTAGAGTTCAAAATATATAATTATTTACCTTTGCTCAAAATTATCAACGAGGATTTGAATTTGGGTACTTTGTTTGACCGTTACAACCGTGAAAATCCATCATCAGATTTGAATTTGAATATTTCTTCTGATTCTTCTTAAATGTTTGAATTATGATACATTAAGTTTTGACATAACTTCATAGAAAAGCTCTCACATGTCTAATATTACTTTTATAAGAAAGGGCCTTCATCAAAAGAGTCAGAGGTCAAATAAACATTCTTCTTTTAACTGTGGAGAATATGTTTGTATAGCCACCTTGATCTAACCAATGTAAATGCCTACAGATGTGTTTCCAGATGTTAATGATACTGTGTGTAACATTATATTTGTAATATCACCAAGTTGGGACAATCTTTTCTATACTGTACTGTCATGCCCCACTTCAGAGCAATCGTATTGTCAGTACAAGCAGTATGAATATCAAGTTTCTATCAGATCAAGGTTAGGAACTGTTTGTACTGTCAATACCAGTGCTTTGAGAGCATGATATTGGAGTACAGTTTAAAGAGGTATTAGCATTAGGAAATTGTCCCAACTGTCTGTTTATATGAATGACATCATTCATATTCATAAATTATGTCGACGGAATAAATGTCACATTGGTGCTACTGTTTGTTCAAACGCCCCTCAAATACTTCATGACAATCTCCTTCTAACAGTGACTCACTTTTCTAAGTCTCATGTACTGACGGTCAATCATGACTAGATATATGGAACAAACTAAAGCACTGGGTAATTCCTTACCACTACAGGCTGTGGGGCCGAGTGGGCCACGACTTCAACCTGAGAGCCACTGTGCTCTGGTGGCTCAACTACTAACTGGGGAGGTGGGCCCTGTCCTCTAGAAGAAGACTGAGGCACTCCTTCTTGGTCCTGTCGGTCCAACAGCCTGGGAGAGTCAGAGCCGGTCTGGGAGGCTTCTCCATGTTCTTCTTCATCTTCGTCTAAAGTTACAAAGAGAGAAAAACAATCAAAAGGAAAACTTTGAGCAAATTGAGGTGACCGAGCCAGAATGCTTTGAATTATTTTAAGTTATTTTACGAAAAAAGACTTAAGAGTCACCGGAGATACGCGAACAGAAGAAAATCAGGCTTGTGACAAGTCTGAACCGATTCAGGGTAATAACTACAAGTAACTCCATTTCAACGGCACGTAATTCGCCTAGTTCTCCGAACACTCATCAAAAAAGAGGAGGCTTTTGATAAGCCAGTGTTCCTCCACGGTCATCACATGTGAAATGAAACTGGGGGGAAGTGGGTGAGGGAAGGGAAGGGAGAGGAAGGGGTTGTTCTGTTCTTGTTTCCTTTTTTTGGTTCTCTTTTCTTATTGTAAAGTTCTGTACTTTTTTAGGGAGTGTCACTACCCGACAAGCCCTATAGGGTTTTTAAGTACACTTCCTTTCACAAGTTCTGTTTCTTATCTCCTTCTATGTCATATGTCATACTTATGTTGTGATAGAACAAAAATAAATGAAATGTTTAGCGTTTCAAGGAGCTTCTCCTGGCGTCCTAATCCTTGGGATTTCACTAAATTTGAAAATCAAACAAGATCACAGATGTCTGCGATGACCCACCGATAATTTCAACAACCTCTCTCCCAGTACCTTCCATCTCGTCTGCTGAAGTGACCGAATCCTCCTCAATCATATCTTCAGCGAGGTCAGCTCCAGTCCCAGTCTCCTCGTCATCCTCCTGGAAGACATAAAATGATTGTGTCGTCTCAAACTCAAAGTATATCGGAATACCTAACTCCTGTCATACATGTGGAATAACACACCAGGTATCACTTGAGTGAGAGACACGTGTGATTCTAGAAGGAATTCAACAAGGGACTGATCAACTATCTAAACAAAAATTATCAAAATGTGCAATACATGCTACACGATTATAAAGATGAAATAGCAGATTTGGTTTAACAGAACTGATATTAAATATTTGCAATATTTGATGCAAAAGAAACTCCATCAACCTTAACATTACACCTTAACATTACACCTTAACATTACACTGCACATTACACATTACATTACACTGCAAATTACATTACACTGCACATTACACTGCACATTACACTGTACATTACATTACACTGCACATTACATTACACTGCACATTACACTGCAAATTACATTGAACATTACATTTCACTGCACACTACACTGCACATTACATTACACTGCACATTACACATTACATTACACTGCAAATGACATTACACTGCACACTACACTGCACATTACATTACACTGCACATTACACTGCACATTACACTGCAAATTACATTACACTGCACATTACACTGCACTGCACATTACATTGCACATTACACTGCACATTACATTACACTGCACATTACACTGCACTGCAAATTACACTGTACATTACATTTCACTGCACATTACACTGCACATTACATTACACTGCACATTTCATTGCACATTACATTACACTGCACATTACATACACTGCACATAACATTACACTTTACATTACACTATAAATTACACTGAACATTACATTACACTGTACATTACACTGCACATTACATTACACTGCACATTACATTACACTGCACATTACATTACACTGCACATTTCATTGCACATTACATTACACTGCACATTACATTGCACATTACATTACACTGCACATTACATTACACTGCACATTAAATTACACTACACTGCAAATTACACTGAACATTACATTACACATTACACTGCACATTACATTACACTGCACATTACACTGCACATTACATTACACTGCACATTACACTGCACATTACACTGCACATTATATTACACTGCACATTACATTACACTGCACATTACATTACACTGCCCATTACATACACTGCACATAACATTACACTTTACATTACACTGCACATTACAGTACACTGCAAATTACACTGCACATTACACTGCACTTTACATTACACTGCACATTACACTGCACTGCAAATTACACTGCACATTACATTACACTGCACATTATACTGCACATTACATTGCACTGCACATTACATTGCACTGCACTTTACATTACACTGCACATTACATTACACTGCACATTACATTACACTGCACATTACATTACAATGCAAATTCCCCTGCAAATTCCCCTGCACATTACACTGCACATTACACTGCACATTACATTACACTGCAACATTCAAAGCCATAAATTATTCCCCTGACCAGGGCTATATAACTTTTAAGAAATGAAACAAGACCATTTCCTATTTTAAGAATGAAAATACATACACTATAATCTGTTCCCTCTTCGCCCACGTAGTTCCCATCATCAAACTGACCAACCAGCTCCCCCTCATCATCTTCGTCATCGTAGTCCGAGACTTCCTTGTCAACGTCGCTCTCAACCTCTCCTGGCATCTTCTGTCCGACGCCCTTTGGAAATGATAAACAAAGGCAAGTATGAATAGAGGTTTGTTTTGTAAATTTATTCATTGTGCTTTTACATACATAAACACAGATCGATTGGTGATGTGGATTTCTTCCTGTACATCGTTAACCTTTCCAGTAAAATATGACGGAAACTTTTTCCTCTTATGCTTTTATATAATGTAACTTTGGCAATTTGGTGCATTTATTATTATATTTTAAGTTCTCAATATTAACTATTCTTTAGCTGAGTGTTCAAGTGAACAATGCATTCTTTACATTCTTTTACGCTATTTAAAAACATTCTATTCTTTGGGGAAGAGTGTAGCAACTTATTGAACGTTTTTCTACGCTTTTTCATAAAATTCTATCATAAATACATCAACAACCCAAAGCAGAAATGTCCTTCACAACAAAACGAACGAGCGAATGCGAACAATTTCAAATCGTTACATATCTGCTTTGACATTAACGCAACCAGTTTCTGCTGAAGTGTTATTTGAAGCTTCTTTCTTTTTTTAATGGGGATGGGGTCGGGTCAGGTCAGAGGTCAGAGCAAGAAGTTGCAATGCAGATGCAACTACCTGCTGTAAAATGCTCAATCCTTCACATTTCTAAAAGGAAATTGTTGCTACTAGCATCTGTTTTTATTTGTCTTTGCAAGGCAGAGGAGGTAGAGGGTGGGGGTTGGTACAGAGAAGTGAAACAGTAAGATGCAATCAGTCTTTTTAGCCACATTTCTCTTTACCTCTCCATCACTGTCCTCAACCAGTATCACATCTTCATCGTTTCCGTCTTGAGATGACGGTGTCGGTTCCTCATCTTCCATCCGTTCGTCCAAATGCTCTGGAGGACCGGTGGATTGTGGCTCTTCAATCAAAAAAATAACATATGAAGATAACAACGAAAAAATAAATGATGAAAGATTTCTTTAAGAGCTGCTTAATAGGAAATCTCATAACCTCTCCAAATTTAAGTTTTATTATCAAAAACAAAAACAGAAAAAGTTCACTCTGATTTGTTCCACCAACTATTAAATGGTTGGATGGCTCAGTTAATGGAGGGTATTAAACAGTATGTCCAGGACAAGTACTCTTGTTATCATGAACATCCCAGAAGCAATGGTTTATGACGTGTCTGGAATTTGAGGTATTTTCAACAAAACAGAGGAATAAGCTTGATTTGGCCAACCGTCTGCAAATCTATGGTAGCCACACATTGGTAGAGTACAGGATTTGCATCCCTCTGGTCCCTGTTTTAATATCAAATTTTTATCCAATAGATTCTTCTTTCCTTTCCTATTATCCCCCCCCTCACCCCCGCCCCATTCCCTTTTCTTTACTGGCTTTAATCGGAAAGTGACAGTATATTTTAACAAGCCATAAAATGAGCCATTTTATGTTCGTATCAATCATGTTTTATTTGCAATGTAGACTTAACCTTCTCCAGAAATTGTTTCAATCTTCCAATCCCATACCCTCCCCCCAGTTCTCTGAAAGTCCTTTTCTGCTTTTTACTTTTCACCCTTTTTCAAGACAAAAGTGTAATGTAGGATGTTGGACTAAACTTACCTGTGGATCTGTCCCCTTGTTTATGATGATCATCTGAGCTGGACTGAGACGCCTGTGGAGTGTCGGCTTGGTTGCTGGGGGCGACGGGCTCCACCTGTTCTCCTTGTACGGTACCGATCACCCTCTCTACCTGTTCTGGCGCTACGCTGCCCATTACCACTTCCACTTGTTCCGGTTGGATGCTGGGGGTGGCATGGTCTCTGTCCGAGCGCTCGGGCAGGACCTCTGCCACGGAGGCTCTTTCTGCCTCTCTCATGACGTGAGGGATGTGAGGTTCCTCCTGGGCCTGTACCCTTGCTATCTGCTATATGAGAGATAGACACACAATAAGTAGATATATTCACAATGGAACACATTAACCCAATGATAAGAGAGATTTGTTCACATGGGAAGAAATCAACCCACTATTAATAGATATATTCACAATGGAACACATTAACCCAATGATAAGAGATCTGTACACAAGGAATGGAACCCACTATTAATAGATATATTCACAATGGAACACATTAACCCAATGATAAGAGATCTGTACACAAGGAATGGAACCCACTATTAATAGTATATTCACAACAGATTTTTTAACCTAAAGACGAGAGATCTGTTCACCAGGGATGAAATCAACACACTATTAATAGATATATTCACAATGGAACACATTAACCCAATGATAAGAGATCTGTTCACATGGGAAGAAACCAACCCACTATGAGCTCTACCCACATGAGAAGAAATGAAGCCCACTACTTCGGAAATATATTCAGACTGGAAGAATCCCTACGGCTGGAGGTTTATTTACTTCATCAGAAAATGACTAATCTGACACGGATTTCATAAGCCTCTGTGTTTTAATAATTGCAAGACATTTATGAGGCGGACTTACTGGTTGTGGAGTCACCCTTTGACGTTTCTCTGTTGGGGGCAGTATGTCCCTCTCTATGCTTGAACTCTGGTCACTGCAAGAACAGGAAAAGAAACGGGACTTACTTGTGGAATTAAAATGAACTAAGAGACACCTATGATATGACTGAGTTTTATCTCAAGACATCAATAAAAAAAAAAAAATTATTTTATCAAATTTGTGGATCATTTTGTTGCAATATCAAGTATCACACCATGTACAGGGAAGTTAAACAGAATATTATTTTATAATTTTTCTTTCTTTAATGCCTTATTGTAACAATAGGTTCAAAGACTTTAAGAAGATATCTTGTTTATAATATAATTATAAAACAATTATCTTAAGCTAGAAGGCATTACACACACTTTCAGAGCTGCAATACCTAAGCATATTCTCATTTAAATATAAGAATCCAGGCAGATGTTTTTATATGAAAATATGGTATTCCCAAATGCCAGCTTATTGCACCCTTCTCAATGACCAGCTTGAAGTGAGTATTACATGTTCACAACTTCTGTATTGAATTTAATACACTAAACATGCAATTTATATAAAAATCGCACCTTAATGTGAATTTGTACTTAATGTAAAACTGTACTTAATGTAAAATTGTACTGAATGTAAAATTTTACTGAATGTAAAATTTTACTGAATGTGAAATTGTACTTAATGTGAAACTAAACTTAATATGAAACTGTACTTAATGTAAAATTACACTGAATGTAAAATTGTACTGAATGTAAAATTGTACTGAATGTGAAATTGTACTTAATGTAAAACTGAACTTAATGTAAAACTGTACATTATGTGAAACTTAACCTAATGTAAAGATGAACTTAATGTGATTCTGTACTTAATATAAAACTAAAGTTACTGTGAATAACTCAGCCCTCTCTACACAGGCAGCATTCCCTACATTGGAAGTACAATATATGCAAAGCTGCTGACAATGAACAAACAATATCAACTCCTTACCTCTCAGTCGGCTCATCTCTCTGTCTCTTGCCGCTGGTGGGGATGTTGGGAGGGGGGCCAGCAGAGGAACTGGAGGGGGGTTCAGATGAGGTGGATGGACCTTTATGAAGTAAATAGAGAGAAATATTTAATGTTTAAAAGATTTAACCTGTTCTTTGATCTATAAATATGACCATGGAGATGACTTTGATCCCCCTACCCGTCCAAAAGCATGAAACAAACTAAACGAAAATTGCCAGGGGCCTGTTAAATAGCTAGACATAGCACTAAATGATGATGAGCAATGTGTCCATACCCATCAGATATGGTAGTATACATCCCCCCTTCCCCCTACCCTCCGCTTCCCCCTCCTAATTCTTGTTCTGTATTCAATGTTACAGTTTGACATTATCCAAGTCCCAGTATTACTTTAGGAAAATAAACTAATAATAATTACTAATTTACTGGAACTATCCATCAAAGGAAAGTTATGCAACCTATATTACCAACTATCATTGTGTCTATGTTATTGATTTAAAATTTATTTTCCTGACAGAATATCCTTCTGTATTCCAAACAAGCTCCCAACTCACCCCTCCCAACCATCCCCCTCCCTGTACCACCCTCCCCCTCCCACACTTTCTCTTGTTTTTGGATTTCTAAAAATGCCCAAAAAAGTGATTTACTTTCATTAAGTAACTTGTTTCCCTTCATAATATCTCCTAATCTGATTTGTGTTACTCTTGATTCTCTTAACATGGATACCTACCACTAAGAGGAGTATCATCTATATAAGGTTCTGGCTCCTGCTGAGATATTGGTTCAGTCCGGGCTATCAGTGGAGTCTGTTGAGTTGGTGTTACTGCTTGGATAGGTGTGGCAGATACAATTGGCATTGTAGGGGGATCACTTGTTTGAACTTCGGAAGAAGGGAAATATGACATAAATTCAGAAAGGGTTAAAAATCAATTTAGGTTATGAAGGGTTGTAGTCAAAAGCAGCTCTTTGAGTTTTTCTTGAATCAACAAACCAAGTCATCGCAAAATTACAAGAATCAGAACGATCACGCTAAGAAGGATGTCTATGTATTCTGTTATCCCAAATGAATGTTTACAAGGGCCTGAATAAATTAATAATCTCCATTTTGATTCCAAAAGCTTTTGTCACACTAAAGGATTTTCATTTTACTATAATACAGATGCAAAATGCAAATCAGAAATTAACATTTTTCTCTGTTTTAATTAGTCATTATCTAAATTGAATCGATACGTTGAAATTAATGAACGACGTTGAAACTTTCTGGATAGAATTGTTACCTTCGTGATCGTCCGGTACGTTAACCTGTGTCGGTTGTTCTATCGTGTGCGGCATCACTGTAGCCATTCTGGTGGAGGTAGATGAGGACACACCACTACTCGTAGAAGGGGTGACGGCTATCGGCCGGATACTGGCCGTGGCCTTCTGCCCGCTGGACACTTGGATGCCCTTAGCGGTCCCCACCGCAGATGCAGGCGAGGACAGAGGTTTTATGTTGGCTGTCGGTGGTGGTTCCTCTCTTGAAGAACTGAAATGGAATTTTCAATCTCAAGTTTTCTTTCCCGGTTTAAATATTTAACAAAAATATAAATTCATTAATCTGAATTAAACCAGAAGACACAAAACGTTTAGTGGTTCCGATGCCTAAACATATTCATAGTGTGGTAGGCTATACACAATATTCATGAACTTGTGCACACCAGAATGAAGAGGATTATCTATTGACTAATGTGGCAAAATATATGGATGGAAATGTCATGAAAATGTGCTCATTTTGAACCACCATCAACATAACAGCATGAACTAAGTTTGACGTTAAGCCCTGCCGATTCATGAACGTTCATAGATGGGAACCAAAAACAATCTACTTATCACAGGGCATCTACCTACTAAGTATGACATTGATTTAATTTGTGTTTGTTTAGATATCATGTTTACAAGCTGTTTTGACAATTTCTTATTAAGCCCCATCCATTCATGAATATTAATGAAGTAATATTGTTGTTGTAAAGAACATGTATTAACTATGTAGTTACATTGCCATACCCAGTATGAACTAAAAGGGTCATACAGTTGAACAGATACTGACATTTTCAGAATTTTAAATTAAGCCCAGCCCACTCATCAATATGAATGACAGCCCCACTATAAAAAATAGAGATCATCTACTGACCATGACCAACATATATCACAAGTATGACATCAATTACACATTTCCTTCTTGAGATACTGTGACATTAAAATGACCGAGATGTATTACAATTTAGGTGAATGAAAGAATATAACTACATATCAGTTACACAAGGCAAAACATGTTTAATTATTAGAAACACACTCTCTCTTTATCTCATCTATACCTTGTGGGGTTTTTTTTTCTTCTTTTCCCAAGTTTAGTCTGTGGTTGATAGATAACTTTATTATTGCTATTATGTACTCCTGAAAATAGCATATTATGTGTTTATGTACTTAGCTGTAAACTTACTCAATATTTCTCAGTTTGACAGTTGATTTTGACAAATAGGGATTAAAACAAAGATATAAAAAAAAATTAAAAATATTGTCCATAGTGGTAAGGTAACCTTTGACCTCACCTGGCTCTGTCTGGGGTGGTTAGAAGTGATGATGGATGGCCCTCCATTTGATCTAACTGACTGTCCCTGGCTAGCTGCTCCTGAACCCTCTCGGCTCTGATTTTATCCTGGAATTGACAACAATAAATCAACAGTCAAAAATAAACAGCAATAACAACAACGAAATTATAAATTATCAAAGTTTAATTATCAGATAAATTATCAGAAGATAAATTATCAAAAAAAAAGATAAATTATCAGAATATTATCAGAAGATAAATTATCAAAAAAAAGGATAAATTATCAGAATAAAATGCAGTCATTTTCTGGACTTGGAAGTTTCCTGTTTTTGAGTTGACATGACCAACAATTAACAGATAACATTCAAAATTGTCACACCGCCTATCTCAGCAAAGACTGAGGAAAAGGTTTTTACGTGATCATCAAGAAAATTGCAAAAGAGATCTAAATCACTTAAGATTGGATTTGGCTCCAATCATGATAATGAGCTCTGTGTCACTGATACTGTGGTTGGAGGGGATGGAAGGGTGATGGAAAGGGGGTGATAGGGTGGGGGACTTACCCTGTCAGCCTTGATATCTTTGACTTCTCTCTCCAGAGCCGAGATGCGGGCCAGGTGTTCCTGTTTCTGTCCGTCCATCTTCCTCTCCATCTGCATCTTCAGTGCTTGCAGTTCTGATAATTCTTTCTGGAGTTTCTCTTGTTCCATCAAATGTTTCTCCTTGTCACCTGATTGATTGATATAGATAAGAAAGAAAACAAACTCTTAAAAGACATACCAAAAAATATATATATAGCTCAATATTCAATTAAGCGACTTGAAAATATTTTTTCAAAGTTTTCGGTGATGACACACAGAGACGGTAACATTCCTTCTTCTTCAATGACACAATAGATTAAAACAACACCTTCCATAACAAGGCAGTTTTACCTATAGAAGTGTAAAGAATGTCTGACTGACAGCATCTTACAGGAACCCACAGATAACCTCTACATAAATAACCCTATCAGAAAGCTTTGAACCAAGTGTCTACCACAGGGCAAGATAACCACCACCCCTCACATATCCCCCTCCCAGCTCTTCCAGCCTCAGTATATCTCATTCAGAGACTTAAATTAAACCCCTACAAAGTTTCTTCTACCACCAGGGATCTCCAACAATGGTCCTCTTACCCACTGTTTCAATAAATCCCACCCTATCAAGGGCAATCAGCTAAAATTCTACCGACAAAATGCTGCCAAACTGAGAAGCTTCCTTCCCATATCTTTATAAAGAGTAATACACAAAGATTTAAAAGGACAAAATACATTAAATTGAGCCCGGATTGACTTAATTAAACAAAACAAAGAGTTGTAGAATATCTACTTCGAGACTGGTTAATTATTTCAAGAGAGAGAGAGAGAGAGATATAAGATGACGTACTTGTCAGCTGCGTGATCTTCTGCTTGGCCGACTGTAAGACCCGCCTCTGCTTCTCGTGACGTTCTTCCTTCTCCGCAACTTGGGTCTGGAGACGAGGATGAGGGGCAGAGAATGACAGAGTCAAGCATTATTAGTGTTACTAAGGGTGTCCCCCTCAAACTGATAACCAGTGGTTAGAGAAGAGTGGATGAATGGAGACGAAAAATTCCCAAGTAATGACATAATTTCACACCTTATGGGAAACGACTGTAATGAAAGGACTTGGCCAGCTTTAAGAAGTACGAAGGGAAAGCTTTTTATCTGGGAGCATTACACAAACTTTTCCGAATGAAATAATCTTTCAAAGTTTGAAAGAAAGAATAATCCCAACGTGAGATAAACATGTTGACTGTATTTTGCACCTGACAATTGTAAGCCAGCCACAAAGCCACTTTTCTTGGTTTCCATGTCAGTGTTTAAGTATTCATGTTGTGCTATTAACTGCCTTTAAGGCCGACAAACTTACCACCACATATGGTTAATATCAAAAAGAACAACAATTTTTTCTTTTGGAAAAACACTTTTAAATGCTACCAGCAAATAAGTATTCATATATAATAGGATGGAGAGAATGCTTATTAAATAAACACATTTCTGAGTTCTGTTGGTTTTAGTTTAGTATGACTCAAGGCAAGACGACAGAATCTTGTTTGAAAACCCCCTATCCATTTCATGATCGTGGATAAAAACCGGCCTGTATCAAGCCTCTTCTTTTCATGAGTGTTCAGAAAACATTGAGGCAGATTTGCTGATGTCACATCCCTTCTTACTCCTCGGATCACCACTTTAGGTACCCATCCTAAGACCACTGTTTGAAATGTGACAGCTGTGGTGAAGGAAGAATTTGTTTCAAAACCATTGACAGGACGGAACCAAACCAGAAAACACCAAATCCAGGAAGAATCTGTACAACAACACAGCAAAGCAGCAGTTTGGAATGGATCAAGAGAATCTGGTTTCTGGTGGAGTTTTAATGTGGAACATAATGTTGAGAGGGCAGTGGGGTTGGGGGGGCTAGGGGGTGCTAGGCAGACACTCTAACCCAGGGTTGTCCAACCTACGGCCCGCGGGCCACAGTCTGGCAGTCTCTACAGTGCGAAATTTTAGTGAGTAGAATTATTGATAACAATTTGAAGCTATATAATCAATCATTCGAACCTTCTGGGTCCAAAAAACTGCATACAGGTCAGTTTGTGTGACACTCTCAGCGGAGTGGGGTGGGGGCGGCTGGACTTTATTCATCTGTTTTATCAGGAAGAAAAATAAATCAGTGCGCTCCGCGCGCAGTGCTCACATTTTGTTGCCTTGGGCTTCGGGCAAAAAATCGAAAAATCAAGCGTAGGGTTCATGCGGCCCCCTCCTTTATCATAATCATTCCATGTGGCCCTCCTCTGCAAAAGGTTGGACAACCCTGCTCTAACCTGTACACCATGCTTTCACTTTTATGCTGGTACCATTCAGAATTCTGCCAGTCCTTACACGCTTCCACAAACACCAACATTGACAAAGACATTTCTAGTCATGTTAGAAAAGAATTCTTTACCTTTAGGTTTTCCTCTGTTTGCTTCAGACTTGAATTCTCCTAAAGGAAAGTAAAAGTACATATTGGTAAAAGTCACCAATATTGCAGAGACATTAATAGTGCATGTTAACATGATACCCCTCAAAGTAGTGCATGTTAGCATTAATTGGTACCCCTGTAAGAAGTAGTGCCTTTTAACATTTCAGATTATACCTCTGAAAGAAATAATGCATATTAACATTAATGATACATTAATTGATACCCCTGAAAGAAGTAGTGCATGTTAACATTAATTGATACCCCTGTAAGAAGTCATTTCAGATTATACCCCTGAAAGAAATAATGCATATTAACATTGATGATACATTAATTGATACCCCTGAAAGTAGTGCATTAATTTCAGATACACACATATATTGATGCCCATGAAAGAAGAAGTGCATTTTAACATTTCAGATTATACCCCTGAAAGACATAGTGTATTTTAACCGGAATTCAAAGCAACATTAATTGCAACCTCCATAAACCGTGTCTTGTAATTTTTACAAATCAATCCCCACCCCCCCCCGGCCAAATAACCCATTCTAAATATTTCCACTGAAATATATCACAAAGTCATCCAATTACGGGGCAGCATTTTGAAACTTTGAACCCGGGTGACAAGAACTGAAACAGGTTTTGGTATTGTGTTAAGAACTGATTGTTTTCTAATTGACTTAGAACTTTATTTTCAGAGCTCACTGAAAGCACTAGCATTGACAAACTGGGTTCTGACGGGTCACACCGGGGATCTGTGTGGGTCGCAAGTGCCCCCTGAGCGGCAAAGGGGAGGGCCGTCACTGGGGTAGAGCAATTCTTTACGAGGACACGAACCTGGTTGACGTGCTGCACTTTCTCTTCCAGCTGTCTGATTTTAGCTTCCGATTCAGGATTGGGTTTGGCAGCCTCCGCCTCTTGAGATGTGAGTCTGGCCTGCAGGCGATCAACTTCAGCTTTGGCCTCTTCGAATTGAGACTTGTACTTCCTGCCGAGCCGCTTGACCTATGACACAATCAAAACATACAACAACTTCAACTTGACAGTTATAACAAAGATGGTGTCAAACTGGTGTGATTCAAGTAGGATTACGCTATCAAAGTTATTAATATCTGCGTCTGTTGGTGCGACAGGGGTGCAAAGATTGACCAATAGGAGAGTGAAACGATAACTCGAGAATAAATGTATGGTACCTCACTTTGTTTCAGAACATTATTTCCTGTTCAAAGGGTTACCATGGTGACAATGTAACACTAATAGTTTGACTAAACATTTCCACACTGCCAGTTGCCAGCTCAACACACTGATTATGTCCTAATCAAAATTCTAGACGGTTACTAAAAACTCAACTTATCTTTCGTCAAATAAAACGTGTTATTTGAGGCCATGAAAGGATGTCAGTTTGGGTAGTTTGGGGACTGGGGTGGTGGGGGGGGTAGGTTTTCTATCCTCACCTGGTTACTGATTTTATTCTTCTCCTCTATGTCGGCAGTTTTTGCTTTCACTTCGTCGGTCTTGCTCTTCAAGTCGGCCTTCGCAATATTTAGCTCTTCTCTGAAAGTGAAAAGAAACTCCTTCCATGAACAAAAACATCGATCAAATCCACTTCACCTTTCATTCTTTATCCGTACAAACCAAAACAAAGTTTCATTTTGTAGTTTAACATTGTTTTTTGTAATCACACCACCAGATGCCTGGAACTTGTTACGATGTGAAAATTGGAATCTCAACAACATATCGCAAAGAAAATTTAGTTATTCAAGGTGGCCACTTTGCCAGATAACACAAAGATGCATAACAGATATTTCAAACAGACCTAAGCCTACTGTAAGCATCTTGCAATGGAGAAAATCCACACTCGTCTGCTATGCAAAATGCAAACAGTAACATTTTGGTGCAATATGTCCTTTAAAAGAAAGAGCAACTTAACTTAGTCTCACAAAAAATTCAAGATATCATCAAACATGAGTAAAACCTGTTCAACTGGAATACATACAGAACGTTAATATCCTTACAAGGTAAAGCTAGTGATATAGCTAATGGTTGAAGTTGGTACCAAATCAATTAGCTGCTATGAGTACCCACTAGGAGCCTCTCCCTACCCCATAATGCCCAACCCCCCCACCCATCTCCACTCCTTACAAACAATTATCCCCTGGAACAATTAGGACCTCTAAATATAACAAACATAAGAAGGTTACTAACAATGTCAAACACAGAATGATCACATGTAAAGATGAATATGTAACCCTGTGAATTACCCTACCCAGCCCTCACCACCCATCCCAACCCACACCCCCCCCCCCAATTCTCAAATCTACCAATAAACAGTAGCACTTACTTTAGCTTCTGAACTTCTAGATTATGTTTAGACCTTTAAGTAAGAAGAAAAATAACAATACATCTCAAATCAGGTTGATATAGAAACAGACTATACAAGCTGGTATAATTAATACCTGGTGTTTGCAGCATTTTAATAGCCACCTACACCAGTTCCAGTAAATGTTTCCTTACTGTGTTAAATTGGGTAAGAAAAATATTTAACTTTTTCTTGAAATTTGCATTTATGCAAAATCTCTGAAGGGCTTTGTGACACATTCCGATTAACAAGACAAATATTCCGTTTAGAGATGGATATTTTGCAAGATGCTGCGTGTAAACTTTTATTTTTGAAGATTATAAAATCACCTGGAAGTGGTAAGTAGGTTCTACATTGTTTACATTCAAATTGAAGCAGGGGAGTAAAGAAACTTCCTTTCTTGAAGGCCAATGATTTTCTAGGGGACAGACAGAAACTGTTTTCTGACAGTTCTTCTTTCTTTTTTTTCCTTTTTTTTTCCTTTTTTTTGGGGGGGAGACAAATATTTGGGTGGGGGCTAGGACCACCCTGCACCTCACTCATTGCTATGCCACTGACTTGAAAATATGAAAATATATAAAGGCTTTAACTACACTCACAAATGGAGCAAAACTTCCATTGGATATTTGCAGGAGTTTATTCACTACAAATGTCTACCACATAAGCTAGAGAAGGGCTTTGCTATCCCAGTTTGATTAAGAACAAATCTATCAAAACAATTAATATCATGACTGCTAATCACAAAATGAAAATAAATTTTATTATGGAAGTTTATGAATGAGAGGGAAGACCCCTATAGAAATGAAATGAGGGAAAAACTAGAGAAATAGCAAAAAATTGAATCTGTTATATGGAAATATATATATATTTGCTGGTAGACACAAAGATGATGAGTCTTTTATGGAAAATTAATACAGATTAGAAAGATAAAATAGGACAAAGATCACTTACTGCGTAGAGGTCTGTGCCATGTCTAACTTAGAAATCTCAGTTCTGATGAAAATAAGGCAAAAAAAAACATATGTAAATATATAAACATATATCAAATATATAAAAATGACTGGAAAATTATTAAAAAAATCAAATTAAAGAATGTCTTAACTCTTTCATAAAACAAACAAAAACTTTGTATGACATAGGCATGGGGGACTTTTCCATTGATAGGCAAATGGATAGAACCATCCCATCCCCCCTCCCCCACCTGCCCACCATGCCCTTTGCCTCCAACCGTTCAATTTTCACATTCAAAGGAAAGAGACACTAAAATGCTGCCAATATATAAATGTTGTTGAAGACATATTTTTTTAAGGGTTTTTTTAGGTAATATTACCTTTTTATAATCTCTTGTTTGTTATAATCTCTTATTGTACTTTTATAACCTCGTATTGTTTTTTTTTTACAACCTCCTATTGTATTTTTTATAACCTCCTATTGTTTTGTTTTTATAACCTCCTATTGGTTTTTTAATAACCTCTTATTGTTTTTTACTTTTTTGTGTGTGTTGGTATTTTAGGATTATTTTTATTAGGTTATTATTTGTTTCACAATGTTTATTTCCTTTTTATCGTGTTTTGTTTCTGTTTCTTGTGAAGCGCTTTGATACTTTTTGTGATTTAGCGCTATATAAATGACGTATTTATTATATTATTATAAAATGTTGCCTGTTATAAGGCTTGTCAATGTGGACTTTTACTTGTCGTTCCAACAAATTAATGGAGAGATTTTATTGTCATGTAAGTTTTTGAACACTTGATCCTTACCTGGCATTACTCAGCAACTGGTTCAACTTGGAAAGCTCAGCCCTGTAAAAAGAAAGAAAAGAATGACTGATTATTGAAAACCACAATTTGCAAGTGTAAAACCAATTTATTTTATTAAAATTTTATTAATTTGATTATTGAAAACCACAATTTGCAAGTGTAAAACCAATTTATTTTATTAAAATTTTATTAATTTGATTATTGAAAACCACAATTTGCAAGTGTAAAATCAATTTATTTTATTAAAATTTTACTAATTTGATTATTGGAAACCACAATTTGCAAGTGTAAAACCAATTTATTTTATTAAAATTTTAATAATTACAACACCAATGGTAAAATTTCATTGCCAGTAACCTTTGACATGTGCTCTGTACTTTCACTGGCCAATCACAACACAAGAAAGCTCCCTGTGAAGACATATATTTTTGCATGACTCTTTTAACTCTTTTCCATGAGTTTTCCAGGCCTGGAAACTGATTTTTTAAATTCCCATGACTTTTTCTGTATTAATCCTTGAAGTCAGCCAGTGGATAACCAATTTGCATAAATTGTTTTCTCAAATGAATAATCATAACCGTGCAATGAATAAGTAATCCACTTCAAATCTAAAAGTACAATCACAAACTTTACTTCCATTGATCTTCCCATCGCAACTGCAATTGCTTCTATATTATTCTTCACCATTTGGAATGAAATTTCATTAGCGACGATTAATATTATTATGTATTATATATATATGTATTATTCCAAACTTTTGCTCCTTAAACACTTTCGAAAATTTCCAGCATCTATGCAGCACAAAGCTTCCAGTATTCTTAATCTTTGTATTATACATACCACACAACACACAGGAGAAATCATGGGACAAATCCTGTTCAAATTAGTCCAAAAATAACTTACTTGTATCTGAGGGCTTCCTCACGTTGATCTGCTATCGTCTTCTTGTTGCTTTCTTTCTCTTGCCTGTGATAGTAAAGAGAAGAGAAGGTCACATGACCATACCTTTAAATAAAGACCGACAGAGGACCAGGTATTGTGGGCAGGGTGTGAGAAGAAGCGGATGTGTTTCCAGTACTGCTGCCCTCAACTTTTGTAGCTTTCCATTAACTTTCTCAATCTAACAGCCAGCCTATTTTTGACTAGTAAAGGCTCTTCCATTTCTCTAAGCAAAGCTTTGATATATTTTCTTGGAAACAGGAAGGTGTAAAGACCAACTAAACTGCTTCTATCATGGTTGTTTTTATTGTTCAACTGCATCACCAAATGCAACAAAAATAAAAATTGTAAATGCAAAGGTACAAACAAATAATTGTTGATGATAGATTTGTTGTGAGCGTCGATTACGTTTTTTCATGTTTGGCATTCAGCTGTAACTAAATTTTAGTGTGCTTCTGTTAAAATCTTGTGTAGTCTGTTGTTTACTGGGAATTCTTCATCTAAAATTTTGAAAAAGAGTTTGGCGATATTGGTAGCCAGATGATTACTAAGAGGGGGGGTTGTACAAAATTATGTTGAGGCTGCGGTTCTTTTTTGTTGTTTTTGTTGATGTTTGTTTGAATACGAGTTTGTGTTGGTAACGACTGTTGTTGAGGGCTTCTTGGTATTCCTTTGTTGTGTCGTAAAAACAAAGGGAAAGGAAGAAATGAGAAAGACAAACAAAACAACATCAACAAAAGGCAAATCTGTCTATAACAACTAACATATAGCAATGCGAATAAATTAACACAGCTTCTCAAATCTTTACAACAGATTGCAGCATCGAATTACAAAGTAATTAGAGCTTACAGAAGTTTCTTCTGTTCATCAGGGTCAACTTTGTTATACTGCTCAATCAGATGGTTAGCTCGTAGACGCCACTTGCTGGCCTCAGCAGCGAGGGCGGTCTTCTCAGTGGTCAGGCTTTCAAGTTTAGCGACCTGTTCTCTAACCTGCTCTTGAATTGGTATGATAACTTTCTCTAGTTGTTGAACCTATTTAGAAAAATCAAGTGTTCTTGTTTGGTTAGGGTTTTATAGTAGTTAAAATGGGATATGATGTGATCATGGCTTCTGATTGGTTGGGTCCACTTTAAAAGGCATTCAGAAAATGCTAACAAAAGAGTGAAGTTTACTTCCAAAACTCTGCCAATTCTGGTCATATGCTAAACAGTAGGAAACAATCAAAAACAATTATTCTATTTTTTTATATGAATATTGGTTGATTTTGCAAAGAACAATCCACATTTCATCAAGGTTACTATTTTGTTTGGTGGGGGTGGAGGGTGATGATTGATGGGGTAGGGTTTATTTAGGGGGAGGGACCATCACCATCTCATTGAATTTTGGGTAAGACACATTTTACACAATCAACACTAACCTTTGCCTCTGCTTGCTGGAAATCCAACTCGAGTTTATCTTTCTCTTCTCGTAAGAGGCGGTTGCTATCGGTAACAGCATTTAGCGTCTCTACTTTCTTGCGAAGGTTCTCATGCTGGGCTCTTGTCTTCGCCATAGCCTGGAATGATTTGGAGTAAATTGAGATGAAACAACACCTAAAGATCTGAGAGAAGCTCAGTACACCTATATGACTTGAGAAGTATTTTATCATATGCCAACAAAATCTGACAAAATTTACATAGCTAACATACATCTGGCTTACTACTGCACACAAAATTTGAAAACAAACCAGAATGCAAAAATGCATTGTGGTTTCGATGTGACATGAGCAGTATTCTTCATGAATCTGACATGATGTATAGTGAGGGTGTACATGTTTACAAGGGTTTCCCGATTTGACCTCTGATGACTCCAAATGACCTTTGACCAAACACAATAAGCTTCTTTATCTCACTGTGGAACTTCTACACACTAAATTAGAGTTGGGTCCAAGCTTCCAGTATTGAGATATCGTGATTACAAGGTTTTCACAATTTGACCCCTGATGACCCCAAATGACCTTTGCCCTCCACCAAAAACAATATGCTTCTTTTACACAAGAAACAACTGCAGCAGCTGCACATTCCTCTGCAGCCAGACTGAATTAATATCAAACAATAGTGACTAACCCTGCCAATCAGCAGTGCAGCCTTTTGTGTGAAACTGTACAGTACAAAATACTATGTCCTATGCAGCATGGCTGCATTATGCTGCAGCCTACTTTGACAAGATCCCGAAAGCAGCTCTGGTTGTCTATTGCGCTGCAAACTATCCTCACACAAGTATGTTAACTGTAAGCTGCAGTCTTTCTTTCATCATAATTGTGATTAAAGCCTAAAAATAACACCTGATGGAGGTGCAAAGCTGTTTGTCAATGTTTCTTACCTCCGCCCGTCCTCTCTCTTCCTGCAGGGCCTCCTGAAGTTCAGAGACCTGTCGTTTCATGGAATCGCATTTCTGTTTGATCCGTAGACTCTCTCCCTGAGTCACTTCTAGCCTGGTTTCCGCTATTTCCTTCTCTCGCCTCAAGAACCTAAAAAGAAAGAGCACATTTCGGCATTAACCAACACAAAACACGCTACAAAACAATACCAATATAATGCAACAACATGGACAATGTAAAAAGAAACATACTCACATTTACAAAAGTTACTTTTAACAGGACTTTAACCCAAAACATCAACCAAATCAAAAGATTTTGTACACAGATTTCCACAACTGCTTCATATATCCATGTTAACCTTGAAGGTGAAGTAGTTGACGTTTCACCTTCAGTTAATCTGTATTCAGACAAAAAATTCATTACTTACTTTATCACCTCCAAGAGTTGTTCGGAAGATTTGTTTTCTTCGCTGAAGGAGAGATTCATCCCCGAAGTAGAACCGCTGGCCTCCGTCTGAAAGTCAATTATCTGAGTAGACAGCTGGAGAGAAGAAAATTAAAAGAAAAAAGAAAACACATTTATAATTGCTGTACTTTTTTTGTGCTGTTCAACAGGAGCCGTTTCCATCGGATAAAGCAACTGGCCAAATTTAAAAAATGTAAATTGAGTCATGGCTGTGTTTCACTGATGATGTAACATTTAATACTTTGTGTTAACTTTCAGTTAGTGTATAGGTTACATCAGGCTAGTACACACTGCATAATGCAAGGCTCTGACATTCTTTAGCTGTTCAACAGGAGCTGTTTCCATCGGATAAAGCGACTGGCCAAATTAAACATGTATATTGCGTCATGGCTGTTTCACTGATGATGTAACATTAAATACTGTGAGTTAACTTACAGTTATTGTATAGGTTTTATCAGGCTAGTAGACACTGCATAATGCAAGGCTCTGACATTCTTTAACAGCTAACCATTATCGATCACGGCACTACTGCAATAAAATAACAAAATAATTTCCAAGTTTTCGAGCTTCTTCTACGACAACGCAGTCGCAACCGGATTGCTTGAAATCAAAAGCTAGAAATCTCACCGTTTCTAACTGCTGGTGTAACATTCCATTTTGCCCTTCAAGTTCGTCACACCTATTCTGGATACTTTTCACTTGCTCCTTCTGGACACGCAGTTGTTCTTCCCATGATGCTTTGCTGGCAGCCAACTCATCCAGCGCTTTCTTGGCAGTTTCTTCTGCCTCTGATAGTTTCTTGTTATGGTTGGTCAGCTGAAACAGAATTGAAGATATGATCCAGTCCACAGTTAATAGGAAATAAACCTGTTGTGGGTGGGGGTGTGGGTGGGGATGGGGTTGGGGGCCGGGATATAGCACAGCAACATGCAAAGCAGGACTGCCTATAAACCATAAACATGTACGGACAAGTCAAAATGTTCGCTTACTCCATGTTTCATATTATTAGCGTCCTTCAGCCTGGTGCGACATTTACAAACGTGGAGATAAAATGAGCTGATAACGTTCGACAAGCCTTACAAAGGAAAGGATGAAGTGAGACCTTACCTGTTCTTTGACTGTCACCAATTGTTGAATGTCTGCTGCGTGTAGTACAACCTCCCGTTCATATTTATCGCACGCCTGAAAGGAGACAGATTGGAGGGAATTGAAATGGTCAAACAGAGGGGCTTAACTTTTTTCTTTCCTTGTATCATTTATTATAAATGTTTCATTAAATATCGAGAATGGCAGATCCCTCCCATCCCTCACCTCCACAAGCACACCCCCAACATCAGGGATGAGCCTGCAGGGGTAAAAAAAAAAATCACTTTGCAAAAATTGCGGTATAGGATCCAGTTTGCATATGCTACAGTGTGTTAGGATAATAGTTTTGGTCCCCGAGGTAGAAAAGATATCACGGATATTCCGCGAATTCGCGGAAAAAGCTCATGCCTGCAAGATAGGTAAGAGAGAGAACATAACCTCTTTGGCTACAAGCATGTTGAAGGACATCATCGAATAAATTAAACTAACAAATATCTCCTCCATATTGAGATTGCAAGATCACTCTGAATCAAATCACCGTCTCCTTCCTCTCCTCATACCAAATCCGCTGTTAGTATAGCTGTGACCCACCTCTGACCCCACCCCACCCCTTCCTTGTTAAGGTAAAGCCAACCTCTTCCGCTCCCCCAATCCCCTACTCCTCTTCAACCTCCTGTAATGAAACCTGTGACCCACCTCTGACCCCACCCCACCCCTTCCTTGTTAAGGTAAAGCCAACCTCTTCCGCTCCCCCAATCCCCTACCCCTCGCCAACCTCCTGTAATGAAAGCTGTGACCCACCTCTGACCACACCCCACCCCTTCCTTGTTAAGGTAAAGCCAACCTCTTCCGCTCCCCCAATCCCCTACCCCTCTTCAACGTCCTGTAATGAAACCTGTGACCCGCCTCTGACCCCACCCCACCCCCTTCCTTGTTAAGGTAAAGCCAACCTCTTCCGCTCCCCCAATCCCCTACTCCTCTTCAACCTCCTGTAATGAAACCTGTGACCCACCTCTGACCCCACCCCACCCCTTCTTTGTTAAGGTAAGACCAACCTCTTGTGCTACTTTGCTCTGCTCCTGGCAGTCATGTCGAGCAGCCGCCTCTTTGCTTTCAGCTTCTGTGCATCTCGATGTTGTTTCTTTAATTTCCTCCTGAAGTTTCGAAATGTTCTTCCTCAGTTCTGCAGTCTGTGTTGAGAACGAAATCAAATCAGTAGTGTGACTTGGGATTGAAGGTCACACTTATTTAATTGTTTTAATTCTGATTTTATCAAAAACACTTTGCTTTAGTACAACAGATAAAGAAACATCTTGATAACAGTTATCCATCAATTCACCTATAAATTGTTACCATTTTGTTACAAACAATAATTCCCTAACCCAAAACTTGGAAATTTATGTGTAAACTGTGATTGACACCCTGTTCAATGGTCTACCATTGAAATAAAACTCATAAGGAGGGATGGCCATCATCTTTAAAATACAGCAAGCCAGTTTCTCAAACAATCAAACCTACATTCAGCATCGTGTTGACTCCGCCCTTTTTGTGTCTAAGAAGAACAGTAGTGATTTGGCTAGCGTATTCATTGCAACAAACTATTTCTGATTCCACCTAATAAACATGTGAGAACTGCTGTGACCTTTGTATATCAAATCTAAACATCAAACAGTAAAGAAAAGACAAACATCCAGGCTGCAAATGTCCCATAAACTCTACGGGCTTGCTTTAATCCCCATAAACTCTACGGGCTTGCTTTAATCCCCATAAACTCTACGGGCTTGCTTTAATCCCCATAAACTCTACGGGCTTGCTTTAATCCTCATAGAAACAGACAAACATAAGATAGGAAGAAAGCCATAGCCTGCCCATATTAGGTGCATAAGTCTGACAACACACAAGACCTTTGAATAGAAACAGAATTATGTAAATATAATAGGTCCTTGTTATTATGTTGAGCAATGCAGAATGTCTAACATTGCATTGAAACACATGATAGATCAATCATAATAACCCGCCGCGCATGCCACGCAAGCCATGCATGCCACTGAATACTTATGTTACATAATAATATTAAACTTATCTTTTCCATTACTACACTACCATTATAGTGGCAACTTCCTTGATGTATTGAGGTTGGTTATATCTAATAAAATACTTCTGGACTATCCAAACATGAAGATGACATCGTACCTGAGCATTTGCAGCATCTCCCAGACCTTGGTTCTCGCTTCTCAGCTGGTCCCTCTCTGCTTCACTCTCTGAAAGCTTACTCTCTGTAGCTTGTAGAGCTGTGGTAGAAAGGGGAACAAAGAAACATATTTAGTATCCTTAATAATTTCTATGAACTATTAGGATTTGTCTGTTATAAAATTGTTTAATTCAAAAGGGATGTTTGATCACAAACCAAAGAAAATAATGAATAGGGATTGCCACAATTATGTTGCTGGATAGCCCAAATGCATACAAGCCAAGTCCCCCTAACCTACACCTCAGTTACATTAGCTTCCTGAAGCTCTTGAATACAAGCTTCCCTCCAAACCTACAATACAAGCTTCCCTCCAAACCTACATCTCACATGTAAAAGCTTCCTGAAACTTTTGAATATTAGCTTCCCTCTAACCTACACCTCACCTGTATTAGCTGCTCGAAGCCCCTTAATACCAGCCTCCTTCTAACCTACACCTCACCTGCATTAGCTTCCTAAAACCCCTGATAAAAGCCTCCCTCTAACCTACACCTCACCTGCATTAGCTTCCTGAAGCCCCTAAATACAAGCCTCTCTCTAACCTACATCTCGCCTGCATTAGCTTCCTAAAGCCCCTTACTACAAGCCTCCCCATAACCTACACCTCACCTGCATTAGCTTCCTGTAGTCGTTTCTCCATTGTATCCTTGAATGTTTGGCTGGCCTCATTCTGTTCCTTTAGACTTTGCTCCACAGCTTCACTAATTGTCTTGTACTGCTCCACATGTTGCTCAGCCTTGCCAACTTTGTCATTCAGCTCTGGAAATATGAGTTAACAATTGAGTCATGTCAATACCATCAAGGGGAGAAGAAAGGGTCATTTCACTGCACTAGGCCCTACCTGAGGGGTGGGGGAGGGGGACATGAGATCCATGGCACTATTTCACTTTGTAAGTAGCCTCATGTGCCTTTCAATCAAATGACATGTGACAATGCAATTTTATTTGATTCATCACCTGTTTTTATTTCCATTGTTCTTTCTATTGTTATCCTTTACAATGTTTATTGTTCCAATTTAGTTGTCTGTCCATCCGATTAGTTGTAATGTGTCTTTGATATGTTTTCATATCAGTTTGCCTATGAAGGCCTACTAACTTAAACATCAACTAGATTGCTTTAGTTACTGATATCAAATAGAGAAAGTCATTATCCTATACATAATTATGGCGAGAACACTACAGAGGGGAAAAAAAAGAAACATTGATGCTATGTATGCTGTGAATCAACACATAATTTGCCTGGGTACATTACTGCAACCTGTTCCTACTCAAATGACCTAATTTCACCTATTGCATGTTTCGAAAGGAAATTGTTCCCAATGAAAGGTGAATTGCTAGAAATTTAAACCTTTCCCAGAGATCTAAGAATGATAATATAAAGAAAGGAAGAAGTGGCACTGAAGAAGAATGAAAAGAGTTTGTTTGTTTGTTAAATAATTAATAAGATATTACCTTGAATTTCCTTTTCCTTCTGGGACAATTGCTGCTTTAGCGCCCTCAATTCCAACTCACTACGACCTCCATCTGTCGAATCCTTCGCTGATTCTGGAAAGTCAAAGGTCACAAATAAAGGTCAAAGGTCAAACATGGAAGTATTACACACACACAGAGAAATGAACCAAACTTTCATAATTTGTTCAGAGAACACTCATGAAAATGATAAACAAAGAGCTTTTATTTTTCAACTTTATATAAAATGAAGTGGTCTTAAAAAGAGCAAGTTTTGTGAATTTTTTATGTCAGAGCAGTAAGCCTTCAAGCATTCCCAGAAATCCTTGAGGAATAATCACGCAAGACGGACTTTATATCTCGACACGAAAGGCTGTCATTTTTCCATGCTGATAAGCCACATATATATAAAGAGAAAGCCTAATGGATTGTTGTTTACACTAGTGCTGATAGTCCACACTTTCTTTTGTAGTCGATTAATCGCATAGCTCTTCACACGATTACTGCGATAACTCAGTTACAGTTATGACCTCATCACTGTCATTTTTACATTGCAGAAATACATTCAAAACAAATCTTTCTCCATGGTGCACTGTCTTTATTGGATGGGGGCTTACACATCACCTTATGAAAAAAACCTTTTTAAGAGTTTAGGCTTATCTCAGATGGAAATATCATGGACAGTGTTCGATTTTTCCGGTATCGCATCGCAAAATGCGATCCAAAACGACAAACTTGCGAGACATTTCCAAATCAGCATCGCACATTGTGCCGATTTGTGCGATACAAATTCCTAGTCAGATTTGGGAGCAAACACTCAAACCTTAACCTACGAACTTCTACTCAATGTAGAAGTTATAATTTATTGAGTTTACACTCAATGTACAACTTATTCACTTGACCGTATAGCGAAAAAAAAAACCTGAAAAAATAATATCCTACCATAGTTAAGTGTAAAGCAAATAGCCTAACCACCTCGGCGGTTACGGATCTCACGTAACTAAAAGGTTCCCTGGCAACGTGCCAAAAAATGTTAACAAACAGGTGTTACACAGGGGATGAGCTCACAGTTGTTGGGAAGGTACCTGGGCAAATTCGCAGCACATGTACCGTGGTACAGTAGTTGGGTATAGGGTGAAACACTGCAGTTGTAAAAATGTACGCATAGTGCACGCTATTCATTGTTAGGCAGTCTAGAAACGGGGCTTTGCTGAACGTTGTTTGTTTCATAATATCGGAAGTTTTGTAAGTTGCACTTTTTAAAGATTGAAAGACAGATTAAATCTCTTTTCATTTTATAACATAATATAGCTACTTTAACTTGTCATTTTAAAATTTTCATCAGTTTCGTGACAATTTAAATAAAAAAAGTTGTCAGTATTTTGCATCCTCAACTGCGAATTTTTTCATCGCCAGACATCGCAAAAAATGACAACAATTTTCGGGGGCTTTCGCCCCCAGGTTCCCCACGAGGGTTCTACCCCATGACCCCACCATAGCCCTAAGACGGGCCCCTGGACACCACGCCTTTATGCTCGCACGTTACGCGTGCTAGGCAGGCGAACACCGGCGGGAAATCAGCAGTGTGTTCGCGGGAAATTGAACAAGGTTTTCCAACACTGCTGAACTGTGCAGTTACTGTATGCATCATGTTCAAGGTTTTCACGGAGGCCTTTGAGGAAATGAATGGTTAGTACAGTGTATATATGCTGCACTAATGCTGTGTGTAGGCCAAGGTTCACGAAGGTCATTGGTTATATTCGCGCGCCGTAGACGTGTTTTTAGATGTTACGGAGAGTCAGGTTTCCATGGATATTAATCGAAAATGAATCTGAGTTTAACTGACACTAAAGAAATGGATCGTCTTGGGCAGATTAACAAATCATTGCAAGTATAAATAAGTACAGGTAGCTCTGCTGTTAAAAAGAAAAGTTCAATATCGGTTTGCTGTTATCGGCAATTAGGCAAAATTTTACCGATACCGATATGCTGCCGATATTGCAAATATCGGCCGATACCGATATTGAAAACGATTATCGTAGCAACACTAGTATAAATAATAATAAAAAACAAACATTTTCTAGTTAATACATTGATCGCCAACATTTGGTCCGTTTTGTGGTAATTTCAAAACTGCTATTCAATATTGGGGAACTGCTATGCAACAAAAATATTGTATAGCAATTGTCGAAATTTGTTGCTATGCAATTTTTTGGCCATAAGTCGAACACTGATCATGGATTACTCCAGAAGGGCTAACCCACTTTAAAGAAGCAGCATTTTGAGTTGGTTTTTATAAGCTTCTCGATGCTATTCGAGACTAAAATATCATATCTTTGTAAGTCATTATGCCCATATGGTCAACTTTAATAATGGAGTAAAAGTTGAAAATATTCCAAATCAATTTTGAATGTGCCTGATAAACCTTAAAGTGTCCGGTCTGACCAGATGTTGGAAATTATCTAATAAATGCATTAATTACTCCTACATTGACCTTTATTTCTGGACAACAAATGTCTCTTAGTTTGATTAACTGACATCCTAATTAGAGTAATACTCGGCTGATTTTGATCTAAAAATTTGATCTAATATGATCTACAAAATCGGCAGATTTTGATAACAAGATGAAATGATGACCGAACACAAAAGTTGTATTAATACAGGAATCTAATCTTTAACAACTGCCCCCACCCCCCCACCCCCCACACCGATTCTAACTTTTGATACCACAACCTTTGTATCTACTCAGCCAAGGTACACATAATTATAAAAAACGTTTTTATTTACAAGACCATATTTGATTTAGTGTACATTGTGAGTAACAGTTTGGATAAATAATGTTGTTTTTAAGTGATTGAAAGGTAAACCAAAAACAAAAAAGACTTGCTTGAATGATATAAGAAAACTAAAGAGAACTTACCAAGATCTTTGAGCTCTTTGTGAGCGGATTCCAGCTTAATTTGTGCCGCCACAAGCTGAGCCTCGACGCTCGAACACTGTTGATGAAACAATATACACAATACTGTACATTTGACATGTATCGACAAGATGGAATTAAGAAGATTTAAGTTGACATAAAAGTGACTCGCCGGATACATGAATCGACTGTGAGTTGCTGGATCTTTAAATTCACTTCTGTGTTAAAAAAGCCAGCAATTTCTTCCTTTTCCCTGTGTAATTTGTTCAATTCTGTTGCGAGAGAAACATAATTTTGGGAGTGAAGTACCCTACTGGGTGACGAAAATCTTTGACAGATAAAACAGATGTTTACTATAACTGAAAATAAAATCACAGTTTATCACCAGAGCAGTTCCAAAGGTAACACACATTTGTTTTTTCCTTCTTCCTTCTAAAATATTTCTCACTTTTCTAAAAACTGAAAATCTTTTCAAACTAAATCCTAACCTGGAAATAATGTCATCACAAATAAGTCACAAATATTGTGAAGAAAAAAATTGTACTGGAGTTTTTGAAAAACCAATCATGCAACTCGCTCCAATTAAGATTGATAGACCACTAAAAACCGATACAAATCTTAACAAATCTCGCTAAAAAATATATATAAAACTGTAAACAAACCTGCTGCTTCATGGCCTGAAGGTCAACCTTTGATTTGGTGAGGTCATCTTTAGTTTTCTGATGGCTTTCCATCTCGTTGGCCAACTGACGGTCCAGTTCTCGAACTTTGCTCTACAAGAAGAGAGAAACGTATTTAGTTACAAACCAGGAACGATAGTCATCAAAATGTTTTAAAAGATTCCAACCATTCCTGGAATTTTTGTCTCTCAGATTTTAGATGTCTTAACACTACAACATTGATGATAAAATAAAAAACATGCTGGAAAGGAGATATTTGATTGACTAGAACCACAGCTTTGTTCCCCGCATTCAAGATAAGACGCTACATTACAGGGAGGAAAGTGTTTCGTGGCCGATTTAAAATGAATCTATTTCGAAATATTTATCGCGAGCCAGAAAGATCACAAAGATATCTCAATGGGAAGAGATAGTCTGACTCTTGTGTGACTTATTTATGATAACCTTTGACCCCTTTCTGTGGGTTAGCCTAACAAAGAGCAGATGACCAGGTGTGTTTATGGGAGGATCCAAAAATGTCGGGAAGAAACAGATATATCCTGCAACCAATTTTACGTTATCATGGTAACATGCTCACGATGACTTCTGACCTATTTCTCTGTAATATTTATATGTGCTCTCTCACCAACTGAATTGTTAAAAAACCTAGCTTGTTGACAAGCTAGCAGAGATGCACATATGAATAATGAACACCTTGTATTATACTTGCAGTTGTTTATTATAGAGGTTTCCATTCAAGGCAAAGGCCTTCTCCCACAACTTTACAACGGTAATCCCTGGTCACTGGTAATTTGCCACACCTACTTAAGTGAGAAATAGTCAAACAATCGCACCATGGGGCACAACAGTGTGCCACATCTATGCGTCCCCTGGGGGGGGACATCCCATAGTGTGCAGTCGTAATTGGGCGCACTCAACCTTATCTTAAAGTTACCTAACAGGTCCCCCATTGATACACCTGAGTAAAGAGAAGCAATTGAGATGACATGCCTTGCCTATGGACACAACACGATCATCCTACAGGACTCCAACCTGAAACCCTTAGATTGTAAGACCATCGCCTCGACTTCGATTGTACAATTCTTTGTTTGTTTGTTTATTTCATACCTCCCAAGTCTTCAGCACCGTCCTGTGTTGTTCTCCTTCCCCGTCCAGCTTCCTCCGAACCATGTTCAGTTCTCGCTCCATTGAGCTCATCTGATTGGTCAGCCGAGACTTGGTCTCAAAATCGGATCGTTCCAAGTTAGTCTGTGGTAGATATTCAATACAGGAAAGAATAAGTTTTGTGCTGACATTTTTTGTATAGGAGCTTTGAGGTTTATGAATTTTGGCCTTCTCACAAAAATATGGAATATAATATGGTTCTGTGCACAAAAGCTGCTATACATGTACTTGCATTGGTTTCATAACCATCTGCCCAATTATGTGTGACATTTTGTGATGCAATACCAGATCAAGTATTCCACAAATAGCCACAATTGCACAAGTTTCTATCATTTCAGGAAGACATTTGCCTCAAGACTGCTCTTACTGGTGAACAAACCATTTGAGGCCTTGATTTGGGGCAATTACATATCAACTTGATGGTAAAATCTCATTTTCTTACAAAATTCTGCAAAACTTGCACGGCAACAGAACAGAAAAATCCCTCTTTAGCAATAACATAACCAGGTAGTGGAACAACTCATGAAATACAATTCGTGACGGTGTCTTTTACCAAGATTCTGTTTCACCGTAAGTTGCAACTGTCTTCCATAATATACAAATGTTTACAAAGCTAAAGTACATAGTGATGCTCTTTCACCGTGTGATGTACGTAAATGGTACAGAAATGTACTAACGTTAACAGTATGTTGTATATGGACAATAATACCTTTATATTCCTTGCAAGAAGTGAAAAATGTTTGCAAATATGCTGGCCTAAATGATGTCAGGATAATTACGGTCAAGAAATGCTATTAGCATTCACATTAATTGGTGCAAAAAGCTGCAACTATGAACAATCCTTGAGAAGGGGACTTCTTTTGCTCATCATACCGAATGGACAGGTTTGTTTTGTCGCTAGCCTAACACTAGTACAGTATGTTACAATACATAGACAGGTCTATACTCAATGGACAGGTTTGTTTTGTCGCTAGCCTAACACTAGTAGAGTATGTTACAATACATAGACAGGTCTATACTCATCTGCCATCACTGTGACATATTCAAGGCAAAATTGCTGCCGAAATGAACCAACCTGTATTTGTTGAAGATTTGTCAGCAGTAAGTTTTGGTTCCTCTGTTCGTTCCTCAGTGATTCATTTTCGTTATCGAGCCGGAGTTCCACCTGTTTCAGGAGCTCCTTCTCGCTCTTAGCGTTATGGCATTCAATTTCAAATTTGTTGGCTCTTTCCTGGGAAGCGAGTAAATCCTGCGAACAAAAGGTGAAATTGTGATTGCTCATGAAATGGTGGCTCCTTCTCAAAGCACAAAAGGTCACACTTCCACCCTCCTGTTACCATTCACCTTCCTCCACCCCATGCACCCCCTCACCCCCTCAACCCCACCCCCCACCCAAATTCTTACTGCCTCAAGTGATGAGACTTTTCAGAGAAAACATTGCATAAATCTGTTTCAATAATGATTTACAATGGTTAATTTTTTGGTAATTCTGTCAAAAGTTTCCGAGTTAAAAGTTGTACAGTCTATATCCATTTGACTGTGTGAATTGCGGCATCGTTTGGCATATATTGTTAATTGTTTTAAATAAAATTTTATTTAAAAACTTAAGCACATTCAGTAACTACTTTTAAGGAAACTGAAAATTCATATTTTATTCACATATAAATTATGATAACTTATAATTTTGATAAATTCAAAAGTTTTCTAATAAATCCATCCCAGAGTAAAATCAAATTGGTTGGTAGCCATCACTTCCACTGCCAGCAATTTGCCGTGTACATTGTGCTGGTACTGTTGCACTGTAGAACCATCCCATTTTTATCGAAACCACAAGCGATGCTTTCGTACACGCATGAAGATATATTCTACATGATGGCAAGACTAACCTCTGATAAAGATGTCAGGGATTGTTGGAGCTTGACCATCTCTGAGGACAGTCTCTGGTTCTTCTCTCTGGTGGCCGTGATTTCACTCTTATAGCTGTCAGCTGTGGCTTGAAGGATCTTAAACCTTTCGCTGGCAAATTCCAACTGGAAGAAAGAAAATGATGAATTCTAAGTAATTTACAAATTAACAAAAGAAAATGACCTAATGTGGGTCTGGAGAGTACATGTGCAGTACCTCTGTTTCATTTTCGAAGCTGCGATTGGTCAACTCAAAGTTGACGCCTACCAATTATTCGGTAAACTTCTATTTCTTGAACTCACAGCCGAGTACTATGTAGTACACATTTCCACTTGGATATCCTTGTTCTGCGACTGACAGTTCAAAAAACTGCCAGCACCATTTGTCCAGCATTTGGTTGTCTTAGTTCTTGGGCTGACAGTATTTAAGTATTTTTGAAAATTTTTGGCCTCTGGACTTGACTGTAATAGGCACTTTAGGAAAGATATATTCAACTGGATTATTTAACTCTTTCGTTGTCAATCTGGACACAGTTGAAAGCTTACCTCAAGTTACATTTAGTGTTGACACTATTGTGGGGGGGAGAGATGGAAGATTTGTGACCAACAATGGGAGAGGCACTTAGATTAAACCCCCCACCCCACCCCCTCAACCCAACCCAAATAAAGTGGTGGAAGTAAAATCATTCCGACCAAACATCCTCCAAGACTGGTGGCTTTGATATCCCATAATTCGAGATAGCCATATTTTTTTCAACTGACCTGAGAGGAGAGTTTGGCGTTTTGGACTCGGAAGTCTGACAGATCTTTCCTCATGGTGTCTAGCTGATCACTGAGCATGCTGAACAGAGAGAAAGAGGAAAGAGAACATTTATTGAGCACTTCAGCATTTTGAAAGTTGAAATAAAACATTTATAAAAGTTAAACAAAGAAACTTACTTATTATTAAAATTTAATGTGGGGAAAAAAATGAGAATTAACAACCATACCACTTGTGAACGGAGATAACAAAGATGAAAGAAACATTGGCAGTAACTCCCATCCCACTGATATTTATAGGGCCACCCCCCTCCCCCCCCACAACCCTTGTGGAGACCACTGACACTCTGGACAGGCAGTTTCTTTCTCTTTGCAGCATGTTGGCCACCTGCAAGGCAAACAATTCATGCCTGGGCTGACCCAAGGGATTACAAAACTTTCTTCAAAACCTGTTAACACTATTCATCAAACTAAGTGACATTTGATATATTCCTGTCCCAGCCAGTTGTATACAGGACTGCCCAGGTCACTTTCTCGGTGTCCAGAGCAATTACTTCACATTTATGCCGGGATATGGGATTGCAAGGTTAAACTCAGACGATCGTCAATTCATTCATGTATAAATAAGTAACACCAAGTCATGGGTAACAGTCTCACATTCTGCATAGGTGAAGAAGCCAATGAACTTTGCCAAACAAACAATTACCTCTCATTTACTGCCTTCTCCTTGCGGTAGGTCTCAAACTCGCCCTGGAGGGCTTCCAATGCTCTATCTTTGTCTTCTTGGTTCACCGTGGACTTGACCGGACTCTTCTGAGGTGTCTTTTCCAATTCACCGTTGGAGTTGGCCCCCTTGACAGGAGAGGGCGCCCCAGGAGACTGAGATACTGGCCCTGGGCTCCTCTGAAGCAACGATACGGACAGCTTCAAAGAAAAGCAAAGGAAGGGAAAACGTTTTGTAAGAAATAAACTATAAAACAAGTTAATGGAGGCAGATTCTCAACCCAATAAATATTTGATACCATTTCTGTTAAAGACCGTTGCTCATTAGGGTAACATGCAAAATAATTTTCGCAGTGAATTTGGTTACATCTGTTGAAAAAAACTGGGCAGTCGAAAATCTTGGACAGCTGCAGCACACTGACTGTTGGGAAAACACAGGCACATTCTGACTATCTATGATGTTCCACATTAAGATGGTCTGGCTGACTGGGGTCACATGAGGGCAGAGTGCGGCCGGCTTTGCAGAAGACCCTAGATTATCTGCCCACATCCGAACTGGTAGTATTTTCTAGATACTAAAACCAATCCACGTATACTCCAGCATCTACCCTTCTGTGTGTTTGGCACAAATTTGTGCTGTATTTTTATCCTAATATAAACTAAAGGTATAAAGTAGGATTTCTGATTGGTTGAGCTACATGTCCAGTGGTACAATCCCATGATTTGACTGTATATGACTTACGGGTGGTGGACTGCCCCCATTCTGGGCCAGTAGCACCCTGTACATGTCCCTCTGGCGCACCACAGACTCTACCATCTCCATCTGCCTCCTTCTTCCATCCCTCATCTCCGCCACCTCTTCCAAAGCAGACTCTAATTTAGTCTTCAGCTCCAAAGTTCTGATACAAAAACACACAAAAATACAAACAAGACTCTAAAATCAATTTTTTTCATCAACTTCCCAAATATTTCCTCAATTATACTCTCATGAATATTGATTAATCTAATTGTAAACAAAACAGCTGACAGAAAAAAAATATCGTAAAATGTCTTTACAAGAGCGATGAAAATTATTCCGTTAGAAAAGGATTCAAATCTGTAACCTCAGGAAATCAAACCTCATGTGGTCCTGTCAACTTCAAACTTGAGAAATCCAGCCCTGAGTCACAATCATATAATATTAGATGACGCAAAGTTAAAGGGGTAGCACATGTATTTCTGAGGGCAATGGCTGCATTCTGACTCTACCTAAACAAGTTTCTTTGCCCTTGTGACATCTACTAAACTATTGTGAAATATTTATGGACTAAAACCTGAAACTTTGAAATCTTTCTCATTTTAGTCAGATTTACAAGTTTTATCACAGATTCCGAGTCCACAGCAAAATTGTTGCTGGTATCAAAACCACTACGAGAAGTCATTCCGTTAAACCTGAACTGATTTATACCAAATTAAAATTCAGAATACCTTTCCCTATTTCAGACACTCGCTTACTTCAATTATTAACATAACTCAACATGTTTACCATGGCTACCTCTATTACGTAAGGAGAAGTGCAACAAAATGGCATTTTATCTTATTTATTTTTATCTTTGGTAAACCTGGGGCCAACTTCTTATCCAACTAATATTTTCTTTTTGTGTCACTCAACGTAACATTTTACAAACTTGAATTTCAAAACAATTCTAATGTGAAATTAAATTGCTACTGCTCTAAAACATTCAAAATTAATGATATTAAAATAACTCCAAATGCTGAATAAATATATTTCTAGCTTACTTTGATTCTAAATTCTCATTTTCTTCTGCTTCTCTCTTTTCACTCAATACTCTCACCAAATTCAGTAAGTCTGCATTCTGCTTCTGAATCTCTTCAATGTTCCTGTTGAAACAAAAAAAAATCATGAAACTGGATAAATTCTTTGTAATATTTTTTTTTTCATTTGATGATCAATATTAAATTCTTCCTCTAGTCATCGTCTAATACAACATTCCACTCTTCACAACAAATGCAATTCTTCCATTTGGGGTTCTTTTGAAAAGTTCACACAAAAGTTTCAAGGTAAAGAAACCGCCAAAAACAAGACCTTCCCCTCCACATCCTCAACATCCCCTTCCCCTCCACATCCTCAACATCTCCTTCCCCTCCACATCCTCAACATCCCCTTCCCCTCCACATCCTCAACATCCCCTTCCCCTCCACATCCTCAACATCCCCTTCCCCTCCACATACTCAACATCCCTTCCCCTTCACAACATCCCCTTCACCTCCCCCTCCACATCCTCAACATCCCGTTCCCCTCCACATCCTCAACATCCCCTTCCCCTCAACATCCTCAACACCCCCTTCCCCTCAACATCCTCAACACCCCCTTTCCCTCAACATCCTCAACACCCCCTTCCCCTCCACATCCTCAACATCCCCTTCCTCTTCACAACATCCCCTTCACCTCCCCCTCCATATCCTCAACATCCCCTTCCCCTCCACATCCTCAAAACCCCCATCCCCTCCACATCCTCAACACCCCCTTCCCCTCAACATTCCCTTCCCCTCAACATCCCCTTCCCCTTCCCTTAAGAATCAAACAAATTGAGAAACACTATCCATAATAAGTCCTGTATTTGCTATGACATCTCCCGAGGTATATTTAAAGTTCCTAACACAAAAATATAAACTTTGGGAGGGCAAGCTGACTTGAATTTGACCAAATAACAACAAACTTGCATAAATATTTATACGATATCAGGTCAAATATGAGGTCTGACAAGTTCTCAAGATATAGTTTAATTTGCATACAAGAAAAATACACTAGAAATTCAACCATTAGCACCTGTGCTACAATTGAGTGGATGAAGATGGTGGCATTAGAAGCAATGAAACTCTAGCAACTGCGAGGTCGAGGGTACAATTCCTGTCTGGCTAAAGAAAGATGGGTCTTTCATCCAGGCAAATCTACGGTGCTGCCCTCCGAAATGGTCTTCCAAATTGTTTTCAAAATTCACAATGATCTGAAACTGCTAATTGGACAGCCACCTGTCATGAAGTGTAAGTAATGAGCCACTCGACTTTTCCCACATGCAACATAGTAAAATAAAAATTTCCAGGCGGATAAATCAATTAATCGATAATTCAATAAATCGTTAAAATTGATAAATCGTTAAATCTGTAAACTTACTTGAACGTGACCAAGTGACGATCAATAACTTGGGATGAACTTGTGACATCACTCGAGGATACTCCGGGTTCAAATTCCTCACTGGTGATTGGACCGCCTCTCACCTCGTGAACTTCTCTCAGGAGAACCCGAACCTTGCAAAGAGTAAAAAAAGGAAGAAAATTTTTGTGGAGTTCCAAATTTTTGCAGAGTTCTTCTCATTATCAGCAGACATCATTTGTTAGTTATGAAATTTTAAACAAGAAGTCAAATCTCATCATAATGTCCATAAAGAAAAGCCTGGAATTGAGTTACTCCAAACATGAATGTTACAGAAGTCAATTGGCTTTTGAGGTTACTCTTTGTAGTGAGTGGCACAATAGTTAGTTAGAAGTCAAATGTAAATGTTTAGAATTTAAGAAAACCTTTTTCTCATAGTCAAACATTTCTCCAGATGTAGAAACAATGGCAGATTGTCAGATAGATATATTAAATATATATATACTTATGAGATACTAGATTGTGGGACATTGAAGAAGTAGTAAGAGCTCACATTTCTTTTGCTCAGTCTAAAACAGGAAACTAACCTAAACAAGGGCTGAATATTTTCAAAGGTTAACCACATTTGAAACAACAATGAGTCTGAAAATTTCAAACAGTGAAAAAACCTGCCAGCCTCCATGAGGATTCATACCAAAAAAAAAACTTGCGACAAACTGTCTTCAAAGAAGTTACAAATTATTTAGTAAATTGAAGGTTTCAAAGGAAGAAATGTTACCTGTTGTCCAAGGTCTACGGTCTGTTGCTTCAATCTCTCCTTTTCTCTCATCACATGACTTCTCCTCCTCTCTGCTTCGTCCGCCGTTACTCTTTGCTGTTCGCATTCCTGCATCACATAGAGAAGAGATGGATACCTTTATTAATCTTATTTTCAGTTCACACATTATATTAATATTAAAATTTGAAGCCTTCCTCACCAGGTTAGTTGAATTAATAAGTACTTGTTACGAGTAGTCGAGTGATGGTAACCAGATACATGGTTTTAATACACATTGAGGAGTGTTCAAATTATAAGAGAACATATATCTCCCACCTATGGGGAACGTTGCTTTGCTAGATCAGCTCCACAGCTCTGAAACAGTCTCCCCTTACATCTGAAAACAATCCAGCATGTGTCAACTTTCCAGAAAGAACTCAAGACGTTCTTATTCATGAATGCGTATCCATTTGTTTAATAACTGTTGTGTCCATTTTGGGTACTTTGCTCCTGCAGCGCTTCTGAGCAGTATTTTTTAACTGGATAAAAGCGCTTTACAAATTCTTATATTATTATTATATCTATAGGTATGATCAGAATAACGTAACACTCTATACTATGTAAAAACAGAACATGGAGAAGTTTTCTTTCAATTTCCAATGACCACAAAGTCCAGAAATCCTGCTCTTTGGAGGTCAACTTATTTCTTATAGACCTTACCAGAAGAGCTGCATCGAGTCGTATTGAAAGCTGATTGGTCGTTTCTAAGGACTTTTCATAATCTTCTCTCTGTTGCTGCAGAATTGGAGCCTTCTCCTCAATTTCCTGAAAGAGAATGATGCAAAAGATAAATGAACCACTGTACAAATAGTGAAATACTTTCTAACCGAAATCTCTTCATAACAGAATATATAATAATCTAATTGAAGCTTACATGGTGGCACATGCAACCAGATATTCACCTGATTGTTGCAGTGGCACATGCCACCAGATATTCACCTAATTGCTGAAGTAGCACATACCACCGGATATTCACCTGATTGTTGCAGTGGCACATGTTACCAGATATTCACCTGATTGTTGAAGTGGCACATGCCACCAGATAGTCATCTGATTGCTGAAGTGGCACATGCCACCAGATATTCACCTAATTGCTGAAGTAACACATACCACCGGATATTCACCTGATTGTTGCAGTGGCACATGCCACAGATATTCACCTAATTGCTGAAGTGGCACATGCCACCAGATATTCACCTGATTGCTGAAGTGGCACATGCCACCAGATATTCACCTGATTGCTGAAGTGGCACATGCCACCAGATATTCACCTGATTGTTGCAGTGGCACATGTCACCAGATATTCACCTGATTGCTGAAGTGGCACATGCCACCAGATATTCACCTGATTGTTACAGTGGCACATTGCCAGATATTCACCTGATTGCTGAAGTGGCATATGCCGCCAGATATTCACCTGATTGTTCAAGTGGTACATGCCACCAGGTATTCACCTGATTGCTGAGGTGGCATATGCCATTTCCCCCTGATGGCAGATGCCATACCTCTCACATCTTACCTGTAGAATCTGGTCCATGTATTCATTCAATCTCTGGTTCTCCAGTTTCTCTGATTGTAAAGCCTCTGAGGCTTTTATGTATTCACTGTACATCTGAAAAAATCAAAAAATCAAAAATCAAATCAAATTTGAAAAATGATAACAATCAAATCATTTTCAAATATACAAATGGATAAAAAAAAACTCTGCCTTTTAACAAATATTTTCAAGGTTTGCATGCTCTGACAAAAGAAAACAAAAGCTCGGCCAATATAAGTTTGTTAAACCTGGTCACCAATTTCCTATATAGCTTACACATCCAGGCTAACTACATGAACACTTGCATAACGGTGATAACAGATGATGACACCGGATGGTGACACCAGATGGTGACACCAGATGTTGACACCATATTGAAAGCAGAAACTATTCCGCTTTTAAGAGGCATAAGTGGGATCTCTCTGGTTGATCCACAGATCTATTCTATCCTATGGTGGCAAGACCAGAACTCTATCGCGGTTTAGAATTATGGGTAAGGTTTCAGAATAATTTTTGACGAAACTTACCTGTGTGAGAGTCATACCGGACTTGATGAAGGAGCTGGCGGCCGCAGCCGTTGGAGAGAGGGATGTCAACTCTTCCTCAGAAAGAGGGGTGAGACCTGACAGAAGCAGATGATAGGAAAAGAAATATAGCCAGGAGTTGTTACAAAATGTGATAAACATTTTATGTTTAAATGTCTCCATCCACTCTCCTAAATGATTTGGGAAAATTCTAATTTATAATTCTAGTTTGAAGAAAGCAAAGAATGTGTGGGCTAGAACTGGAATCAAACCAGTGATTGTAGGATAAAAAATCCTTAATAGCAAAGATATGTATGTATCAGGATCTCCACTGACCAAGGCCATGGATGGCTCAGTTGGTAGAGTGGAGTGTAAGATTTGCTATCCTGAGGTCAGTGGTCTAAATCATGTGCTAGTCAAAAACAACTTCTGTTCTCTTTTCAAAAATATCTTTTAAATTCTATCATTTAATACTGGAAACAGCAGCTTAATATCCCAATTCTTGGCTGAATATATGAGGTCTTGTTTCTCTGATATGTAAAACCATCATACATTTAAATTGACAAACTGTGCTATATTTAAACTAACTCAAAACTCAAAAGAAAAGGGTCAGTGGCTTTCAAGAGACTTGTACCCAACATTAAAGGAGCTTAGACCCTACATTGACAATACTGAACCATATATGTATATATATATATATATATATATATATATGGCTGTTTTCATATATTTCCTATGCAGTTTATAAATAAAAGAAGCTAAAAATCTAGCATATTTACCTTTCTTTCTTGCAGCAGCAAGTAAATCGTTGGCATTATCTAATTCTTGTTCCATCTTATCAATCTTCTTCACTGTAAATGAAACAAGTCAATACATTTGATTTGTTTCTCATGCAGTTTGGATAAGTTTTATTTATGCAAATCATATGACTATGCATCATCCAATATTCTAACAATATGAATATTAACAATATAAATGAAGTAACATTTTTAAGACAAACACTAAACAAACTAATTCCTATGTCGATTCCAAAAACAACAGAACATCAGTACGAATACAAATCAGCTTTAAGAAAAGGCTAAAAAAAAAAAAAAGGGTTGGAGTTGGAAAGAACAAAACAGAGAAAGAAAGTATGAATACATTAGACAAAATATACAAATGTAGTAACTTAACACAGTTTTGTGTTTTTCTTGCCCTAAAAATTAAACAACATCATCAATGTTTCACTGACCTAGTTCCTCTTTTTCTGTTGTATAAGTTGCCTCCATTTTTTTATTGTTGACCTCCAATTCCTCCTGGGCGTCTGTCGCTAATTTCAGAAGTTTCTGGAGTTCCTCGACAGCCGAGATTAATTCCCGAACTCTGCCCTCGTGCTCGTCGGATGTTTGCTGTAGACGGAGAGTAGCTTCACAAATTGAACAAAATCGAACTTTAAAAAATTCTGAACCAAAATTTCCACAAGGAAACAAATGGCTGCTAAAATTTACAAAAGAATTCATTTGAGGTCTTTTCCAAGACGTGTGGAACTTAACTGATAGTTAACAGGGAGCACTTGTACCCAGATTCCTGCATGCAAAATAAGCTAGAAACATCTGCTTTGACATTACCCAACAGGCTAGCAACATCATTTCTCTTTCAGGTGTACTGCATGTTCAGGGACAGTTACACTGTTTTTACTGTCACAAATACATTATGTTGTTAACGACCATTGCCACATGCTGTAGCTATCTCAGTGTCCCTCTCACTGCTCTCTGTTGTAGCTATTTACATAAGGCTCTGTGTTGTAGCTATTGCATTACATAAGGCTCCGTGTTGTAGCTATTGCATTACATAAGGCTCTGTGTTGTAGCTATTCCATTACATAAGGCTCTCTGTTGTAGCTACTACATTACTTACATTACATTAGGCTCTATGTTGTAGCTATTGTATAACAAAAGGCTCTCTGTTGTAGCTATTCCAATACATAAGTCTTAAAATCTGACAACAATCATCAAATTCTGACAACATCCAGTTCTTGATTCAGCCCGTCTTTGTGAACGAAGATTTATTTTGGGGGGGGGGGGGCCACTGGGGGCGTAATTGCTTTGCAAATGTCAGTGCTACTTTATTACGAGACTTAAATACACTCTTTCCTTAACTGACTGGAAAAGAAAAGTTCTCTACCTTGTAAATGTCTGTCAATTTCTTTTGGGCTTGAAGCTCTCCATTAAACTGTTCCTCGTTCCTAGAAATGACATCCAGGTTCTGTGGGAGAGGAGGTGATGAAAAATCATTCCTATAGGTCGAGGCGTGTTCAATCCCTGCTGAATTATTCAAAACATTATTCTATTCAAACCAAAGACATGTTTAAGACAGTCTGGTAGCATTACAAAGAAAATGTCTTCATAATTATGGAAGATCTCTCTGTATGTGCAAGGTAATCAAATTAATAATAATCATAAAATAATGATAAAAATATCAAAGCTCTTTTCTTTGGGACTGAAATAAGACAAATTTCGATAGCCATAATTTCATCCTGGTGTGAACAAGAAAAACAAGAAACAAACAACTCAAGCAAAAGAGTAAATTTAATTCCTCCATGCACCCATCAAGATGTAAAATTGCACATGAAACACCATCACTTCCTAATTCTCAAGATACTGCTAGCAAAATTATCTTCATCGATGGCCATGTTAACACTCGGGAACGATGCTCATACAAAAGTATTCTTATACCGGTTTCAAAATTGTTGTGGGAGATGAAGGAAAGAATGAGGGGGTGCTTTTCATTCTACCTCTTGCAACTTATCCCTCGTCTCTTCCATTTTCTTTGTCTGTTCTTCCAGTGTTTTTTCCATACGTTTGACTTGGTCCTGTAGCTGTTTGATGTCATCTTCTCGGCTGCTGAGGTCACTCTGTAATTCGACGATCTGATTGGACTGTTTAATAATTTAAAAAAACATAAGACGTTAATTTGATGAAGTTCTGTGAACAGCGCAGAAAAGAAAAGAAGGAGACAACAAAAAAAAACTCCTTGATGGAAACTAAACTTTTACTACATTACGTTTTTGTCATGGATAATATATCTGTGACATGTACCAAACACTCTGATATAAGCAGGAGAGTTTCAACACAAAGTAACATTTTTTATTTACGTTAAATTACATGCTTTTCTGTTGTAGAATACACTGTCATGAACATATTAACCTACACCATTGCCAAATTTAGCAAACCTCCAGAAACCTACCAACCAAACAAACAAACGAATACACATATAGAGGAATGGATCTGTTCTGGATGGTAAACCTCTTAAATACAGAAAACAACGATTCTTTTTGTGAACAGTGAGACTGACTGTAGGAAAAGAAAAAAATTCGGGGGAACCTACCTTTTCTTTTCTTAAAGACAAGACTTCTTCAATTTTCTCCTTCAATGATTTTTCGAGCCAGTCGATCTGCGATGAGAGCATCTCCTTCTCCTGCTCGAAACGTTTCTCACGAAACTGCGGAAGAAGGTGAAAGGTTAGAAAATGGTACGATATCAAATGTCTGCAAAACAAAGCATAAATTGGCATTTCTTCAAAGACTTCTCGGTGACAGTACCGTCATCAAACCAATCCGGAAGATTCAAACAGAGAGTTTATTGCAAACATGAAGTTCATAAATTCTGATCCCCACCCCCCACCCTCACCTCTAATCTCTCCACACCTTTCACCAGGGACTACTACCCATCAATGGGTCCTACCTTCCATGAGAGTTCCTCATGTTGCACCCTTATCAAGTTTCAGCTTTAGCCATGTCAGCTGCTGCTACTTTCTCATCCATTAACCCTCCTCATATCTATCCATCCTTCTGACCATCTTGCTACCCCCCCACCCCCCTACCTCCATGGGTCCTACCTTCCCTGAGAAATCCTAATGTTGCACCCTTATCAAGTTTCAGCTTTAGCAATGTCAGCTGCTGCTAGTTTCTCATCCATTAACCCTCCTCATATCTATCCTTCTGACCATCTTGCTACCCCACCCACCCACCCCCCGCTCCCTCTCCTACCCTACCTCCATGGTTCCTACCTTCCCTGAGAAATCCTCATGTTGCACCCTTATCAAGTTTCAGCTTTAGCAATGTCAGCTGCTGCTAGTTTCTCATCCATTAACCCTCCTCATATCTATCCTTCTGACCATCTTGCTACCCCACCCCACCCCCCCCCTCCCTCTCCTACCCTTCTTCCATGGGTCCTACCTTCCCTGAAAGATCCTCATGTTGTACCCTTATCAAGTTTCAGCTTTAGCCATGTCAGCTGCTGCTAGTTTCTCATCCATTAACTCTCTTCATATTTATCCTTCTGACCATCTTGCTACCCCTCCCTCTCCTACCCTACCTCAATGGGTCCTACCTTCCCTGAGAAATCCTCATGTTGCACCTCATCAAGTTTCATTTGTATTTCAGATTTAGCCATGTCAGCTGCTGCTAGTTTCTCAGACATAGACTTCCATTCATCTAGAAATAGAGAAGATAAGCAATGATAAACGATGTAAAGTGAATGAATGAAGTTTCCTTTACCCTGCATCAGTGGGTGGAAATTACATCCAGAGAGAATGGCTTTATAACAAAGTGATGACCTTTAATACCAGATTCTGACAGGTTGAAAATCTTAAATGCCATAATCACCACAATTGAGTAGAAAATTGTTTTCTTTCTTTTTAATGAACAAATCCTTTATCCAATCAGGAAGGAAAATATTAGATGATAAGGAATTATACATTTCAACAAAGCCTACTTTTCATTCTGGCAACTACAAGACAAAACACAAAATATTCTAATGTGCATTTCAGTTTTAAGCAAAAACCAGTTAACACATTGCCAAGGGAAAAATAAAAATTTGAAAACACAAGATATTGTATAATAATAATTGTTTAATATATTTTACTGCCAGCAGTCAATTTCAATTGTTTAACTCCTTTTCATAAAAAATAAAAAAACTGTTATCATGCTGCTTATCTACTGCAAAAGCCTGAATTTAGGTAAATACATAACAGTTAGCGGGCCTAACACTTTGATACCAGCGGGATCTTCTTCGGGGTAGACTGAAGGATCGAAAAGGATCGAAAGTCAGGTCCTCTACTCTTCATAAATATTATTATCACATTTTGTATCACGATGAAAAGTTTGTAAACAACATGTATTTTGTGATCCAAAGATTATAAGATCTCACAAAGCGTGAATAGCTTAAATACATAACAGTTAGCGGGCCTAACACTATGATACCAGCAGGATCTTCTTCAGGTTAGCCTAAAGAAGAAAATCTTCCTCTGAAGAATATCCTTCTAGGAATGAACACTCAGGTCCTTTAATCTGCATAAATGTTATCATATCTTGTATCACGATAAAAAAAATATAAAATTTTAATGATATTTCCAAATATTATAAGATCTCACCGTTAAGTCTCTGTATCTGTTTTGTTTTTCTATCGATGATGGTGACCATCTCCTGCTTCTCAGCGGTCAGCTGCTCGTTGGCCCTCGTCAATTCCTGATGAGTCCCGAACGAACCTTCCGTTCGTTCCTTCAGGTTTGTCAGTTCATCTTCGGACTTCTTCAGTTGCTCCTCTGTAAGAACAGATTTGAACAGTCCCTTTGTTATCTCTCTCTTAATAATAATAATAATAATTTTATATAGCCCTTTACACCAGCGATAGGTCTCAAAGCGCTTTACAGACGTTATATTAACCCTGGTCAATGATAAACCTGTCCCAGAGACAATCCCTTCAGTCGGCAGCAGTTATATACTGCGCCCGATGACAAGTTACCTCACAGGTACCCATTTAACCCCTGGGTGGAGAGAGGAAAGTGAGATAAAGCATCTTGCCCAAGGACACCATGTAAAGAACTAGGCAGGAATCGAACCAGCAATCCTTGGATCACGAGTACAACGCCTTAGCCAATTGGCCATCACGCTCTCTTTACTTAAGCAATACAAAAGAGTATTACCATTCTTTCATTACGTCTGCTGCATAACTAATGACGATGGACTATGCCAACAGAACTAACTTAAAAAATATATTGTAAAACAAAATAAATATAAAATATATATATATATATATAATTTTTTATCTTTTTTCATGCAGTCAGCAAACTTCTGTGAACTGAGAAGTAACTTCAGTATACATAATGAGTCAGCAGGTTGGTTTATTAGCACAGTTCTCTTTCTGGTCTTTAAGCAAGAGAAATGCCTGATTTTGTTTCATTGTGGATGTTCAGGGTTGTGGCAAGTTCCTCAGTGATTTCATTAACTGCTACTGTACTCAAGCAGTTTTCTATTCCTGTTAAACTATTCCTGATAAACTGAATTTCCCTTATGATTCTTCAAAGCCAAAGCGGTTACAATCACCAAAGTTACAATAATGAACGTTCGTTCTCTAAGGTCCCATCATAACATACAGTGCTAAAAAAACTCATACTGTAAGTCTTAGAGGTCACTTGTCCATGCCATCTAATTTTAAAACATTTGCAATCATTTTTGGCCTGTTTTAGACAATTTCATGACTATTTTATAACTGGAAATCACTCTTTCCAATTGTCATTTCCTTTTCCAGGAACTTCCAGACTGTGGAAACCATTCTGTAAAGCAAATTAAAATCAGATAACCCAGACATAGGAATACTGATTCTTTTTTTTTTTTTGTCATAGAATTAGAGATTTAAAACACTGACCTAGCTTTGTCTTAGATGTTCTTAGCTCTGCAGCCTCACTGCTCTCCTTCTCAAGTTGTGTATTGGTTTTAACCCATTCTGTCTCTAGCTGCTGGAATCTTTGCTCTGTGAGAAGCCAAAAAATAAGGGGGAAAGGAGGATAAAACTTGTACAATATCAAGGTGCCTACTGACTGCTGTGATATATTACATTGACAAAGTACATTGGCAACATATTTTCAGTATTTCAATTGTTTATAAAAGTTGTTCCAGAACTCCTTAAAGGATATAAAGACAAATGATAATATTCATCTACTGTATGCATGGTACCATATTCATTTCACATAGACCATGGTAGCAGCAATGGGTGCTGATAAAGCTCCCTTGATGCTTATAATTCATTCTTAAATGGCAGCCACACTTGTATTGACAGGTACATGTATTGCAAACAGTATTTCTTTATGAAAAGCATTCCCTCCCCAGTCCTCTATCACCCTAGGATGCAGCTGGCTTGGCCATCTCTTTTGGCCTCTTAATGCCAAGTTAGTCCCATATGGTGACCTCACCGAGTAAGCACCCTTCTTCCCTACCCCTTCCCTTCCTCTATTACCTTAAGGACCAGCTGTCATGGCTAGGTCTTTTGGCCTCCTACTGCTAACTAATGAAATCTGGTGACCTCACAGAGAAAGCTTGGCTATCTCGTGTGGCCTCCTTTTGTTATGCTAACTTAACTGGTTACCTCTCCACGTAATCATTGACCCCCATCCCCCACCCATCTACTCTATCACGTCAGTCAGAGCCATCTCTACTGGCCTCCGTATGATAAAACTGATGACATTTGTTGACGTCACCGGGTAGGAATAAATCTAAAGCACAATCATACCTGAATTGACCTTAAGCTTTTCAAGCTGTGTCTTCAGAGATGTCAAGACATCTTCTTTAGAGTTGAAGAGACCTTCTAATTTTTGAAGAGTTTCAGGACTCAGAGCAGCGATGGCATCCTCAGATAAAGCCACAGCAAGAACATTTGATGTAGCCATGGTGACAGGGGATGATGGTGCTGTGAAAGTTAACAGTACTTAACATCATTAACATCTAACATCATTAACAGATCTTTTAAAAGCTTTAAAATTCATGAGAACCTACCCATAATGTATCTACTACCTTGTACCCTTCCCTTCTAGAAATGTTTACAGTTTTAAGAATGGCAGAGGCTCGTTGCTGGAAGATCAGTTAAATATGGATGGCATTCTTGCTTATTCACCTGATCAGAGTCAGTGCGCTTACAGTAGCATCAAGCCATCGAGGAAAATATTTACATCTGTGCATCGTGCACAATCCAAGAACCGGATAATGAAATCACACCAAATTACAGGTCTTTGTTGTGCAGTTTTTAGTTCAATGTTTAGTTGTTTGTATGTATAGTATATATATGTTTATATGTATGTTTGTATCCTGTACACAGTATCATGATCAGTATCTTTAACAAACTATAAAGACTAGTCTTACAATAAAAAATATCTGCATGAGGAGCAATTCCCTGTATGTAATGTTCCATAACATACTGTAGAAGCACCAAAAACACTATGAACACTCCTGGCTCATGCAGACACTTGTAAATGCAATATTGCGTTCCTTTCTTGATTGGGATCTATAAGAATTTCACCTGTTTCATCCTCTGATCACTTCCTCTATCCATTTACCATCTTATCGAAAAGATTTGCAAAATGAGAACTGGCGTAAATCGATACTGTATGTCTCCTGACAATCCGTTCATTAACCTCTAGCCTAGTACTATCATTGCTACATTTCTCATTTTCCTGTTGATTGGTTAAATATGCAAGAGTGCCATTGTTAATTAACCAATAAGCAGTAAAACATAAGCACATGTCATACTTTCCAAAGCAGTCGACTAATTAAGCAAAGATGCCAAAAGGCGCTCAGCTAATGAAACAAAGGCGCCATACTTATTTGGCATGTGGAAGGCTATAAATCTAGGCCTACCACCATTGGGCCTAAGTTTAAGTAAGAAATGACAAAGGAAGGAGAAAGTTTACAACATGATTTGAGCCTTGATGCTTCTTTATTTTTATAAATATAAGATCAATGATGAAACTGCAAGTCCCCCTCTCCCTCTTCTCTCCATTTAGACTAAGCAAAAAATAAAGCGTTGTTATTGATGTCACGGGTAGTTGGTGACTAACTACAAAATTACAGTAGTTGGGTATCATAATCCTTAACTTAGGGCTTTAGTTTTAGGCCTAATGTTAAATGAATTGATACTTTTAACGTAAGCCTACGGCTAGCCTATTTGCTCTCAAGTCAATACTGTGATAGGCCAAGGCCTAGTGGCGGCAGTACAAATGTTAGTTAACGGTTCAACGTTAGTAAAGAAATTCTGAAGCAGTGATAGTGTTCACTCTATATTATAAACGCCAGGCCTACATGAATATCTCCAGGTTACAGCTTTAAAACAAGTAGGCATTACTCTTTCTATGTTAGGAGCAGCAAGAAAATATAAAAGATATTTTTACCCCCAAACAACAGGCACGTTCACTGTAGTTTAGATACGCGACAAATGCGTCAAGCGCCTAAAAGGTAGCATGGATTTGTTATTTACCCTAATGCTTCGTTGTGACCATTTCCCTTCGATCAAACAGTGGATTTCTCCGAGATCTTTCAAAGTAATATCCAACAACTGAGATCATAGGCGTAGAAGGCGGGGGGGGGGGGGCTGGGGGCTGCAGCCCCCAACCAACTTTTTGGTGACAATTCGGGCAATATGCTGAGAATTTTTCGAGACCTACTGAAAGAAGAAGAATTTGCAATGTGTTTTTCGAATTTTTTGGTGAAAATTTGGGCAATATGCTGATATCTTTTTCGGGCACCTACTGAAAGAAGAATAATTTGCAGTGTGTTTTTCAATTTTTTTGGCGAAAGTTTGGGCAATATGCTGAGAATTTTTCAGGCACCTACCAGTGGCGGAGCGTCCATACAGTCAGTGGGGGCGGATGCCCCCTGACGGACTCAAATGGACTGTGGTGCCCTTTTCAGCTAGTTACCACTTTTTACTTATTCGCGATTATTGACTTTTTTATTGCGCTCTCAAATAGGCCTACCTATTGACATTTGTCACGTTTTGTTGGTGCAATTTTGTGACAAATGGCGATGACAGTAACTATTTATTCTTTGTTTATATGCAAATTAGCTAGGCCTGGAAAGGGTCATTTCCGGCGATCTAGGGAATATCTTTACTCAAAAAATGTCTGTACGCTCCGCGCCAACCAGTGGTGGCGCTCCGCTTAGACAGTGTCGAAAGTGCCCCTACAGACCATTCTCTCCCCCCTGACCAATTCCCCTAGCTCCGCCACTGGCACCTACTGAAAGAAGAAGAAGAATTTGCAATGTGTTTTTCAATGGTTAAACTAATATTATCATTATTATCATTGTTGTTGTAACGACTTCCCCAATAATTATAACCAATATGGAAGGGTAATAACACGGAAAATGATTTTATGTTATTTGCATGTGATGTAATAACCGATGAATGCCTATATAATAGTCACATTAACATATGGAAAAATTTTGGCTATATTTTTTCGGGCAAGTCGTTACAGCCCCCCCCCCCCCCCAAATCAAATGAGGCTCCTACGCCTATGACTGAGATGATGTTCTGTCCTTTATCTTATACTGAAACCCTTCGCTACAAAAGTGACTGAACTCCTGATAATTTGCTTAAAATTGTCCTAGTATGGACAACCGTCTAATAAACTAGGGAGGAGGATGAGAAATCGCACGGTACAGAAAGAAGGAATTTTTTAGTCTTTCAATGTAGATATCAACTTGTCTGTAACAAGGCGTGTTCGCCATTCAAAGAACAAATAAAAACTTTTAAAGGCTAAACAAGTAAAATGCCCAGGCAGTTGGAGCTGAAGTGAGAGCAAGTTAAACGTTCCCCTAACCAAGCCATACACATTAAGTGATAAGTTCCCCCCCCCCTTTCCCATCCCCGGTCAAGGTGCACCCCGATGCCAACGTGTAGGCTTTCACCCTGTCAAGCCCCTTATACTCAACAGTCGATTCACGGTCCTGTGCGGTGCAGGGTACGAAATACGCCTCCCGTTCCTTCCCTATCCATGGACATGAACTTAACTTTTGGTTTCATTCTAATGCAGACAGAATGGGATAGACGAAATTCTGGCAAGTAGTAAATTCAGTAACAAATTGAGTTAATACCTTGGTCCTCTCCCCCCCGCCCCCTCTCCCTACCAGGAGGCAGACATGTGGTAGTCAGGGGCTACACAAAATCACGGCTCGGTGTCATTTAGAGGAACCGGAGAAATATGGGATGAATAATAATTTATTCTTATATATAATTTATTTTCATCATATACTTAAGCAAAAAGGGCACCCGGTGACAAACATCCCCTCGATTCTCGACCTGCGCGTTCTCGACGCCGGCCGCACTGTGGCCCCTCGTGTTCCTGTAGACTGCGCACATACTTGCGACAATCGTATTAATACCAATGTTTAGAGTTGTTCAGGTACCATGATACCAACGATATCTAAACAGTGTTTGACAAATAAATGTCACACTGCAGTCATGGAGAAAAAGGGAGCAAATGGAGAAAAGACTAATGGAAACATATAGAGGCGTTGGAACTTCATCCAAATAAAGCTATAGATCAAATAATAAACTGATCAATGAGTGAGAAAATGTTGTCAGGCCCGATTCGAGTTTTTGTTTCTTCCAAAATGTTTGTCTTCCTATATCATATATAGCTTCGCACGGGCCAATCAAAATGAAGGTTTTATGTTGTATCATCATACAACATGGCATTGTGTAATAATAGTGGTTATAACGTTATAGTTTCCTCAGGGAATCACGAATCACTCGCCCACACTGTCAAAATAAGGCATTGTTCCTAAAATTAACTATGTCATCTTTTTCGGCAATGACAAAATGAAGAAAAGAAAGAAAAGGCTTAAAAATAGGTTCTAAATATATGTTACATTTATTTCACACGTTACAATTTTTATACATAACGACGAACCCACGTAGTCTTTCTGCATGTATATGAAATTAATTTGTAGAAATGTTACTCTTTTACAAAGCTAATTTTGGATCTGCGACTTCTGGAATTGTATGCTGATACACTGTATATATAGCACGTTCAACGCCTAACATTAAAAATTACTGCAATGTTACTTATATTACATCTTTTTATATATATTCTATACATTTCATAATACATTATATAAAATGTGTTGATGATGTCGCAGGCTGTTGCGGTGCGTCATTGCACCCCCCCCCCCCCCGCCCTTCCCTCTCCCACTGAACTCACACCCTGAATAAAGAACAAACGAGTCCGGCTGGCCAAATTTTAATCAAAATACACCTTAATTTGCAAACACAGAATTCGTAAATTTGACGATATTCATCCTTCTATAAACAATGTGACCATTTAAGCTTAAAGGAACACATGACATGACATGACAGAAATGACTCATGCTTTCGCAACACCTGGAACGTGGTGATTGTTAAATCATGTTCTTTCATTGAGTATCAGCCACTACCTCATCCAATCCGTTACGCTAAGGTTAGTCACTTTTATTAAAGCTTTAAAAACAATTGTTTCAATATAACCCCCCTCCCCAATATTATTCTATGTATATATAGTAGCTGCTCTAATAATGTTTTACTTGCTCCTGTCAGATCTGGGAATGGTAACAGGTCGTTTAAATTTTCTGGAGGCAGGTCGTGGAACAGTCTTCCCCCAAATTTGAAATGCTTGCCAAATGTTAATAGTTTTAAACGCAATATAAAAACTTATATATTTTGTTTAGATGTCTGATATTTGTTTGTCTATCTTTTTGCTGTCCTTTTTGTGCTTTTGTATATGTTTACCGTTTTTATACTGCATTATATTGTACATTTTTTTTTGTATTGAGGGCTCCTCTGGGAAGCAGTGCTTCTGCACTGAGCAGGACTACCCAGGCGCGTAGCCAGGAATTTGCCAAGGGAGGGGCGAAACTGTAGATTCGGCACTGCAAACTATCTAAGCGTAGCGCCACCATGATTGGCGCGAAGCGTACAAGAAAATTTTGGCTGAAAATGCCTCCCAGATTGCTGGAAATGGCACTTCCCAGGCCTTGTAAGTTGCATCTTAGCATTTTCTCTTTTGAAAATACTAGCGATATCATAAAAACATTAAAAAAACATTAAACATATGCTCAAGGGGGGGCGGCTGCCCCCTTCGACCCCCCCCCCTTGGCTACGCGCCTGAGACTACCCTAATTAAAGATGACAATAATAGAAATAATTAAAAAAATAGATGAATCGGAGCAGTCTGTCCCTCATTCCTACCCTTCCGTGTTTAGCCAGTGTTGGTTGTCAGTTTAGCTTTATCCTTTTCATTGTATCAAGAAGTTTCGATTTATTTGATTGAGTACATATTATGTAACTTGAAAGCAGCATATAGGCTATAGACCTATACCATATAAATACTAACATCACTCAGGAACACACTGCACTAGACAAGAAATGTTTGGTGTTATTGTGCGCCCTACAGACAACACAATATACAGTTTCAAATGTCATGGAACTATCCTCGAAATGGTTCGGACCCAATGACTACAGTAGACCCAAACATCGCAAATAAGATACGGTTCTAATCGTCTTAGAGTGCAACTGAATCATCTTCAATTCCCAGTGGCGGTTTTTGCTCTGTCGCGGTGTTAGGAACATCAAAGTAAAAGTTGGCATTTTCGTCGTTGTTATGATCCTCCGGTGGCGGTTCATCGTAAACCGCATGAGAGTAATGATAATCGCCATCGTTATCAAAGTAATCGGTGTCGTCGAATTCGTAATCGGGATCATTGTAATGTGGATCATAGTCCTCTTCCTGTAAACGATTACCGGTGGTGTTTGTGTAATCAATCGCGGCGTAGATATCCCCTAATGAATATTCATTACTTGCCGTCTCTCGCTCCTGTCTAATTATCGTTTCGGTTCTACGGTTACCGATAATCGCTATATTGTCCATTTCTTCTGAGGCTACCTGAGGTGAGTATGATTTGACTTTGAACCCTTTAATGCAGAGAAATGTGTTAAAGAGCATTGAGATGACTAACACAGGTATCATTACAAAGAGTAACAATTGGAAATAATCTTGGTCCATTTGACATTCGCACTGAATGCTTGCGATAACATTGTCTTTGTATAAAACAGTTCCGTCTTTTTCATTTCCAACTTTCTGATCTGGTTTGTTTGTCCTCTGTGTAGACGTTTTCGTTTGATATACATCTGTCGTCTTGACATTTTCTTCCTCCGAAACAACAGATGTCATCAAGTCGTGACTATGGTTCGATGACGTCATGCGCGGGGCTGGTGATGACGTGGTGATGACGTCATCATCCGTTTCGATTAAATCAGTAGCAACAATGATTGGTCCTATTTCGCATTGGCTATTATGAAAAGGGTCTGAAGTAATCGTTGATATGCAAATTAGCGTTTTAGTATTCAAAGTGTAATTCAAATCGATCCGAACTTTGCTCCTGACAAAATGGTTCCCGATAAAGTCACGTCCTTCAATTGACGTAACATTCCCATCGAGCGTCCTGACATACCAAGAAAGATTAACATACGGGTATCCATCCGATAAACATTCAAATTCTATAGCTGATCCAATGGAGAAAGAGGATACATTTCCATGCAAATTAAGTCTGCAAGCGGGATACCCATTGGACGGCGGATAATTCACTTTCAAAGCGTTCGTCGCCGAAGCACCGTTCTCGTCGAAAACGCATGAGTACTTTCCCGCGTCAAATCTTGAACTGTTTTTAACAACTAATTGTGAATTAATGCCCACCCAGTTTGGTTCGGTCAGGACGATATACTTCGTGACGTCATAGTTAAAAAGACGAGCCCCGTCATAGATGAGGGACTCGTCTTTCATCCAACTAAAAGTTCGAAAGACGTCAAAAGCAGTCATGTACGGAGTCTCGTAAGTACACTCGACGACGAGGTCGTCTCCTTCGTTAGCATCCTCCGTCAGAATTAACATCGAAAGAGGTGACCACGGATTCTGCTGGATGGATGGTGTCAATTTGGTTACGAAAAAGAAACAAATAAATATACACTTCGCCAAATTCATGTTTGTCGTTGTATTGGCATATCAAATAAAAGCTATAAGTTCCCTGTATACAGTTAAAACATCAGACCTTTGTGCGGCATGTATATACGGCGTTAAATTGCGATTAAAGTTTCCTCATTATTGCTGTCGGATTCCATTTATAACAAAACTTGTCACGGATTCAAGAAGAATACTAAAGTAGATTTATGCCACAAGGGTTTGCACGTCTCCTCACTGGTCATCCTTTCAAATCAAAATTTCCAAATATTTGCTGATATAAAAAATATGATGATGTTTATTTCCATAGTTTGATAAGTTATTCGGTGGTTAAATGAATGCAACTTTCGTACACAGACAAACACAGTAACGATAATCAATTGTATGATTGTGAAATTATTTCTTTATCTAATTAGATGATGCACCTATGGTTAATAGTGCGAGAGATAACTGCACCTTCTATTATTTTGGTTGAACCGCCAATGGGTGCAGCAGGAGGAAATCATTAACTTTGATGCATTGTTACAAAGCTACTTGCGGAAAGTGTACGGAGTAACAATAGTTCCATTTCGATAATTGTTGACATTTTTATAGTCTGGCTATTTACAGACAACGCCGGATTAAGCTATTGCGGGCCGTAGCATATGTTATAAAAGGGTCCTAAATTAAATATAGTAATACACATAAATGACTTCGGTTTCAAATACCTTTGTATTAATTCGTTGTATATGTATCACATACATACCACACTCCCATTAATCACTGTGTTAAATAATCACCCCAATTGAAGGTGATAATTGGCTAACATCGCTAACCTTAAATACCCAGTCGTTTATGAAAGTTGAAGGCAGTGTAGTATTATAGTAATAAAGCAAGTGTAGAGTCACTGAATGGGATATTGATAGCGTGCAAGCATTTAGCGCGGGACATATGCTACTGTTGCTTAATCCAGTACTGACGACAGAAGGTATAGTAACTTACAATGCTGATTTACAGATCGGATGAGTTATATAAAGAAAGATGCCGTTTAATACAGTCAAGACGCATTAACTTATGGGGCTCCTCAAGCGCGGTTAAATTAAAAGAGGCCACTGTCATCGGTCCTATCTAGCTGTTGCTATGGGTGTTGCTATGGGTGTTGCTATGGGTGTTGCTATGCATTAGCTTGGCGGTCACATGGGTTGATCCCTATAAAAAGTATTTGCAAGTATTTCAACATGAGGATAGTTCATGTTTACATTGTCAATAAACAAAATGGCATCAATAATTATCCGTACATTTTTCAAACGTCCTTCAAGTACCATTGCGGTCATTACTATGTGAAGAAAATTCGTTATAAAAGATATACCATATGCGAAGCGGAAACTATTAAAATTAACAACAGAAATGTTTCCGACAATATGCTGAGCCTGGGATAAGAAATAAAAACAATGCCATAGAAACATTGCATACTTTCTGGACGTATTCGTGCTCCAGAATATTAGCCTATATTAGTTTTAGTGTAAAGACTATACCGCATATGCCTCGCCGATAGGGCCTAGTGCATAAAGCTAATAGTCAACTATATACGGTAAGCAGGTATATGAGTCTCTATGAAAAGTTGGGTTACGCACAAAAACTATATATATAATGGCTCAAATACACGTAGTCAATTTTCTATACTGTACTTTTGATATCTCGCTTCAAATCCCTCGTACTAACAGGATATGAATATCATATTTCTGGCAGATGAAGGCATGATATAAGGGGACAGTGTAGAGTGGTATTAGTGTTAGGAAATTGTCAAACCTGTCAAAATATTATGTCGATGCACCGTTGATTACTTATGAAGGCCAAAGAGTATGAAAATTATCCTTATGTTACTCAATATATATATATATATATATATATATATATATATAGTTATATTGAATAACATAAGGTATATATATGTATGTGTATATGACAAAGTTCAACTACCCGCTTTTGGTAGAGTATTTGCCCTTCGTGTATCGAGTGGAAGGTTAATTAACCGGGAACAATATCCGGTGACCTTTGTACCATCTTCCTCTCCTAGTTCTTAATTATCACCAAGTGGTGATAGAAAATCAGTTTTCATGCACACGTATAGAAATACTAACTACAGCCAATTGCAATATTAAAGGAATATTCCGGTGGTGAAAGTTCCCTGTTTAATCCCTCCCTCTCTCTCCCTCTCACCCAAGACAGAAATGATGTAAATTTTCTGCAATATATTATAGGTGAAAACTGCATCCTGGTATAGCGGCAATCTGAATCACGAAGATATGAATATTAACATTTCGATGAAGTTTTATGAATTTATCTGGAGTGAGAGACATCACCATTGCAAATCGGCTGAAAATGTGTTTGGTTTTCATTTGAATGTAGTCTACAAACCATTATCTCAAGAAGATAATATCATTCTTTAACAAACAAACAAAACTTTGATGAAATCCTGATAGCTAAATAGGAAACATTTTAAAATTATATTTCAAAGACAATCGAAATAATGCCTATATTCCTGCCACCTGAATATTCCTTTAACAAAGACCAAACATATGATCGTGACCCTCGAAATATTCTTCCTCATTAAGAGAATTATTTTTGACCATTTTATTGACCCTTATTTAGACCTTTATTGCACCTGCTGTATAAGAAGAAAAACATTTGCTAATTTTAGTATCTAAAATTTTTCCATCAAATATATGACTCGATCAATGAATTTCACTTTAGCAATTCACATGGCTTGTTCACCTTAAAAGGGAAGGGCTCACGGTTGGCATTATGGGTGGAATGTTACACTAGCTAACATGAATGATAACATACAACTGAGCCAAAACATACCTCTGCACCCGAGACGAACACACGCGGTCTCTGTATAATATATATATATATATATATATATATATAGATATAGATATATAGATATATTTATATAAATATATATATATATAAAAATATATATGTGTGTGTGTTTCTCAAGAAAGCATTGCTTTTAACCTTTGTCGGGCTAGATATTTAAAACTCGCAAGGATAAGTTTATAACAATATTTCATATTGTACGTTTGAACTAATTAAATTTCAAACTAACTCTTCGATTAAATATAACGCAAATAGAAAATAGAAATAACTAATAATATTTATCTTCAGATTATCCTCTACAATGGCCTATATATGTTCATATCCCAATTTCCGTATTTCTCTATATAAGGGACCAGACTCGCCTATCTATACCCAGCTGTTCCCGCATAAAGCTCTGTCAATTGCCCGGCGGCGTTTTGTACTTTTATATGGTCATTATCTACGTAGTTCAATTAATATTTTATATATATTATGGAAACATTTTGGTCTTTAGCTTTCGGGCAAAATGGTGCCCATGCCACATTTGTGGTTTCCCATAAAATTCCAAGCTTGTTGGCGTAATGCCAGCGGCACAGTTTCACGCAGAGAGTTAAATTTGAAAATATGTAATGGCGCCATCTGTTTCTCGCTCCATGCAATGTTTTGGTCCATTTAAATAAGGCAGTTTCTAAGTCATATATACTCCAGTCTCCATTTATACATAACGGAACTTGTGAAAATTTGAGTTATAAATAGACAGTTCTTTTTTTCGTGAAACTAGTAAGGTCTTCAAGTCCATGAAGTCATTCATACTTTTTGCATGGCACCGCTTCCGATCGGAAGTTACAGTTGCTACTTTCAAATATAGGTTACACAAGACATTAATATTTCATTTTGTCCTCCGCCGTATAAATATATCGTATTTGATATTTGAAAGGTCTTAAAGATTACATCAAAATTTTAAACATGTTAATAATTTATGAATGTTTTCAAAAGTATTTTTTTCCTTGTACATATTGTAAATTGACGCTGCATGTGTGTCCCAGAAAGACAATTGAATTTTATCGAGAATATCTTAATATTGTAGGGAATAATCGAGCGTTCAAGTTTTGTGTAGAAGTTTGGTCTTTTATGGAATGCTATGGTTTCTATGTAAAAAAAATCCACTTCATCTTTGCACTTGTATAGCACTTTCTCCTATTTTACATAGCATTTTGCGATGCGATACCTGATAAATTATTCCCTGTAATGTATAAAAACTATGATATCAAAAAGATTGATATTGAGCAATTCATAACTTCCCTACAAATCGAGAAAGATTGCCACATGTGTGCGACACTGCAACCACACCATATACATGGCATGACTCAACAAAGAATAGTATTTGAATTGGTCCATGGAGCCTACTAAAGATCTTGAAAAGATATGGCTAACCCACTTCTACACCCCCCCCCCCCCCACCCACACACACACGCGCGCGCACCCACACGCGTCCCCCTCCCTTATCCTCATCTCACCCTAAACCTAAACGATCCATCACAAATATTTATTTTGAAAAGAAAGAGATCCCTTCTTGAGCGACATATAAACATATGATGTGACTGGTATACGCTACATTACGATATAATTCTGGCTCAGCTTTCTTTCTATGATGTCAACGTTATCTTTCAAAGACAACCACCAATATCATCCTTTGTCGTATCTTCCATATTGGAAAGAATTAGGAAAAGAAATATAAGAAAACAGAAGGAATCAAACCAGGACCACGGGACATTAACACTCCAAACTTGGTGGGTGACTGAATAAAATGTGAACACTAATTGAGTAAATATCTTCAATTTTAACAAGTGATGAGTAACCGCGAATTATAACCCGTGAGGTTGGTCTAGCTCCCTGGTTGGTATATATGCTGTAACTTGGTCAGATGCGTCATCATCAAGTTATGGTATTTTAAACAAATATAGTCCAATTGTCCCTGTCTAAGGTCAACGATCTTCTTTCTTCTTTTTTTTTTTGGATAAAGGAACTGGCCTCAAATGCAATCATCATTATTGGTCTTTGAGATGGGGATAATTGTAACTGAACAATTTCCATCAAACAGCGAAAGAAAATATTATACCTCCTATAGAGATATCACATCAGATGTAATGTGTCTTCACAAACATGGCCGGAGACTTGAGCAAGTCTAATATGACATCATTTTAGCATCATTTGTGCTTTTACTTTTGTTATTTTAAATTCAACTTTATTTATTACACTGTCTATTTTCTGTAATGGAGTTGAATCTTGCAATTGATTTCGAATATATCTTTTACATTATTATGTTGAGGTTAAAAGAATAGTCCAATGGTTTGTCATATTTATCGGAAATAACCCCCCCCCCCCCCCCACACACACACACACACACACACAAATGCAAAATAACACCTCGCCAAAGCATATGTTCATATGAATGACAGGTGAAGAGAAAATGACATTTGAAAATAACGTCAGCTCCAAAACAGTTTGTGACGTCACTGATTCGCTCTGCCTTAATTTACCAAAACGGACGACATTCCCCATAGCAAGACTACGCAGATGCCTATTTGCCAAACTTAAAGGCGTCGAAATATGACTTCAAAACCACGCCGAAGGAGATTTGCGCCATTCCAAATTCCTTACACCGATTAAAACTGGTATTGTTTCGATCTACCGTACTCTTTATGCCGAAAGTTGACATACTCACAGAATAGGAGGAAATAACTTGAAGTAAAGATGTGTAAGCCTCTCTCAAACCTATTGTTTACTTACTGGCTTTTATTAGCACCGATAATTCTCTTTATTTAGTTAATTATACTTCACTGGACTTCTCGAACGCTCCAGTTGTAAGTCAGTACACTGTATATTTAGTATACCTACAGCTATGCAAGTAACTGGTCTGAAATATTGTTACACTAGGGATAAGAACGTGTTTTGGGAACATGGCCCAGTGACAGAGGCGAGGCCATAGAAATATTTTGGACATCCGGACAAAGTGACTCCGTGACATTACAACCATGTTGGTACTGTTTTAATTTTGGCGGCTTGGTGGTAAGTTTCAAATTTCATTTTCTGTTAATCAGATTCGTATATGCTTTCGTGAGGTGTTTTATTGTATTTTACGGTTTATTTACCATTAATATGACAAACCTCTTGAATATTCTTTAAATGTTTTCAGTGTCAACACTACTTACATTCTAACTGGAACACCTGAAAGCCAAAAAACAAATTATCAGGGTTTCTTTCCCAATAGGCCTATGTCAATATTACGAGAGATTTAGTAAACTTCTTATTTAATAATGACGATCTTATTATATGAGAGTCATGCATTCTTGTTAGTCTCATCTAGTACGTCACATTGCGCATGCTCAGTTCTATCGTGAATCGACCTTACTACTTAATCACATCTGCGTTATAGATAACGTAAACATTAGATTCATTAGTCGTTTGAGAAGTTATCCGGTTCTTCTATGTAAAAACAAATGACGTCATACTGCGGAACGATCAATCACGTTGCAATATCATTGCATAAAACATAATATGCCTCTTCTGGTTTACCTCTGATTTTGAGGTGTCCGATTAGAGTCGAAAACCACACTTTTCTGTCGGCGAGGAGAAAAAACGGGAAGTGACGAGTTGGGGAATTGGAGTTGGACAGGGGCTTTATCTAGGTGAATTATTGGCGCCCTGGCACTCTTACTTGTAACCACATCCCCACCCCGCCCCTCCTCTTTATCTCCTTCTGCCCCTTAATCACCAAAGTTGAACTTTCGCACTGCAACGTTGTCATATACGCAGGCTATAGTGGGTGTAATATATTCGAACATGTATGAAAGTGAGCATATTATAATGCACGGTACAGAGAGGTTAATACAAGGGGCCATGAACCGGTCAACTCTGTACCCCTATACCGTCATTGGAGCTACGAGATATTAATTCATTGTTATACCTCTATCAAGTAATGACAGACTGAATTGATTTGACTCCATCTCAGGGTAGTGTTTTCTGTCAAAAAGACCAAAATGGCAACCGACGGATTTGTAATAGGTGTGAGAATCAAAGGAACCTTTTTCAGTTGCCAGGGGTTCTAATTCCCAATTCTATACCTCACGGCGATAAAACAAGACCCCGAAGAAAACGCAAAAGCAATAGTATATACTCATGGGTTCAGGTGAGACTTGGACATCCCAGTTAAATTTAATCTCTTTCTTGTAAGAATATTTCGAATCGATCTAGCTACTCATATTCGAGGTAGAGTTTTAGCATGTCATTTCTGATTAGTGGTAGAGGAACTTACTAGATGAAAGCATAAGTCAGCCGGTAGGTAACCACGAGCTCTCTTGGGGCCTAGCCTAAATACAACCCGCCGTGCGGGATTCCTTGTTAGCCTAAGGGGAGAACAAGATTTTATGTAAACTATAAGCCATGATACATATATATATACATACATATATAGATGTTATACCCGTACTAAGTTATAGTGTACGTATAGAAATACCATGGCAGTCAGTGTATATATGGTAAGGCTTTCCTGTTTTGTGTTTTGCCCTTCATAAGCCGCCTTTATATGAGTCAGAAGCTAGCGATCAACTGGCTTGTTTACTATTCAAAGATGAAATCGAAAATCCGATGGAAAGTCAATATTTTGACCGTAGAAGAGATGGCAAGATATACCGACTAGCTGTTGACAGCACAAACTTCCATTCAAATACTATGGCAAGCCATCTAGGCCATTATTGCCTGTGTTGTCGAAACAACCAATCAAAGGGTGCATGGTTCTCAGTAATGTTAATGCGTAACTAATTTTATGATCAATGTTTCTTTACATTATGAATTATCACAATTCAAATGTTTTGCATAGCATATAATTTGATTCATAACGTTTATATTGTTGAATATCGAATTAAAAATATCATTTCCCAAAACGGTTAAAATCGATACGAAAAGTCTAACATATAACGTAGTAATACATTCTCAAACTTTACAGTAAATTTCAAAGGAGTTTTGCTTTTCTGTTAATTAAGTAAGATTTCATAGATTTTTTTGGGCAGCTATGAATCCATAACCCCTTTTTGGCGGAATGTTTGCAAACGTCCGTGAAGTTTGTTGGACTAAAATGAGATGAAATTAAAACATTGATACGAATTCTGTATTTAATGTTCCTCAGCACTTCATGCAATAACAAACACGGTTGCTAAGAGACAGATTGTCCGTCTGATTCTCATCTGTAGTAAAGTGAACATTAGATGTACCAGCTGTAGTAAAATGGTATATAATTATCGAGAAGTCGTTATAAGTAAAGTGAGGCTTTAAGTCATGAGAAACCCTTTGATTCGGTTACCCGACGTTTGTGTGGGACTGTGAGGGTGGGTGGGACTGTGGGCCGGTCTGGATGGGGTGGGGGTGTCGGCGGTTCTTCCCAGTTCATGAAACAAATCTGCAATACAACAAATCTTTTCAGTCGATTGTTAACCCAGAGTGAAGCGTAAGCCTACTTAGTTTTCTTCATCAGACTTGCACCCAAACGTGTTTATATAGCAGCTGAAAAGCATTTTCTTCAATATTTTGCATATTATACTCTATGGCTGAAAGAATGATACTGAGGAATGCCTCAAACACATAATCTGTTTTCAAAACTTTTAATTCACCAAAACAAAAATCACTAAGAATTCAAAGGATGAAATTACACACTTTTTAACCTCAGAGGATTTTTAAAGACAAAACAATACATTACATAAACGTGTGGGACACAAACTTTTTTATGCATTGAACTAAAAATGTGTACACATAACCAGATGGTTGTATACACATGGCCCTCTTATAGTTGTTGGGTGCTACCCAATAATATGTGAATATTGTATATGACTTTTAAAATTTCTTGGTTTGGGGGACCTCAACTTTCACTTTTATCATCTTTGACTACCCTTGAGTCACTAATGCCTGTGGCCTGGGAATGTGATCTACCGGACGGAGCTATCGCTCTCCCCCTTTGAGAATCTTTTTTAAGATCATGGGTGCCTAGTTGCAAAATATTATTACATTTTTGTATTAGTTTGAAGTAATTTATATATGTTCAAGATTCCCCCCTTTTTTTCCTACAAAATATTGACAATTATTTTCTACCAAATTTTGTATGCAACCCTCTAATCTTTTTGGAGGCCGCCTTCAAAACGCGCCACCACATGAAATACCAAGGCTGGGGTCAGAGTGGCACAACCAAATGGAAAAATCTACCTTTGACAAATTTAATAACAGTCCCCTATAAGCCAATCTACCATCCAACCAGCGCTTTCAAGTTCATACCACAAGATTTTAAGATAAACAATAATAAGGCTGAATTATATATCAATAAACTGAAATTTTACGTATCAATGTGAAACATAAACCTTCCCAAATTATATCATATATATAGTAACCTACGAAATATCTTCATTTAAGATCATCATAATCCTACAAGATATATGCCAAAATAAAACCAGAATTATTTCAAAACGAATAATCATGATTTCTTCTCATGGGGCGTCTCCTTTAACAATGTAAAACAGTAGAAAAACATGAAAGCAAACTGAGTTCGCCATAAACACGGATAATTTGTTATCTATTATTTTAAGAAGCTTCATTTTTTTTACTTCTTCAAACTGGAGACTGTTGTCTGCTTCCACTTGTTAAGAAAACTAATAAACAGCGACCTATCTGTTATGTGAGGGGTGTACTGGACACATAAAGATATAATTCTCAAACATAAAACTTGTACGTAGAAATATTTGACTTATATTTAATGGAATCGAAAGATAAAAAGAAATATGTATCTATCTTCTTCTTTTAATGTTTTCTAAGGCGCTTGTGGCGTATTTCTTCTTCTCATTTTTTATCGTAAACACTTAAATTATATTATTCAGTTTATATATGCAGTTTCCCCCTCTTGTGTTTTCGCTGAACTTGATTCGGTTCCGTACAAAGCACGGCCTTTATATATATATATGTATGTATATATATATATATATATATAGATAGATATATATATGTTGTCTAGGTATTGCCAATGGTTCGTTTGTAGCCTACCATGGAGTTGATATTGGAACATTATTTCACCCTATATACGTCTCTACTATGTTCTAAATAATACAAAATTGTGCTCTATTAATAGTTGTTTAGATTCCTTTATACCCTTTTCCTTTGTTCTACAAAAGTCGCTTCGAATCCGTTTTAGAAACTTTCCCTCGTTCTCATGCAGCACCATGGATATATTCTATTGGTTGTTGTGAGATTCCGGTTCGGTATATACAGGACGGTAAAGGTACATGCAACCAGCTCCGCCGTCAAACGGTGTCTAGACGAAAAGTGAGGATGGAGAAAAACGGTGTCCACTTAAAACGGTATCTCTTACCGCGGTATACCGTCACTTCCATTATTGAAGTACTTTCGACGAATGTGGAAGAATAGACATATGGTGTTCATTCAGAACCGATGCGGTTAACCAATGTACGACCGGTTCCAAGGTTAAAAATGTTTTCAGACAGATGTTGAAGACGGAGACACCTTATCCAATGTGGACGGTACCGGTATACCGCCAGCACCAGCGTAAAGCCGCGATCTCATGGGCCACTTCTATATAAAAGAAATAAGAAAGAAATGAAAGAAATAACATTAAAAACTTTCAATAACTAAAAGTTAAGCATTAAAATTCATTGGAATGAAACATTAACTTACGATGATATATTTTACTTAGGGGCGACATTGTAAACATTACAGTAAAGACAGGTTCGATTTATTTTGAACCTGAATCGACTTTATAGATTATTTTATGTTTTTCCTGAATAAAGACTATAAGGTACTTTCACAGGTGAGCAATTATTTGTGGTAAATTAAAGAACTTGTAAACAAAAACATTAAATACGTCAACAAACATGACCATAACAATATACATATATATATATATATATATATATATATATATTTATATATATATAGTATTTTAAAAATATTAATTAAACAACTTGAATATATTTCGAACTATAATGCTACAAATATAAAATAAAAAAGAAGTTGGGCCCGGACGTAGGGGAGGGGGGTGGGGGTTCTCTCCGACGCGATCATCTTTGTGCCTATATACTGGTGTTTGCATTATCGGTTTCTGCACCTTTCGGAATCTTACGGATTGTTGTACTTATTGCGGGTTCGGGATTGTTCTATATCTATAGCGTGGCTGCCGAACTATATCTCCTTCAATTTAATATAATTTTAAGAGACGTTTGGGTTATTATAAACTGGCGATGGTTTCACTCTAACCGTGCGAATTCCCGCTAGTGATACTCAAACCACCCGCACAGTAACGCAAGCAATGGATAAAAGATTAATTTCGACAGTTGGGGGAATGTTGCCTTTTTGACTCACGTGTGAGGTTCCTTCCTGGAAAACAGTTTCTTACTTAAGTGTACACGGAACTATGCCATGTGTAGACATTAAAGTAATTACAGTACGTTACCGATGGTATATTCTTACTGTACTTAACTGAGTGTGTATGCTATAGAGGACAGAGCTAACTTGTATAAAGTAACAAAATTAAGGACGAACGGCATGATATAAACGAATCAGCTCAAACATTGTAAATTAAATATCAATGTAACCTATATGTTTTATTTGACCGATATTTTCTCGTGGAATGGGTACACACATTCTGTGTACAACGCTAACAATCAGGATGTACCTGTTGCCGGTATACCTATGGTCTACTTCAAATAAGATAACAATTAATTAATATAAGACACATTTCTAGCCACGGACTTCAGCAAAACAATAGAAAACTTTGCGTTGATTCTATAGTGAACTGACGTAATGTTCCATGTACTAGAATAGCTGGTCCAGCCACTTTTACTGAGAACTTTCTGATGCTTTAAGGCTCATTTCTATACCAAAAAAAAAAAGTATAGTTGAAATATCTTGCAAAATCAATACAGAAATGCTGTCTCAAGACAGGTTAGGATATTATTCCTGTTCGAGATGCATTTGCAAGGCGGGATAGACGTCTCCATTCACTGCCGGAAACGGTCATTAATATCTTTTATGATGCAATCATTGTGTAACATATGTTTTACAATTTGATGGGTGATATACCAGTTCCGCGAATATATCACAATGACGTCACAGCATCTATAATTATTGGTGGCAGTGTACGGTTCTATTATTTCTTCTTTTAATCAGAGATGCATTTAAAAGAAAAATTACTGCTTGGCTTTTTCACCTGGTCCGGATTCACATTGAAACCCATCGCCCTGGGAATCATTTTCTTCATATAAGTTGAAAAAAGAAGTAAAAGGTTTTTAAAAGAAAGGTTATTGACACGACAGGAACGTAATCGGCCGTCCACAGCGGGAACGCAGCGGAGGGTGGGGAGACTCCCGGTGGGATGGTTCGGCGAAGCTCTACCTGATGGTATGCATAGCGGTTATACTTTGATTTCTAAAAACGTAGTTGCTATTATTGCTGTTACAGATGGCAAAGGCTGCATGGCGTTGCTTTGACAGATCATATAGGCAAGAGCACTTACCCCTACACGCTAAAATAAATACAAGTGAAGAGAAATACATCTTTTCTCCCTGTCGGTAGCATGTAGGCCAGCTTATTTAAGCTAAGGAGTTGCTTTCTTGTCATCGTTCGTAATGACTCTATAAGAATCTAATATGTATGAGTCATATGTCGACGAAAAATATCGCAAAACTAATTTATTCTCTTTTCATAGATATCCCTTCCAGCATTCTTCATAATTGTTTTACTTGAATCTGACGTCATCATATCCTTTGGTGACCAATTATCTTAATGATCAAAAATGGCAAATGCCATTTAAAGATATGAAAAATAAAACAATTTTTTTTAATAATTTTTATTCAAGCTTTATGATCAAACATGGCAAATGCCATTTAAAAAAAAAAATAATAATAATAATAATAATTTTAGAATTTTTATTCAAGCTTTCATACCTATCTGTACAGCAACAACTTCCAGTTCGAGTTGGCAGATCATTTTTTTAAATTCAATTTACAAAATTAAGGTTTGCTTTCTTCCATGTTACTTTTAGTGTTTACGTCGTTAAAAATATTCGTTACACGATATATGTGAGAAAATTTGACTGTAATTCTGCGGACTTATACTCAGTGAATAAATGTTTAACAGGACTCGCGATCAAAGACTTGGATATCTCAACTAATATAGATCTCATGACGTGTATGTCTGGTATCACTATCTCGAGTCCGAGCAAAAATATTGTTTATGATATTCCCTGTCACTATATTCTATTGACGATTGCTTGTTTATAGAACGTTTATAAATGGGTTAACGATCTACAAGGAGCATGCGCAATCAATATCTTGTTTTTGACGCTCCTCGTCGAATCGTCTACGTCATCAGTCAACGATGCGAAGAGACCCTGTCTCCTTTCCGTTTCCAAAAGAGATCAAATTTTTTGTTCTGCCTCATTATTCATTCCTATCTAGGGAGAGATTCTGACAGGGACTATGACCCTGTCAAAAGCCCCCTTCCAATTGTGTAAATAATCATAAATTTATTGGCTCTTTCAAGATGATTTTTCATAGGCTAATGACTTTTTAATTTTCGAAAACTTTCAACACTCAAACTCGAGATAGCTATTTATGAGAGAGTGATATTTATCTGATGGGCGTGGCCAATTAATCTAAAACACGATGACGTTAAACAATAAGCCTTGACACTCATCACTGTATCGTTGTAGGACACCTTTATATTCCTTCGGCAAAGAATTTAGATTTTTGAAGCGATTTCTTCTCTTAGTCTAATACTGTTGATATTCCACATTTTACTTACTACAATTTACTTTACTCAAGTAAATTATCGGTGTCTTTTTTATTCTCCCAGGGCCTTTATTTTGTCTTGTTAGACGATAAACAAATTACCTCAAATTTCTCCCACTGGGTTAAATAATTTCAACTTGTACTTACATCGAAATTTACAGGTTTGGTTAAGATTGACACCAAAGGATTGCGGTAATAATCCATGCATACACGGAAATAACTTCCGAGAAACTTAGTCTCAAAGTTCGTCATTACCACCCCCCCCCCCCCCTTTTTAAAACTTCTAGGGAACAACAATTAACATTAACAGTGTGATAAGTTTTGTGGCCAATGTTGATGGCCTTTAAATATCGAGATTTTTTTTTCTCATCTTCAACTTCTATCTCTCTTTGAAATTTACATATAGCCACAATCAAAGCCGATAGTCAATTTCTCTTAGGCTACTGCCAAATTAAGAGACCAGACTTGTGCAAATATTCAGGCCTTTCCTTTAAATGTCTCTAAAGTTTGAAGCAGAGTCTCTAGAGAGAGAGTTGGGCCAACTTGGGAAGCGTTTTTCTCAATCGTCGAAAAGTTATTACCCATGTTATGTTAGGCTCTCATGACTGATTTTTATGCGTAGTGTTGAATGTATATATGTGTACACATTTTATGCTGTAAAACTATAGTATTAGAAAATCAAACGTAGTTGCTTCTAAAGGTACATGCCCAGCGAAAGTTAAGTCTATCAGCAAAGTACAGTTCTGTTAAATAAGTTCGGAACTTTTCACAGTGACATATGTTAACAGCGACCTCTACAGTTAGATAAACTCTGGACTTTCTTTGACAATTTGTGTCAGTGCGTGTTGCTAGAAGGGATTCGAAGCATTGACCTTAAACACATATCTGCTACACAAATTTTGCTATTCAACACTGTACCTTTGTTTGAGGGGAAGGGTGGGGGGGGGGTGGGTATCACTGTATGTACAAATTTGGCTTTCTCTTCCTTTGTGAAGGGGGTGAGGTATCACGGTAAATGCATATTAAGCGTTTCTCTTCCCGTGAGTCGATGTTTTTCCTTAGATGCCACGTTACCGTACCTCTTGCAAAATATTACAAGTGAATACGAAAGGTTTTGCTAATGAAAGCTTTCGAATTTTTTTGTGAGGTTGAAACATTGGGGAGGGGTGTGTACCGATTTCTAGGCCCAGGTTGCCCGCCTAAGGGCGTCCTCGGTCGGAGGACTGATCTATTTCTTCCCACCCGGCTGAACGTTTTTGCTCTGACTGACGATGCTTGGAGGCCCCCCCCTCACGCCCCGCCCCCTTGCGCATGCTACAAGCTATAGCTTTGATTACATAATTTGTTCATATTTCTCAGCTAAGGAGGTGCGGGAAGGGTATGGGGGAAGAGGATATGGGAGGTGGCGATGTAAATTTGCTTGATGGTGGGGTCTGAAGTTACTTGTCTGAAGTTAGATTTATATCTGTGTTATTCAAACTTCACTTGCACATAGTTTTAAAGTTATACTGTCCGACTCAAAGTGTAGCTTCCTTTTATCATTTCAGAACATACAATAACGTATGTTAGGCCTATGTGAATAACAAACAAAGTGATTTACTCGAGATATGGGAAATGTGAGCCAATGGAAACCGTATGATTATTTTGTCGAAATGTTGTCTCTCTTTTTCCCCCGTTCGCTATGGTTGTTATTACACCGATCGCTTCCGTAGACATAATCCGTAACGAAACGGTTCAACGATTCTATGTTAGGCAAATAAACTACTTACAAGATTTCGTATTTAGGACAGACTTCGCGTGCAACCAAATGTTTGAAAAGTTTTAGTGATTTATGGTCTTCGAGGAAAAAAAAAAGCCTACATTTTAAAAGACCACCTTGACGGCCCAAAATAACCATAAACAATCAAATGTTGTCTTAATATCTACATGCACCCTTCAAGAGATTTATTAGATTGAAATTCAAACATTTGAAAATATATCAATAATATGCTTTTCAAGTCACAAATGGCGTTCTATAGAAAGTTGAAAGAACTCGGAAAATAATGATTACTGCACTTCAATGAATGCAGACAATAGCGTTGGAAATGAAATCATATTCAAACAAAAACCCATATACATTTTTTTCTATTAAACAAATTATTTGCAATACATACATTTGTAGACAAATACACATTCATATTGAACGTATCGATATGTATTATGTTTTACTGAAAAATTACTGGGTAAATATGAACATATATATATCCAACTGCAACCTGGTTAGATTGAAGTTTTCAAATCATGTTAATTTTACAAGGTTTAGTTCATAAACCTGCATGTATAGAATATATAGCCTGATATGGGCCTATCAAACTTATCTAAGATAATAAAAATAAGTTTGAATCTGAGCAACCTAATTTGTTTTTACCATATCTGAATGTTTTTTTAAAGGTGAAATTGAATTGAATGTAGAGAATAAATTCGATAATATCGTTTCAAAGATACTTGCTTTTCTTATTTGTATTAAATACATGCAAATGCCAATAAGGGAATTTTCAGACAATATACACATTGCTGGTTCAGGGATTTTAATAACACAGTCGGGATATCCAGGTTTTTTTTTACAAAAATCAACGCCAAAGTTGCCTCAAAAAATCACTGGTCGGTGGTATTCCCGTAGCGAGATATTGGGTTGTTGTCATTTTTTCGTGTTTTGTCAATTTTTGAGTCATATATAGTTATTAATTGTAAATTGTTTATTTCATATCACTTCATTGAAATGTACTTATTTTTATTTCGATAACTTTGCATTTTGAATTCCGAATTAAAATGTTCAGCCTGTTCAGTAAGCCATTAGGGCTGTATGTTAAATTAGCAATAAAATTAATAGTTTTGTATCTGCCTGCGACGGAATTGAGCTTAACGTTACATTTAGCCTTATTTTGTTTCAATCTACTATGAAGGATACCCTTTGGAAGTATACATAATTCCATTTTTATATATAGCCTATGACTGAAAATTTCGAAACTTCTCCGCGAATTTGGAAGTCTATAACAGATCAATATTTTCTTCTTCTTCAAAGATGCCGTTTTGGCAACGATTTTTCCTTTGAAACTTTATATCGCTTATGATAAACGTTTATGATATCATGAAAATCAAAGAAAAATCTCTTTCTTTACCGGATGAATTTTAGAATCCTCTCGGCTAATCTAAACATTATTTTTTAAACCCGACACTGGGATCGTGAGCGTAACTAACATTTGGTTACTAGGTGGGACATCACGTACTTCGATTGGGTTGTCAAGTGAGAGAGAAATAGGCTTGCATGTTATAATGAAGTACAAATATTTCCCTTCCTAGATATTAAATATCCAAATTACATTTCTACCTCCGGGGCCAGGCACGCTAAAGTAAATATCGAAAGTGTAAAATAAACATGATATTTTACCAAAAATTTATAGGCAATAGTTAGTATCCTTGGACGGGTTCGAATAGAGCCATCTGGAGCACTGACATCAACTTAAATATTAATTCATATTTTAAATTGAATAATTAACCCATATAGTCTGCGATTTCTTTTTTCTTTCCTTTTTGCAACATGGCAAGTTTGACGTCACAAAAGTTGATTAATCGGAGAGGGTGAAAAGTTACATATATGTTTTTGAAATTAAAGAAAATAAATCTATAAATTTATATTCTTTAAAGCAAAAACTTAGTATCATTTAATATTTGTATTTTAATATTTTATGTTGAACATCATAATACGGAAATAATATTTGTCTACAGTTCTGGACAGATTAAACGTAAAGAAAAGCACATTCAAGCAAGTGATGATATAAGTTTGTACAGTAGCTTAAATTTAGTTTAAGAAGAAGAAATAATAATAATAATAATTTGTGGGATATCTACGAATTGAAATGATCTTTTTCTTCTCTTTTTATTGTCTTAAGTCGGACATTATATACCTTTGGCGATATACTGCAAAGTTTCGGATGAATTTCCATTTTAATTTTCATTGCTTTGGCTATATATTTTTTTATACATCGCGGATATTTGGTTGATCAAAAATTTGCAACTTTATACGGTATAGTTCCTTAGTGGGGGTGTTGTGCATCCATTAAGAATGTTTTTGTAGCTAACTTGAAACCCTGAATAACCCACATCCGCAAAAAGACTTTGATTAACACCGACGCCCCCCGCCCCCCCCGGCCCGGGTCTCACCTGCTTTATTGTTTATTCCAACGCCTTGAGCCTAATATGAATATAACACTATTCTGGGTGTAGACCACCGAAAAAAACTGTTGGTTACCTGCCAGAAACAATAAAATAATAACGGTCCTCCACCCGCCCACCCCCCCCCCCCGACATTAACCATGTCAACCAGTCACTTATATTTGCAAACCTGGAAAATATGTAAAGTATATTAATATGACCCTACCCCACCATCATCACACCACTTTACCGCTCAAACCCACACCACACTTCCCATTTCTCCCAATCTCTGACCATGGAGTTATCCAATAAAAGTTCCCTGGTTCAACTGTGTGGTAATGTTCTTTTCCTAAGCATATATGAAAGATGGCCTGGTGGGCCTTCATTTGTTCAAATTATGACGTAACCGTTTTTGCGAGAAAAAAAAAGAAGACAAGTTTAAGATTAGTGTACATAGATGCCATACAGCTCGGCCGCATGCTTGTACTCTATACAGCGTAGGAACGATCACGTGAGCAGTTGTCCTTCCTTTTTGATTTGGGAGACAAATTTAAAGCTAAAACACTTCTAAGCATCATTTTATATAATAGATGCACACTTTGTACATCGACTTTAAAAAGATGCAAACACTCCCTCCCTCCTTCCTTCCCTTCCCTTCGTCCCTTCCTCCTTCCCCCCCCCACACCTCCCGTCTTTCTCTCATCGGACCGTAAATTTGGAGCGCTTTTTCTAACCAACAAATTTATAGATAATCTTGTATGATTGGTTCATGTAGTTTAATCTTACCAGCTTATATACGGATAACAAACTCTGTCCCGATTTTTATATATATATTAGACTAAAGGTCATGCGCAAACTCTGTCACCATTACTGATCATCTTTAATCCTCTTTTCACAGGATGGCGTAATTTATTTTCCCTATAAGACAGATCAGAGTAATTCACATAAATGGGCGTTACTTGCTTGTCAGACAAAAATTGAACATGATAACCATCTCAAAATAGATCAACCCCGCCCATTTAAGCCGATTACCCTTACTAGTTCTAGAGGACGACGGGGATGGGGGGGGTGGGGGAAGTTGCGATAGTAATGTGTTGCAGTAGACAAGTATCCGCATATACCAATTATTTAACAGGGAAAATGGCGGTGCATAAGAACAGAAAAATAAAACGAAATTAGTGCCCATCTGCGAAGCATGCTTATTTTTGTTTTCCACATTGTACCTTGTTTTGAGCAAAGAATATATTTAACTGAGCTAATTTATATAATGTGCCAAATAATTCAGAAGAGGGGGCCGACGGAACCGGGCCTACCTCCAGGAATTCCGCCCATGCTGTTTTCAGGGATGTATCAAGTTTGCATATCTCAAATGGTCCAATGATTAGACGCCTATATCGTCATGTAAGACTTTCCATATTCCTCAGAAAAGATTTAAAAAAAACGAAAAATTTCTTTCTGTTACTTTTTGTTTAGTTCCTATAGTAACCATTAGTGCTGGACGTGCCACTCATTAGATCGACAAAGTAGAGATATACTTTCGACACTAGCGGCGCCCAAACGTGCCTCTTACCCGTTTAACACCCGCTATCGTTCTTTCAATTCTCCGCTTCCAGGCATTTTATGCTGTTTTGTAAGGTACATTAACAATAATTAGGGTCACATAAAAAAGTTTATAACCATATTGCACGGTCAAAATGTAGAAAGGACTCGTGCTAAAGGTAAATTTTATGAGTGGACTACCTGTGGTCTTAGGCAAGTTTAAGACGGGCATTAAATGGCGGTGTGATAAAGGCATAAAGGAGAAACGGTGTTGACTGATAAGCAATTTTGATTGAAAGAGAAACCATTAGAGGCAGGTATTGTCATTTTATCAATGACGTCTGACAACACTTATTATATAGCTCAAATCTGAGGTATCAGGTTGATAGGACTCTGGGGAATCTCAAGGTATACCACCCATATAATGCTACAACATGTTAGTAAAGAAGGTGTAGGCTCACACAGTTATTCACAATTATAAATGAACTGAAAACATTTTACTAGTTAGAACAAGAAAGGATAAGAAAGTGTTTAAGCTATATATGCGACAATATACCTTAATCGTTGCCATACGAAAGAAAAAGAAGCAGTAGCCTACTAACTACAACACGTTAGGCTCGCGAGCTTCCTTATCATAAAAAATACATATATAATACTAACTAGGATTACGTCACGTTAGTAAAAGGAGGGTAGGTTCATTTAGAATAATTCACTGTCATAGGACATTAATAGTAATACTACTGAGATTTACAGCACGCTAGTAAAAAAAAGGTGTAGGCTCATCTACCTAAATTACCGTAATCAAAGAACTACCGAAGGAAACATGTGAAACATCACCAGAGAAAGTTAATCACTTAATAAATTAGATAGTTGAAACAAGATTATTTCCTTCAAAATAAATCATTATGATATGAAGGTGTATAAATTGCTTTAATTAAACTATACAGACGGTGATAAAACGAGGCGTACAAAGGACTGATCTATAGTCATAAGTCAAAATTATAACCGTTTATTCGTTATTTTCAAAGTCGGTGTACTATAATAATGTTAGCCAGCGAAAAGAAGTCTAAGTATACAGTGAAGTATTGGCAGCAGCCAGTCCGTAATATAATCCTGTCAGCATTACTTTAATGACATTCAATTAATCTCAGACCTATACTTTTTTTTACGGAAATAACTTAATTGGATCATCAACGTGGTGTTTGGGGGTTGGGAGAGGGGATTCTTCCTGTGTTAAAACTTTTCAGTACTTCAGGGTGGAATAAATAAAAGCACGATCTGTCGCAACAAGTAAGCCTCGTTTTAATATTGATTGATGCCCCCCACCCCCACCCCCCTTCCTTCTTTTTAAAAGGAATTCAAGGAATGACATGCTTTCACAAAGTGTAATATATAGGGTATTCGAATCACGCAAGATATTAATTCAAATGTAAACTGAGCACTTGGCCCAGTCCCCGCCTCAATAATACATAATAATACATAAATAATTGAAATGAATGAATATTTAAACTTTAGTTGGTGTTTGATGACTGACTTTAAAACCGTTATCACATTACTATAAACTAACATATTTAGACCTATAGTGTCGCTTCCGCGAACGAAAGAGGTGGCTTATACTTTCCTACTACTTTTGGCGTAATAAAGCAAGATAAATTGAGACAGGTCTATATGAATATCAATACTTCAAGATAGGAAATTATAGTTTTATCTGACGTTGCTTTAGGTTTTGTTAATTAAATTAGTTTATTAACGAACCACAGCTTTTGTTCGTGTTTCTAATAACTGTAAAGAACTAGGTCTTTAGTCTGAAAGAAATTATATGTACACCAAAATTCTCATTGGCATAACAACTTTAAATTAATTTACAAAACAGTCATTTCTTACATTCAAAACGTCTGTCATGTCATTTTGAAACATATAGATTTTTTAGTTTTTCTCACTTTTTTCCATTAATAATTCGAATAAATTTATCAAAACTTACATGATGTTTGAAGTATCAATAATAATTTGAATAATAAATCTCTAACTTTACCCAACAAAGACCCGAAGAACTTTGTGGATACTGAATTGAATCCATGAAATATATTCTACGACAAGAGGAATAGAATAATTCTGGAAATATGAGAAATTAAATGTGTCGTAATAGGCCTATGTGTTTCATTATTTGTTTTTACAATTTTATTATCATTCTCACTAATTCATCTTGACAGTTACGTATTGGTTTATATATAATTAAGGCAATTTCAGTATAAAGAGTATAGAATTATATAAATAGATATAAGTATAACTGTGCATAAACATTGTGATAAAGACTTCGCTAAAGAACATATATATATATATATATATATATATATATATACATGACAGATTATCCTTATCGGCAAATTTATATTTATAAATATTTTTAACAATGGGATACAATTCCACCATTTACTTCCGATAATGACTGTAAATCAATTTGTTTTACAACGATATATGCTAAATAATTTGTGTGTTTGCGTCATGGGGAGGATGTGGGGGGTGGGAGTGGGCGGACGGGATGGTGGTGGGGTTTATTTTCTCTCTCTCAGAATGAAAACGATCGGTCTTTCACAATAATGTATGAAGCATATAAGTTCGAAATCGTACAGTAAAATTGCCAGAATTGTAACCTTAATTTATTTATTCCTGCATTTGGTTCATTAATATTCAAGAATTCCATTTTCTTTTGTGTCTGCTTAAATTTTGTATTTGTATTATTTTGTTGTTGTTGAAAATCTTGCTTTATATAGAAGAAATGTAGACAGCCTCCTGGATTTTTCCCCAATCACCCCCCCCCCCTTACCCTCACTAGGCTTGTGACGTAACGATTACCATGGTGGTCCCGGGGACAAGAATTATATGGTGCACTTAAACCGAGTGAAGCGAAACAACTGACCACCGCATCAGCGTATAATGAGATTCGGATCCCACATCTCCTTGATTGAACCTGTCACTCTCGAACTCAATATACTGTGTACTCCCTTTCAATTTTAGGCGCGGGTTCCTAACCGCCCGGGCTTCTCCCCCACTCAACCCCCGGGCGTTGCGCCGATGCCCCCTCTCTATCAATTTATAATAACGTTTCGTAAGCCGATAACTTCAGAAATTTAACCGTCCCGTTTTGTCGCACTCATTTTATGAAATCTGAGTTTACGGAGAGCCTTATGTTGAATAAGAGGAGTGGGGTGTATTGAGGGACAAGTTTTACAAAAGAGAGGGGATGTGGGCTCGCGAAAAAAGGCTGATCCGCAAAGACGATCCTCGGTTCTTTTTCTTAAAAAAAAAAACTGGAGTTGGCAGGGGGAGGGGAGTGTTGAGATACACTGGTTAATGTCTCGTTGCTTTGATTTTTGTGTGGTCATGTTTACTACCTTCCTAATGTAACATTATTCAACACAAATTCAGTTTATTAGTTTTACTATAGTATCAAATTTATCTTTAAGTCATGCAGGCAAAGTCCGAAACTTTCCGATTAGCCTTTTGCATGTCATTAATACTTTAATGTCAGACATTTCTGGACATCGATATTTTCAAATCAAATGGAACCAATAATTACTCGCTACTTATCACGAGGCCTAAGATATTATTTAGGATTGGGGCTACTGCATCTAAGGGTGGGGATTTTAGGTGACCGCCAACAACTGCGTCCCCTGGTAGGGTGCAAGGGGAGAACCAACCATGGAAGCTACAGCATTGACAGATATTTCGTGTTTTCTTGTAGCGAAATTCAAGGACCAAAGTATATTTCAGGAAGTGGAATTATCTTAAAAGTTCTTTAAAGTGCATCTTCTTCTTTTTATAGCCCTTTGTTTTAGCAAATAAAAGTATGATGGGGGGGTAGCTAACCCCCCCCCCCCCGGCGCCGGATACTCCAACCCTGTGTTCACATGGCGTTTATAGGTTAGTGAATCAGTGAATATAAGACTAACATATCCGCGTTCACTATATATAGACCAGTTTTCATAATCATTGACTTGATAGTATAGGTTACGTTGTTCCTAGTAAACTTTTTCTCAGACTCTGTCAGGTTTATAGGCACAATTTCATCTTCCTCTTGTTGCCATAGGTGACGGTAATAGTCCTGCTACTTACTATAAATGGCAACGTTAAGCCTTTATACCGAAAATTATAAGTAAAGAACTTTTGTAATGAAAATGATACAGGTTACATTTGTTTTTTGAAAGGTAGATTATTTTCTTCAAATAAAATGTTCACATGAAATCGTCAGTTGATTAAGCAAACAAGGCATAACGTATAAATGGTCGCTTTCAGGATTACAAAGATATTACATTATAACAGTATCAGTCGTGATCTGCCACCCCCATCGACCCCCCCCCCCCAATCCATCCCCGGTCCCAATCTACACTCAAGTTAAGGTTTCACCCGGCAAGCCTGTACCGTTTTCGGTTTGGATGTTACGCCACCTGACATAATTTACTTATATCATGTTAATATTAAGTTAATTTTACTTGTAATAATTATAAAGAGGTAAAGACAATAGTCACTTTTGCATTGAGTCTTGCATATGTAAATTAAGCTAGTAGGCATAGCTCTTGTGAAAGTATTGTACCGTATGTGTTTAGCTTTAAAGTTTTTATTTAAATTACCAAATGAAGACAAAGCAATGACATTAAAAAAAAAATAAAACTTTTACAAGACTCTCTCGAATTTGCTGTTTAGCTTACATCGCTTTCTTTAAAAAATCAACAACTAATAATATGCCTTTATGTGTTTCGTTCAATTCTTTACAAGACGACAAACGTATGCGAACCGGAAGAGTTACACGGAAATATATTATGTTATACTTTTAGATCAAAATTGCATTGGAAACGATGTGCTAGTATTTATACCATAACCTTGATATAAAGGGTTGTCAATGAAACGTTTCATTTTAAATATATTTAGTCTTACATCAAATTACAGATACTGCCATTTTTAACGGTTGATTCTAAACCAGTGGGCGGAGGGAGGGGAGTGAGGGCGGATCCAGTGAGGAGCCCCCCCCCCCCACCTGGATCCCCACCCCCGTATGATCTTTTTGTTTCACTAAAGAGTAGAACTCTTCCCATAAAGGCATTCTATATTTTTCTTGTTTTGCACCGCTATATATAAGGCTATATATTAACTGGGTAATAATTTTGGTCTAGTCTGCCGATACTTCTCTCCCGGGCCTTCGACTTGCTTTGACCAATCCATGGACCCGTCACTGAATTAAGTGTGAATTCGAAATGACTTGGTCAGACAAAAAGATAAATGTTATATTGGCTTAATTAAGCGAATCCGTCACGCCTATAGGGTACCTCCAAGTTATACGCAAAGCTTCAACACGGGAGGATATAGGTATATATGACATGTTTATGTTGTGCAGTTGTCATGCAGTATATAAGTATATCGAAGTATCTTTTCGCGTAAAGGGAAAGTATACAAGATATATAAATAAATTAATATAAATAATTAATAATAATAATAAGGGATACTCTCAGACGACACAAGAACAAAACCACGATTTACTTCCGTCCTTAGACTGGATCAAACAACTTTTTATCGCTCTCGATCTGTTGTTTTGACAGCCCCAATCAAATAAGTCTGACAAAGCAATATTTCTATACGGTTGTCAACTAAGCGTATATACAGAGCTATATAATGTCACTTTTCTACCTGCGAACAAGTGCCCTGAGCAACGCAAATATACCACACCGAGCGCTGCATGAGACCCTCTCAATGCGAAGGTCTGTGAAAAAGTGAAGGTTATGATAAAATGTTCGGGACAAACCCCGGTGTTTAGGAGGAGGTGGTTGGCCGGTACCTACGGCGTCAACAAACCCGAGGGGACCCTTCAAGTCACCTCACCAGGACACGGGATTTACCAAGGTTTTTTCTTTGTCCAGTAATTACTGCTAATTGTTTATCGTCTTTTTAAGTTGACTTTTTATTCAGGAGGTTATAAATATTGTTCTTGTTTTGAAGTATGTTTCTGGTAATTATAAAGCAAATCTATAATAGCGATAACATCGCAAAACAGGGTCGGTGTAGATATTATCCGAACATGTCCAGAAGCATAAAAAGAAAATGTACCGTTAATTAGGCCAACCGCATTTCGACATCCATGGAATAGGGCCATGTGTCTGTAGCCTATCTCACAATGAAGTCAGTTAACTGATGTAAATGATTTTAAATCGTTTTCAGAAAGTATCACACGTCGATAGCAGAGTATGACTTAAATATAAGTCGACAATTTTGGTTAATATATATTTTCAAAATAATTCTATAATTTTTCCATTATTTTTATTATTAGACCTATATGGATTTTTTTCTCGAATGGGAGGGTATTTATATTTTAACATTATAAGAGTGAAAGATATGCGACCCTATTCACATAACTGACAAATCGGGTTATATTTTCTAGTCTACGACTATCTTTACAACTTAAGTCTGATTCAATATTCCCCATCAACCAAATTTGGCAAATACCAGACCAGAGGCAATACTTGTATTGGCGTATTTATATATATAATGCAAAATTACGTACTCTTGTACATGTATACTCACACTAAGGGAAATTCTACTTTATTCGTACTCATCCTGTTGTATTATGCTATTCAAGTCTGATAAATACTTTACCACGAATTTATATTATCGAGGTAAATAAGAGACACATACCGTACAGCTAATTATTAAAATTATTAAATTTATAATAATTTCGTAAAATACTGAATGAAAAGACAACGCACATTCCAAAGTAATACTGTTTATCTTCTACAAAACTAGCAAAAACCAAACCGATCATAAATTAGCAAGCTGTTTTAAGTTTGAATAATTAAACAATATTATACATATTCATGAGTAAACTGATAAGCCTCTGCTGTCAATTGATGTGTTTCTCCGGCTTCCTTCCATGCATTCAACATAGAAACCTGTTCGAATGTTACTTTACACACTGTCAGTAATACAAACTCAGCTATATACAAACTCTGACAGACAGACAGACAAACAAACCGACAACCGAAGAAAGGAGATGGGGTGGGGGCGGGGGGGGGGGAAGAGGTGTATAAGCTATATCCTTGACGGTCCATTTAGAGTAGAATACACTCGAACAGCTTGTGGCTGCTCCCTTTAGACAGAGGATTATACAAAGGTAAAGTGTTCTGGAAGGTGAAGCCATCAAAAGGCGCTGGTCCTAAAACGGCCCAACAAAAGCATGGAAAATGACGTCTTCCCAAATAAAGACAGGAAGTTGAATGGGTCTTTTAAGGATGATAAAGGGTTTGCTAAAAGGACAATCGAGTTGTACAGTCGGTATTTCAAAAGTCTAAATAAATGTGAAGACATTAGCGAATAGGCACGAAGTGTCCATAATTGATACCCCGGAGTGTGCTTAAAATGGAGTCACTTTTGTTGCAGTAATACTTATAGCTGTCAAAATTCTCGCAAAGAGTGCTCGTTTTACGTCAGAAATTTCAGCATCCCCGGGTGCAAGCACGAAGCATTTATAATTATAAATTTCAAAATTTGAACTTTTCAACACTACTCACAATTTATAACATTGGTATCACTGGTATGTATACAAAACCGCTTTTTGAAAAGTAGGATATCCAAGTCGGATTATCATATTTAGTATTAGGGCCTAGGTTGTTTCATTTATAAATTTTTACTTTTATGTATATCATTCGCCTTGATGAAGAGTTCATCCTAAATTGAACTTAGTAAACAGACAGGTTTACTTTGGAGAGATTTCTTCTTACTTGATCTAAACTTGCTGAGAAAAGTTACCCATGCAAGAAAGAGCCCGGTTTTACGAAGAACCAAACAATTTGATCCCCTCTCACCCCCCCCCCAGTCCCCTTACACCGAGACTGTATAAAAATGTCATCACATCAGTGTTATACATCAAGTGAAGTGTACATGCAGATACCACACATGGTCTTAGCCAAAAATGCCCGAGAAGTTATATGATCCTCAAAAATATACTTTCTTTTCAAAGTCGATGAAATAAATAGAATCTATAACTCTTTGGATTTTCTTTTTTCATTCACTTTAAGAAATTATCCCGTCACGCAATTCGAGGCTGGAAAATCATCGGTATATATTTACTCGACTCAAACTGACAATGAAGTGATTCATTATGGGAATTATTCATAGGGTAACAATGACAAAGGAACCAGCTTATATCCCTCCGCCCCTGGTACAAAATCACCCTCCTCCCTCGGAGGTCAATATATAAAATATAACATAAAGTGTATGACTCCCTCCCCCCTCCCCTTAGCCACCCCTCTCTCTATCTCTCCTTGACCGATTTCTTCAAGGATCCTTAAGCATACTGCCAGCGATTATTGCAAATAGATAAGTATCTCAATGAGTAACAGCAATTCGATTGAATGGGGTAAACTTGACAAGATTGGCTTCAACATGATATTAAAATTTATAAATAGTTAATCGATAAACTTTTATATTGCCTTTATATCATTTTCAATGTTTAAGTTTACAATGTTGATTTAGTTTGCTTTAATTAGTTAATTAAATCAAACTCGTGTGAAATAATTGTATGCATGATTATACTTCCCACGAAGCTTCAAGTTTTGCTCTGAAGAAACTATAATATTCTTCAAAACTTCTGCTCAACAGACAGAATCATTTTGCAGGTATTTAAACGATTTAATATAGACATGTTTGGTATACAATTATTGCATATGTGTTATATTATCTAATATCATGTATACACAAAGTTAATATGTTTCGTTATATTTTACTTCCCTGATGTTGTTTCTGGACTTCTAAAGAGACTTATAACTCACAGTTATAGCATAGGAAAGGTAACAAAAACGTGTAGGGGTCGGGGAGGGGGGTGGAGGTATTTGTCCTTTCACATTTCTGTATGTATATATATTTGTTGGGAGGGGTAGGCGGTGGGGGAGTAGAAGGAATGTAGGAAAGTATCAGATAAAGTAAATATCATATATAAATATTGCCTTGAAAAAATAACTACAGTTTACCATGAAACAAATGTTAGGTGACCATTAAAATTTGTATCACATCATGGATCATAAATATTTTCTCCATTTAATTGTTTTGGCATAAATCAGTTACCCCTTTAGTCGTTTAACATTCTAAATATTCTAGTAGTAAAGTAGTATGTTTGTTCCGTTTTCAAAAATCAAAATTCAAAATTAATTACAAAACCGCGATAATCGATTGGTTCCGTTATAATACGGTTGCTTATACGACGCGTGATGTGAGGATATAGTGAAGGCAGGACGTCACTGACATGTTTTGATGGTTTATTCATGAGGATGATCCGTCAAAAGATTCAATAAATAAACTACATAAAAACAAACATAGCTAAACTCAGAAATGGAAGGAAAATACAGTAAAATAAATTAGGCAACCAAATGAAACTACCATCTCAAGTGTATACAATTATATATCGATATGAAAATGCTTATCTATATTTTACATTACAAAATTATGTTTATTGTTTATAAATTGTAAATTAATTCTATACCTTTACTTTGATATTATTCAAGCTATCAGGGAAACTCACAGAGAAGAGCAAACTTAAAATATATAGTCCTGAAGTTGGTTACGAGGGGTAATGGTGTGAGATGACAAAGAACGGTATGTAAGCTGATGGGGAACCCGAAAAAAATGTCTGGAACCAAATATAAACTAACGGGGTAAAAAAAACGGAATGCTGATAAAAGTACAACTCAAGAAAAAAGTTAAAGGAAAATAATTTACCTTGACTGGATGAAGCAGTCCATGTGCTTTTAATCTGTGTTGTTTTTCTGATATACTTGAACTGTTCCTATTCATTACGTCACTATCACCACCATCATCCAAAGTTTTCATTAAATGGGAAATGTATGTCGTAGCTAAGACCAGGACGTCTAACTTGGAAAGTTTGGTATCTGGAGGGACAGAAGGAAGAGATCTCTGAAGTTCCAAAAATGCATCTCGCAAAGTCTTTACCCTTGATCTCTCTCTGGCGGCGTTGGCGCCTTCTGGTTCATCCCCACCCGTCAATTGCCCGTTAGATGTGTTCGTTACCTGCGATGAACGAGGCGGGCGACCACGACCCCTCTTAACCGGTCGTGGCCCGTTAGCCTCCTCAGTTGGAATCGTAGATTTTTCCGATTTTCGTTTTCTGCCACGCTTCTTTGGTGTTTTCTCTGCCGTCGTTATCGAGGAATGAGGTTTGGCCTCGATAATATTTGTATCAGAATTGGGAGGTGATATATTTAACGAATCAGCAGCGACGTATCCGAAGGAATTGTCGGCCATTTTGGAATTGTTTGAGAGAACTTTGCTAAACATTAAAGACTACCCCTCCTTTATTCTTTTGTTTTTTGGTCACATACGATAATCCTATCTGGAAAGACGAACGGCAAACATATAGCTCAGAGAGAATCCGTGGTATTGATCACAAAAATCATTTCATATTAATTTTATCAATAAAAAATGGCCTCTAATTTTCACAAATATGTTGCACAATTTCTGGGCATATTAAGCTGAAAATTGTGTCAAAATATGGGTATGTATGATCCTTATTGAAAACAGTCTTTATGCGCTGGCTATACAATCATGTTGCAATCACAAATTCCATTTACAAATACATCTTTGTTTATTTATTAAAATCACCAAGATAACCAAACTTCGGATGAAAAACAAGAAATGTCCAATGCTTAGCCCCTTAACCAAATAATTATACGGTATTCCCTCCGTTACACTTCATGTCCATCTGTCGTCATACCTTGAAGACAAGCCTTAATTCTTATAGTTTTGACATACCAATACCCTTCTCAGAAAGTCGTAGACAATTCGTGACACGTTTTACTTCTTAACTTTGTATGACGTGAAAGTTCCCAGTTTAAATATACGACAGGTCGTAAAAGGGACCTTCATGGTCTAATGAAACGGAGAAATATGTGTTCGAGATGGTGCGAGACAGAAAATAGTGACTAATGTAGGCGCAATCCTTCAAGTATCTATGCCGTGTCAACCGGTTTAGATATTCTGGGACGATGCGGGGAAGTCAATGGTAATTTGGTGTAAGAGTAACAATAACTATACCCAATATTGATGGATATTTAAATTATATATGCCAAATCAAAATTGTCCAGCTTGATTCATTTTTTTTTATCTAATTCAAAATAAAATAAATCACATTTTTGTAGTATACCTGCATGCCTTTCAAAATCCTTTTTTATTTAATAAAAAAGCGTCCAGTTCAGTTATCCAATTACCCGTAAAAGTTGTTAATTAAATAATGTGGGAAATTGCAATAAATAGCCCAAAAATCACGTCAACTTCATAAAATGATCCAAAACAGAATATTTCAGGAACAGAAACACTCCAAATTCCGTGTCTAGAGTCGACGTAAAAATGCTTCTTCTTTTTCTTTTCAAAATATAAAAATAACCATCGTTCCTCAAGCAAAATTAATGGCAATAATTTCTTCCGATAATTTTGTTGCGAAGAAAAACACTCTTTAAGCGGTCATTGTTACTGCAGTGTGGTACTCAAAACTGAACAAGAAAGGTTAATGCTTGTTGCAATTCTTGAGGCGCTAAGTTATGTGTCACCACACAAGACGGACCCACAGTGATCCCAGCACGCCACTCTCTTCTGTAATATCGCGACTAGCTGCCGTCTTTAACGTTTATGTGGTATTACGTTTTACTTGGTCCTATTTGGCCTGTACGGAAAATCCAATGCTGATTTTCTTTAGATAGCATGTAGTAATTTAGTCTCTATTTTAGTTACAATTTGAAGGTTTAAACTTGCAAGCATCCCTACCAAATTTGTGGTGGAAATGTGAGCGGGATTTTTTTAATATTTTTTGGTCTGTAATAAGATCAAAGTTTAAATGGATGATTATACTTAAGTAGATATATTTCATACAGTCATATACGCACTTATACGTAGTAGTCCATGATAGTGTTTTCTGTAGTAGTGAATCGATCAAGTCAATTCTGCGCATGCCCTGTAAAGTTTTACCGACCAATCCGAAGAACAGGAGCGTTACAAGAGAAAGAGTTAATGACAAGAAAGGACATTCCCTTCACAGACAATTTCCTCCGAAATTGGGGTTCGTCAATGATTGATTAGGGTGATGGATTGCTTGATTGATTGATTTATCGATTCCCTGTTATCAACACGTCACTGAATATAGAACAGAACAGGGGTAAGAGAAGAGGGGAACTTAACGAATAGATTCCTCGCATGGAGGTATTGCTTCCGTCAGAACTTGGGGTTGCACGTAAAGTGTATTTATATTCTGTCATGCACCGTGAAGTGGTACACGCGTTCTTTATTAATTTATTAATGATATTAATTTTAGCGTGGTTAATTTTTAGTATAAATATTCATAAATTCTTTTCTCGATGATTCTGATCTATGAAAATTGTGCCAAGACGCTGCAAAAAGTTAATTTAATTAGAGAGTCACTTTGCAATAAGATCACGTGTATTTTTGTGAATGCTGATATGTATATTGTAAAGGCGTACCGTGCATATTCAGGACCACGCCTTGACCACTGGTTTGATGTAATGAGACTTCACTAGGGGTTGACAATGTGGTCAGATTTGCGATGATGACGTCATATGTGTTTTTCGTGCTAAGGTTCCAACTTAAGTAACTTTTTCTTCAAAAATAAAAAGCAATTTTAACATTTTGAATGGTATCTTGTAAGCTAAAGATATAAAGCCAGTTTGGTTACTGGTTTTGAGACTGCTCCCTGTGGTGGCAACACGTCCACATGGAAACCAGTTCCCCCTCCCCCAGGGGGGGGGCTTGTGGGACCTGGACTTCATTTTAATTCTTATTTCAATCAGTACTATCGACAATTATCCGCCAAAAAGTTTTCAGTGTCGTCGAACATTGTCATCAGTTCTATTCTTGTGTCAACAGCCTTCGTTGATATTTTAGTTTTCTTTCTATATTAGATATTAGTGTTTGCATTATTGTTGTGCGTCAATGAAAAATTAAGGCATAAATGTTAAATAGTTCGGAAGTGAAATTTCTTCAAACTAGGTTGATATTTATGCTCTGTTTTCAAGTTGTTTTATGATGCAGATCAATCGCGGATCCAGAGAGAGGCCGAGGGGTGACCGAGGGGTGACCGAGGGGTGACCGAGCCGCCTCTTCTGAAACTTTCTTGGAACTTGAAAGAAGCTGCAAACACATTTATAACTTCTGAATTTTTAAAATGATAAGACATGAATTTTGCAGAAAAGTTAGAAAAAATTTCTCGCTTTTCAACTAATTTTTAACAATTGGTTTTTTTTTTGTATCTGATCTCAGACATGCTTTGGGCGTTAGATACGTTTAGGAATCCCTAACGCCTCAGAGATATCACAAAAAAATCTGAGAAAAAATGATATTATTTGCCTTGACATTGGTACAATTAATTTTTTCCTTATACAAAAAAAATGTAATTAACACAGTTGGCCCCAGTATTTATGACGGCAAAGTCACAACCAGGTGCCTGAGAAAACCATTTTCACTTCTTTTTGGACCCCTCCGGGTACTCGGTTACGTCTCGCACCCCTGTTGGGTCCCCGGGAACGCGTCGAAGCCACGATAGTCTGCCGTCTATACCGAACAGTACCGCTACGGGCGACGCGTCTGCATCGATGACTGGTGACTCATATTTTAGCTTAGGCGATTTATTAATCAGTTTAACAGTATGTTAGTAAAGAGGCGGCGTGCACGTGAAATAACAGGCAGCTGGGCAAACCCTCTATGAAACTGCTTGTACTTTTCTTGGAGACACTTGATACGAGCAGACGCGAACGAAAAATTTGTTCTATAAATATATTGCAAATATATTGCAAATATTTGACAAACGTATTGATTATATGGTTATAGCCTATCATATTAGTGGATAGTATGATACCCAAAAAAATGGTGTCAGTTGGTGTGCACATGTGAATAGGAAACCCTTAGCCTACTAGCAAGCAACGTGTGTGTTCCCACTTAATAAACTGCATGTGAATAATAGCTGGTTATGATGTAGCAACACGTTTTGCAAAAACAAAATGACGTTGTCAGAAAAATGGTAATGGAAAAAAAAATGATATTAATAATAATTTAATCCGAAATCGTGGATTATCAGATGATTTCACTGGTTGAAGCTTTCAGAATAAAATTTGTCTATAGGCCTATTAATGTTAACAATACCGTCGTGAATTTAAACAAACCCTGCATGCAGTCATCTGGAACAAAAAGTTGCTTTCCCATCACCCAAAACGTCAGCCCCTATATCTGCCAACACTGTCTTTAAGAGACAAGGCAAAACAACACCACTTAAAGAGCGCATTGATGTCTTACCCCCTCCCCCAACCCTTATTGAGGAAAGACCAAACCAAGACACTGAAATAGCACGTTTATAGCATAACGTGTAAGTCTACGTCACAAATGAGCAAATAAGATTGTCCATAATTGAAAAAAAAGCAAAACCTGACCTTATAATTCTTAGATTTACCAAGGAAACTTGCAAGGTTCTAGATAGGACTCTGAACCACTCTGAAAGATATTGAAAGTGAAAATTATGGTAAATGTTTGTTCTAGTCACCGCGGGCTCTTTTTGTGACCTCATTAACGTGCTCTTTCTGAGGGAACCTGACATTGTTTTGGCCTAAGTTCTTCTAATTATCGTTTCTGTTTCATCATTAAAACACAATTATTTGTGCTCAGGGTTGCCTTTTGTGTGAAAATGACTTACCCTCGGGGAAGCTTCGTTGTTCACACGGTCACAATAATTTAACGTCAAATTTTACAATTGATAAACTGAGCGAAGCTAACGTAAGACATGTTTGTGCCAAGTCGTTTTATATTGTCTGAGGAAGATAAGTGTATAAGTCCTATTAAAACCGCGTTCGATGAAGCTGACTGTGTTCAGATATTTACGTCTCCTGACAAAGCAAAAACAAATAAAACAAAACAAAATCAAACGAAACACAAATATTTTCGCGTAATGTGTTGGCGTAAACGTGGGGCGAAAGTTGTTATAGTCGACTACTTAAGACTGTCCTTATCGCAACCCTTGTCATTCCAGCTTTTTTTGACGTGAGAAAGTACTTAATCAGTGTTCGTATATAGAACATTGCACGGACAAAATGGAGAAATGTGCATGATTTTTCAATTAATAATAAAAAAAAAAATTTAACCACATTTTATGGGGCACATCCCGGACCTAACCAGCACCGTATACACTGGAGGACACATAGGCCTACCTGTGAATGAAACGAGTTCGGGTCATTTCGTGTATCAAGGAAAGCATGTAGCTCGAAATCGTGCAGTTATATCCCATGCGAAAACAGGAATTTGCAAGTCACATGGGATTATTTTACAATTCTCACATAAAAGGGGGCTTTTAACAATATCAACGGATGAGCATTATGCAACTTACAGAAATTTGAACCATTTTAAGAGGTTGGTAGCCATGGCGACAAACGGTATAAAGGTTTGTCTAAATAGTCATTATAATATTATGTAAACAGCAGTTGAAATTGTAGCTGAATTTTATGATGAAAGTGTCAAAATATTTTGGCCTCATATATACGCCATTTTCGAAAAAGAAATATAGGGTATACAGTATACTTTATACAGGGTCAGGGGAAGGGATTCAATCTGGTGGTTAGAGGGGAGGGGGGTGGGGGACAGATTTCAAGTGAATCTTGAACAAATCATCACATGAAACTGTGAATCGTAAAACATTGCACAATGAACGACGTAATTTAATAATATTTTCAAAAAATTTAAAATAAAATAACAAAGCATTGCATTCAATTTGTTGGATACAAAACTTTAAGAAGTAAATTAATAGGTTAAATATTCTGTACTTTGTAACAACCAAACGGCTGCGCCCACGTATATATCGATACATATAGGCCTATCATATACTGACGTGTTATCCAATAGGAGCGCATGTATCATACGCCTTGTTTTAAATGGTGTAGCAGTCTCAACCTAACTCAAAACTCTGTTCAAAGTCAATATAAATAGACAACATTTGTTTTATTTATGTGTTTTTTTCCATTTATTTTTTAAAAACTGTTCTTCGGAAATTGCATTTATACACTGTAGTAGAATTCATACCGTAGTATATGTGAATAATATTGCCATGCGCATGCGTTTACCCTTCCTTTGCACTTTGACCTTGTTTAAGGACACGGAACGACCAGCGACTTCGGCCAAGGCTTTGTTGACAGATGTGGCGACGTCATATGACAGTTTTATGAGTTTAACCGTCTCTAGGTGGACACCGAGAAACGGTAAATCATAACCGCTGTCCGATGGGCGCGGTAACCTTAACAGTCAACCGTACTATCATAAAAACGCTCTATGGAACTTGTGGGGTAAGACAATTAATGACAGCAATTGTCTCCGTAATAACGTCGAATTGTTGAAAAGTGTACAAGGACGAAAGATAACTTAAGATTGGATGTGTCGCTGATCATATTTGTCAAATCAAATTGATTTAATGTCTATATATGCATATAGATATCTATATATATATATATATATATAGAGTGACAGAGACAGAGAGAGGAGAGGCAAAAATAGACCACCCATTATATATCTATCGTTTTAGAAAAGATTTCAGACATTAGAAAATTTGTTAATTTACCGTAACTGATGGAGAATATCGGACGATATTTCAAGCATTTTCAGTTTTTATTTTGTGTTCATTGAAAGTCTCGTATCGTGACATATCAATAACTCTATTAATAATTTAATCTTTTGTTTAATCTGGCTTCATGGCAAACTTTCAGAAACGATTTCCCTCGTCACTTAAATAGTGACGTCATCAGACATCGTTTAATGCGGTAGTTTGTGCAATAGGAGGATTCTGTTATGTATTATTCTCATTACAATGCAATTCAGTGGCTTATATGGTTATTCACAGTTGATGATTTTCAATTATTGATGGGTTTTTTGTTTTTGATTTATTTTAAAATCAGTGTCTGTTTTTGATATTTTCAAATATTATCGATACCTAATCGATACAAGATAATCTATACAGTATATACCACTCTGTATTATCGTCCTTCATTTTAGGGTCAAATATTTTACCCTCTTTTTCTTTCGCCTCACAGAAATCAAACACAAGGTTTCCAGATGCATGGTTAAAAACCGAAACTCGTATTGAGTGACTTTGTTCAACATCTGTAAAAGGTGTAAAACTATTTTTAATTGCTGTTTTATGATCTCACGGGCATATTAACATGACAAAAGAATACACACAAATTTTTCAAACGGATACTCGGGTATAATTCATATGAGCAAATACCACAAAAAGCCCAGAAAGACGGGAAAAAAAAAAGAAAAAAAAAAGAAAAGGTCGTTTTGTATACCTACTTTATAGGTCTCTATATTGACAACTAAGGTGTGTTTTCAACACCATTTTTTATCATCCGTGGAGAGACATTTACTATATATAGGAATGTTTTGCAGACTTTTTCCCCTTTTCCCCCTCGCCGCACGAACTATAGGGTTTGCGGGAAGACGGTATGCATGACTTTTCGAACTATGGTTTATATGAAACAATAGAGCGGTATTTTTATGAATATTTTATTTCTTAAAGGTGAGATTTACATGAACCTGATTCGAGAGACCTACTTCATCAACGAAAAAACTAAGCCAGGTGTTTTAGCGAAGTCTGATAAAAATGACTCGTAGATGTAAGATATAGGCCTATGCGTCACTGCGGTTATGTTCAACGTAGGCCTGTATGTATGTATATCGAGTTGGATAGCATCAGGTTTGATCTCTATATCTGTAAGGCAAATATGTCACCAAAACATTACTAGTATATTTTTCGATACAGGTGACAAACACCTACAGTGGAATTACCACCTTCCTGGCCGGTTTCGAAATTCTGGACATACAATCAGCGTACATAGCCTACTCACTACATACATATATATATATATATATATATATATATATATATATATATATATATATATATATATATATAATATATATATATATATATATATATATATATATATATATATTATTTATCATTATTATCATCATTATGATTATGATTATGAATATTTATATTATTGTTGTTGTTGTTATTGTTGTTATTATTATAATTATTATATTTATTATTATTATAAACCCTTTAAATATCAGAGGTTCATCAATCAAAGTGGCTGGACTACATAGTCTAGAAATATGGAGCTGACATACGTTAACCTATCCCTATTGTATAACCTCCACATAACATGATACAGGTGGGTATCACACGTACTTCACTCGATACACACAGAGAACACAGTAACTACTGTAAATCTTAAAGGTTCGTACCACAGTAAAAACTGAATCGAGCTATAAATATGTAGCATGTGCTATTAGGATTACAGTTTAACAACTGAGGATACCCGGTACATTCTCCAAATAGGCAAGCTTAAAAAAAACAAAAAAAACAACAACATTGACTCATCAGTCTGAGGTCAAAGGTTACAACATATGTCTCTCACAAAAAAAAAAAAAACAAGAATTCAATCATAAATATATTACTTGACCACAGCTGTCGCGTTTTTCCAGTAATCAAACACATATAAAAAGTCGTAATAAATGGTTGTAATTTTTATTATATTATGTTCGAAAATCAAAGACTTAACAGCTTATGTTTCCCTCGGGATCGGCGGAGAATGATGGGTATTGTATAATTATGGGTTATGATAAAAGTAGGTTTGGTTCAACAAATATCACTTCGAACTTTCTGCATGGGTTTCTTTTACCATATTTTAGTCTAGTCTTATTGAGATTTTATTCTTTTTATACGTGAAGAGCATTCGAGAAAAAAAAGAAGAAGTTATCTTTGATAATTTAGAAATCAAGACGGTTTTGCCAGACCAATCGCGAGAAAACTATCCTAATTCTCCCCTTTATGTTGCAATCCATTTCCTTTATGTCCGCGTGAGATTCTCTTACCTTTAACACATTAATTCAGTCGTTATGAGGAAATGAATCATAGATTTTATTGAAACGACTGATAAATAATCTAGCCTCACGTATGCCGTCGTGTCGAATTTGGGAACGGAGCAAAATGCAGATCGCATGAACATATACGCAATTACTCTTGGATGGAGTCTTTGTTTCTCAGTACACATGAACGAAATACATGTTGGTTTTTGGCCCGAGACCACCGTTCAAATGTAAGGAGAGGGAGTGGAGGGTGGGGGGGGGCTGTTCGATGTCTGACCCTGGGGAGGGAATTTTTGTTTGGGTAATGTAAGGTGAGGGTGTAAGTTAGATGCAAAGAAGTGCGATTATTTCCATCCTTTGTAGTACATTGTAGTGTATATAGTGAACGTTTCATTTTGTTAGTACAATCTTTATAAAATCTTTTGGAAAAAAGTGACAGACGTGTGATTAATGTGTTGGCTATATGCGACCTTACCCCAATTGTACCCCTACCCCATGCATTATGGAATTTAGGTCATGCCCCACCATAGCGCAATGGATGTCAGCCTATATTTGTTTGCGCATTTTTGCATTACGAGGCTTTTGACCAAAGTACTTGCCAACTGCATTATAATAAAAAAAGATCTGTTTGGTTATTGAAGGATTTGTCCGCGGGTTTTCTTTTCAAAGTATATAGGTTGATTTTGTTTCTAACTGACATAGTTCATAAATACTTTTAACAGTGTATAATTATGGGACGGGGAAGCCTCCACCCCTCACATAAAGTTCCAGGGATAAACAGGGGACAGGGAAAACAGTAAAAGAAGAATAAATATCTATATGATATACGATACTGGATTAGCTGCTTAATTGTATTGGGTCATAATTGAGATATGAGATACATATACTTTATGTTTAATATTGTTAAAATATTCAGGGCCATAGCTACTATGTGATTGGGACAAAGAATCTAATTTTAATCGTCATGAATCGTCGTTATACTCATCAATGTTGGTCCATTTAAATTAGTAACTTAATTTACAACTCGGGTAATTGTCATTCTCCCAAAGCACCTCGTGAATTTAGATTCGGTTATAATTAGAACAGCTTGACGGGTGTGTTAGAGTGGAGCATTAGTTAAAGCGGTATGGGAACCAGTGGTCTTCGTCAGACAGAATTGTAATGTGGGTGTAATGTCCCGACTGTACAAGTTCCCAAATACGAATACGAGTAAAAAGCCAAGAGTACAAACCCACTAAGTGTGCCGAATACTCAATCAGTTTCCTTTTTACTATATCATGGTGAACATGGTTACAAAGCCGTCAATTGCTGAGTATGGATAATGGTGTACTCAATTCAATTCAAGCCAATTCATTCCTACCAAAGATCAAAAATATATATCACATACATCAATACATATAAAGGATATAATACAAGTTTTATTGAGACGAAGAACAGAAAACTTGAAAGGTATAATTGATGGGTAGGGAAGCCAGAAATAATAATAGCTTTTCGAGTCTGGCATTTTAAGGAGAGAAACAAATGGTAACGTACAAGCAATAGAGGAGAAAATTTAGCAGGATTGAGAGAAGGAGAACACAAAAGCAGGACAAACAAACAGAAAAGAGTACGGATGGACTCAAGTACCTCAATCCTGGCCTCAGAATTAGTCCCAGTTTCGTTCCATGTACCACATGGACCGCTATAATGGTGCAGTGTGTGTACAATCAGTACAGGTGCACATTAGCAATACACACAATACATACGGAGCCAGGACACTTCGAACCTCCTTGGGATACAACAAATACGAGTGTCCAAATTGGTATCTGAGCTGCTAGCTAACTAGCTATCTGTCATCGCATAACAAAGGAAGCCCAGTCGCTCATGTAAGAGGGCGGTATTGGTTTGTATCGATTTGATGCAGAAAATGTGACGCCCTTTAAATGTTCTTTCGTTATATGAGTACTTTAATGGGGTACTTTAATGGGTAAGTCTGTGCTGCGGGATCTGTATATCAAGTAACCGTTAATCAAACCGATTTTCATCCGATATTATCTATCCATGATATGTTTTCCAGGCTCCTGGATGCGGTTTTGTATGTTACTAATAAACATCCGACGATTATTAATGAAAGTCTACATAAAGACTAAAATTGTAAATTAATTTTGACAGGACAAGAAAATTAAGGCTTTAAAGAGATGCACATTTTCTCTTTCGTGAATCTAGTTATATACTATTCAGTGAACTTAATTGGAAGTTGCTGTACTCGCATTCGCCAAAACATCTTGGAAATGTAAACATCGGAAATTAAAACAGCGCCATCTAACAAGTCATAGCTAAGAAAACCATAACGATATTTTCGAACTATTTATCAATTTCCGAGGGGAAAAGTGCATTCACAGGAGATCCAAAGTTGACAATATAACAGATATCAATAAGCAGCCTCCTTAGACACATAACCTACATTACAACATACGCCAGAGTGGAAGAACCCATCGTGCTGTCTGCAGTTTGTACCACCCTTTTCGAATCTCAAAACCGTCTCCGGTTTTACGATGCTTCGAACGGCTTTGCATATGTTTCGTTGCTTTTAACGATGACGTAAAAAGATGTAGGACGGGTCATTCTGCATAAACCAACCTCGAGAGAAATTACGCACTGCTGTATATCTTTGGCAATGGGGTTATAGCAAATACCTATGTACTTACACCATGACCTTTGACCTTGGAAAGGAGACCTATACCTAAACGGTTATATCAATGTCACGTGATTTACTTTAACGGTTTTATTAGTTGGAAGGTATAGCTTTAATCAGGCAAAAAATCACTGATTACTTTTAGTAAGATAACATGATAAGAAAATCCTGTTTCATAAGTATTTGATTGTAACTTTGCGATAGCAATTCCATGTGATATGATGGAACGCAAAATGAGAGGACATTACGTCATAAATGGAGTGCGCATACTCCCAAAGGAGCTTTCCTTGCTATTAACAACTGGTTTAAATATTCACAGAAACTTCAAAATACCTGTATTGCAGTAAAAATATGAACACTTTATTTTGGTGTATGGTTTGTTTCACTTTCATAAGATGACTCAGGCGAGAGGGAGGGAAGTTTACAGTAGTGCCACACTATCAGCCCAGTCTCCTTACACTGGGACTAAACTGATAACGAGGGGGGGGGGGGTGGGATTGGATCCTGCCCGGGCCTGGGGTGAATAATAAAGAATGGGGGCCCGGGGGATAAGGGATGATATAATATATTCTCATTTCATAATATTGCTTACTTCAGGAAACTTAAGACTTTAAGAGGGAGTGGGGCGGTGACCATGCATTGAGGGGTGTGGTCGTATCACAATGAAAGAGTGGGAAAGGGAGGGGAGGCGGGGGGGGGGGGTAAAGGGGGAGGACCAGGAAGAAACGTTCACGATAAAGTCCATTAGACATGCATGAAAGTAAATATATACTCTGCAACGTCAAATTAATTTTTCTTTTGAACAAAAATGTCAATATATAGGTTTGTGGAAGTGTATTGCCGAATTATAAACATGGTATCAGTACACGATTAAAATAGACCCATACAGCCTTCTACACGTAAATCACATATTATTCATTACAGATCTCAAAAGTCTATAATTTCAGCTGAGATTAAATATGGAATGCATTTTTTACTGCACAGTTACTTTTTTTATGGAATTATGATTCACATTTGTATAGAAAACCAAGAATGAAAAGACAACTTTTCTCCTTAAAAACAGTATGACACACGGTACAAGTACCAAAAACTAAATAAAAGAACCTGCACAGCTTCACACAGACCTGTGCATGTTATGTTCGGTCGCATTTATATTTTCCATACTGGTTCCAAAGATATTTCCATTGGCAAAGTCTTACCTACCAGTGATTATCATTGATAACGTTAATTAAGCCTCACTAAGAACGATTGTACAACAAGTGATATTGTTAGATATACAAGTACTTACACTTGTCGATACGGATAAGAAGTCGAAAGTTTGATGCGAAAATGTCGACATAAAATTTCGGAATTTCGAGTTAGTAGTGGCAATTTTGAGACAACGTAGTCCGCGGCGAAATAGTGTCAATCATACAATATATCGAAATTTTAATCGTCAAACTTTGAAGTTCTCCCTCAAATTTACGACTTTTTATATCGCAAAAAGGGAGTATAGAGTAAACAAGGGGTGTAACTTTTGAGACGAAATAGTTGAATAACGATTTAATATAAAACATTTCAGAAGATTTTGTGCGGTAAACTTTACTCAAAATTTCGGTGTCGACCGTAGAAATCTCGGGGAAAGAATGCTGGGACATTGAGAATATAGACCAAATATGACAGAAAAGTAAAAACTTGAAGAAAAAATAGACGGAATTTCCAATTTCCGATCTGTGCCACCATCTACAAGAAAAAACTTAAACAATTTTTTTTCTGGTAAAAGACCCCAAACCACAATGTTCTTACGCCTAGCTATGCTCACCACAGTTTTGAACGCCACTGCAGTGCATTCTATTTGTCATCTCCCTCGAGGAAAGTCATGTGAGACTGGCATATTTCATACATTAATTACTTTGCTCAAGATAATTTAATCACTTCATTTATCGGCCATGGAAAGTAAGACTCATAAAAACCAGTCCTGTAGATAATAGTCAACGGTCTCGTGTCTAATGCATCTATTTAGAAATTGTTGAACAAACGAATGTGTGTCCGTATTTCAATTGTTCATTTCTTATCATTTGTTGTTATTTTAAAATATTTCCTAATACCGACATATTTCCGAGGGACTATAATGTCGCTGATCTGTTCGAAGTCACAAATAAAAGTTTCTGTTGCTATGGTTTCTTTGGCAAACATTTTCATGACGTCATACATTACAAATGCTTCTTGTCACAATTAACTGTTCGTTGCATTCTTCGATATTGTTATACTATACTAGCACCGCGTACAGGGCTATAAGCGAAATACTACCTGTACCATTAACGTTAGTTCAGATTTAGGTTAGGACCATCAACTTTATGCTCCCTAGTTACTTCAGTGCTGACATGATAACTTCTAACTCAAGAAATTATTTTCAGATCGAGATAAATGTGTTACCTAGCCTAGGCTGTAGCCTAACTCAACCTAGCCTATGTCTGCAGTTACAAGCTACAGTAACGATACTAACGTGACATTCCATTGCCTGCTGATATAGCCTACACTACAGTCAAGGTAGCCAACATCGCTTACCCCAGTTAATTTACTGTAAACCCTGGACACATCTGCAGTCTAGCATCACGACGACCTACAGAAAACAGTTGCGACGGATTAAGGAGAAATCCTGTTTCAAATAGAAAATGACCGCAGAAATAGAAGACCATGTTCTTCGAAAATACGAGATGAAGAAAAGGCTCGGCAAAGGGGTAACTTCAAACATTTTGGTTATGCAAGACTTACAAGTAATAGAAAGCTAGGCCTAACAGTTAGAATAATCTAGGTTGTCCTTCAGAAGTTAGAGCATTAGTCCATGGCCTTGGTGTGTGTTTCCATTATGGAGGCCTAACATATAAATGTAATGGAATTTCTAGAAATTTCATGGTTTAAGCAAAACAATGGAGAGTTAAACTAATATGAGGTGTACTAGCTCCTCCTATTCCTTCAATTGATATGTTTTGATAAAAGCAAAGTTGAACAATGATGTAAATGTGCAAAGTCCAAACCATCATTTATTGTTAGGCTGTAAACATTTTCAATGTTATTGTTACCTTCTTTACATTAGCTCAATTGAGAATCTTATTTGTTTTGTTTAATGGAACAAAGTGGCTATTGTTACGACTAGTCGTAAGAATAATTCCCGACTACGCATGCGCAGTTGCTATTTTCATGACCAGGAGTACTATTTTTACGACGAGGAGAAACAATAATTTTCGGTTAGGGTTAGGGTACGGGTTAGGATTGAGGTTTAGGGTTATGTTTAGGGGTAGGGGTACCCCTACTACATGCGCAGTTGCTTTATTTACTTTACTGCGCTTGAATTTGCCTTTGTCGTAAGAATAGTTTATAAATAATTGTTACGACTCGTCGTAAGAATAGCCACGGCCTTAATGGAAAGGATAAAAGAACCGCCCACAATTTATTCTTCTCTCTGACTTTGGTCACTTAACTACTATTGTTCATGTGTAAAACAAATGCTACACATCTTTACAATTGAAGCCATTTTGGTCATTTTGGATAAGTTGCTTTTGCTATGCAAATATTCCCTGGGTATTGACCAGTATGTTATGATACGGAAACAACTATGACAGCACACATACAGAGTTAACTTGGCAAGTTTTGGCAGCATTGATACCCAGTCTTCTCGGCAGATAATGTAACGCTGCCACCACCCGGTTTTTATTTTAGAATGTTGAAGCAGACATGCAAATTAAAAAATTGGGTGGTTCTGATTCTAAGAAACCTGACCTTATAGTTAAAAAACTGACTGCTGATACAGATGATAATGTCACATGATATACTTCAGAAACATCGAGATCAAATATTTAGCAAACTTGTGAATTCTTATTTTACTGTACATGTATCTGTTATTCTTTGGTTGTAATCGGCAGGAGGTTACCTCAATTTTGGCTATTGCAGATACTGTATACAATCCACTAAAATCTCTGACAAGGTTAAAGAAATGGGATTTGTGTGCATGTTGTATGAAACCTGTGTTATATAAAGGATTTTTTTGGTGACGTCTTTCATTTACGTAAAATGACAGACCCTTAATTCCCCCCCCCCCCCCTCCTCCACCAATGTAATATGTAGACTAGATTTGTATTAACAAGAATATACAGAAGAACATTAAAAGTGAGGTAAAACCATGCTGTTCAATGGTTATGACAAAACTGTCTTCTTTTGCAATTTCCGTAGGCGTATGGTATTGTCTGGAAAGCTATTGACAGACGGACAGGGGAAATTGTGGCTCTGAAGAAAATCTTTGACGCTTTCAGAAATCAAACCGATGCCCAGGTGAGTTTGCGATCGAAGACGTTAATTAGATTTGGGTTGAATTTTGGGGCATTTGGAATTTAATTGACAAATTTTCGCTTTGACACGTGTGTTTTCTGAGATGAAAAGATTTCTGATCAGTTTTTCAAGATGGGATATCTGTCAGAGGATCATGGGAGTGTTATTAAATTTGTTACAGCAGCAAATATCGAGTATCAGCTTTCATTGGTGCACTTGTATGGTTTTACTTGTATGTATTTTAGATCCTCCTGCAAGCAGGAACTCGCGAAGAAGCCTCATTGGCTTATCAAAGCCACAAGCTGACCAAAGTCAGTCTCTTACATTCATATTAACGTCCATGATTATGAATTGTTAATTGTCAACAACTCTGTAACTGGACGACATACATTAATTTGGGAGTGACTCGAATCGGGGACTTTATGATTGAAAGGCACCGGCCCGTTAACCACTGAGCTAACACTCCACTTGTTATTTAGCTGTAGCTGTAAAATTAATCTGTGAATTCTCCAATTCTATGATTACTTTTGGTGAACATAGTTTGGTCAAATTCAGTTCAATTTAGTTCTGTGAAGGGGCTCTATAAGTCTTCAACAAAACATACCTGGCATCCAGGTAATGAAATTTGCTTCAGACTTCATAACCTTGCTTTATAAATGCACTAAAACCTCCTATCAGTTTTCTCGTCCTCTGAGCCTCAAGGGGTCAACGGGTTATCTCTAATGGGCACAGACTGGCTCAAGGAATCAAAAGGTTATAAATCTCAAATAATGGAAAACTTAGCCAATTTCTCAAAAATAATTTCACAATGTATAAACAATGTCATGTAACTCTCAACAATTGTTTAAAGGGAAAGGGAGAGGGGGGGGGGGCAGGAATGGAAATTAGAGGTGCAGGTAGATTGGATATTTAGATTTTGATCTTACATCCTGCAGTCTTGTTAATCAAAGGTAATCTCCTTCCGATGTTTTGGATGGTCGTTTCCCATTTCTGGTAGAAGTTCCATTCAGTAGATTGGTTGCCAGTATAATGGCTTCTGGAAGTCTTTTCATTTACAGTACTGTACATTGATTGGTTTGCTTAATTTCGATGATAACAGACTTTATCATTAACAACCTCACTGAAGCTGTACGGCATGACTCAGCATTCTCGTTTAATTATGTCTCTCTTTCTTTCAGAGAACCTTCCGGGAAATAATGTTCTTACAGGTAAGTTAAAATGCCAATGAATGAGTTTTATGGGGGGGGTGGGGGGGGGGGTTGTTGTGGTGATGTTTAGAGACTGATGTTTTGTTATGACAGTGCAGTGTTAGGGGTGGAGGTCATTGCTTTATTTTCAAAGTGTGTGATAGTGCATTCTCTTGCAGTTTTTGATATTGTGACATTTGTACTATACTTGAATTGTTTATTTGTCATTTCCATTCTGTTGTCTATGTACTGTTTATCATGTATTGTCTTGTTTGCTTATACTTTATTGTATATGTCGGGCCTGAAAGTTTTCTCTTTCTTATAATATATAGCTAGCTAATTGCAAACGATCTTTCTTCAATAAGTTATCTGCATCAAATTTTGTGGATCCAAAGATTTCTTAGAGAGTTTCATAGAATGTTTCGACTATGGACTGGTTTGGCTAAGATTAAGATTGATAGTGTGCTGCTGCAAAGGATTGAAAAATTAACCACCAGCAAAGTAGCCAACATTTTTTTTCTCTCTTCCTTTTGTTCTCTTTCAGGAATTTGGAGACCACAAGAATGTGATAAAGTTATTAAATGTGATGAAGGCTGAGAATGATAAAGACATTTATCTTGTGTTTGAGTACATGGGTGAGTATCGTGTATTGTTAACGATCATGAAGACCGATCAACGTAGTTAATAGTTATGAAAAACTTGCTAGATATGCTGGAATGGTCACCACATTTCAAAAGCTTTATTTACTGTACATATGCATATTTGGACTGTTTCAGAATATCTGTTCTACAGAGTAATGTATTCATAACCTTCTAACAATCTTTTGTGTTGAAAAGTTTTCATGGTATCAATAACTGGTCAAGGCAGTCTTTGCTAACGTTTGCTACCACCATTTTTCTCTTTAGGAATTTCACTATAAATCTATTTTATTTTTAAAATTATTCCTTCATTTATATATATATATATTTTTATACTAATATTTAAGTTGTGTAAATTTTATTCTTCATATTCTTATTTTAAAGGGTTTTGTCATTTTGTTGTCATTGTAAAGCGCTCTTGAACATGCTTAAGCATGAAAAGAGCGCTATATAAATTGGTAAAAAAATAAAAAAATAATCAAGGGATATTCCCTGTTGGTTGACTTAAACACATAGAGCACTCAAACCTCTCACAATGTACATACATCTACTATATACTGTAGTCTACTATGGTGTCTACCATGTAGTCTACTATGGTGTCTACTATGGTATCTACTATGGAGACATCACTTGTCCCTTGTGGATTGATCCAAATCTGCTGATTTCGATATTATCAATCTTAACATCATTTGGACGTGTACCAGTGCAGTCATACATACGTGCATGAATTTATCAAAGAGTTACATACTCACATTGTTGCATTCATTGAAAGGTTCCCATCCCTTAAAGGCATTGAAGATTGCCCCAAACCGCGTGGGGCCATCTGAAAAAGTTAACTTTCTGTTGCTTGCAAGTGACGTTTTGTTTGTGTCGCTACAAAGTGCAGACAGTAATGAAACGTGATACCTTAATTGTTATCTTTAGCTGGACCTGAGATGTCCATCGCTGTATCGTTTGTATACTGTGCTGTGGGTATTGACCCCAGCTGTATGTACTGACTGTACACTACTGTCTAATTACCGAAGGTAGCAAGCTGTGTGTGTATTTTCTGGGATCGATGGTGGTGTTTAACACTTCTGTTACACCTCATTCGAAACTAGGTCAAATTACCGGCATTAGACGTTTCTTTTTGCGCCCCTTCTTCACACCCCTTAATACTGTTACCATGGTACCTCCTGTTTCTTGCCTTCTATCAATGTTTTTTTTTAATCTCTTCCTTATCTCAGATACTGACCTCCATGCTGTCATCAAGAAAGGTGGGATCCTGAAGGACATCCACCAACGTTACATCATGTACCAGCTGATCAATGCTACTTCCTATATACACTCAGGAAATGTGATTCACAGGGATCAGAAGGTATTTTTTTTTTTTTTTTTTAAATCAGATCTATTTCACTGTCATGTTTGATATCAACTTATATAACCTGTATCATATTTTCTTATTCCAGATATTTTTTACTTATTATTTTGTTAAATTCTTCATGATCATCACACAATTCATTTAGGTAGGCACTGTCTCAAAAGTAGCACTTCTAGGGTGTGTGTGGGGTGAAGGGGGGGGGGGGCTGTGATGGATAATATTTTTTTATTGTTTGATATTCATTCAGCCTTGCTGCAGGGTATCTTGCAGCCCCAGCAGCTTTTTTTTGTTTTGGCACGGTGCCTTACCCACTACTCTTCCAGTGATAGCTTCTTATGTACAAAGTCAGATTTGTGTTTATTTTGTTTTTGCTTGTTTACTTCCAGCAATTTTTTTTATTATTTCATTAAAAAGTAATAAACTAAATGGAAAGAAATAAGAGACCAATATAATCCATTCAAACATACTTTTTTTTGTGGGGAAAATATAAAAAAACACTTTACTCTGAACATGTTTGGAGTACAACACTGTGCTGTGCACAAGTCCACATAGGCTGTACAGCTTCCAATTACAATGTATGGTGATTAACTTGACTTGATGGATTGAATGATTTCTGAAAAAGAATAGTATGCTTCTTTTGTTGATTAGCTGAAGGGACTATACAACAGATGGGTATGCCTGCATTATAGTCCTACTTAGATTTCAGGTGATCTATGCCTTACCTATCTCTACTCTACTACTGCACGCCTCACATCTACCTACTCTTGGTACATTTGGTAATGGTAAGCTCTTCATCTCTTTTTGATAGCCATCTAACATTCTACTGGACACTGAATGCTTTCTGAAGGTAGCTGACTTTGGTTTAGCTAGGTCCATAACCCAGTTACAGACAGCTCTCAGCGAAACGGACCCAGCCCTTACTGAATACGTCGCCACTCGATGGTACAGAGCTCCAGAAATCCTGCTGGCTTCAAAAAGGTATCATGGCTTTCTAGGTTCCTCCTTTAATTAGTTAAAGGAGCTTACCTGTAGAAGATGTTCTTGTTTAATACTACTACCATTGTGTAGTATTATTACTATAAGTAAGCCGATCAAACCCTGATTCTTCCTTTAAGCAGTTAAAGTAGCCTAGCATAAATGGTTTTGTTTGGTACTGTTTCTTTTATGTATTATATTAAGCATGATTCTTGAAGCTAAGCCAAACCTTGGTTCTCCTTTAAACAGTGAAAGGAGCTTAGAAAGTGTTCTTGTTTAATACTTCTACCATTGTGTATTATTATGAGTAGTAGCATGATTCTTGAAGCCAAGTCAAAACCTTGGTTCTCCTTTAAATAATTAAAGGAGCTTAGTAAGTGTTCCTGTTTGATACTGTTATTGTTGAATTCTCTTCTTTGTGTGAATTTTGAAGCCGTGTCAGACCTCGATTCCCGCATTAATTTCACTGTCGACAAATGTTTTCAGCGAGTAACATTTCCAGTGTTTCAAGATGGGGAAGTGTATCATCCATTTACTTTATAATCCAACCAGGTACACCAAGGGCGTGGACATGTGGAGTCTGGGTTGTATATTAGCTGAGATGATTAAGGGGAAACCCCTCTTCCCAGGAACCTCAACTTTTAATCAGTTAGAGAGAATTATGAGCGTGATCGATCAACCTTCGATCGAGGACGTCGAAGCCATCCAATCAGATTATGGTTCCTCGGTCTTAGATAAAGCCAAAGTCAGGTAAGTCTTTTGTACGAGTCTTAAAATCTGTTCCATTGTGTCTGTTATAATTTTGATGTGTAAAAAAACACCAGACTTACAGAGGGTGAAAGTCTGCTAGCTCAGGTAATTTTGTGGAACAAAATTGCAATATTTTTGCTTTCGTACTTGTTGAGACTAAGCCTGTGAAGGACTTTTCGTGATGACCTTATCTCTGTTAAGCATTGGTAATGGTCAAAGCTTACCAAAAAATACCATCAAATGGCAGTGCAGTGTTCACTAGTAACATTAGCAGCAGCAGTTAGTGTTGAAAATTGTCAGCCCAAGATAGACTGATACATAATGATTGAAATAATTGAAAGATAAATGCATATATATCCTAAAGTCATAATATCTCTGTGCATATTTAATATGCTGTATCTCACCCTCTCAATCCTGGGGTTACCAAAGTACTCTTCCTTGTTATTATAATGTAGGGCCCTCAAAAAGTGGACGTCCATGGCCTCCCTCACTGGACATTGGTCTGACATTCCCCCCCCCACCCCACCCTCCCCCTGCCCAATTTCCAACATATGTTAGGATCCCTGGATGCTGTAATTTTTTCGTTGAGCAAGCACAAGTGTCTTCATGAATCAACTTATAATTCTATACTTATAATATAATTTCCATTCAACATTTTTAAGGACAATCCAAACTTGCTTGAATGTATATTCCTCTTGAGATTATTTGTATTTCTGAATATGTTTGTTTTGTTTCTGATACATACTAGCCTTTTTTTTTCCTCCTGGTTTCTCTTTGTTTGATCGTAAGCAAATTTTGTTCTCTGAATCAGGTCATTTCAAACAGCTCTCATACCCTGTAACCACTTCAGTTGCTAGAAAGTGCTAGAAATCTTTCCGTAACGTATAGTATCTATATATTTTTCACTGACAATGAGGGGGAGCTTTAACGATTCCTCTGCAATGATCGTAAAGTTTAAGGACGATTTCTATGGAATTTTACTTCAATGATTACAGACACAGACAATCTCTCGAGGATCTGTTACCAAACGCTCCGAAGGACGCCCTCGATCTGATAAGAAAACTGTTGCATTTTAACCCGGAGAAGAGACCCACGGCGTCACAAGCTCTTAGACATCCATATGTTTCAAGGTAGGTAGGAGGCGCAATACAGATATGTCTTATTAAATATTGTTCTGTAGAGACGTTGCAGAGGAAATAGATACACAGATTGCAAATATCGTTTTTCTCCTCAAATGCTAGGTTTTTTTCCCTCTGTATGTATTGTATTGTAAATTTGTATTGTATTGTAAATTTGTATTGTATTTTAAATTTGTATTGTAATTGTATTGTATTGTAAGTGTAATTGTAATTGTAAATTTGTATTGTAAATTTGTATTGTAGATGTATTGTATTGTATTGTAATTGTAATTGTAAATTTGTGTTGTATTGTAAATTTGTATTGCAAATCTATTGTATTGTATTGTAAATGTATTGTAAATTTAAGTGCAAAACGTTTGCATGCAACAGATATCTGTACAGAATTCCCTGTAACTTTTATGTAGCTATGGGTAGAAAATTGTAATGCCTCCCTATCCCCATGCAAATTCAGCCCTAAGAGATGATGAACATCATGTCTTTGAATAGGTAATTTACAATATGCTGTATATATTTCATGTTTTCAGATTGATTTGAAGCTTTTTCCAGAAAACTTGAATAATGTTTGGGGGCTTAATAGTATATTGAGTCCCTCCATAACCACACTTCCCCCTCCTGACCCCCTCCCCAACCCACCCAGTACTTGATATCTCTGTCCAATGTAACACAATGTGAACACAGTTTCCAGAGATTTGTAAATTAAACGTAGCTTGATAAAAAAAAACGGAATCACAAAATTTACATTTTGTAGATTCAGAAATGCGGCGGACGAGAGGCTCCTCGATTATGATGTCATACCTCCGCTGGACGACGATGTCCAGTTATCGGTCAAAGAATACCGTGCCAAGCTCTATGAGGTCAGTCAGCGTTATCAGATAATACTTTTATGTGGTTATATGTGTACTTGTTACATTTATTTTGGTTCTTCATTATACTTCAGAGATACTGGAATATAAGAAAATACTTGTATGTTGTTATATGTGTACTTGTTACATTTATTTCGGTTCTTCATTATACTTCAGAGATACTTGGAATATAATTTCTTCGTCCAAATGGCCTTTGTAGATTTTTTTTAGGGGTCTTGTTTGGATGGTAATGGTTTTTTCAACTAGTTTGGAAGTACACTATTCTCAGGTTTTTGTGCCTTCCATTTACAAGTGTGACTTACATTACTGTTTCTTGCATTTTTTGAAGATGGTTGAGATATGACCCAATGGTTAGAAAGCCTTAGGCTCAATTGACACCTTAGCCTTGTGGTGGAGAAGGCACAAGCAGACCCCCCCCCCCATTTATTACAAAAAAGAGAAAGATTTCACAAAAGCAGCCTGATTCACATTTATCTCAATTCTTTCTAGTCATGCACCTCAAATGTTTGTTTTTGATGTAAAAAATTAAAATAATTAATGGAAAAATATTTGAAAGGGGGCTGTGGATCAGGAAGGGGGTGGGGGGGTGGGGGTGGTAATTGGGAGGTATGAAATGGGTGTCATTATCATAACTATTGAATGTTCTGCACAGCATAGAGTATTGAACATCTAGCAGATCTCTTTCTTTGAATCTGGTCATGAAGGAGAATAAATTATAAACAAACCCCCTAAAAAAAAGTCACATTAAAAAGTTAAATTAATGCATTGAAACCAACGTGTCACCCACCTAATAAACGTGAAAGGTGTACAACCTAGTAGTTTAAATTCTCTTTTTTAACTTTCAGAAGGCCAAACTGATTTGATTAATTCATGTGATTGCTTAATGGAGTTGATTTGATACGTATACATCTGATCGATGACAACAACAAAAAAATGTTGCATTTTAACTTCTTTTTTTTTTAGATGATTAAGGAAAAGAAAGCAAGGCACAGAAAGAAGGTCCAACAGGAGAAAATGGCCCTTCCAGAGAAGGTAGAAGAACAGCCTGGGGAGGACTCAGCGATGGAGTCACCAGCCTTGACCCCTACTGACCCCAATTACATCAGTACCGTTAGACAGAAGCCCCCTGTAGGGGCAGGAGGTGCTGCCCCCGTTCCTTCTGCAGGTTGGTACAATGTAGCAGATTGTTTTTTTTTTTTTTTGTCTTTTTGGGGTATGTTCAGAATGGTCAGCATCCAAGGAGATAAAAAAATTCAAAGTTGAGTGGTTGAAAATTATTTGAAGCTGTAGAGGGCTTCTGTTTTTTTTTTCATTTTCTTTTCTTTTTCTTTCCCAAGGGACTATCAGTTCCGGCGCACCGTTTTCAAGCTTTAGTTCTAGCCCGTTTGTTTACATAATTTTTTGTCAGAAGTTGAAAGTGATCTGAAGTTGTGGAGTGCACCTTTTTTTATTGGTTTTTGACCTTATTTTGGAAGTGACTATCTGTTCCCCTTTGCACCGTTTTCAAGCTTTAGTTCAACCTGCATGTTCCTTCCTCAAATTGTTTGGCAACACTACAAAGAAACGATAGTGATCTTCAGTCAAAGTAAAAATTGTGTTTTATCGTTGCTATTGATCGTTGCTGCTTTGTGTTACATTTTATCATCTCTTTGTGTCTTTTGGCTGCTGTTCGTGTCACCAGTTTGCCAATTTCTATTTTTATTTCTATTTTGCCCACTGCCTACCTCTCCCCCTTTTATTTTATCTACTTTGTGCACTCTTTAATTTGGTAAAAATGGTACTTTGTGTCTTAGTACTTACGAGGGTGCACCCAAACGTCGATAAAAATTGTTCGTCTTCCAAATAATAATTAATTAAAAAAAAAAGAATTGCTGTAAATTTGCTTTCTGTGATGTTCCTGTAGTTTGCAGTTTTCTTGATGCAGTGGTAGAGACCGATTCCCAATCTCTCTCTCGTATTTTTGTTCTCTTCTCTTGCCTCTCTCTCCATCCTCTCTCTGAACGTCCTGCCCTCTGTTTTTCTTCTAAATGTTGCGACAGAGAGTAGATCTAGAGCTCCGTTGCACAGTTCTCACGTTCCAGGTGCTAACAACCTCTCAAGACGCATTTATCCAAAATCCAGTGCGCCGTACCATACAGGCAGGTTTCAATATGTAGTTATTTACTTCTTCAACTTTCTACAATGCCACATTAAGAATGTTAGTCCCAAGAGGTTTGGTAACAAAAAAGAAAAAAAATGTTATTATTAATCAAAATAATATTATTTCTTGGGATAGATAGGTTGGTGTCTAGAGGATTGAACTTTTCATGAAGATATATTTATTACAAAGAGAGCGATAAATACTTTATTTGGAAAGAAGACAAAACATTGCGATTAATTACTTGTGGGAAGCATGAATAAAATCTTGTAATGTCACTAAAATGTAACATTGTTTTAAACTGGTTTGGTAGAGAAGTTTAATCAGATATTTAATTATTTCAAAAAATGTGACCCTTGGATTGGGCAGTTCTTTTAATAGTCAGTATATTGTTTTAACTGGTTGGTAAGAGAAGTTAAATCAGATATTTAATTATTTCAAAAAATGTGACCCTTGGATCGGGCAGTTCTTTTTATAGTCAGTACATTGTTTTAACTGGTTTGTTAGAGAAGTTAAATCAGATATTTAAATATTTAAAAAAATGTGACCCTTTGGATTCGGCAGTTCTTTTAATAGTCAGTACATTAATTTAACTGGTTGGTGGGAGAAGTTTAATCAGATATTTAATTGTTTCAAAAAATGTGACCCTTGGATTGGGCAGTTCTTTTAATAGTCAGTACATTGTTTAACTGGTTGGTAAGAGAAGTTTAATCAGATATTGAAATATTAAAAAAAATGTGACCCTTGGATTCGGCAGTTCTTTTAATTAGTCAGTACATTGTTATTCTGGTTGGTAAGAGAAGTTTAATCAGATATTTAATTATTTCAAAAAATGTGACTCTTGGATTGGACAGTTCTTTTAATAGTTAGTACAGTACTTTTATTTGCAGATCTAATTTCAAAGCAGTTTTTGACCAATCAAATTCTTCCTTACTAGTTTATCACAAACAACCTATCCACCTCTAAAAGGTCATATTTTACAATATAGCATGTATCATCTTCTGTGTGTCCAAATTGTTAAAACTGTAAATCATATTGTGGGTATCTTTGCAAAAAAAAAAAATGTTTTTGAAAACATTTTGCTATCGGGACTTACATTCATGAGCAGAATTGTTGTTAAACAAGCTCACTGATTCTGTTTACAGCTGCAGCTCTCGGGCGACCAACTAGAGAATCCTCTCCTCAGTCGAGTCACAGCAGAATATTGTCTGGAAGGGCTCAGTCTGCTGGTAAACAATCACTGGTACGACAACGAAGCATGGAAAATCTTACAAATAATACTAACAATAATGTGAGTATTATATTCGGGGAATTCAAGTGACTGAGATTCTGTTCCCCTGATTTAGAGATCTAATTATATTAGATGAAGGTAATGAAAAAGTAAGCTGGTAGATTAAATATTTTTTTTTAAATCATTCAACTATATTATGATTATGATTATTATTACGCCATTATTTTTATATAGCCCATAATCCACAAGTTCAATGCGCTTTGACAACTTAGCCTTGGTCATTGGTAACTTGTCACACCTACACACCAAAGTGTGCGCAATTCAATCAATCTCTCCTGGGGCACCACAGTGCACCACAACCACGTGTCCCCCGGGGGACTTCCCATAGGGTGCAGCCACAAACCAGACCAGGTGCACGCACTATATTTACAAGTTACCTCGCAAGTCCCCATTTATACACCTGGGTGAAGAGAGGCAATGGAGATAAAGTGCCTTGCCCCAAGGACACAACGCAATGATCTGGCCAGGGTTCGAACCTGTAATCCTTAGATCACCAGTCCACTGCCTTAACCACTTGACCACAACACCCCCCCCCCACCTAGTGGGTCTGTGATGTCATGTGTGGACTTGTTCAAGTCGTTTCTGTGCATGTGAAATAGCATCCGACATCTGATATCTCAGAACGAAAGACAGTTATTTTTTTGGTTCTCTGGATGTGTCGTTTTCCTCGATCTATGTCATATGGAATTTTGAAACATCTTGGTTGTTGTCAATTTTGTAGGTTACAATAATCCTTTAAAAAAGACCCAACAATAATTTCCAGAAGCAACACTTGATTAAACTGAGGAAAGTTAAAAACGTAAACAAAATAGGCAAAAATATATGTTTTAGACTGGATTTTAATGAGTTTTTCAAGCATTTTGTGACAACATGCTTGAAAAAATTGAAAAAAAACCTAAATAAAATCCACTCAAATATATATGTTCAATAACACGAGCCCATGTCATGTCTACGAGAGTAGGAGCCTACGCAGTTCGCTGCTTCTGGCAGCCACACCATCAATGATATTGTCAAGTTTGGCCAAGATCCTTTTTTCCACAGACATCAACATGAACGCCTCAAGATGTTCTTGTGTCATTGTACTTCTTCAATTGGTTTTTGAATCTCTTCAAGGCAGAAAAAGAACTTTCACATGCCACTTATGACACAGGTAGCATTACCAGCAGCTTGTATAAACAAGCTCAATGCTCTTGTAAGCATCGGTGAAAAGGTTCAACTTGAGGAGCACCTTGTAGCAGCAGAGATCGAGGACAGTCTTTACATGACTGATTCCCACAGTTAAAATATATATTTCTACACAGCCCGTCTGTATTCTATTAACTACTGTGAAAATGGGCTGTAAATTTTACCAGGCTCCCCAGCCCATTGGGCCACCGGCCCACCGGGCATTGCCCGTGTGGCCAGTCTGCCACTGGATGTATCCATAATTCAAGGCTTTAAACAAAAGTAATTTTTGATTTCAATAGTCTTTCTTCTGTCTGTGCACAAATGGCTTGTAATTTATAAAGAAGAGACATGATTTTCAAGTTGCCATGGCAATGCCACTCACTTGGCTGTTGCCAGATACATTCATAATAATATTGCAGCAAGTTAAAACACTTCATGTCTTCTCAACTGAACCTACCATTGAGTGCTTGGTTTTCACCTTCTAGTACTGACAATTTGTTCTTCCTTTTTTTTTTGGGGGGGGGGGAATCAACTTTTGAGCAGATGGATGTCTCTTCAATAACCTTAAATATCAGTTGTCTCCCTTCTTGGATATTTGGAATCCATCCTCATATCTGTATCAATCATGTAGGATAATATTGTCTTTTCCTGAAGGGTTTTTCCAATGAGAATGCCTTCCCTGGCCAGCATCGGAGCAGCAAGAATACCGCCAGTCCTCAAAATAAGACGAGATCTTTCTCAGCTAGCATCAAGAATCCAGTCATCACCAGGGACTCGGAGTATCAAGCAACCAAAGGACTTTCAGTTTCTAGTTCTAGAATAGTGAGTGAACGTTATCATTTAACCAAAAGTAATAAAGAAAGTAGTTGTGACCAGTCACTCTGTCTCAAGTCATGTCACCGGTCTATTTTAACTTTCAGTTTCTAGTTCTAGAATAGTGAATGTATGTTATCATTTTACCAAAAGCAATAATAAAAAATAGTTATGACCAGTCGCTCTGGCTCGAGTCATGTCGCCAGTTGATTTTAACTTTCAGCTTCTAGTTCTCCAATAGTGAGTGAACGTTATCATTTTACCAAAAGTAATAGAAAAAATAGTTGTGACCAGTCACTCTGGCTCGAGTCATGTCGCCAGTCGATTTCAACTTTCAGTTTCTAGTTCTAGAATAGTCAGTGAACGTTATCATTTTACCAAAAGTAATAAACAATATAGTTGTGACCAGTCACTCTGGCTCGAGTCATGTCGCCAGTCGATTTCAACTTTCAGTTTCTAGTTCTAGAATAGTCAGTGAACGTTATCATTTTACCAAAAGTAATAAACAATATAGTTGTGACCAGTCACTCTGGCTCGAGTCATGTCACCAGTCGATTTTAACTTTCAGTTTGTAGTTCTAGAATAGTGAGTGAACGTTATCATTTAACCAAAAGTAATAAAGAAAGTAGTTGTGACCAGTCACTCTGTCTCAAGTCATGTCACCGGTCAATTTAACTTTCAGTATGTTCTTAGTTCAGAAACATTAAGCTAACATTATCATTTTAACCAAAAGCAATCAAGACAGTTGATAAAGAGAAAAGTTTTGTCATTACGTACATCGTGGGGACTCACACTATAACATACACTGTTAGCTACATTCCAGACTATGGTCGATGTTTTGATTTGAGTTTTCCGTTGACCCTTCCACAGTTGCCCGCACAGAGACCGTCCTCTGCTAAGGACGTCAGACCCAAACAGCCGATGGGTCGCAAACAGTACGGCATGAAGAACGTTTCCTCCTCTGGGGCACCCAAGTCTGCGTTAGGCAGCTACAGCCAGTCCCACGGTGTCATATCAGCTAGTGGACTCGCAAAGATACAAGCTAAGAGATTTTAATGTATTTCAAATCTATTGTCTTTATGTGTAAATTTATTAGAAAACTCCTTGTGTGGTTTTGCCAAGAATGTGTCTTTGATACTTAGACAAAACATGATATCCTTTGTTCAAACAGGATGAATATCTAGAGAACCCCCCCCCCCCCCCAATTTTTTAGCTTGTCCTCGGGTGAGGAGGAAAGGGCCCTGACATTTGGAAAATGAGATGTGCATGACTCTTTGTGAAAAATTAAAAGTCATAAAGGAGCTACCTGCATTATTTTTGTTATTGCTGTATTAACAATAGGATTTATGTTTACTTAGATCTGTAAACGAAGACTTCATCTGGGGATATTACCCTCATTAAAACAAAGTTAAATGTATTACAATATAGTATAGCATATATATTAAGAGTACAGTACAATAAATGAAAATAGGATACAATATTATGGTATAGTACAATACCATATATATAGTATAGTACAATACATGATAGTATAGTACAATACATGATAGTATAGTACAATACAATATAGTATAGTATAGCACAATCCATTATAGTATAGTACAATACAGTATAGAATAGTACAATACATTATAGTATAGTATAGTACAATCCATTATGGTATAGTACAATACAATATAGTTTAGTACAATACAATATGGTATAGTACAATACATTATAGTATAGTACAATACATTATAGTATAGTACAATATAGTATAGTACAATACAACATAGTATAGTATAGCACAATCCATTATAGTATAGTACAATACAGTATAGAATAGTACAATACATTATAGTATAGTACAATCCATTATAGTATAGTACAATACAATACATTCAAGTATAGTACGGTACATCATGATACAACTTGGTACATTAAAGTATAAGAAATAACAAACAATACATATTTTTACAGTACAGTACAACAAAGTATTCAAAAAATAGAATATAATCTACAGTACATTGTATTAAATAAAATATATAATACAGGACAATACAGTGCAGTACAATGCATTATAGAACAGTACATTAGAATATCATAAAATCCAACGCAGTACAACACAGTACCACTGCAACATGTGAACATGTCTCTGAGGATTAGAACTGCCAAAAGATTACATTTGAACTCTTCCTGCAGTTGAGCTAAAGAACTATACCTGTTCACAGATTCTTATGAACATTCCCTTGAAGCTACTAATTGTTTGAAATGTACACAAAGAGATCTTCAGTGTTATAATTACCAGGGATGTACTCACACTGGGCGGCTGCGCCCAGCAGTTCTGAATGCCGCCCAGCACAAACAGTATTTTAAACATTTCCGCCCAGCACTTTTCTGATGATAATTTAACAAATTTTAACATAACTAAACTCTGGGGGAATACATGGCACAGAGTAGGAAAAATAGCACGCATACTTCCAAAATTTGTCCAGTGGGGAGGGGTGCCCCAACCATGAGATCCCTCTCCGAAGGGTGTGGATCACCCTACCGCACAATCTGCATGGCACTCAAATATTCCTGAGCACATCCCTGAATTACATATATCACATACTATATAATTTCTTTTTTTGTTATTTTTTCAAAGTGAATGAAACATATACAAATATAAAAACAAACCCTATCATCTAACATTCTAATACTGATAGCATTCCATTTTGATTTACCATTTCATTGTCCAAAGACGAAGAATTTATTAACAATTGTGGAGTTAAATATATACAGATATGGTTTTCATAATTTGGAACACATATTATTAAAAGAGTAAGAACAGATGGTTCAAGTTTGTATGAAGGTGGGAACTTGCCCAATGTAATTTTGGATAATTTAAACACATTGTGTGAAATTATATTCAACAATTGATGTTATTGTTTGTGGATCAGTTTTATAATGGGTAACCCTAGTTAGCAAAGTCATATCAATTCAATCACTTTTATAACCAAAAGGGATTAATTTCGAATTGAAGCCTTACATAAGTTTCCAGAGCCTGCCAGAGGAGATCAAGTAAATTATTGTCTTTTTAACATCAACTCTTCTTGGCCAAGCTAGCTTTCTATTAATTCTAAGCATTGATTCTAATGGGTGGGCTGTCTGTTGGCTTGGTCCTCATGGAAGTTTCCTTGGAAGTTGACTGCTGGTTGCAGTTTTGGAAGGGGTTTACTACCTTATAATTATCTCACCTTGACATGAAAATTAACCTTGATATTCCCAGGGGTGGTAGGGGAGGTGGACAGGCACGTAGCCAAGGGGGGGGCAGCCACCACCCCACCTTGAGCATATTTTTAATTTTTTTTTTAAATGTTTTTTTATGATATCGCTAGTAATTTCAAAAGAGAAAATGCTAAGATGCAACTTACAAGGCCTGGGAAGTGCCATTTCCAGCAATCTGGGAGGCATTTTCAGCCAAAATGTTCTTGTACGCTTCGCGCCAATCATGGTGGCGCTACGCTTAGATAGTTTGCAATGCCGTTTCTACGGCTCTGATAGTTTGCCTACATTTTCGCCCCTCCCTTGGCAAATTCTTGGCTACTCGCCTAGAGGTGGAGTACATAGGAATGGAAGGCAGGGGGGGGGGGGAGGTTGGTGCATATTTGACAACTATTGTTTTAGTGTATTAAGTTGTTCCATTCCCAAATGTAAGCAAGTAGGATCGCTAAGATTGCAAAAGTATGTTTTTTTCTTTTCTTTTTTTTCTTTTATTCAATGTATCACCTTGATTTTGACATTTTCTTTTTTGTGTTACCAAAGAATGTGTGTGTTCAGTAAGAAATTTTGATAAAGTCCATGTTTTTTTTTTCGATTTTTTTTCCATTATTTTCCATATGGCATGGTGTGAAATAAATTGTAAGTTAGAATTTTTAATAGACATTTTTGTTTTGTATGTTTCTTTAGTCTGTATATATAGGATGTTTAAATATCCTGCTGATATAATTTAGTTATAGATAGTACATGAAACACTACATATATGCATAATGTAGTGAGGAACACCACAAGCTAGACAGAATTCAGAGGTTGTCACGATGTACACTTTATATTTTCTTAAACTGAATAGTGAGAGGACAGAACTGTTGGTCATCTGTTCAAAATCAACTCAAACCAAATTGAAAATTCCATCGTTTGAGATCGGAGAATGTGTACCAAGCCAGCAAGCTCGCAACTTGGGAGTTGTGTTTGATTTGTCTGTAAGTGCTGCTGTCGATATTGCTAAAGTATGCCAGAGAGCATTCCACAACATCAGGAACATTTCGATGATTCCGAAACAACTGCCACTTTGGTGCAGTCGTGTGTTCGGTCACATCTTGACTATTGCAATGCTCTCCTCAGTGGATTACCTAAACATCTTCTTAATAAGCTTCAACGTGTTAGACTTGTAACAAAAGTAAAAAAAACACCAACATATAACACCTCTTCACTGGCTTAGAATTGTGGACAGAAGCAATCAGTATAAAATTGGTTTAGCCCCAGTTTACCTACAAGAGCTTTTCCAACAGAATACAGACCTAGCAGGGTGCTTCGTTCAACCGTACAACATAGGCTATCTGTTCGCACTTCCACCTATGGGGAACGTTGCTTTGCTAGATCAGCTCCACAGCTCTGGAACAGTCTCCCCTTACATCTGAAAACAATCCAGCATGTGTCAACTTTCCAGAAAGAACTCAGGACATTCTTATCCATGAATGCGTATCCATTTGTTTGATAACTGCTGTGTCCATTTTGGGTACTTTGCTCCTGCAGCGCTTCTTAGCGCTTTTTTTTTGACTGTATAAAAGCGCTTTACGAATTCTTATATTATTATTACACCCGCCCCCCCCCCCACCCCCTCAAATGAGGTATGCTGAATCACAGGGTAATGAACCTAGGTTTATCCTCCATGTGAGGGCCGTATCCTCATGGGTTTCCACTGTCCTCTCTAGGCTTGCTTTAATAGGCCGTTATTGATTGGTCATCGCTCTGTGTGTCTTTATTATTATGAAATACGATTGTGCGACTTGTAACACGAACCATCGAAATACGACTTTGAAATGTTCAACGTTATTGATTTTGAACACAGATAAAGACACGACATAGATAAGAAACATTTAAACATTACTTCAAGTTTATTTTATAGTGTTTACATTTATTTCTTAATTACCAAGTCGTATTAATGTGCGATAGATTATAGGGGTGAAATTTTGAGAAATCCGTAAATCCGTAAAACCAGTAACGAAACCAGAAGGTCAAACTACTAACAATCCACAAACGTTATTAAATAATGTGGAAGTATGATGTGGAAGAGAAAGATAAAAAATTCAGCTATAGTTGAAAAATCCTTCTCACTTGAAGATGATTTTATCTCTTGATCTCAAGATATGGTTGATTGAATGTAACCAATTTTGACTGGCTTAATCCTTGATTCTTCCCTGGAGTGGATCACAATGTAGTCTGTGATGTCATAATGGCAATTTTTCATTTTTTTTTTTCAGAAGCTTTGCTTGTAGCTATTATAAATTTCTTGCTGATTTATCCTTGAAACCTGATACAAATTTTGGAATGCTGACTTGGCCGTTAGTCCTCTGTATTTAGAATTTCATCAAAATGGACCTCACACCACCCTTGAGATGCAGAATATAAAGTTGAAGGAGATACTGCGTTTTTATGAGACGCCAAAACGAGAGGCTATTTACCCGTACTACATGAAAGACACCGTTATTATATTTGACGCTAGAAGTTACAATCTATAAAGGAAAAAATCATGTCACCTGCATGAATGAACCACGTAACAAATCTTACTTGAACTCTCCACCCCCCCCCACCCTTGCCCCTCATCCAACCTTCACAGCCCCTCATCCACATATGTATATGTATATGTATATATATATATATATATATATATATAGATATAGATATATATATAGATATATACATACATACATATATATACATATATATACATATATTTATATACATATATATACATAGATATAGATATATATATAGATATATACATACATATATATATATATATATATATATATATATAGATATATACATACATACATATATATACATATATATACATATATATATATATACATATATATACATAGATATAGATATATATATAGATATATACATACATATATATATATATATATATATATATATATATATATATATAGATGTATATAGATGTATGTATAAAATGTTCCAAGTAGAACACGACAGAGCTCAGGTTCTTGTAATTTATGCCAGGCCGAGAAACTAGCGATAATAGATCATTCTAGCCCTAATCTCTTGAACAAAACAAAAGAAATCCTCGCAAGCTGCAGACATCAACCAAAACATCCCCAAAATAAAGTCAAAACTAAGATGACAGAGAGATATCTTTTTAGTACACCTCCTGACGATTGCTAGTAAGCATGAAACTCTGAGTAGAGGTTTGGTTGCAGAAAAATCAAAATATATATATATATATATATATACATATATATAAAGAATTACATGTATTTAAAATTTAATCCATGAATCGCAGGTAGAATAAAATCACAAGGCCAGCGAAAGTTGTACTGACAAACGGCCGAAACTGAGAATTAGCTCCATTCAGAGGATCAGCTTTATTCCGAGGATCAGCTTTATTCCGAGGATCAGCTTTATTCCGAGGATAAGCTTTATGCCGAGGATCAGATCCATCCCGAGGATCAGCTCCATCCCGAGGATCAGATCCTTTCCGAGGATCAGATCCATTCCGAGGATCTACGATGGTCTCAGTGCCGAACAGTCGTTCTTCAAATTCGCTGAGTTGATCGAAAGTGACACAGTAGTCTGACGGACAAACGCACGTGTTAAGGCTCTCGTAGTTAAATCCGGGACCTTGGAAGTTATCAACATGAGCTAAGGATGGGTTGATAGCTTTCAATTCATCAAGATCGTTGCAGCCGCTGAGAAAGCCAGTGCCACAGGAGGTGACCATGTATCGCACCGAATAATCGTCTTGAACTGGAGAGAAAAAGGGTAACCGTCGGTTAACAGAGGCTTATGAAGTATATGAATGAGATTAACGGGGATGCAGGCTCTTCAAGAATGAATGCTATCAACATTATACAATCACGCAGTCAACAGACGCTGAAGCTTATAAAATGACACACTTACAAATGAAAGGACCCCCCCCCCAACCCCACCATGCACCCGATCACTACGAACCTGACCACAATGAACTAGAACAATAAGACTGGTTGAAAGACAAGAAACGTTAGCAAAAGAGCATTGTAACAAGTTATGAGCTTAGCAATGGTATGTACAGACTTAAGATGGTCACTCCAAAGAGCCTTCTTCCAGATCTTAGGACCTTTGAAACAGATACAACGCTGAATGGAATCCAAACGATTTACAGCAAGGCTGAGTTGTGGTTGTGCATGGTCTAACGTTTGGAAAGGAACGGTTGCAGTTTGACGAATAACTTTATCATAAATATTGAGGATTTTGAGTTTTAACGGAACGTGGATTACTGTGATATATATAAGAGAGTAACTCTTTGTTATGAAAAAAACCTGATGTTTCTGCAGTCGGGAAGGATATAGCAGGTTGCCGGACAGATTTACAGTAAGAAAAGTAAGGTAAGAGAATGGTAGTAGACAGAATGTAGAATTCTTTGTACAATGCTTATATATTTGTAGCCTATGATATAGCCTATATGATTTAGCTTATCTGTGTTGTAACCTATGCACCAACCATGGGAGTATAGCTAGACTTCTTTTTAAGGGGTACCCAATATTTTTCTAGCGGGGGGGGGGGAGGGAGGGAGGGCGGCTGGCATGACCTATTTCTAAATATAAAGAAAATATTTTCTGACCGTTTTTTGGGGGAGGGGGAGGGCCTGACAGATATTTTTGGGGGAAATGCTTGCCACCGCCCCCCCCCCCCCGCCCCCAATGCCGAGGCTACCATTAATGCATTACGGTAGTCGTTATACCATGGACCAGAGAGCCTATCCGCTTGATGAAAGGTGCTTCTCTCTTTGCAGTTTCTTCCATGGGGTTTGCAGAAAATAGGAAGGGGTGTAATTTGTAGACCTACAATCAAAACTCTATAGTCCACTTCTGCTTCATTCCGTTTGGGTAAAAAAATATATACTCACATGAGAATTTCGATGCAATCAAAACACATTTGTCCTGTGTTGGGTGACATTTTTGAGTTGTCGGTTGCAGGTTGTTGAAAGCTATCTGGGTACAATTGTTAGTGTAGCTTGGATTGTGTGCGGTACACTCTTTCTTTATCCAAATATAGCATTCAAGTCCCTGAACTGCCAACAAAAAAAAATAGTAATAATAATAAAAATAATAATAATTTTGATCACCGCTTCCCTTTTTAGTTTCCCGAAAGGAAAAACTAGCTTGTGAGGTGGACCGCGGATTGCAAAGTCGGTAATGAATATAAAGCGATTCGCAAAGTTGGTTATTACTATTACGTTTAGATTCGTCCAAAACGGCAGCATACAGAAACGTTGTACTCAAAGCCGAAGCCAAAGTGAAATTCATCAGGTCACACATCCGGAGCCTATACATGATGAGTTCTCCACTACCGCCCCCGTTCCCTTTCGGAGAGACATTTCATACTGTAGTTTTTATTACCGAGACATGGTGAAAATTGTTTCATCTTCAATTCAACCAATTAACATGATTATTATAGGAATATATATTCCCCAAGATCTGTTGATTTTTTTTTATACAAATATTAAAACCCTGCATAATTATACTCCAGCATGCTATTGGGAATATTTCAAAAGCATTTCAGTAAACATGATTAATATCATCAGTTTTACCTCCAAATATGTTACAAATCCAAATAATGGCCATTAATGTCCAACTTTCTTGAAGAAGCATTTCTACAAGGGCTACCACTCTTACCACCACCAAAAAAAGATCTTGGTTATTTGGTTCAACAAAGCAAATATCAACAGGCCAAAATATTCTGACTGTATATAGTCCTTCCTTCACTGTCCATTTTTTTCATATTTTGTATTGATTCCCAAGAGTGTGGCTCTTATATGTAACCGACCTTTAATGTGCAGCCAATAACGCCCCACCCCCCACCCCCCCAATTAAAACAAAGAATATACAGTATGTATACTCTCAACAACATTTCATATAGTACAATATGGGGAACCAATTATCCAACTAAATTGACACGAATTGTGATCAGTTGCAGCTCCTGAACTTTGGGACAAACTTCCTACTGACGATAAAACAGCCCCATATATATTGTGAAGACTTTTAACAGAGAACTTAAGACTTGTCTGTACCCAAGAGCATTTTGTGTACTCTTAGCGCCACTGAACATTGCATGACTTTGGATATTAGGCACTATATAAATTATTGATTGATTGATTGATTGCTTGATCGATCAGAGACTACCATTGAAAACTGACGCTTAGGCCGATATCCTATTGTATAGTAACTTACCAGGGACTGAAGCCGATATGCAGAGGAGAATAATGTACGTCAGCATTTTATTTAATCTGCGAACAGAACAGACAGAAATTATAATAAATAATAACATGGTAAAGATGAAAAAGTATAGTTTTTGACGCAGTAATTAACAAGCTGTTCAATTATTGAATGTTCTAGGCTGTTTTTAGAATAGCAAAGATATTTTACGGTTCTGTGAACTATAGAAGGTCAATGTGTAGCCATTTGGTGTCCAAGATTTTACATATATATCTTTATATATTCATTTGCCTTGGTCGTTTATTTCCATTTCATTTAACAGAGTCTGTTCAAATGATCTCTTTCGACATCCGGTCTTAAGGTTCACAAATGATTTCTAGTCGGTTAGCATGTCACGACTAAGACCAAATATCATCACCAAAGAGAACTGCCATTGTTCGATACAGGTATAGCAAAAGGCTTGCGGTGGAATGACGTCGTAGATAATAACCCCTCAGTGTCAACGTGTAAATTGTGTAAACAAGAGTACAACGACACAGGATTCGGTATTTGAGCAGGTTTCCAATAACATATTTTCGTACTTTTTGGAATAATATCTTTCTTTCTTTCTTTTAAAAAAAGCAACTTCTCAAAGGAACCAACATTTCTTCCAATCCTTTGTATAGATGATTGAATTTGTTTCAAAACAAATAAATGATAACAATCAACCGCAAAGTAGAAGGTTAAAAACACTCCCGTTACAAAGAAGTTTCATGCTGAAAGCAGTCAATGATGCGTTTCCAGATTTACTGTGATTTTTTTGGCTAATAGTCCCTACCATTGTCTGCAAGCATTTTTTGCATTTATCGTGCTCAATAAGCACAACGTATTTTGTTTAAATAACTTATTTATACAGCGCATTATACCGAGGGTCTCAATGCAACTAATTGTAACGTTGCTGTCCCGTGTAGAGATAGCAAAGTTTGTAGTATAGGCTCTCATGTGTGTGCACTCTCAAATATCACAACGTGTATTGTTGGCCACAGTGGACAAAATTCAGAAATTATGACGACATATCAGGAGGCAGGACTTTTTTATGTCTACATAAAATTGAATTGATGTGGACATAAATTCAAATTAATGCTGGCATATATTAAAATAATGCTGGCACCGTACCGTCAGCTGCGTACTGATAATGCAGTTGGCACCTTCCTGTTTCAATCTGTTTCAATCTGTGTGAATATTAATGTACATTTAAAGAGTTGTGTCTGTATTGCATGTATATGGGCTACCACATTATGTCAAAATATTCTTGCTATGAGTTGCACTTCTCTTTATATAGTAAGTACACCTTGTAAAGGGTTTCAGTGCAAACACATGAATTTATTTGTAATCTAAGATAATACATATAATATTAATGTCCCCACGCTTCCATAGGCATGAGTTGTATAATTTGCATTTATGATTTTCAATATGCACATTATAAACCTATCACTATAGGATATCCGTTGCGCACAAGCCAATGTTTTTGTCAGGGGTCATTATAACTAAGTATTGTGCGTTCCTGTATAGAGGTAATTTAAAGTGGCGTGTTTTCATGGAGGAACGTGGTATGGGGACGCAAGTTTTTTTTCTGAGCGGACGCAAACAATTTTTAAGATGTTGTATCCCGTCGCTGGCGCAACTCTTAAAATCCCGGTAACAATACTGAGAATAATACTTGGTAGTAATATAAGATTTTTCTATTTGTACAGCTTTCTGCTGATTTCTCAAGTCTTGCTAATGTAAACCTGTGAAACTACATTCTTTTCTTTCCTTGATCAACATCTGGACAGAATGTTAGACAAGTTTGCTAAAAAAAATCTAAGGTTTCAATGCACACAGAATGCAAGCAAGCTGCAGAATGTTCAGGTTGGTTGTGCATGATAAATTAATGGGAGTTTTATCATTTCAATTTGTATATGATGGCAGCCAATAAATATATGTTTGAACAAGAGTGGATAGAGGGTGTGGGTCGAACCTTTTTTTAATAGCACTCAGAAATTCAAAAGAACATGTCCTAGCTGTTAGATCTAGTTATAGTTTCAGTTTCCGTTCCATCATTCCAGTATAAATAGCATAAAATACAATTATGTTTAATAAGAGAGAATAAAACGTAAGATAGATAAATTCCATAAAAGCGATTAAAGGCAAATTAAGAGTTAGTAAATAAAGCAAGAGTTTTCAAAATGTTAGTTAACTGAAAATAATAAGGAAATATCAATAAACATATATTAAATCAAATCATTTAAGATACCATTTTGAATAAAAAAAGATGTTCTGCATAGAAATGAATTTGTGATAATTTTAACCCAATATTATGTTGGTGCTATTGCACGATGTCATAGAAGTACGATGCTTCCATCGGTTTGAGTGCATGCGGGTGCGTGCGTGCGTGCGCGCGTGTGTGCGTGTTTGTATGTGTGTTTGTGTGTATGTGTGTTTGCATACGTGTGTATGTAAATTTGTGTGGACGCTCGCATACTCGTACTTCAAGTCCGCGTGCGTCTTTAAGAATAATCCTTCTGTCGTGGTTTCTTAATAAATGTAATGTGAACGGTCGCGGACTTATGGTGACCTGAGATTTCCGACTAAGTTATAATATCCGCTCTATCCAGTTGTAATTTGGCGGGTATTTTTGAACGTGCAGTAGGCGTGAGGTATACCTACGTTGTGTTTGTTCAACTTCAGGCCGGGCCTTTCTTAACAGAAACACTACCTAACGACGCTATACGTAAACACATTTTATTTTTCTTCGCACCGATTCGACCAACACTGCATAAAACTGTCACCGTTAAGTTCGTGAGACTAGAACAAACTGAATGACAGTCCACTTAAATCTAATAAACTATAATTCCAAACTCACAGGTTTTTGAAGAGGCCAAAACACGGTAATTTATGATTACTTCGAAACGGATGATTTTGGACTCGGTTGCTATACGGCAGTTACTAAAAGGCTAGAACCCTTACGTATGGCCTAGCATATAATGACGTTACATTAGCCTACGCATATACCTTCCTAGGTGTTAAGACCTAATATTAAATGCCTTCGATGTTGGATTAGCCTCAAATACGACATCAGCAGTAAAACAGTGACTAGCAAGATCGTTCGCTCATCCATTTGAAATGTTTGTAAGAAATTTGAATCTGGGTTAACGTGTAATGAATAAAGTAAAACGGATTGGTGTGAAATTTGAATACAGTATATACTGTTTACGTTTATGCGCAGTGGTGTATGCAGTAGAACCTACCAAAATAGTACAGCACTATGGCGGGCAATCAGTCTCAAATTGTGGGGAATCGACTTATACCGATTTAAATCGACATGTACCAATTTCCTTCGACTTATACTAGTTTCCAGCAGCTTAAATTGACTTCTACCGATTTAAATCGACATATATCAGTTTAATTCTTCATATAATCGATCTAAATCGACATATACCAGTTTAATTCGACATATCATCGATTTAAATCGACATATACAATTTAAATCGATGATAAGTAAAATAAATCGGTATATGTCAATTTAAATCGACATATACCAGTTTAAATCGATGATATGTCGAATTAAATCGGTATATGTCAATTTAAATCGACATATACCAGTTTAAATCGATGATATGTCGAATTAAATCGGTATATGTCAATTTAAATCGACATATACCAATTTAATTCGACTTATACCAGTTTAAATCGTCATATTTAAATCGACATATACCAATTTCAAACGATGATATGTAAAATAAATCGGTATATGTCAATTTAAATCGACATCTATAGAGTTTAAATCGATGATATGTCGAATTAATTCGGTAGAAGTCAATTTCCTTGGACTTATACCAGTTTCTAGCAACTCAAATTGACATATACTTATTTAAATCGACATATCATCGATATAGCTCATTAACATATTCCAAATTCCGATTTTGGTGATGATTGACATGTGAAGATACATCACGTGCAGTCACCTGACAAGGCGGACGAATAATTAAATAGTTCCAAATTTACCAAGCTAGCAAGGGTGTTCATCATGATTATGTCAGTGGTAATCAGGGGCGTATCCAGGATTTTTTAACCCGGGGGGGGGGCGAATTACTATCTAAGCGGAGCGCCACCATCGGTTGGCGCGCAGCGTACAAGATAATTTCTGGTTTTGATACCCCCCAGATAACCGGAAATGGCACTTCTCGGGCTTGAAATGACCAACCAGATGTACACTTCTGCCTGAAAACCAAGAATTTCCCAATATTTTTTTTTCCATCCATAACCTTTTTGAAGATGTCACCAGTCACACATCATGTTCGACCTCACCGCATCTCCTGTGGATCATTGCTTTTTGTAGGTGATTAGAAATAAGTAACTATTATCTGTTTATTGTGTAATGCTCCACCCGGGGGTAATGATGAGCCTGGCGGGCTCCTGGCCCAAAGGGGCCCCTATCAGGAGGTCTAAGCAAGGGCGTCCTCAGAAATGTTTACGAGGGGGGGGGGGGGGTCAGTAGGTCATAAATGTGTAACACACTACTTGATACTATCTAAGCGGAGCGCCACCATCGGTTGGCGCGGAGCGCACGAAAATACTCCTAGAACGTCGAAAAAGACATTTCCGTTCAAGTTGCATTTACACATCGGTTATTTTGAGATCTCATGTCTTAGGATTGCGACTTTCATTAATTTCAGTAATGCATTATGGGCCGTATGCAATGAACATAACTAGAGAACTGTCGGTTGGGGGAAATCATTGAAATGTCAAATGCTTAACTTTTTTTTTTGAATTTGTGATTTTCCAGGGGGAGTGGGCAAGTGCCCCCCCCCCCCTCCTACTGTATGGAGTATAATGGAGACAACTGTACAAATACAGTAATCAAACCTTAGCATAAACCTAATTTCGGCTGAAACTTTGTCTTCATCTAAGTCTAATTTCCCGTGCTTTTTTACTTACCAGATACACCGAAGGCATCTTTATTCTTACCTTTTATATTATATTTATATGCAAGCCCTGCCTTCTTTTCAAATGAACGCAGTTTCAAGTCTGTTGGGTGGTGGGTTATTGGTTTAGAATTTTTCAAAAAATCATATGTCCCGATGTTGTACTCAGAACAACTTAGGCTGGAATCGGGTTTTAAATAATATACTTCGTTTTCGATTATAATAATAAATAACATAACTAGCTCGACACAGACATTAATACCCAATGAGCCCATGATCATGATGTGTGTATTCCGTATCACGTGAAAATATGTATATTGTCTTGTTCAGTCTTTGCATGAGTTATTCTTTCCCAGTAAAGCCGGCCCTCCCTATCCAAAAAGGTATACCATTTTTCTGTGCATCAGTATAGCCGGAGCCCCCTTTTGGTCGGGGCCACCTGGTTAGCACGGTCTGAGCCCATAGGAGTTACGCTACTTTGACCCAAATTCTTTTCATTTCGAAAGACGCACAGTTTCAAGTTCATTACACACTGAAGGCTTCGATTCTCTATCTGCCTTCAGTTAAGGGAAGATCTTGGGATTTTCATCCCTATCGGCGCTACGGATATTGCTAGATATCCATACAGTACAGTGCCCTTGGGATTTCTTGGATTTTTCGGGGCCTGATCTTGGGAAATTGCAAGTCGGAAGTGGTCATACTCCATGTAGGTCATTGCACGACCTCTAGACGTCACTAAAACACAACCCGATCACTTGTTATCGATGAAGCGGTGTGTTGTCGGATTTTGTCAAGGTCTTGGTACTACGGGCGAAGGTCATTAATTAATTTTCGTAACTCATCGGGAAGCGATTAGAGGGGTGGGCGTATGTTTGTGGGCGCGCGTTTTCATGCAGATGGGAACAATCTCAAGAAGTGATGAGTTCGTCATGTTCCCCGACGACTCGGTCGAGTTCGAGACCAGCCACAGTTGGTTTCATAGCACAATTGTACAATTTAAGGCGTCCATACACACACACTCGTTATCATATGTAGTACCGGTATATATATATATAGATATCTACATTAGTGAGAGAGGAAAATGGAAACGTCAAAAATGGAGTTGGTCGGTGTAAGGGGAAGGGTGAGGCGCACACCCCCCCCCCCCCCGTAATCCTCGATTCGTCACTGGCTACCATGTGTATATAGTAGTGATCAGCGCTGTATTTATGACTGTTCCTCTTCTCTTCCCGGTGTCTTGGCGTTTATCTTCTACTCCCTCCTTTTCTCCCTTTTCTCTCTTTCTTCTTTCTTCTTTTCCCTTCCTTCCTCTCCTTCCTCCTCTTTTTTCTCCCTATTTTTTCCTTTTTTTCTTCTCTTTTTTCTCTCCTCTTTTTCTTACCAGGGGGGCGCGCCCCCAAGGCCCCCCTGGAAACGCGCCTGGTTATTTTGAACTTTTTTAGATTTCATTATGGAAGCACCACCCAGTCCCTTATTGATTCACACAGCAACATAACGCGCTTTATAAGGCTTTTGGTGTTGCCGTTTGAGGTTCTGCGATTGTGCGTTGTAATGACTAGACTAGTTTTGGTGCCTGTATGTGACATTGGCTTATAAACTTGCACGGTAACTCTAAAATTTCATGGTCAGGATTAAATTCATTTAATTTTACGTCAATGTCTAAAAAAGGTCGTAGACACGATAACTCAAAACGTCACAGGCCTAATTTGTATGCAGAAAGTTTTGAGATACTAATTGATCTAAAAATATCACTCTAGCCCTTTTCTCCCCCCCCCCCCCATTAACAAAATTTGTGTCTTATATAGCTATATGCATATATTGGATCAGAGTTGCTAAAAGCAGAGACAGTCAACCGCCAAGTAAACAAAGCCATTATAACGCTTTGGGCATGATACGATATTTCTATAAGTTACAAGGCGCTCCATCGAGAAAGAACTTTAACTGTAGTCTATATACACAGAGGCTACACAGTATGGAAGCATTGGCAATAAAGAAAGTGATAGTTTAATTAACAATACATGCAACTATAACAAATTTATAAATCTTACCGATATATCAGCGAATAGCTTGGCAAATTTGTCTTTCGACGAAAATGAGCGCTGGTGTATTTATTACCGTAATGAAACCATGACCAGTATATATATATTCCAGACTAACACGTACTGCGCAACTGCGGTGACTGGAATTGATTCTTCGAAAAAACGGGAATGTGTTTGACCTGGGTAAGGAGAATTCAAGGTGCCATAATATACACATATATACACACACATATATGCATGCATATGATGTTATTGTTCGTGGATCAGTTTTATAATGTTTAACCCTAGTTAGCAAAGTCATATCAATTGAATCACTTTTATAACCAAAAGGGATTAATTAATTTCTAATCGAAGCCTTACATCAGTTTCCAGAGCCTGCCGAAGGAGATCAAGTAACTTATGGTCTCATTAACATCAACTCTTTTTGGCCAAGCTAGCTTTCTATTTATTCTAAGCATTGATTCTAATGGGTAGGCTGTCTGTTGGCTTGGTCCTCATGGAAGTTTCCTTGGAAGTTCCATGGAAGTTCCTTGGTGGTCGGCCAAAAATTCTATTGACTGCTGGTTGCAGTTTTCGAAGGGGTTTACTACCTTATAATTATCTCACCTTGACATGAAAATTAACCTTGATATTCCCGGGGTGGTAGGGGAGGTGGACAGGCGTAGCCAGGGGGGGGGGTGGCGAAGGGGGCAGCCGCCCCCCTTGAGCATATTTTTTTTAAGGTTTTTATGATATCGCTAGTATTTTCAAAAGAGAAAATGCTAAGATGCAACTAACAAGGCCTGGGAAGTGCCAATTCCAGCAATCTGGGAGGCATTTTCAGCCAAAATGTTCTTGTACGCTTCGCGCCAACTCATGGTACGCTTCGCGCCAACTCATGGTGGCGCTATGCTTAGATAGTTTGCAATGCCATTTCTACGGCTCTGATAGTTTGCCTACAGTTTCGCCCCTCCCTTGGCAAATTCCTGGCTACGCGCCTGGCAATGGAGTACATAGGGATGGAAGTGGGGGTGGGGGGTGGGGGAGGTTGGTGCATATTTGTCAACTATTGTTTTAGTGTATTAAGTTGTTCCATTCCCAAATGTAAGCAAGTAGGATCGCTAAGATTGCAAAAGTATGTTTTTTATTTTTTTTATATTTTTTTTTTTTATTCAGTGTATCACCCTGATTTTGACATTTTCTTTTTTGTGTTACCAAAGAATGTGTGTGTTCAGTAAGAAATTTTGATAAAGTCCATGTTTTTTTCATTATTTTCCAGATGGCATGGTGTGAAATAAATTGTAAGTTAGAATTTTTAATAGACATTTTTGTTTTGTATGTTTCTTTAGTCTGTATATATAGAATGTTTAAAATAACGTGCTGATATAATTTAGTTATAGATAATATATGAAACACTACATACATGCATAATGTAGTGAGGAACACCACAAACTAGTCAGAATCCAGGGGTTGTCACAATGTACACTTTAAATTTTCTTAAACTGAATAGTGAGAGGACAGAACTGTTGGTCATCTGTTCAAAATCAACTCAAGCCAAGTTGTTTATTCCATCGTTTGAGATCGGAGAATGTGTAATCGAACCAAGTCAGCAAGCTCGCAACTTGGGAGTTGTGTTTGATTCTTCTTTAAGTGCTGACGTCCGTCCATATTGTTAAAGTATGCCAGAGAGCATTCCACAACATTAGGAACATTTCGATAATTCCAAAACAACTGCCACTTTGGGTGCTGTCGTGTGTTCTGTCACATCTTGACTATTGCAATGCTCTCAGTGGATTACCTAAACATCTTCTTAATAAGCTTCAACGTGTTCAGAACTGTGCTGCTAGAAAAAGTAAAAAACACCAACATATAACACCAATTCTTAAAGAGCTTCACTGGCTTAGAATTGCGGACAGAAGGAATTATAAAATTGGTTTAGCCCCAGTTTACCTACAAGAGCTTCTCCAAGAATACAGACCTAGCAGGGTGCTCTCGTTCAAGCGTACAACATATGCTATACGTTCCTACTGTTCGCACTTCCATCTATGGGGAACGTTGCTTTGCTAGATCAGCTCCACAGCTCTGGAACAGTCTCCCCTTACATCTGAAAACAATCCAGCATGTGTCAACTTTCCAGAAAGAACTCAAGACGTTCTTATTCATGAATACGTATCCATTTGTTTGATAATTACTGTTGTGTCCATTTTGGGTACTTTGCTCCTGCAGTGCTTCTGAGCACTTTTTTTAACTGTATAAAAGCGCTTTACAAATTCTTATATTATTATTATTAGACCCCGCACCCCCCCCCCCCTCAAATGGGGTATGCTGAATCACGGGGTAAGAGGGTGACGGTGTCACAGTATGTTAGCACCAATCAAAATATATCTTAAAGAAGGTTTGGGGTTTCAGCCAATCGCTGTCAAGCACCCCAAATCAAGATGTCTGCGCCCATAGATGTAAACAAAGTGCAAAGCGTATACGAGAAGAATGGCGACTTCCAGCCCGACTTCAAGCCACTGATCTGTACAGATCAGTGCTTCAAGCGTGTATAGTCAAGGTGAAGGAGCATAGAAATAGAGAAATGGCGAGCGGTCGATTCGGGCGCTTTGGAAGTGATGGAGAAGTCCGAATTTCGATATAGCCTACCTATAACTAGTAGTAGTAGGCATAGTATTAACTACTGTAGTTACTACTAGTACTAGCCTACTACTACTAGGCGTAACTGTATTTTAGGAATGTAACTGTGTTAGCCTTACTTAGGCCTGCAAACTGTACTGCCAGTGTCATGCACGGCAATTCACTCTGGTATTTTAATAATTATTAGTACCCTAGGGCCTAGGATCAATACTTAGCTTTGTACTGGTGGATCCAAGGGGAGGGGTGTCGTGCTTTCCCAATGGCGATTCACAATATGTCTAATGCCCCATTGTTTGTCCTTTGTACACTGTATAACAATGTGCAGCGTATTGTCTGCAATTTTGAAAAATATAATATTATTACCAAGTACTCCACATGTTCTTCAGCACTAGGCTATACTGTACGTATTTCGTGGACTTTTGTGGATGAAATTGGAAGCCCTCAGTTTGTAATGACTTTGTAAACTGCAGTGATTGAGATCCTTGTTTGGACAAGGTGTTGAGCTATTTTAATAAAATTGTGACAGGTGATCAGCATGAGATCCAAGAGAACTTGATATGTCATTCAAAAGCATGACTATACAGTCTGGCCTTGATTTCAAAAGATGGTTTACTGACAACACACCCTGGCAGAAGATGTCAATGATCGTTAACATGCTGATAAAAAAGATAGTGCTAGCAGTATAGAAGCACAACCAAAAAACATTGGAAAGGAAAGTTAAGCTGCACTCAAAGACACAAAATATTTTGCATGGTTCCATGACTGGTCTATGGAAGTTGCCATCATGGTATTGTATGAACGGAGACTCTGGAGCAAAATGTTGTTATTCCATATTTAATGGAGTGGCACCTGGTTAATGGAGATCAAGCACAGTGTATGTAAAATACTGGTGTAAGTCTGAGCAACTGGATATTCGAAAGACTCCCCCATATTGGAATGTTACTTTTAGCTCGAACAAGCTATGCCACTTGAACTCTTGTGACTCAGAATCTTCACTCTGTCAATCTATCTAGCTGTTATCCATCTGTTATTCATCTTTCTATAGTACCTTTTTGAAGTAACTACTGAATGGGTGGTGTGAAAGCCCCTCATAGCACTGGGACTGTATGACAGCCTTTGGCTTAGCCATCCTTTACCAACTTTAAACCGTGCAGTCTTGTGTTTGAGCAAGTGGGATTGCTTGACAAAAGATTGAACTATTAAGTTTATGTAGACAGCTCAAAATTGGCAAAATACAATTAGCTTCCTACTCGTATTAACATGTAATAGATCAAGGTGGTAAGTTTGTTCACCATACATGTATCTGTGCTAGCAGCCTAGGAGTCATCATTTACAGTTTGTATTTAGGAATTCTATAAAAATTATGTCTATTTCTTTCAGGTTGACACACGATGTGGTCGAGTACTTATTTATGAATCAAGTAGAGCCTTGTTTACAGGAAATCTGCAGCATATCATACAACATGCCAGTTTCAGGGTTTGCAAAGCAATCAATATTTTGGTATATGACCAGTTTACAGCACCTGGTAACTTATCAGTAGTATTAAAAAAGCTATATAAATTTAGGGTTACAATTTCACAACTTGAGTGTGGTATTACATTTATCTATGGTTGTTTAAGTGCTCTGGAAACCCTTTTTGTGATGGATTTTTGTGAAAGTTGGATGCAATTTCCTCTGCAATGTCACAATTGCAACCACAAGCATTCCTCTGGCAACTAGAAATGTTCATCCTCTCAGTTTAGTCACTGAGCCGGTGTTCGTTCAATCATCTGTTGGCAAAATTTTCAGACATTGAATGAGAAGAAATTCAATAATTTCACCTATGGCAGTTTGCAAAACTTTTGCCAAAAGTGGGCAAAACTGGCAAATACTCTACACAAAATACAAGACATCACACTCATATTTTCATGCATATTGTGTTGAAACTTTTTATCTTTTCATTCTATTTATGTCAAGAGACATGCTGAAGGGCATAAGAAGCCTCATAGAGAAAGGTTCATGAGTGCAGTAGTAGCAGAAAGAAATGACAGTAATCACATAGAGACTGATTTGGCTGGACATAACTGAAAATTATATGTTCTACTAGTTTTATCAATTTTTATGTCTTTCACCAGCCATGATTGCTAATAATGAAGGCATACTGTGCATACCTGAAAAGGCAATGGGTTGGGAGGAGGCATATTTCTTGGTTTTGCAGGTTTATGTGTATGTAGTTGTTTAAAGCTGCAGTATGGTATAATGCAGTTGAACCTCATATTGTGATAAGTTAAATACTGTCCCTGGATACAGTTAGTATTTTACCTTTGCAGACATTCTTAGATGTTTACTCATTTAGGTACTGTAAAACTTCATAGGATCAAGCAAATGATCCAAATAACTATGACTGATCACAATTCAAGTCAATTGAGAAAGCACTGTATGCAAGCAGAATAACAATTAGAATGGTTGTTCAGTGATGATAAAAAAAAGGGGGTGTGGCAGAAAAGGTTTGTAGGAATTTTTTCTCAAGTTGCTATCATAATTATCATATTTCTGCCACCTAATCATACAGTTAATCAAGAAGAATTTTATACTAGTGACTAATAATTAGTAAACAATGTTAAAATAAATAACAATTCTCAACATTAAAACGCTATAGAAATATGCCCTTTGCAAATCACAGGTGATATATGTTCTGTTCCTTTATTGACAGATCTATTTAGTCTAAAAAGGTTCTTTTCACTGTGAAAAGGTATTTTTTGTGGCATGAAATAGTTATCCTTCAGCAGGGTTCATATTATGTTATTTTCTGAACATTGCAGTAAATGAACCCACCCATTGTATGTTAAGCATTCTGTGGTTTCAGTCAGTCTTTTCAGTCAATTAAAATTTCCTTGCTGTCAAGGTAGTATGCAATTACCTCTTTGTTTAATTAACAAGACATATCATGTTGCATTGTGCCTGGATCAAAAACAACAGTTAACTTAAATTTATGTGCATTTTGTGTACGGCATTTTGTAGTTTTGGTTCCTTGCTGAAAGCAAAGGAACCTTTGTAATCAGGTCGGTGTGTGTGTGTGTGTGTATATGTGTATGTGTGTGACACTTAAGTTTTTATGCACGATAACTCAACAAGGGCTATGATTGATCAATGCTATATTTGGTGGGTGGGTGGGTGGTCCATAATTTGTTGATAAAAATATTGATTTTGGTGCTCATATCATGAATATTAATGAGGTCACAGGGTTAAACCTACAGTAGACAACCATAAGTCACAGTCCCATCAAAAGTGAGTGTGTTATTGATAGGTAGCTTACACATGGTGATGTGTGTTACAATTGATAACGCGTGTATTTATGAGGAGGTGTGGCTTTGTAAGGCAATTATTGATCTTTCTTCATAATTACATAATTGGAGTGTTCCCTGTTAATCAATGAGCAGCAGCAGGAACCATGAAATGTTTTCATTCTGGTTGACAGTACCTTGCTATGCCAAATGTGTCTTGGAAATACCATAGCTGGTTGTGTTTCATATGTAAATTAGTATGTGTGCTTTGTGCTTGCTTATTTCTACTTACGATCTAGTTGCTGGAAAAAAGCAGTGATTTGTTTTGTTATTCAAGTGATATCAAAGCATATTTGTGGTGAATAAAGGCAATACTTTAATCTGGTGACATTGCAACAAGAGGACTGTACTTGGTGATTTCAATAAACTCAAGTCTCAATTGATAATGGCATTTGGTTGTTTATTTCATTAACTATTATTGACAGATGGATAAAAATCCACATTCTTGACATTTTTATTGACTGAAATCTTGTCAAGGTGCTCTCTAGCATAAAATAATTTAAAATTATTAGATGAACCCAATTGCCTGTGATGCTACATCATTTGATGTTGTGACAACTATCTCACATGCAACCAGCCTTCACACTAACTCCGTCAGCATGTCTACAGCACATACTGAGCAGAACATTTTGGGTGTGTCTCCCCTGGGGATACTGAGCAGAACATTTTGTGTGTGTCTCACCTGCCCCCCCCCCCACCTATCTGTCATACCCTCACACTGGATGTGAATGACTTTGCAAGTGTGAGGGTCCATTGTTTAATGTTACCACAAAAGACATGACTCTCTAGGGAGGCTGATTTATTTATAACATTTCCACTTTGCCCCCTCCCCCATACCCAAGTGTTTTCGTAGGGAAAACTCGGAAAGTTGCACCTACAACAGCACTCCTATAATGCTAACAACAGCCCGATCATTTAAGTTTGGAAAAGGCAATGGTCAGGCAAAACTCTTCTTCGCACCAACATCATGCAGTATACTACTGCCAAGGGGAGTGGGGGGGGGGGGATCAATAACCTCTCATAGGTTGGTCTGATAGGATGAAGAATCTCAACACTTTAAGGCTTATAGCTTTGAAATATGACAGGCTATGTATCTTACATTAATGTAAACAAAAAGGTATACATGGCTCTGAATGTAAGTAGAACATAAATTAGCTCTAAATTTAAGCTAACAAGAGCGCCCTCTACTAATATTTATTTGTTCCTTGGCCACATTTGCATGCCATTTTAATCACGGGACATTTTAAATCGGGCAAGACTATAAACAATAGTGAGTCCCATCTGTGGTCAACGTGGCCTCCCACTGTGGCGTAGCCAACATTCAATTGTTAGGGGGCAAGATTTTTCTTAAGAGGGCTTGATGGTAGGAATTACCAAGAAATATATGTATTAACGGGCACCTCGTCTGCACAAATACACATCTAATGGTTCAGTGGAACATGACACACTTTCACTTAATTTACCTCTATAGCGGAGACAGTCGTCTTGGTTTCTGCATAATTCCGCACAATATGAAAAGGATACAGTGAATAAATTTGCTACTCTAATTCACAACATGCCCAGATTCCCACAGAAACAAGTTTCACTAGGCCTATTCTCCACAAGTGGCATCATTGGTCGCTGAAAATAAACATGGGTTGCTAGCGTTAGTTTGTAACGGTTATACAACTGGCCAAATTATTGGCGCTTATTCTGTAGGACGATATTGATCAACGATCTCCGTATGTGGGTATGATGAAGGCCCAAAATGTATAACATTTCGGTTTGATTACCAAGTTCTGACCTTACATGAAGTATGAACATGAGCCCTGAGGTATGAATACTTGTGATCAGAACTCGAAGAAATGTTAAAAAAAGTATAATTTTGAATACATCACTGGATCTCATTTGGGGGGGGGGGGGGGGGGGCAAGACTGTAGCACAAAGCAAATTTGAAGAAGAAAAAAAACCTGGCTCCCTCTGGCTACGCCACTGGCCTCCCCTAGCTGTATAGACTCGGAATGATATCATAATTATCTACCCTTTCATTCTCCTCTCAATCCCTACAATAATGCATTTGATCGTCCTGATCATTGCATCATAGGACCCAGCGAGTCCAATTCTATCACAAACAGTATTTTTATCGATTTTTATGACGTTATATTGTGGAGCGGTATTTTGCGCCAATATAAACTTTGCCCGACTGGCTTGAAATTTTATATTTAAATAATAAAGACAAAGCTCAGTTTTGCAATGTAATATCGATTGCCTCCGACCTCTGGTAATTTTTTTATTATATTTTTTAAATTTTTGTATGTCTTTTTTAACATGCCGCCTTTTATTCAAGTATAAGAAAAGATGTGAAACTTAAGAAGTAAGAGAAAATGTCATGCTGTATATACGCCACAAATTATCATGCCATTGAATGTTGCATTTCCGACTTATTGACGTACACGACTACGTCACATCCGCTTGGAGTTAAAAGACGGGAAAATCGGGATTTAATTGACAAAACGTACCTTTCCAATTAGCTTTCAAGGTAATTATAAGTTTCAAGTTCACAGATCTTTCCAGTGCTGTGGGGTTTGCCTTAGAAAGTATTCTTATGAAGCGCCCTCACATGGAGAGCAACTTCCAATGAGCTTATACATGGATATCACGTGAAAGCATCGGTCTGCCATAATATGCATTCGGAGGTTCAGCTTCCTATAGACCTAATTCATTTAGACACCATAATTAATCAGGCTCATCCTAATGGTAAACCTATAGGGTGTGGGTTAACGCCATAATTGTTTCGAAAATTCTTTTCGAAGTCGAAATCCTTTCCACTGAATGCCGCACATGTAAATTTTAGTTCCAACCAAGATTTTGACTTTCTTAAGACTTTAATATTTTGGACATGCCATTCTCCTGTGATTCTGTGACGTTATCACACTCGTTTGGAAGGTGGGGAAGTTTTCCATAGAAACTATTAGTTCTGCAAGTTTCTTTCGATTTTTAGCCTCAGTTTGAAAATATGGCCAGTTTAGCACTTTAACCTTTAACCTTCTAAACCAGAAATGGTATGAGCATCCGTCTCGAATATGTTTGGGAACTAGTGACCCACTAAGCCATACAATTAGAAGATCGATCGGACCCCCACCCCCTTTAAAGACCCCCCCCCCCACTCTTACGGAATACCTTTGAGAAAACAGGTGTATTGGACTATATATGCTACAAAACATGTGCATTATTGTGTACGTATAGCTGATCATGTGAAGGTTTATTTAGAAGCACTCCTTCCTTCCGCAAATTGTTCTCATCTGTTATTGGTATATTTCGAATCAGCCTGCTGAACTTTGGTCCGGTGGTTAGCTATTCAAACATCTTACATCACTGCTCATTTATTAGCCGTGCTGCTGTGGTATTTTTCTTTATTATTCACTTTTCTTAAAGGATAAGAACATCATTTACAAAAGGGCAATGAGCAGCCTAGTATTGAACAAATAAGAAACCAGAAAGTCAAAGATTTAGTGATTCCTTGCCGGGCCCATAGGAGAAATTTTGTTAGGGCTTTGATTTCAACTAGAGATTTGGATATACCATGTTTGTAGGTTATTCACAGTTTGGGCTGTATTGACCTTCACCAAAACAATAGGGTTATTTAATTGATATGGATCATCGACATACCAAGTACATATCAAAATCTTATTGCTTACTACAAAGATACTGGCCAGAGAGAACCTACAGGCAGGGGCGTAGCGAAGGGGTTTTTGTTGGGGGGGGGGTGTGGAGAATTTGATTTGCCGACGGATCTGGAAGTGGTAACTGAAATGGGGGAGGGGTCTAAGGGTAGGGGGTCTACCCCTCCCCTTTGGAAAATTTTTAGTTTTGAAACGTCCTCAGATGCAATCTGGTGCATATTTTAAGTCAAATCTGATTTGCCAACGGATCTGGAATTGGTGACTGAAATGGGGGAGTGGTCTAAGGGGAGGGGGTGTTCCCCTCCCCTTTGGAAAATTTTTAGTTTGAAACGTCCTTAGATGCAATCTGGTGCATATTTTAAGTCAAATTTGGCACGGAAGAAGCTCCCGTTCTCCTTTTCTCTATTCAGCTTTCCTTCTTTCTTCCCCTTCCGCTCTCTTCACCTTTTCTCCTTTTGCCGACAGACCCAAAATTTGCCGACAGCGACCAAATTATTGGGGGTGTGTGACACCCCCCACACCCCCCCCCCGCTCGCTACGTCCCTGCCTACAGGAACTCAGCAACTTACGCGAAATGCAGCTCGTACACCGGTTTCGTTGCGACAGTTTTGTACGGATGCCTGATCCGGACGACGAAATGATATAAGCTTGTGCATCATGATCGTAATGCAGAAACATGTATGTGATGACAGTATGGTCGATGTTGGGTACCGTAGAATGGGTTTTCTGAAAACTGCTTCTCTTGACCTCAAAGGAAATTTGACACGCATGAAATTCCACAGCGATTTTGTTCTCACCAAAGGCAATCTACGTGCTTTGTTTGTACATTAACGCAATTTCAATTTTAGAGTAATTTCTCACAAGATTTTCAGACTTTCACCTCAGATCTGCTGACCTCACATGACTGTTGACCCGCGTCCAATATAATAGGGATCTCCTACACAATATGGGCCATCTACATACTAAGTATGCAATCCTTCCAAGTTACCCCTTCCTACAAGATATTTTAGTTTGACCTCTGGTGACCTCAAATGACCTTTGACCTCCACCAAAAACAATAGTAGTCTTTTTCCTAATATGGGTTACCCATATGAAGAGTATGAGTTACATACAAGCTTCAATTGTTGAGATATCGTGTTTACAAGAAAGTGTCTCATACACACACAAACACACCCACGCACGCGCGCACACGCACTAACCCACACAATCACCATCGCATTGATTTCTTCAGTCTTTGGCAAGGAATCAAAAGAGGCCTCTTTCTGGATATAATGCCCCAGAGAACTACAGCAACTGAAATACAATGACTCAGACTTTTCTATTTTATTCTTTTTATTTCAAACCAAAAATATAGTATAAATGTAAAAATACACGAGGTACACAAAATATGAATATATAGGGTAAGAGAAAAGATGTGATAAGGAGCTTGAAATAAACTTGATTGAAATGTACTGTAAAAGTCATTACAATCCCAGTTACCTATACCACTCCACCCCCTCCGAAGACTTATAATAGAAATAATGATGATAATGATGATAATGACGATAATAATAGTAACAACAAAATCATAATAAGAATGATGATGATAAAGATAACAATAGTAATCATAGTAACAACAACAACAAAAATAATAATAGCAATAAGAATGATGAGGATGACAATGACGATAATCATAATAAAAGTAATAATAGTAAAAACAACAATAATAATAATAATAACAACAATAAGAATGACGATGAATAATAATAATAAAAGGCATTTATACATTAAGTTGCCCATGGATTGGTGTACCTGAAACTCTCGACCCGCCCACCCTCCCCCACCTCACCCCTCCGCTTTTCTTAATGGATGGGTGTAAGTTATCATGGTTCACTATTTCACTCAACAAATGCTGCAACATGCTTGGACCACAGAAACAATGAGTGCTCCAAACCACCGTACTTCAGATGTTGTCAGCAACTGTTTCCATCGTCGAGGCATCTCAAGTAACACACTTTGCATTGAATTGGTGCCTTCATGAATAAAATGTAGTAAAATAAACGAATAGTTAGGAAGCAATACAATATATTTCGTAGATTTCAGGAAGTTAAGAAAACAAAATTAACAACTGTTCATAACTTTCTGCAGATCATTTCTCATGTTTTTGCTTTGTCGTGGCTCCTGCTTCAAGGTGTCCTTGTTAATACAGGGTATTAAACAAAGTCATTGCCCACGAAACCATGAGTATGATGCATTGAATTCAATGAATTTTTAATTATTTCTAGAAGTATAGAACAAATTAAAACCATAGGATAAACACAATCATTTCACATACTGAAAGGTGCCTTGTACTTACTGCATTGGTCAGGAGAGAAAACCCATAGGTTACCTTCATGTTTAAAGTTAAGCCTCTATTTTTCCATTTCTTCTTTGTTATAAGTGATTTGCTTGTAATCCTATCAAGAATATTGTTTCCCTGAAGACATACTGTGTTTATGCTTCTAATTGGCAACACCTCTCAGTTTTAGTCAGATACCTCCAGCCCCTCAACCTCCACCCTAAAGTACTACAAAGTGCTTACTGGCAGGTGGTGGTTCCCAGTGTCAGCCACTATAGAATAACAATACTTGTTCATACTTTTGGGGGTATTTTGGAACAGAGATTAGTCGAACTTTTGGCTTTAAAGGTAGTCAGTATAGGCCCCAAATTCTAGCATGCTATAACTGCTAGAAGTTTTCAAAAGTACTTTCCTGGAGGTCTTTACTATACAAACTGTTCTCAGAAATTTTAAGGAACACACAAGATGACTAAATGTCCCAGTTAGGAATTTTCCTCAAAGTTTGTAATAAAAAAAAAGTTTAAGAATATTGACCAAAGGTGACCATATTTGAATATCTAGCATAGTTAGCCAATAAAGTACACCTTTAAGAGGAACCCCACCTGGAATTAGTGATTTACTTGAAACACTCTCAATGCATATCTACTTTCTTTACCGGGCCTCTATACTGCACAAAACATTTTACTCATTAACTTTTTCCTTGCAAGAATATAAAGAAATTACAAAAGACCTTTACATAACCACAGGAACAGTGACACCAATTTATGTGTTCATTATGCTGTCCCCAATTCTCCATAGGCTTATGTATGCTGTGTCCACCACTTTCCATTTACCAGTTTCAGTATTAAACACTTCTGGGGTGGTACAGTGCCCTAAAATGGACAAAAACTAGACAGATAATATATGTGATTCAGTGACTAATGCATGTCCTTAATGGAAAACTGGGGAACACAGAATAGCAAATACGAAGGGAGAATTTATGGAGAACACTATACAAGATGAACATTGTTCATGATAACTTTATCTGGGGTGGTTAGGTGCAAAGTTAAGCACAAATGGATTACATACAAGTGAAAATATCGGGGTTTTTTCCAGTCATCTAATGGTGCTTATGAACACATTGGCTTTACAAGAGGTGCTCAAAATCATCCAATGTTAGCTCAGCCATGCCAACATGCTGTAATATTTGCATAGTTCAACAATTTGTTTCACTGATGAGAAATGTATGCCTATGTGTGTAATAAAAATTTCTTTTGTTTAAACATATGGGCCTACACTAGCCTACAGAGCATCCCGGTGGGAAACTTCAGGTCCACTAACTACAGACATTTCCATACACATGGCTTATGGTGGATAACCAGTTTGCTGAAAGCTATTCTTCTCTATAATAGTTATCTGTTCCAGTAGTTCCAAAGTCTGAGATGGCAACATCCAAACACATTTTCTTTAAACAGTTTTTGTTGTTGTTTAATCTGAAGTTAGCTGCCGAGCTAACAACTCATTTTGAGCCTTTCATTGGAACACCAGTGGATGGTCTATAATGAAGTCATGATAACTTTAAAATAACCCCTACTGTTCGCATTTGCTATGTAGAGTGATTGACACTAGAAAGCTAGATTACTGTATCACAAAGAAAATTCCTATGTAGACAATGTGAGGAAATTCAACGAGAGCTTTGCGATTGAAAAATCCTGTAATTCCTTTTGTTACAAGTCTCATGATGGTGCCGAATACTTGACCTTCTTTTTGGAAACTGTATGGCTGTATGATATCTGTTGATGGAATTGAACCATCTGCTGAATGAATTCTGCATCACCAGAACAGATTATATAATGGCCTAACAAGTTCCAAAAAGAAAAAAATCAATTTGGTCTATGTTTCTAGCACCTGGAACTTTAAAACTGAAGTCCAATTTTGGAGTTGAATGTCAAAGAACAAATCATACCTCAATACAATTGCCACACATACTGTAGGGAATGAAACTTTGGAGAACCATCAGCAGATGAATGTATGAATATGATGAATGTGGAGTAAGTCATGGATGTGGAGTAAGTCTCCACTATATGGAAAATACATTGCATTCCACACAGCCCACCTATTTTGAGAAGACTTCATCAGGGGAAGAATAATCTTGTGCAACCTGTAAAAATGTTTTTTTTTGCAGACAATGTTATTAATGGCACAATCAATTTACAACGAATATCATAACATGTACAGGCCTATTGAAGTTCAATGAGTTTACACTGTTGGAGATGTTGCATTTCAATATCTCAATCAGACCTTTGTTTGTCTTCAAATCTATCATATTTCTGAAATATCATGGGGAAGTAGGAATAATATCTTCTTGTTTGAACAAATGTAGGACTGGAGAAGAAACATTATATAGCCTAGACCAGGGTTGTCCAACCTACGGCCCGCGGGCCACAGTCCGACCCGCCTCAAGGCTGCGTCCGGCCCGCCAGAGATTATCTACGGTGCGAAATTTTAGTGAGCAGATATATTGATAACAATTTGAAGCTATATAATCATCATCCGAACCTTCTGCGTCCAAAAAACTGCATACAGGTCAGTTTTTGTGACACTCTCTCAGTGGAGGAGGGGGGAGGGGCGGGCGGTCCGTTCATCAGGACGGAAAATAAATCAGTACCATTAGGGCCTGACTTTAGAATCCGTACCATATGAATGTGAAAGCTTACTTCGAATCGGCAGAATAACAACTCTATAATCAGTGCGCTCTGCTCGCAGTGCTCACATTTTGTTGCCTTGGGCTTCGGGCAAAAAATCGAGCGTAGGCTAGGGTTCATGCGGCCCCCTCCTTCATCATAATCATTCCATGTGGCCCTCCTCTGCAAAAGGTTGGACAACCCTGGCCTAGACCTACCTGCCTGGAAGATCCACATGAATCTTCAACACGTCCCTCATCATGAGTTTGGTTTTCAGATAAATAGGTACAGGTGCCATACGAGCTGTAAACGTTAGGCCTTTGCCTATTTAATTATTAGGGCCTAGCCTACTCCAGTCTCACGTCTCAGTGTGTAACTGACTCATATGGACGAATTGTCAATTTGTCAAGTAACGCAATAACGTTATTTTGTGAAAATCCGACCACTTTTACCTGCTAGTCCTCAGCACAGTCACCGGGCACACATGCATTGCGTTCATATCAAAAATAGGAACTGAAGCCTTCACTTTGGTTGTTCAGCGTAATAAAGTGACGGTAACTAGTATAGGCCTTGGCTATTAGTACGTAATTCCATGTACACTACTGAAACCGGGATCGGCATAAGTTTACACAAGGGCGCAGACATGTTGTTTATCCAGGAAATGCCTGCGATTGGCTGAAACCCTAAATCTTTTCTAAGATCTATTTTGATTGGTGCTAACACTCTGTGACAACGTCGTAGTGGTAATGAACCTAGGTTTATCCTCCATGTGAGGGCCGTATCCTCATGGGTTTCCACTGTCCTCTCTAGGCTTGCTTTAGGCCGTTATTGATTGGTCATCGCTCTGTGTGTCTTTATTATTATGAAATACGATTGTGCGACTTGTAACACGAACCATCGAAATACGACTTTGAAATGTTCAACGTTATTGATTTTGAACACAGATAAAGACACGACATAGATTAGAAACATTTAAACATCACTTCAAGTTTATTTTATAGTGTTCACATTTATTTCTTAATTACCAAGTCGTATTAATGTGCGATAGATTATAGGGGTGAAATTTTGAGAAATCCATAAATCCGTAAAACCAGTTACGAAACCAGAAGGTCAAGCTACTAACAATCCACAAACGTTATTAAATAATGTGGAAGTATGATGTGGAAGAGAAAGATAAAAAATTCAGCTAAAGTTGAAAAATCCTTCTCACTTGAAGATGATCTTATCTCTTGATCTCAAGATATGGTTGATTGAATGTAACCAATTTTGACTGGCTTAATCCTTGATTCTTCCCTGGAGTGGATCACAATGTGGTCTGTGATGTCATAATGGCAATTTTTCATTCTTTTTTTCAGAAGCTTTGCTTGTAGCTATTTTAAATTTCTTGCTGATTTATCCTTGAAACCTGATACTAATTTTGGAATGCTGACTTGGCCGTTAGTCCTCTGTATTTAGAATTTCATTAAAATGGACCTCACACCACCCTTGAGATGCAGAATATAAAGTTGAAGGAGATACTGCGTTTTTATGAGACACCAAAAACGCCAAAATGAGAGGCTATTTACCCGTACGCCACAGAAATCTCTGAAATCCTATGGTACTACATGAAAGACACCGTTATTATATGTGATGCTAGAAGTTACAATCTATATAAAAAAAAAATCATGTCACCTGCATGAATGAACCTAGTAACAAATCTCTCCACCCCCCCCCCCCCACCCTTGCCCCTCATCCACATATTTATATATATATATATATATATATATATATATATATATATCTATATATATATATATATATATATATATAAATGAAAATCGTAATGAGTTGGAAAATCAAGAACAGTGAAAAAACTTTCAGCCTCCACCGGGATTCGAACCACGGGCCTCCCGCTCTGTACGCGGACACCCTAACCACTAGGCTATGGACGCTGATTGTATGTCCAGAGGTTCGAAACCGGTAAGGAAGATCGTAATTCCACTGTAGGCGTTTGTCACCTATATCGAACAATACTAGTTCTGTTTTTGGTGACATATTTTGCCCTACTCTAGAGATCAAACATGATACTCTCCAACTCGAAAATCATTTGTGATTCCTAAAGCCGGATCTCGAAAGAGATACTTTGAACAGACTTTATGTTAATGCAATGGAGGAAAACGACAAAGGCAAATGAATATATATAAATGAAAATCGTAATGAGTTGGAAAATCAAGAACAGTGAAAAAACTTTCAGCCTCCACCGGGATTCGAACCACGGGCCTCCCGCTCTGTACGCGGACACCCTAACCACTAGGCTATGGACGCTGATTGTATGTCCAGAGGTTCGAAACCGGTAAGGAAGATCGTAATTCCACTGTAGGCGTTTGTCACCTATATCGAACAATACTAGTTCTGTTTTTGGTGACATATTTTGCCCTACTCTAGAGATCAAACATGATACTATCCAACTCGAAAATCATTTGTGATTCCTAAAGCCGGATCTCGAAAGAGATACTTTGAACAGACTTAATGTTAATGCATATATATATATATATATATATATATATATATATATATATATATATAAATATAGATATATAGATATATAGATATATTTATATATATATATATATATATATATATATATATATATATATATATATATATATATATATATATATATATATATATATATATATGTATGTATAAAATATTCCAAGTAGAACACGACAGAGCTCAGGTTCTTGTAATTTATGCCAGGCCGAGAAACTAGCGATAATAGATCATTCTAGCCCTAATCTCTTGAACAAAACAAAAGAAATCCTCGCAAGCTGCAGACATCAACCAAAACATCCCCAAAATAAAGTCAAAACTAAGATGAAAGAGAGGTATCTTTTTAGTACACCTCCTGACGATTGCTAGTAAGCATGAAACTCTGAGTAGAGGTTTGGTTGCAGAAAAATCAAAATATATATATATATGTATATATTTATATATCTATATATATACATATATATATATATATATATATATATATATATATATATATATATATATATTTATATATATATATATATATATATATATATATATATATTTATATATATATATATATATATATATATATATATATATATATATATATATATATATATATATATATATACATATATATAAAGAATTACATGTATTTAAAATTTAATCCATGAATCGCAGGTAGTATAAAATCACAAGGCCAGCGAAAGTTGTACTGACAAACGGCCGAAACTGAGAATTAGCTCCATTCCGAGGATCTACGATGGTCTCATTGCCGAACAGTCGTTCTTCAAATTCACTGAGTTGATCGAAAGTGACACAGTAGTCTGACGGACAAACGCACGTGTTAAGGCTCTCGTAGTTAAATCCGGGACCTTGGAAGTTATCAACATGAGCTAAGGATGGGTCGATGGCTTTTAATTCATCACGATCGTTGCAGCCGCTGAGAAAGCCAGTGCCACAGGAGGTGACCATGTATCGCACCGAATAATCGTCTTGAACTGGAGAGAGAAAGTGTAACCGTCGGTTAACTGAGGCTTATGAAGTATATGAATGAGATAACCGGGGATGCAGGCTCTTCAAGAATGAATGCTATCAACATTATACAAACACGCAGTCAACAGACGCTGAAGCTTATAAAATGACACACTTACAAATGAAAGGAACACCCCCCCCCCTCCACCCCATCATGCACCCGATCACTACGAACCTGACCACAATGAACTAGAACAATAAGAGTGGCTGAAAGACAAGAAACGGTAGCAAAAGAGCATTGTAACAAGTTATGAGCTTAGCAATGGTATGTACAGACTTAAGATGGTCACTCCAAAGAGCCTTCTTCCAGATCTTAGGACCTTTGAAACAGATACAAGCCTGAGTGGAATTCAAATGATTTACAGCAATGCTAACAGAGTTGTGGTTGTGCATGGTCTAACGCTTGGAAAGGAACGGTTGCAGTTTGCCGAATAACTATATCATAAATATTGAGGATTTTGAGTTTTAACGGAACGTGGATTACTGTGATATAAAGAGAGTAACTCTTTGTTATGAAAAAAACCTAAAGTTTCTGCAGTCGGGAAGGATATAGTAGGTTGCCGGACAGATTTACAGTAAGAAAAGTAAGGTAAGAGAATGGTAGTAGACAGAATGTAGAATTCTTTGTACAATGCTTATATATTTGTAGCCTATGATATAGCCTATATGATTTAGCTTATCTGTGTTGTAACCTATGCACCAACCATGAGAGTATAGCTAGACTTCTTTTTAAGGGGTACCCAATATTTTTCTAGCGGGGGGGGGGGGGGGGAGGGCGGCTGGCATGACCTATTTCTAAATATAAAGAAAATATTTTCTGACCGTTTTTTGGGGGAGGGGGAGGGCCTGACAGATATTTTTTGGGGAAATGCTTGCCACCGCCCCCCCCCCCCCGCCCCCAATGCCGAGGCTACCATTAATGCAGTACGGTAGTCGTTATACCATGGACCAGAGAGCCTAACCTCTTGATGAAAGGTGCTTCTCTCTTTGCAGTTTATTCCATGGGGTTTGCAGAAAATAGGAAGGGGTGTAATTTGTAGACCTACAATCAAAACTCTATAGTCCACTTCTGCTTCATTCCGTTTGGGTAAAAAAATATATACTTACATGAGAATTTCGATGCAATCAAAACACATTTGTCCTGCAGTGTTGGGTGACATTTTTGAGTTGTCAGTTGCAGGTTGTTGAAAGCTATCTGGTTACAAGTGTTAATGTAGCTTTGATTGTGTGCGGTACACTCTTTCTTTATCCAATGATAGCATTCAAGTCCCTGAACTGCCAACAAAAAAAATAGTAATAATAATAAAAATAATAATAATTTTGATCACCGCTTCCCTTTTTGGTTTCCCGAAAGGAAAAACTAGCTTGTGAGGTGGACCGCGGATTGCAAAGTCGGTAATGAATATAAAGCGATTCGCAAAGTTGGTTATTACTATTACGTTTAGATTCGTCCAAAACGGCAGCATACAGAAACGTTGTACTCAAAGCCGAAGCCAAAGTGAATTCATCAGGTCACACATCCGGAGCCTATACATGATGAGTTCTTCACTACCGCCCCCGTTCCCTTTCGGAGAGACATTTCATACTGTAGTTTTTATTACCGAGACATGGTGAAAATTGTTTCATTTTCAATTCAACTAATTAACATGATTATTATAGGAATATATATTCCCCAAGATCTGTTGATTTTTTTTTATACAAATATTAAAACCCTGCATAATTATACTCCAGCATGCTATTGGGAATATTTCAAAAGCATTTCAGTAAACATGATTAATATCATCAGTTTTACCTCCAAATATGTTACAAATCCAAATAATGGCCATTAATGTCCAACTTTCTTGAAGAAGCATTTCTACAAGGGCTACCACTCTTACCACCACCAAAAAAAGATCTTGGTTATTTGGTTCAACAAAGCAAATATCAACAGGCCAAAATATTCTGACTGTATATAGTCCTTCCTTCACTGTCCATTTTTTTCATATTTTGTATTGATTCCCAAGAGTGTGGCTCTTATATGTAACCGACCTTTAATGGGCAGCCAATAACGCCCCACCCCCACCCCCCCCCAATTAAAACAAAGAATATACAATATGTATACTCTCAACAACATTTCATATAGTACAATATGGGGAACCAATTATCCAACTAAATTGACACGAATTGTGAACAGTTGCAGCTCCTGATGTTTGGAACAAACTTCCTACTGACGATAAAACAGCTCATATATTGTTAAGTCTTTTAACAGAGAACTTATGACTTGTCTGTACCCAAGAGCATTTTGTATACTCTTAGCACCACTGAACATTGCATGACTTTGGATATTAGTCAATATATAAATTATTGATTGATTGATTGATTGCTTGATCGATCAGAGAAACCATTGAAAACTGACGCTTAGGCCGATATCCTACTGTACAGTAACTTACCAGGGAATGAAGCCGATATGCAGAGGAGAATAATGTAGGTCAGCATTTTATTTTATCTGCGAACAGAACAGACAGAAATTATAATAAATAATAACATGGTAAAGATGAAAAAGTATAATTTAGTGTTTCAGATTTGACGCAGTAACAAGCTAGAATGTTCTAGGCTGTTTTAGAATAGCAAAGATATTTTACGGTTCTGTGAACTATAGAAGGTCAATGTGTAGCCATTTTGTGTCCAAGATTTTACATATATATCTTTATATATTCATTTGCCTTGGTTGTTTATTTCCATTTCATTTAACAGAGTCTGTTCAAATGATCTCTTTCGACATCCGGTCTTAAGATTCACAAATGATTTCTAGTCGGTTAGCATCACGACTAAGACCAAATACCATCACCAAAGAGAACTGGCATTGTTCGATACAGGTATAGCAAAAAGCTTGCGGTGGAATGACAATTCCTTCCTTACTGGTTTCGAAACGCTACAAGGGGTGCCCATGGTTACTGAATGAAAGAGTTTTAAACAGCGTTATATCACCTTCAATCCCCCATGTTTTCACACCAGACCTTAACCATGCAAACAGACGCAAACAAAGCCGATATCTGAAAATACGCCACTCTCAGAAGCTGAACTGAATATATAAATAAATATCAAAACATGTCACATGTATTTTATTGAGCGGCGCCTATTGTGCTGCTTTTTTTAGTAGAGTTTTCACAGTCGTTATTGATTCACACAGCAATATAACGCGCTTTATACGGAGGCTTGTGGTGTTGCCGTTTGAGGTTCTGCGATTGTGCGTTGTAATGACTAGACTAGTTTTGGTGCGTGTATGTGACATTGGCTTATAAACTTGCACGGTAACTCTAAAATTTCATGGTCAGGATTAAATTCATTTAATTTTACGTCAATGTCTAAAAAAGGTCGTAGACACGATAACTCAAAACGTCACAAACCTAATTTGTATGCAGAAAGTTTTGAGATACTAATTGAGCTAAAAATATCACTCTAGCCCTTTTCTCCCCCCCCCCCCCTCCCATTCACAAAATTTGTGTCTTATAAAGCTATATGCATATATTGGATCAGAGTTGCTAAAACCAGAGACAGTCAGCCGCCGTAGGGTTCAAACTTAGTAAACAAAGCCATTATATATAACGCTTTGGGCATGATACGATATTTCTATAAGTTACAAGGCGCTCCATCGAAGAAACAAACAACAACCTAGAACTGTAGTCTACACGGTGACATCCCTTTGTTCCGAGGCTACACAGTATGGAAGCATTGGCAATAATAATAATAATAATAATAAAAATAATAATAATAATAATAATAAAACAAATTTATAAATCTTACCGATATAACAGTGAATAGCTTGGCAAATTTGTCTTTCGTGATACCGACGAAAATGAGGTGTATTTAATACCGTAATGAAACCATGACCAATATATATATATATTCCAGACTAACACATACTGCGCAACTGCGGTGACTGGAAAATTTGATTCTTCGAAAAAACGGGAATGAGGTTGACCTGGGTACGGAGAATTCAAGGTGCCATAATATACACATATATACACACATACATGCATGCATATTATATATATATATATAGATATATATATTTATATAGATATATATATATTTATATATATATATAGATATATATAGATATAGAAATATAGATAGGCTATATAGACATATAGATATATATATACATATATATATATAGATATATATTGATATAGATATATATATATAGATATATATATAGATATATATAGATATATATATATAGATATATATATATATATTTATATAGATATATATATTTATATATATATATAGATATATATAGATATAGAAATATAGATAGGCTATATAGACATATAGATATATATACATATATATATATATATAGATATATATTGATATAGATATATATATATAGATATATATATATATATATATATATATATATATATACATATATGAATATATATATATATATATATATATATATGAATATATATCTATATGTCTATATAGCCTATCTATATATCTGTATCTATATATATATCTATATATATAAACTGAAACTAAACTGAAATATAAACTAAACTGAAAACGCAATGAAAGGCTTTAAATAGAATTAATACCGGCATTAAATAGACCAATCGCATTAGCGAATTTTGAAGCTGTTATGCTCTGATTTTCGTCGAGAATCTTGTAGGTTATTGACATGTGTTCCCAATCCGATGTTTTACCAGTTCGCAATGCTTTGAACCGTTTTGTTAATCTTCGAAGAGCATTACGCTATGAAAAGTTTGGAAGACTCCTGAATGAAGATGGATGACCTAACGGGGAAAGTTTCGCGCCTGCGCAATAGCTGGAAACATGAAAGGAAGCTTGTCGATAAAATATTGCATATTATACCAAAGCGCAACTAAAGTTTCAGTGCCAACTAAACAAATATGGTCTATTTTATGCTGGTATTGATTCTATTTAATGCCAGTATTAATACTATTTAATGCCGGTATTAATTATATTTAATGCCGGTATTAATTATATTAAATACCGGCATATGAAGCTGCATGGTGATTGGCTGAGAATTAATGCCGGTATTAAATAGAATTAATACCGGTTAGAATTTACATTCGTACGGACATTTGATCAGCAATTATTCCCGTATGGCCTACCATATACGTAAACGGTTAATGCATACAAAATAAATATTTCTGCCGTCTCTTATTAAGTTGTGAGAAAATTTGGAACTAGTCCAACAAACTTGACAAAGCGCTATTGTTCTCTGCGGTATCTATATCCTCCCGAAATCCAAGCACGGCGGCATCATTGTTTACACAGACAAAGACCGCTATTCAACCTATTACTGAGCGGATTGTGCTTAAAAAAACCCTAACACTTTGACAAATTTCTATCTTACTAACCCTTCTAGCTATAGACTTGGTTTGAGTATTAGAATAAAGCTGATATTAAGATCTACTCAAAATATTTTATTTCCAAAATTTTGGTTTAACTTTGTTTGATTCAAGAAGTATGAAAATACTACATTTTTAATTGTTTTTCCAAGCAAACCCAGGCTCTACTATAAGAAACAGGCCAGTACCTAGTTATAAATACACTAGAAGCCCAACACATAAAAGATAACTACCCTGAAAAGATCAGGGCTATATAGAATTGGACATTTGAATTATCATCGGAATATTGCCGTCCAAAAACCAAGAAAATGCTGAAAAACTCTTCATTGTTTCAAATATCATATCACGGTCACCCTACCCCATTGCTCAAAAATGTCATAAATATGATGTTCTTTACAAGCTTCCGTCGTGCTGACGTATATGTGAGTATGCCATATTATAGGCGTTGACACATGCATCGATGTATATATATATAGCTTGCTGGTCACTTCGCCCAACAACCATTTCGCCCAACTACCATTTCGCATGGTAGCCTGATAGCCAACAGGCTATATGTCATTTATGGTAGCCTGATAGCCAACAGGCTTTATGTGATGCATGGTAGCCTGATAGCCAACAGGCTTTATGTAATGCATGGTAGCCTGATAGCCAACAGGCTATATGTCATCTATGGTAGCCTGATAGCCAACAGGCTTTATGTGATGCATTGTATCCTGATAGCCAACAGGCTATATGTCATGCATGGTAGGCTGATAGCCAACAGGCTTTATGTGATGCATTGTATCCTGATAGCCAACAGGCTATATGCCATTTATGGTAGCCTGATAGCCAACAGGCTTTATGTGATGCATTGTATCCTGATAGCCAACAGGCTATATGTCATGCATGGTAGCCTGATAGCCAACAGGCTTTATGTGATGCATTGTATCCTGATAGCCAACAGGCTATATGTCATCTATGGTAGCCTGATAGCCAACAGGCTTTATGTGATGCATTGTATCCTGATAGCCAACAGGCTATATGTCATTTATGGTAGCCTGATAGCCAACAGGCTATATGTCAAGCATGGTAACCTGATAGCCAACAGGCTTTATGTGCTGCCTGGTAGCCTGATAGCCGAACAGGCTATATGTCATGCATGGTATCCTGATAGCCAACAGTCTTTATGTCATGCATGGTATCCTGATAGCCAACAGGCTATATGTCATGCATGGTAACCTGATAGCCAACAGGCTTTATGTGATGCATTGTATCCTGATAGCCAACAGGCTATATGACATTTATGGTAGCCTGATAGCCAACAGGCTTTATGTGATGCATGGTATCCTGATAGCCAACAGGCTATATGTCATTTATGGTATCCTGATAGCCAACAGGCTATATGTCAAGCATGGTAACCTGATAGCCAACAGGCTTTATGTGGTGCATGGTAGCCTGATAGCCGAACAGGCTATATGTCATTTATGGTAGGCTGATAGCCAACGAATGTTATAGAGCCTACAGACCCTCAACATAGGATTCGGCTTCAACAACTCCAGGGCCACACCCTCCCCTCCCCCTCTTAACAATCCTGGATGCGCTGAGCCATCTTAACAGCCACATGTACACATGAGAAAGGCAATTTTCTAGTAGCTTACACATCATGCCCTTTGGTTTTCCAACTATAAGATTTTGTGTCAAGGTGGTTGTTTCTTTAATAATTTGTTGCTCTTTTAGCCTTAAAACTAGAACAAAAAGAAATTCTTAGAACAGTCATAATAACAAATCAAAAGGAAACTGAACTATTGTTTTCCATTGTGGTTAAAAGGAAACTCAGAAATGCAATGAATAACAACAATGGCTAATAAAATTACAAAGTAATGATTGGCATATTAAACATGTTTATTTATTTTTCCGTGCAGCGCTTGTTTTGTATTCACTCAGGTTGTTATTATAACACACATCCGTATTTCTAATAATTTCCAGAGTTTTTTCCATTATGACATAACTAGATAGGTATTTCCCCGCGTTCACCCTAGATTATTTACGTCATGCATGGAAACTTCCATACGTTGTATTCAATAGTTTCTTATACTGGTTAATCTTGTAAGACAGTCTTTAATTGTCCAGAATACATAATGTATATACGTCTATTACACATTCAAAGTTTACTGTTCGATTGGTAATTGAGGGGGGAGGGGGGGGGGGTTATGCTGAATCACGGGGGTAATGAACCTAGGCGTATCCTATATGAATCTTATATGAAATAAGTACCAAATAAAGTGCTGTTATCATGAAATAAACATGCTCAAGAGCACTGTACAAAAGAACCAATTCCTGGAATATAAAGGAATGAATGCCTATATGACATGCACATTTTGATGTTGAACGCGTGCGGAGCGCGCCAAAAATTTTGGTTATATTTTCCGTGTTATTACCAGCTTCCATATTGGTTATAATTATTTGGCAAGTCGTTACAATAATTACGATAATAATAACATCAGTTTAACCATTGAAAAGCAAATTGCAAATTATTCTTCTTTCAGTAGGTGCCTGAAAAATTCTCATCATATTGCCCGAATTTTCACCAAAAAAATTGAAACACACAAAACAAATTTTTCTTCTTTCAGTAGTTGCCCGAAAAATTCTCAGCCTATTGCCCGAATTTTCACCAAAAATTTTGGTTGGGGGGGGGCTGCAGCCCCCCAGCCCCCCGCCTCCTACGCCTATGGTTCTCTGTATTTAGAATTTCATCAAAGGGGAACTCTTTTGTTGTGTGTTGTGTGGTTTTGTGTATAGTAATATTATTTCCCTCTGTGGCATATGAGCACAATATAAAGAATAACAAAAACATTTTACAGCTTATACAAACACGACACTATAAATAGTGATGACAAAATAACGTCACGAGGCTATTTACACGTACGCCATATATAAATATCTCTGATGTTCTATAGTACGACAAGAAAAACACAGATAGTGTATGTGACACAAGATGTTATAAATAATCTAAAAAATAAAACTATTGTCTCCTGCATGAATCAACCTCGCAACGACCTTCCCTGCCCCACCTCCAACCTTCCTGCCGCTCATCCAACCTTCATGCCCCTCATCCAACCTTCCCTGCCCTTCATGCAACCTTCCCTCCCCCTCATCCAATCTTCCCTACTACTCGTCCAACCTTCCCTCCCCTCATCCAACCTTCCCTTCCCCTTTCCACCCCTCAACCAACCTTCCCTCCCCCTCATCCAACCTTCCCTCCCCCTCATCCAACCTTCCCCCACCCCCTCATCCAACCTGCCCTCCCTCTTATCCAACCTGCCCTCCCCCTCATCCAACCATTCCTACCTCTCATCCAAGCTTCCCACCCCCCTCATTCAACCTTCCCTCCCCCTCATCTAACCTTCCCTCCCCCTCAACCAACCTTCCCTCGCCTTAACCCAACCTTCCCTCCCCCTCATCGAACCATCCTGTTTCCAGAATTGTAATCCTTGTATATCTACTTACATGACTCCAGTCATTCAACAAACAAGAAGATTGTGCTGCCCTCACTACGCGTCGGATATGCGCTGCTAGACTACCAGTTATCCATAAATAAGGCAATAACAGGCACAGCCTTTCTGTATTTATTTCTCACTTATATTTGTGTAGTAAAAACTGTAAAACAAGATAAACGATACATAATAATAAAAACTGAAACACTATGAAACTAATCACTAAACTAAATACGGTAATGATTGCACTCAGAGTAGTGACGTGTTAACATTGTCGGTTATGACACATATTATAACTATGACTGAGTATATGATAGGGACGAGAATAAAGTCGATTAAAAATCTAATAACCTACTACAAAAATGTTCCTTCAATTAATATAATAGTACAATAATAATGAGAAATTATTTTTACGACACTTAAGCGACCACAAATGTGGGAGAAACCCGCAAAGGCTAATAGATTACAACTTACACGTCGGATGGCTTCCAATTGAACATTTTAACTCAAATTTGGAATATTTTTAATTTAAGAAAGTCATTTCAGATGAGAAATCCGTAGATTTCTCTTGGACGAAAAACCCACCTTACAGGCTATGACCCGAACCTCCCGATTGCTAAGCCTCATTGGTTCAAATGCCACTGCCTTTATCCACTCGGCTATATATAAATATATATATATATATATATATATATAGTTATATATATATAGTTATATATATTTAGTTATATATATATAGTTATATATAAATATATATATATAGTTATTATATTATATTATATTATATATATATATATATATATATATATATATATATATATATATATATATATTTATATATATATAGGCTCTTTGTATCATTTGAAAAAATTACATTAAAAAAAATTATCCCATAAATCGCAGGTACAATAAAATAAAAAGGCCAGCGAACGTTGTACTGAAAAATGGCCGAAAATTAGATCCACTGCCGAACAGTTGCTCTTCAAATTCACTGAGTTGATCGATAGTGACACAGTAGTCTGACGGACAGACGCACGTGTCAAGGCTCTCGTAGTTAAATCCGGGACCTTGGAAATCGTCAAAATGAGCTAAGGATGGGTCGATGGCTTTCAATTCATCACGATCGTTGCAGCCGCTGAGAGAGCCAGTGCCACAGGAGGCGAACATGTATCGCACCGAATAATCGTCTTGAACTGGAGAGCGAAAGTGTAACCGTCGGTTAACTTAGGCTTATGAAGTATATGAATGAGATAAACGGGGATGCAGGCTCTTCCAGAATGTTATCAAAATTATGCGAACACGCAGTCAAATGACGCCGAAGCTTATAAAATGACACACTTAGAAAAGAAAGGACCCCCACCCACACCCACCCACAACGCACCCGATCACTACGAACATTGAACTAAGATACATGAGACGGGTTTAAAGACGAGAAACGTTAGCAAAAGAGCATTGTAACAAGTTATGAGCTTAGCAATGGTATGTACAGACTTAAAACCACAGGTGTAGGAGGCGGGGGGGGGGTTGGGTTCGGGGGTGGGGGCTGCAGCCCTCCCAGCCACAATTTTTCGTGAAAATTCGGGCAATATGCTGAGAATTTTTCGAGCACTTACTGAAAGAAGAATAATTTGCAGTGTGTTTTTCAATGGTTAAACTTATTACTATCATTATTGTTGTAACGACTTCCCCATATTATTATAACCAATATGGAAGGGTAATAAGACGGAAAATGATTGTATATATGTTATTGGCATGTGATGTAATAACCGATGAATGCCTATAAGATATGCACATTTAACATGTTGAACGCGCGCGGAGCGCGCGAAAAACTTTGGTTATATTTTTCGGGCAACTCGTTACAGCCCCCCCCCCCCCCCCCAATCAAATTAGGCTCCTACACCTATGCTTAAGACGATCACTCAAAGAGCCTTCCAGATCTTAGGACCTTTGAAACAGATAAAACACTGAGTGGAATTCACGATTTAAATGAATGCTGAGAGAGTTGCTGAAATCTAGTGTTGTGGTTGCGGACGGAGTAACGATTGGAAGAAAATTCAATTGAAACATTTATAGATAGACCCCATAGCAAAACTGGAACGGAAGGGTTGCAGTTTTATGACTGTCGATATCATTAATATTGAGGATTTGGAGTTTTAACGGAACATGGATTACTGTGATAAAGAGAGTATAGCTATTTGTTATGTAAAATGAATGAATTGTCTGCAGTGCGGGAAGGATAGTTGTTGGCCGGGCAGATTTACTGTAAGAAGAGGTAAGGTATGATAATGGTAGCTGGCTATGTATAGAATGCCCTTGTTCTTTCCTGGGTGACTTTTCTTAAAAAAGTATATAGAATGGAGAATTTTTTTTTGGCTGGTGACCAATCAGAAAATCAAATTCTGAAGAAACTTTGCTGCACACATGTAGTGCTGCTAAGTTAGATTATCATCAAGAGTTTGGTAACATGAGAACAAGTTGATGTGGTTGTTGTAGATGTCAAGACCCTTACAGCTTGATGGGATGTGGTATAAAGAGTAAATGAAATATTTTTCTTTTATAACAACGGACATATGCCGGACGTTTCATCTCTTGATACTTTTAAGACCCTATGTATAAGGAACACATTCTCTGCAAAGTTGTTCTAAATCAATACGTGTTTTTTACACAGTATACAATTGTGTAAGAGACTCTTGTGTGTGTGTGGGTGTGAGGGTTTACATGATTAATCTGAAAGAAGTGGTCACGTGTCAAACAGAGATCACCTTGATTCGGCGATCGCTTAGCCTATACAAAGTTAGGTGGAAGATTCGAGCTTTAGTTAAAATAATTGAAGAAAAGTCTGGTACATTATATCTTCTCAAGGATTCTAGAAAAACAAGGTCAAGTTAGAGATATTGTGAATAGTAGGCTACTGTAGGACCAAGTATACCTGTGATGTAGCTAGCTATAAGCAGATGTATGCCTATGATGTATGCCTATTTGTAGCCTATCGGATATAGCCTATGTGATTTAGCCTATCTGTGATGTAGCCTATGCATCAACCATGGGCGTATAGCTAGACTTCTTTTTTTAGGGGACCCAATACCCTTCTAGCGAGGGGGTGGGGGCAGACATGACTTCTAAACGTAAAGAACATATTCTCCAACAGTTTTTAGGAGAAGGGGATCGAGGGGCCTGACAGATATTTTGGGGCCAGGATTCAACCCCCCCCCCCCCCCACCGCCGAGGCTAATGCAGTAGCCGTTATACCCTGGACCAGAGAGATAAACTTCTCGAAAGGCACTTTTCTCTTTGCAGTTACTTCAATTGGGTTTGCAGAAAGTAGGAAGAGGTGTAATGCTGTAGACCTACAATCAAAACTCTATAGTCCACTTCTGCTTCATTCCGTATAGGTAATAAATATATACTTACACGAGAATTTACTTGCAATCAAAACACATTTGTCATCTGGTGGGTCACATTTTTGAGTTGTCACGTTGTTGTTCACAGCTATCTTGGTACAAGTGTCATTGTACTTTTGATTGTGTGCGGTACACTCTGTTTTTATCCAATTATTGCATTCCAGTCCCTGAACTACAAAACAATCAAATAAAATAATAATATTGATCACCGCTTTCCTTTATGGTTTACCGAAACCAAACAAAAAGTGATATCACTCTTACCGAACTTGCAGATTGAGGGGGAGGGGGAGGGAGAGGGGAGGGGAGGGGAGGGGGAGGGATTGCAAAGTCGGCAATGACTATATAGCGGATCACAAAGCCTCGGTAATTACTATTACAGTTGAATTCGTCTAAAACGGCAGCATAAAGAAACGTTGTACTCAAAGCCGAAGCCAAAGAGAATTAATCAGGTCACACATTCGCAGTCTATGCATGCTAAGTTCTGAAATTTGGAGCAAACTTCCTACTGACGATAAAACGTTGTAGTGATGTTAAAACTCCTATAGTGTCAATACTTAAAGGATTGGTTCAGTTGTCATACATGTTTATGTTATATGAAAGAGGATAATAAAAGAAACACAATGGTGAAAAAACTGTTCAAATATCTTTTTCGGTTAAAGAGATATTCAAGTGTAAAGTTTTATCAAATTGTGTAGAAACTGCTGAAATCTGACTAGCTGTGACGTCACATCCTCACATTCCTGAAAAGTCTTTGTTTTATTCTCTAAATACTTTGTGAGATTTCATGACTCTCAACCAAAAGATATATCAGGAGATCTCATATTTGTCCAAAGGAAGTATTTGAGATTAAACATCTTAAGATCATTTGATTATATTATTTTCAAATGTGTCAAAAAAATGTAAATTCTTTTTAAAGAAATATATTCACAAATGTTAAGGAAGTGAGGATGTGACATCACACCCTCACAGTTAGTCTTTCTACACCAGTCGTTTTCAAAGAAATTTTGATATCTTCAAAGTGTCATATCTCCTTAACAGAGCATGCCATCATGGTAGTTTCTTCACTGTTCTTTTTGTCTTTTTGTGCTCTTTCGTACAAAATAGACATGTCAAACACCTGAACCAATCCTTTAAGACTTGTTTGTTCCCATGAGTATTTTCTTGACTCTTAGCGCGCTGAACATTGCATGACTTTGGATATTAGGTACTATATAAATTATTGATTGATTGATCAATCAGAGAAACCATTGAAAATTGACGCTTAGGCCTATATCCTATTGTATAGTAACTTACCAGGAAATGAAGCCGATATGCAGAAAAGAATAATATACTTCAGCATGTTATTTAATCTGCGAACAGAACAGACAGAAACAATAATAATAATAGTAATAATAATAATAATAATTATAACGATGACGATGATGATAATGATAATTATTATTATTATAAATGATGATTATTCTGTATATGTATATATATATATATGTATATATGTATATATATATATATATATATATATATATATATATACATATACATAATATCTGCCTTTGTCGTTTTATATATATATATATATATATATATATATATATATATATATATATAAAACGACAAAGGCAAATGAATATATATATAGAATTGAAATCGTAATGAGTTGGAAAATCAAGAACAATGAAAAAACTTCCAGCCTCCTTCGGGGTTCGAACCCGGGCCTCCCGCTTTACATATATATATATATATATATATATATATATATATATATATATATATATATATATATATATATATATATATATATATATATATATATATATATATATAACCACTGCCTTTAATGTGTCAGTGAAAAGGGAGACCTAAAAGAGGGTCGCTCTATGATAATTGTTCCATGGGTCCGATCCGGCTATATCGATGCGCCTGTAAGTATACCTCAGATGGAGTAGTATGCCAAATATACCTAAATCTAAATAATAATAATCACAATCCGCCGAAGCGTAGATTGACGTTACACCTTTATTGGCTACGCCATTCTATCGAGTGATGTATCGAAAAGAAAGTCTTGAGATAATAAGTGAACTAAAATCACTTAAGCCCTGTACTCCCCTTCACAAACTTTTTGTCTTATATAGCTATATTCAAATATGTATCAGAGTTGCTAAAAACAGAGACAGTCAGTTGCCATAAGATTTAAACTTAGTAAACAAAGTCATTATAACGCTTTGGGCAAACGATATATCTATAAGTTGCAAGGCACTCCATCGGGAAGAAAATGTAGAACTGTAGGCTATGGAAGTATTGGCAATAAGAAAGCAATAGTTAGAGTAACAAAACATGCACGGTAAACAAATTATAAATCTTACCGATATATCAGCGAGTAGCTTGGTAATATTGTATTTAAACCAAGACCGATATTTATCCCAGACTAACACATACTGCAGGTGACACTGTGGAAAAACTGATAGAACGGAAGAAAAGGAAGGAATGATAGTTGATCTTGGGTAAGGAGGATTCAATGTGCCGTAATAAATAACTATACGATAACCATAGAAATTGAAAAGGACTATAACTTACAGCATGTTGTTAATTATGGAACGCGGAAAGGGTCAACGTGAGGCTCCGTCCACTCAGAAATGGTCGTTCGCTCAGAAACCGTCCACTTAGAGATCGCCGCTCAAATCAAGCAGCCGTCCATTTTGATATCGCCGTTTAACGTGAGGGGCCGTCCACTTGGAGATGGTCGTTGATACACAGACCGTCTACTCAGAGATCGCTGCGCGAACACAGCCAACCTTTCGGGAACCGTCCATTCAGAAATGCCGCCTTTATCCACTCGGCCACATGGCACCGGTAAAATTGTCTTTTTACAATATTTTGACCGAAAAAACTCCAACCCCCAAACATATTCAAAATCAAACCAAATCAAAAGTACATAACTAAAACGACATGATAATATTTTTTCAAAGTTACTTTCTTCGAGCTATTTCACGATGCGTCATCTTCACTAACACTGATATTTAATGGGGAAAGAGATATAATTTTATTTAAACTGGTAAATTGAGCTTTACGACAGGAAATATCTTGAAATTATGACATGTATCACATTAGCATCATACATAAAATATACATTTTGAAAGCACTTCAAACAGAGATATTTAAATAATAGTTTGCTCAATTAATTACACAAAAATATTCATCAGCTAACGATAAACAAATGAGATTCAAACTTAGTAATACAAAAATTGGTATCAAATACTACATTGCAATAATTTGTATTTATTTCAATTTAATTAGGCTATACGTTAGACCTAGTATATGAGGCAATATGTGGGTAACGTATAAACACAATTTCGCTCAACTAGATCTAACAACAATATCAACGACAAACACCTGCTGTTGTTTACGAAATGAAAATAAGTTACAAAACAATCTTTGCAGTCGAACCGATTAACCAAAGATATAAACACTACAACTGTAAATTGCGTCAGTCCAGTACAGTCATCTAGTATTACCAGGGAGTTGTTATGGAAACTCCCTGGTATTGTATTACTAAGGTATTTACATAGAACTATGTGCTGCCAGTCCTGATAAGCCCTGTTTGAATCCCCGGCTGGAATTATACTTGGCTCAATAGCTATTCAAAATGGTTGCGCCCATAAACTGGGTTGGTCAATATTACTAGCTGCGATCTGACAAGAGAGAATTAGGTTAAGCGACTATCCAACGTGTTTCATATTTACTAACTTAATTACTGATATTATAGAGATGTTGAGGCACGGCTCGGTTATTAATTTTCTACGCAATTTTAAGTCAGGCGGACAAAGGTTTGTTGCAGCTGGAAATGCAGACATATTGAAACGGTCGGTGGTATCTCCATTAGGATCCTACGTAAAGCCTAACGTTAGGCATAGTGCCAAAATAACCCATTCCGGTTGCTATGGCTTTGCAACCACTTGCAAATCTTTTTCCACTACGTGTAGAATCACAAATTTATTCTCTTCAAAAAGAGTTGATTTTGGCAAAAGTCAAGTTCTTCCAGAAACTACATTTGCAGTTTATCATATTGTACAAGCACAATTCAGAGACCATAACTATAAGTCTAACTTTACATTAAGTCACACTAGGCCTACTAACATCCCTACCAGTACTACTACTAGTCCTGGTACTAGTGTTAGAGCTATAAATGCTCAAATCAGACCTGGAAATGATGGACAATATAGGAACTGTTCTCCTCGAGTTCTCAGTGACGCTCCTCAGTCAAGGTCCACTCTTAAACTTATGCCACACAATACAGTGAACAGGCTGAATTTGCGACATCTCCTCTCAAAGAATGTAAATGTCAATTATCCAGAGGCTTATGGAAGGATATGCAGATGTTATCATTCCCATTCAGATGGTACCGAGTTTGAACTTCACCCGAACACTTTCAACTCGCCCGAGAAAACAAGGAAATTTGTCAAGAAGCTTCGGAGCAAGCAGCGAGCTCTACTGTTGACTGAGATACAAACTTTGAATCAAGAGCTAAATCAAGATGGTAGGTGTCACTGCCTGACCAGTGCATTTTTTTGCGTCATGTCAGCTCAATTCAAGATTTATTGGGTAATCCTATTATGAACATTTGACACAGATCCAGGGATCTTACAAGGCATAGTAAAGGCTTCATAAATTGACGCACCTTCGTAATTGACGCACCTTCATATATTACTGGCAACGATACAGCGGGCAACTTACACTCTTTGCAGCAAAGCCGAGTTACATATTTTATGAGTTTGAATCCATTTCAGCAATGTGCTGATCAATTTGTGGTTTTTTAAGCTTTTAACATCCCTCCCCCCAATTTTGCACATATTTTTGGGATTTGGAAATCTTACTCCCTAAAATAACCAATATTACCACAGCATGATACCACTATACTCTCTAGGACTTGACCTGCCTAAGCTTAGGGGCTCAGAGCATAGCAATCAGTATTCAGTATTGTATGTTGCATATGCACAGAATAATAAATATTTTGAAATCATGACATTTCTGAGGGAGCACACATGAAAAACACATACAGTTGAGTGATTGGATTTTTCCTTGATAGACATTGTTGATCAAATACTTAAGTGCGTCAATTATGAGCCCACCATGCTATAGTATATATACAGTAGGCCAATGTTACACAATGTAAAATTCATGATATTACCATAGCAATGCAAAGTTAGCCCAAATTGCATTTTCAGAAACGTAGGCCGCTAGTTATATGATACAATATAATTTGCAAAAGGAGGTTAAAAAGTGATCTATCCAGTAACAAGGAACCTAGTGGATAGTCTTTACAAGGCAGTGGCATCAGAAGCAATGAAACCTTGTCTTGGGAAGTTTGTTGGTTTGAGCTCTTGGCAGAAACACTGATTTTGTTATAATCCTTGATTGATAATCATGGGCAGTAACTTTCTCTCAACATTTCAGATCAGAATATGCTGCTACCGCCATCTCGTGCACAACTCAGACTTGGTAATTATGTCTCCAAGAACTTCCTTCTTTTTTTTTGATCAGAAGTAGAACTTAGATTTACTGTATTGTATGGATTATGTGTTGATAATCTGTGCCTACCCCAAGGCATGATGTTTCACACTCTATACAAATTTTCCATCCAATATCTAATCTATTTCTTTTTCCTTGATTAACTGAACCAACAACTAATTTATGCAGTTATCGAACACTGTAGGCTGAGCTGTGCTGTATATACCCACAATCCTGTAACTTTGATCCCCTCTTGATAAAGAGGAGAGACCAACAAGAGAAATTTGTTGGAACTACCTATATATACTGCACATCAGTTACTGAGTGGAATGTACATTTTGTATACTGTAGCATTGAATTTACTCCCATACTCCCAGCAGCCTCTAACCACAAGAGATGATATGCAGTACGTAAAAACCATTTAAATAAGAGGTGTTATCTCTCTAGGTTCATCAATAATGTTAGGTTGGGCTGAAATTAACCAGCAGAAAACTGGTAGTATGTGAGCTACTGGACAAACAATTTTTATACTGTGAGATAGACATATATAAATAGGCTCCTGATGGTCTGCCTTCAATAATGGGACAAATTCCACATGGTCACCCTTATCGAGTTTGGGTCATTCTCTCTTGAAAGATTTGCGACAAAGTCCATCAGCAAGATTTTTCCATGACTCTCAGAAATATCATATTAAATAGAAGTCTGGTGTGTAAGTCTTAAGTCTTGACTATCATTCAGGCTTTCATCAGTGTACTCTGGCTAGAATGCTTTACCATCTCTATCACATGTTTATCTCTTTTCATTTGACCTCAGTCACTCTTAACAATGCTGTTCCTTTCGTTGGTTTTGGCTTCCTGGACAATGCCATTATGATCATAGCGGTGAGTCATAAGTAGAGCTCTGTCTAAGGAATTCTCCTTAATATGTAAAATCTGTTTTAACCATTGCTGCTGAATTAGCATTGCAATGGACTTAAAGGCATTGAAGACTCGCCCCAAACAGCGTGCGACCATCTGAAAAAGTTAACTTTCCGTTGCTTGCAAGTGATGTTTTGTTCGTGTCGCTACAAAATGCAGACAGTGCAGTAATGAAACGTGATACCTTGTTATCTTTAGCTGGAACCGAGATGTCCATCGCTGTATTGTTTGTACACTGTGCTGTGGGTATTGACCGCAGCTGTATGTACTGTCTGTACACTAGTGTCTAATTACCAACGGTAGCAAGCTGTGTGTGTGTATTTTCTGGGATCTATGGTGGCGTCTAACACTTCTGTTACACCTCATTTGAAGCTAGGTCAGATTACCGGCATTAGACGTTTCTTTTTGCGCGAGTCTTCACACCCTTAAAAGATGGCTGTCATTTTGTAAAATCTGTGAAATTAATACTGCCACTGGGATCTGGAACTTTTTAGTTTCTATGTTTGATTTTCTTCTCACATTTTCAAAGTGGAATGTTAACAGTAATCCCATCATTAATTAGGTGATGTAGAATATAAACATTGCAGAGAATCAAGAAAAACTTGTAAAAGTAAGTGGGCCTGACGTTTCCATCCTAGCAGGATCTTCTGAAGATCCTAGAAGATCATGCAAGGATCCAAACGTCAGGCCCTCTTACATTTACACATTCTCTTACACAGGCTCTTTAATGGATAAGCAGTTTGCGAACTGTTTTGTCGTATTTTGAATAAAGTAAAACAACACAAATTGAAGCACATGTGGCTCAATAATGTCATCTTTAGACTTGATCAAGTCTTCCCACCTGACATGTATATCATCAATAGATCAATATTGATATCTCTATATCATCAATAGATCAATATTGATATCTCTATATCATTAATAGATCAATATTGATATCTCTATATCATCAATAGATCAATATTGATATCTCTATATCATCAATAGATCAATATTGATATCTCTATATCATCAATAGATCAATATTGATATCTCTATATCATCAATATATCAATATTGATATCTCTATATCATCAATATATCAATATTGATATCTCTATATCATCAATAGATCAATATTGATATCTCTATATCATCAATAGATCAATATTGATATCTCTATATCATCAATAGATCAATATTGATATCTCTATATCATCAATAGATCAATATTGATATCTCTATATCATCAGTAGATCAGTATTGATATCTCTATATCATCAATAGATCAATATTGATAATTGGGTTTTGTGTCTCCTTTAAATTTCATTAATTCTGTTTTACAGTTTCGCTCCTTTTTCTGATACTTGCTTTTCTCCATCCCACAGGGTGATTACATCGACTGGAGATTAGGTGCTTTGTTTGGAATATCAACGCTAGCAGGTGAGGAGCTGCTCAAAGGAAATTGACTGAAAATCAATCCATTTGTCTTTGATAGCAACCGTGGTGTTTGAATGAGGGTTAAACTTTGGCCGCAGCAATGCCACTACAAGTTGTTGAACAGTGACAAAGGCGACAAGAAGGATATAATATATGCTCTGTAAAAATTGTAAATTAGGAAGCGGTAAAGTAGTGATTCCCTGGCTGAATCTGTCATCAGATTCATAAGAACTAGGGTTAGTCTCTGCTAGTGCCAGATTATCCAATATGCAAATGAGGCATTTGCCTAGTGGCCTGCATGGTCAATGGACCCCCCCCCCCCCAAAAAAAAAAAAACCAAGGTGCCTCCAAGATCAAGGGGCTGCCACAGTCATGGACCGCCGTGAACACTTTCAGACAATCTGTTACTGCAAAGCTTAACTGTTTGGGGGAGGGGTGGGGGGAGGGAAGGGGTTTATGAGGGACAACATATGGTGCCAAAGGCCTTATAGGAAGGTAATCGGCCGTGCTCTCCGCCGACATAAATAGTGTCCTGTAGTAGTAGTGTTACTTAAAAGAATTCTCTGGTCAAATGTTTATACTTTGGTAAACCAGTATTTTGTTTGTAAGGAGGAAGCTGAAATTATACCTCTTCTCAGAATTTATAGTGAGCCTGTGTCTGCTGGAAGAGAAAAGTGTTGTAACGAGTCCATAACTCAAGTCAATCAATTTCATAGGTCAAATGACTTGAGCATGTCATGTCAATGACTTGACCGGATTTGGGGAAGTCGGCAGTAATTACCCGAGCCAGATATAAAAAGTGGCTCTCCCAGACTTGCTTCAGCTTTTATTAGACAACAGTGAAATGTACTGCTAGAATTACAAAGTGATTTTTTATTAATTAATTTTGTTTCTTTTTCTGTAATCAGGTTTGCAAAGTATGTTAAAGTTTGGAAAGTGACTAACAGTTCAACACTGACTCTAAATCCTGGGCCTATTCTACTATGTACACGTAATGTAATTTAATGTATTGTTTGAACAAGACAGCCAAAGATTGTAGATTTAACTTATGTAACAGGACGTTTTGTAGAAGGTTAAAGTATGTACTACATAGAACTGTGTGACACATCAAGTAATCACTTCTTCTTCTTCATGAAGGATTTCCTGAATTTTACTTTCTTTTTCTATAGCTGCTGGCCTGGGAAACTTAATTTCTGACTTAGCAGGTGTAGTGTGAGTATCATAAATAATCTCTCTGTTGCTATTAATGTTTCCTGGTAAATAAATATATATTATAGCTGATGATAATGTGGATGACTGGTTTCACTTCTTTTACCTGACCTATGTACGCACAGTGTGAACACTATCATGAACTGATGTTTGATCTAGTTTATGTCATGTGCGTGCGCTTTGGTATTCTTTATTCTAACCACAGCAGATTGTTCTGCCTAATGATGTCAGAATTAACTGGTATGGTGTGAGCATACTGTACATTGGGCATTCTATATCTAGTATACGATTGCCTGATGTCAGGTATAGTTTGTGTTGTGTGAGTATGCGATGGCATACTTTTATCTGACGCAGCATACTATCAACTGGTGTAAGAATTAACTTTAGTTGTGTGAGTGTAATTTGGGATTCTATATCTGACAGCAGCATGCAACTGCCTGATGTCAGATTTAACTGGTGTGGTGTGGGTATAGATTGCCATTCTTTATCTAATCTAAGCTTACTACCTCCTTGTGTAAGAATTAACTTTAGTGGTGTGAGTGCAATTTGGCATTCCATATTCTGACTATCATATACTATTGCCTGGTGTAAGATTATTCTGGTGTGGTGTGAGTACACATTGTAATTCTTATTCCAATCAACGCATACTACCACCTGGTGTCAGAATTAGCTGATGTGGTGTGAGTGTTGATATGAACATTCCACATCTTACCATATGTAGTATTCTATCACCTGGTGTCAAAGTCAGCTGTTGTGGTATGAATATTCATTAATGCCTACTGTGAAAGTCAGCTGTCGTGGTATGAATATTCATTAATGCCTGGTGTCAAAATCAGCTGTTGTGGTGTGAATAATCATTAATGCCTAGTGTCAAAGTCAGCTGTTGTGGTATGAATATTCATTAATGCCTAGTGTCAAAGTCACCTGTTGTGGTATGAATATTCATTAATGCCTAGTGTCAAAGTCAGCTGTTGTGGTATGAATATTCATTAATGCCTAGTGCCAAAGTCAGCTGTTGTGTATGAATATTCGTTAATGCCTAGTGTCAAAGTCAGCTGTTGTGGTATGAATATTCATTAATGCCTAGTGTCAAATTCAGCTGGTGTGGTATGAATATCAGGGTTCGTACGGGTGCTTGAAAACCTTGAAGATGCTTGAATTTGATTGGTCAGTTTTCAAGGCCTTGAAAGTACTTGATTTCTTATATTTTTGGAAAATGTCATTGAAAAGTGCTTGAAATTTAACATGCTTAATGCAAAACATATTTTGTATGTAATTGTTATACAATAATTACCGTGGAAGAGTCAAATTGTGACAAACAAAAAACTTAAAAGAATGTCTTAGTTGTCTAAAAAATTACGAGGGAGGGTCGCGCACAATCACCGCAAACTTCTCGCACAGTCACTGGCAAATTACGGCCTCCACTAAGCAATTTCAGTACCAGCGGCAATAACCAAAAATCCCCACAAATCTCCGACCACATGGTAGCCTAACATCACACTGAGTCAACATGGAAATCTAACCTAGCCATCTGTTTATTCGCTCAGTTGTGTCGCAAATAAAGAATAAAAATATCCATGAAAAACTTCAATCTTCGACCACATTTTAGCCTAACAATCACACTAAGTCATGGGAAATGTAGCCTAACCATCGGTTTGGTTTGCCCCCCAAATAAACTTTAGTAGAGTAGCTTTGTTTACACACTTTCCTTGCTGCTATCGTCGCGCGCATGGTAGCCGAACACCACACATAGTCAACGGGAAAATCTAGCCTAAGCACCTCTCTTATCTACTGAAATTGTGACGCAGTTAGCTAGAACTAAAATATCCGTGAAATACTGCAACCTTCGACCACATGTTAGCCTAACAGCCACACTAAGTCAATGGGAAATGTAGACAACCATCGGTTTGCAAAAAAAAAAAAAAAATGCGTAGCTTTGTTTACAATTTCAATTTACTGAAAATCGGCAGTTGTTTGGATGGTATGTGCCAGTGGCGGCGGAACCGGGGGTGGGGCTTGGGGGGCTCAGCCCCCCCAATAAAAAAGTTGAGGGGGCAAATGCTTGATTAGCCCCCCCAATATTAACCAAGGCTCCGAAACGTACATCTGCCCATTTTTCAATGCATACTTGTCGATCTGTCCGATGCACACGTATACTCTATAGGTGTAAAATGGACTGCTGACGCCCTTTTCAGCTTTTCACTACTTTTTACTTATTTGCGATTTTTGACTATTTTATTGCGCTCTCATATACCTATTGACATTTGTCATATTCTGTCGGTGTATTTTCCGACCAAATGGCGACGACACCTATTTATTCTCCGTTTATCTGCAAATTAGCAAGGCCCCGGAAAGGGTCATTTCCTGCAATCTCGGGAGTATCTTTACTCAAAAATTTTCTGTACGCTCCGCGCCAACCTGTGGTGGCGCTCCGCTTAGATAGTGTCGAAAGCGCCCCTATAGACCATTCTTGCCCCCCCCGACCAATACCCCTAGCCCCGCCACTGCCCTTATTACACTCAAAAACGTCTTTGTGAGTATACTACGAGTAATAGCTACTCTCTTAAAACACCATCGAATATACAAATTACAATGTTTTTACAGACTTTACGTGCAATCTGAGAAATTGCAGGCTTGAGACTCATATTTTAGGGCCAGGTATTCGCAGCATAAAACACTCGGGAAGTGCCGTTTCCGGCCATCTGGGGGTTTGAAAAAACCCAAAATTTTCTTGTACGCTCCGCGCCAACCGATGGTGGCGCTCCGCTTAGATAGTCTCCACACATTAGCCCCCCCCCCCCAATAATTTTTCCGTTCCGCCGCGCCTGGTATGTGCTATGTCTTAGAGAGGGAATGTTGTATTTTACGTACACCGTTGCTGTGGCAATGGATTTTAAGGTTTTAACTTTGATTACTTTTCAGCAGTATATAATGGTTTCGTATTTGGTGGTGATTTCATCCACACATGTTGTTTTCTATGTGTTTCTACATGTTTACTATTTCAGTTGCTAGGTTGTTGGTTTTTCGTTATATATTTGGTGTCTTGACATTATTTGCTAAACGATCGCAAATTTTTGCGATTAAAATTTTAATGAATTTGCTTTAAGGTCGCAGCACTAGGAAGAGGGAAATTGTGCTTACTTTATCCTATTAAATGCTTACAACCATTTCCTTAAACAGCATGTTGAATTTTAGAAAAGAGCACCCCTAAACCTTAACAAAAAAAACCTGGTAAATTCATGAAGAGGGTCGTTTTTAACTTTTCATTTTCCAAAATTGCCCCCAAAGCCAAATCTTAATTTCTACCCTGGTTGTAACAACAGTCGATCAGACACGGACAGTCTATAGGCCGAGTGAAAATGCATTGCTGGACGTTCGCATGTGAGCTGTACAGTAGTAAACAATCTAAATCCTACCTACCTGAACGATAAATTATTTATCATTCTAGTTGGTAGGATTTACATTGTATATCATAAACAATACTGTTTGTATGCGGCGCACGTGTAGCGTCGTTACAATTCGGATATATCACGTAAACACATGCATGCTGTGAACAATTTTGGTGGAAAATTTGGAAGGAATACCAAGTTTTTTGCAGGACTTCCAAAATCTTTGAAAATTTTTGAAACTGGTAGTCCCACGGACAACCTTCTCAAATACCTGAAAATCCAACACTGATCATGTCTTTATATACCCAGCGTACACACTGCATTAGATGTTTTATGCCTCTGTCTCACAGAATGTCTATATTGTTAATGATAAGCATGTGCTTGAAAACATAAATTTGGTGCTTGAAAAGTGCTTGAAAAGTGCTTGAATTTTGTTGTGAAAAAAGTGTACGAACCCTGGAATATTCATTAATGCCTGTTGTAAAAGTCAGCTGTTGTGGTATGAATATTCATTAATGCCTAGTGTCAAAGTCAGCTGTTGTGGTATGAATATTCATTAATGCCTAGTGTCAAAGTCAGCTGTTGTGATATGAATATTCATTAATTCCTGGTGTCGTCTTTAATTAGTTTGGTGTAAGTATACTCTAGTATTCTTGTCTTATATTTTATTTAGTCGCTCGTACTTTTATTATTGTCGCCTGATATGTTTATTGATATTTTTCTTAATTTTTTTACATTCTCCTCATTAAATCTGATTTAAGCTCAATTATCCTCCACTGGTTGAGATGGTTGATGAAACTACTATAACATGTAAATTGCTTCTTTTGGTGTAGTGTGCAGCGAATCACTTATCTGGTATGGCAACACAAGTTACTATTCAAATATACCTGAATTGCTAAGCAAATCCAAAAGATGTACGGCAGTCTTGTACACAAAACAGTGTTTACAGTATTTTTTTAACGGAATTTTTTATTTTAAAGGGATGGGACAATTATCATTCAAAATGTAAACACTAACTTATTCCCTGATATGTTTGGTAGGGGTCAGCAGAGGTCAATGTGTGAAAAAAATTGAAAGTGCTTTATCTTGAGAAATTGCTATTTAGAGAAATTTGGACATTATCCATATGATTGTCCTTGGACATTCTGGGTGGGGGGGGGGGTCAGTAGGACCACAACCCCTTCCTCAATTTCTGTTCTGTTTGGGGGGGGTTCAGTAGGACCATAACCCCTCCCTCAATTTCTTTTCTGTTTGGGGGTGGGGTTCAGTAGGACCACAACCCCTCCCTCAATATCTTTTCTGTTTGGGGGGGGGGGGGTTCAGTCGGACCACAACTCTTCCCTCACTTTCTTTTCTGTTTATTCTTTTTCTAGTCTTGCTGGATATGTCGAAGCTTTCGCTGCCAAGTTCGGTATTCCTTCTCCTAACCTCAGTTTGGAACAGTACGATATGAGAGGATCTAAAATTGCCTCAGCCTTGGTGAGTCTTTCTAAAGGGACTAGATATTTAATTGAATTGTGTGAAATAAATATTCCACATTATTGTGAGTTAATTTCAAAACACTTAGCAATTCAATTCAATGCACATTTTTGCATGGATTTAATACTAAATACTGAAAAATGGATTAAATACTAAATATTGAAAAACCTCTGTATGAACAAAGAATAAAATTGTAGGATTTTTTTGTGTGGAATGTTGAAAGAAATTTTTGGTTAGACAGGATTTAAGCCATTGACCTCAGGGGTACATGTTCTGCACGAGTCCTTAGTCAGTCAATGTTATATGTTTTTAGCCGTTGGTTAGAGGTGATCCCTATATAGCAGCCATTACATAACTGGATGGTAGGGAGGCAAGGGGAGTAGGGGTGGCCAAGGGAGGCTACCAGTGAGAAGCCAGAGTACCTTCCATGTAACCAGATATCATTCCCAACTTTCATGTTTTTCCATTTAATATAACTTTAATTTGGTGACAATACTTAGGAGGATGTCTTGTTTTGATCAATTTGTTAAACTTGCAAGAAATTTGGTGACCGAATGAAAGCAACTTCTTTTATGATGATGCCTTGCTCAAAGTTGAAGATTTGGGCTAAATTTATTCCTTGACTGACAGGTTTCAATCAAATTTATGATGAAATACCAATTTAACTCAAAAAATGCTTTCAAAGCTACCAATCTAAATTAATAATTACGACAGAAAACCTCTGCCACGTAATTAATGTCTTGTTTTTAGGTTTTGTCAAGTAAAATTTAATATCATTTAGTTTATAGTAGAATTTTTTTTATACCTTAAAAAACACTTTATAAATTTATAACATGAGAATGGTTAATATCATGCATGTTAAATGCTCATCATAGTCAACAACATATTAGTACATCTGATTCTGATGATTGTACAAAGAAAAAATGCATAATTTTCCGGACCCGTTGTCTTTCAGGGTCGATGTATCGGAATCGCTCTCGGCTGCCTTCTAGGAATGTTCCCGTTGTTCTTCCTCAAGACGGAATCTAAAGAAGAGACAGATTCTACAGAAGAGCATCAAGAATAAAATCCAATAGATTAATATCCTCGGTAACGATATCGATTTAAAAAAATTAAATTATTTATGGTAAATTTAGATTAAAGATGGTCGTGGCATGAACCCGAGCTGCCGTATTCATTGTGTCTGAGGGATAGCAAATAGCCTTGTAGTAAATGATCCCTCGTTTAAGGCCCGGTCACACTACAGCGATATTTTATCGGAATACGGTCCGATTTTTCCGATTTTAGGCCGAAGAGTGAGGTTTGTGGTAGTGAATGTAATGAATGCAGTGGAATATTCGAATACCTACTTCAAATCTGAGGGGTTCTAGAACTGACTACATTCTGAAGTGACGTCACATCGAAAAACGATAAAAATCGGAAGAGAAATCGGATAGCTATCCGATAAAAGGAAACGGAGTCAATAGCAAAAGTTAGGAGAGGGCTATTCCACATCGGAATGGCTCAACAGATAGCAAATCAGGTCCTTTATCACTGTGGCTAGAAGACCCGAACGGAAAACAGGCTGTTTCGATTCCTCTGGGAAAATCGGATAGTATTCCGATAAAAAATCGGTATAGTGTGACCGGGCCTTAAGAGGTAAGTAATTCTGTTTGAAGAGGTCTGGTATCTTTCTATTTGTTTGTAAACGTTAACTTATGATCTCTTGGTACGATTTTACATGTGTCATGTATTCCCTAATGCTTCAGCATTCAATTATAATCCCTTGTGTGTATGTTTGTAACCCATAGTTTTTTACATCTCCTGATCTCCGTAAAAGAAAAGTCCAGGTCAAAATTTCTTTCTGATATGTTAAAGAGGAACATAATCTCAGCATTCTTTTGAAATTGCATTCAATTCCTATTTACCGTTTTTGACGCGTGATAAGTTTGTTGTCACCTTCGTGGTATCTTTAAACAACAAATACGAATACAACAAATGGGTATCTCTGTTGCCATAGCATTGGTTGCCATGGTGAACCTTAATGTCCCAAAAGCAGGGACTCTTGTGGTGCGACACTGATGGTGAGTGAGAATTGATTGTCTCTGGTGCTTTTATCTCACCCTAAGTAAATTTTACAATGGCATCAAAAATATATCCTGATCATTACTATTCTATCGTGTTGAAAATATTTCATAAATGCAGGCGATAACACTTAACAAATTTAGATATAGTGAAGAATATCCACAGAAGAAAAAGGTAGGGTGGAAGAAATGGTATTTTTAATGATTAAATTGTAAATATCTTTTCCATTTCCTGGGGTTAAATTTTTCACAGAAGTTTAACCCTAGGTGTAAAAAAGGAAACAGCAGTGCCAGCAATTAACTTGGTTGTCTATGATGCTCTAATCACAAAAACAGAGCACTAGTTCATTAAGCACTGTGTACTAATTACAGAGACCACACACGGCTTGCTTTATAGTTGTGACATAGTAAGTAAGGAGCGAAGGGTACAACTGTAATTGTTTATGATGGATTCATTTACAATAAAACGGCAGGCATTTGTTGGTTTTATCGTACTTATAACAAGGAAATTGCCAAACTTCTCTATGCAGTACTAATGACATATGAAAGGCATGGCTTCGTTATTGATGATTTACTAATTACAGTAAAACAAAAATGAATCGTAATTATGTAGTACTGAGTTCAGAGAAAATAAAGAACATGTTTTATTTTTTTTATTTTTTTATCCAGTACTAATCACATATGAAAGGCAGGACTTGGCTACAGTATTTATGTCAAGGAAAAAGTTTTTATAGTTTGAAGAAACGTATTTGACTATAGTCTATCTACTTATAAGGATGTGAAGTCTGCAGTGACATTTAGGCCTTGAGGTGTTTGCCAGTATTGTTGTGTGTGCTATTGTAATCATTTTGAGAATGCGCCAAAAAGAGAATCCTGCATGCAGTGCATGATCAGGAGCATATTTACTTGTTTCATTATACCTTGTGTGTGTATACTAGTGGCATGATGCCATGGGGCTGAGAGAGGCTGAATCCTTGAGCCATAGGGGCCCGTAACCTTGCTCACTTTAGGACCCCTAAGCTTGCTCACTTTATGGCCCCCCCATCACCTCCCCTCACAGTCCCCCAAGTATATTGTTATGCCGCTGGTGTATACCATGTTGTTGCAAGAAGACAACTGTTGTTGAAGTACACTCTGGTGTACTTCAGTTTATTGTCCATCAATCTTCAGTCATTTAAAGGCACTGAAGACTCGCCCCAAACCGCACTACAAAATGCAGACAGTAATAAAACGTGATACCTTGTTATCTTTAGCTGGACCTGAGATGTCCATCGCTACATGTATCGTTTATACAATGTGCGGTGGGTATTGACTGCAGCTGTATATACTGACTGTACACTAGTGTCTAATTACCGAAGGTAGCAAGCTGTGTGCGCATTTTCTGGGATGTATGGTGGTGTCTAACACTTCTGTTACACCTCATTCGAAACTAGGTCAGATTACCGGCATTAGACGTTTCTTTTTGCATGAGTCTTCACTCCCTTTAAATGCTGCTGCCTCTGCTTTCCTTCGCACCTCACATTCCTCGTCCTACTCTTACAGTCTTACTATCTACCTCTAATCTCTAGTGATCGAAATGGATGGCATTAGCCACCAGATTAATTTTGATATGTTGTAGACCAGTACAAAACACTGCCAGGTTGTAATTCTGTAAACACGGTTTAATTTTTTGAGAAATGAACCTATAAACAGCTGCTGAGGGTCATCAGTTAAAGTGACTGGTCTCTATAGTCTAATAGACAGACCTTGAGGACAATTCCTTGGATGCAAAGCAGAACTCAATTCAGAAAACATAAGACTTTTATAGCCTCCAATGACATGTTTATAATGTAGTACAAATTGGTCAAGGACAAATTGTGTTGTATGTCATCCAAAGACACTCTGTTGTTTATATAAAGTTAAAAGAACACCTTTTGGTTTGAGTTGTTAGACTTTATCAAACAAATTTATTAACTTTAACAACATTTAGGCCTGTGCTGTACTGAGGAGTTAACCTCATCATTGTATCCTTAAAGGAGCTTCCAGGGACTTAACATATGTTGAAGGTGAATATCTTGAAAACAAGAATAGCTGTAGAAAATTTACTTTTTTTTTCTTTTGGTCTTAAACTATGATATATCAAGATGACAATTCTACCTACATTAACTTTATTAAAAGTAGCAGATTCTTCTAGCGACCTCATGTGAACAGTTGGATAATTTTTCAATCCCATATATGCTTGCTGAGATTCTTTAGTAGACATAGTTGATCCTGAAAAGTTAGGTTGGTAAGCTTTCAACTGTCATGGAAAAGTCATGGAAAGTCAATCGCCAGACCTGGAAAAGTCATAGAAAAGGGTAAAAAATGTAAAAAGTCATGGAATATTGAATTATTTTCATGAATTGTTTTGACCTAAATGACTTGGTTTTTTTTTTTGCATCCTGAAAATTGGGCAATTTTAGAAGACATTTGTATTCTATGAAAAAAAAGGTATTGGAATTTGTTAAATTTGTAATGGAAAAAAAGTCATGGGAATTTTATTTTCAAGAAAGTGTGGGGGTGGAGGGTTATATATAGTGTGTGATGGCGACTTGCCAACTACATTTGTTTCCATCTTCCTGTCATTAGACCTATCCTTCACATCATCATGTAATTAGTTTAATTTGTGTCATGTCTTGTAAACTAATAACAAATATTTAATCAAATATAAAAATTCCTGTGAAAGAAGTTGATTGCTTAAAAATATTGATGGAAATTTCAGGTAAAAACCACATCCTCATAGCATTTTGTATTTCAAAGGTATGAATTTGTCAAATTTTGTAACCTTTGGGGAATATATATCTGGCAACGTTACAATTGCATGATGTCATCGTGGCAATGGAACTGAAAATGATTTTCAGATTATCTTTAAAACATATCAATCATTTATCTACAGAGGAAAAATGAATAGTTCTACAAACAAAAAATTGCATTTCAGTGAAATTCTGAATACAGGGAACATAAAAAGCATAGCAAGCTTTCTAAATGTATCACATTTCGATAATAAATTGAGAAGATGAGTTGAACAGGTAAATTCTTTGAAAGAAAAACTTGTGATGACATTGCAGATCACCTATTTTGATCATTTTCCTGGAGCAAGGAAGGGTTATTTATCTCGAATTAGGGACAAGATATTGATATGTTTTTTTCCCTTCTTTTTAACTAATAGTATAGAATATTTCTCTCTTTAAGATAAGTCTTACATTGTCTGCTACAGGAATATCCTTAAGAAAAAAATTCATATCTGCTATATAAAACCAAATGACAAATTATTTAACTATTTAGCATTTCTGCCAATGCCTAATCACCAAAAGTAGGTCTTACTTTCATTCCTTAGTATGAAAGTACTTTTATTTCTGTGCAATAAATTCACTTCCATGTAATGGTCTTGTCTCTTTTGGTATTTTTGGTAAGAAGGGAATAAAGAGAATGTACTGGCCGTTAATTGTTATGTTAATGACATATATATGTGAATATGAAATTAAACTAAACCCTTGAAGAAGGAAGCTTGTTGTATTTCTTTGACTCAATTTACATTTATATCTTTTGTTATCTATATTTAAAAATTTAAGTTTTAGATTGATAAATTCTCCACTTTCCCTCAATCATGTCCCCTCATTTCCCTTGCTCTCTTTGCAAAATATGTTTAACCAAAACTACGTATAAAGTTTTGCCCTTTTTAAAGGTCAGCACTGTTGTCCCAAATATGCTAGAATTTTTCATATAATGGTCACGCATACCAAGACTTCTCCAAGAAGTTCACTGTTTTCTTGCAATCCTTTTGCCTTAACCAAATAGTTATAACTTTAACTGATTTGTATTCCACGGATTGTCTGGAATGATTTGGACCTCTTCGAATCTTTTGGCAACTTGTCTGAAGATAAATGAAAACGCGGGAGAGTGCAGGTATGTGAGGTACATATTGGAACAATTTGCGAAAGATTTTAGATAAGTTTTGAGACTGGACATTAAATTATTCCCACCACCACCATTTCCCATTCCCCAATAACATGTGCGATAAAGCAACATCCTAGTTTGGCCTAATGTTTAGGCCGTTAGTAGCACTTCGTATCTAGTCACGCCATTCTGTTAAAAACGCCGTACGCTGAGTTTTGCAATACGCAGTATTTACGAAGAAAGTGAAGAGTAAATCAACCATGGGTGGAGATGGAGGAAGCATTCCTGGTAGGCAAGACCTTGTGAAAACGAAGCGAAAGCCAGAAAAGGTAATGAAGTTTTTCACTTTGAAACTTTCTGCATTTATCAAGAACTTAACAGTTAGGCCTAGCCTATGCACAGGCACTCGTAACGTTATGTAGGTGTATTGTATATATACTCCGTGTTTATATACTATACACCTACATAACGTTACCAGTGCCTGTGAGCCTATGTAGCCTAGAAGACAGTTCCTGCCTATGGCCTATCGCTAGGCCTACACTACAGTTTGACTAGTAATATTAATTATTAGTATTACTACTAGGCCTCGGCTATAGGCTAGCTAATACCAACGAAATAGTGGTGTGGGACATGTTACATAGCTTTATAATTAAAGAAGAGTTGTTGGAATTAACAGCAGTTTCAAACCCTTAGAGTTAGCCACTAAAGTAGGCCATTTAATGTCAGACTAAAAGCATTTAAATTATATAGTCTTGGCAACGTAAGCCTTGACTCTTTTATGTAGACCGCTTAGAAACATTTCTATCCTTTGAATTACAGACTCAATATTCCATTCATATGCTTCATTTCAGTGGTATGTGGAATCCTTTAAAGCTTGATTTAATGTAGTTCTTTGTAATCATTTTGATGTCTTCAGGCAGAACGTCACGTGGAGAGAATAGCAAGATGGCTTCATTGTGCAATCACGCAGGAAAAGTTGGGACCGCCGATAGTCTCATGTGAATTAGGAAGGTAAGATAAGCCTAATGGGGGAGAGGAGGTGGTAGGGTGGCCTCCCTGGTGGTAGGAGATCTAAAGTGTATGACATGTGTTTACCAATTATCAAGTTTTTCACATGGTTTTCCAATGTAGTGTTTCCATTAAACTGCTACTTTTTAAAATCATTCTTAGATTTTTCATATTTTATCCAAGATAAAATGCAAACAGCATATTCATTCTGATTTAAATGTTGAAAGGAAACAACTTTTAATTATTGATTATTAATTAACCAAAATTAATTAATAAATAATTAAGCAAAAATGATATCTAAACTATAGGGAGATGACTGGGACCAGTGAATCAGATGTGTACATGTTTAGTGGTGTAGTGTGCTCTTGTCTTGTTTTGATTAGAAGCAATATGAAAACCCCTTTGGCTGCAATATTCTTTTAAAGACAATATTTGTTATTTTCTTCCATGTGGATCTCTTCTGATTATTCTAAATTTCACTCTTATAGTCAATATCATATTGAGGGAACCTCATTGCTTATACTGATTGATTTCCCTTAAAATCAATATTTATTGAAAAGTAAAGAAAAATTGAATATATAATTACTTAAATTCATGATAACTGAATGATCTCTTTCTCTTTATGTTTGGCAGGTTGTACAACAAAGAGGCGGTGTTAGAATTCCTATTAGACAAAGGAAGTTGCCAATCAGCCCAGCACTTAAGAAGTTTAAAGGTAAAAAGTATAAAATGCAAACATGTACTGTTATATCTACTCTACGCTACATAACTTTAAATTTTTAAGTATATATAATAAATGTCAGGTCCTCATACTCGCTCTACTTTGTGTGTACTATGTATCCCCCTCCTTGCAGGGTATAAGGTGTTACTTTTATATATTTATGATGCAAAAAGCAGATAAAACCTAATCATGAATAAATGAACAACAAGAAATTTGTGTGTTACTTCAAAACTATATCTCATTATATGACACTTTCAGCTCTGAAAATGTCTTAGTCATCAACATTAACAAAATTAATGTAAAAGGTCAGAAACCCGTAGGAAAGTGTGGTGGATCAGTTTGAGCAGCAAATTTAGCAAATCAAGCAGGTTCATTAGCCTGGCTGGGGCACAGGGAGGGGGAGGGGGGACATGCCCCTCTGTGCAGACTATTGTACCCTTGTCCACATCTTTGTCACCATGATGGGTTCAAAACTTCACAACAGTTTTGTGTCCCTCCTTCAATTGCTAACTGTCCACCAACTCTGATTGCTTCTAAAAACACTTTTAATTCAATTTCATTTGGTATTGCGACATACATCGTTTTGATGTATGACACAATTCAACAGGGAGATGTATTTGCTCAACATTAGCTGAAATGATTGTATAAAAGATGAATGAATACAGATATTTCTTCGTCATTTTCAGTTTCTGCCATTTCTGAGAAAATAATAGCAGAAATATTCTGTCCCTTTTATGAACTTATGAAGTCATTATACAGTTGTTTGATTTATTCTCTGACATAAAAGAAATGATATAAATTATGTACCAATCGAGCAGTTTTGAAATCACTAAACAATTATTCTTTCAATGAAAGATTTTGAGCAATCTCATTTTTCATTTACCTCTTATAGGACTTTAAGGAGCTGAAACTGACAGATAATCCTGCTTACAGAGGTCCAAGTAATGATAAAGGTGATGCATACAGTGACAATCAAGCATCTTTGTACGTCTGTCCGGTTACTGGCCTTGAAATGAGTGGAAGATACAGGTAGGAGGACAGGGGCTATGGAGCACGTAAGGGGGAGGGTGGTACATTCCCCCAGTATCGGGAAAAACATCAAAGTTGTCCGTTTGTTTTAGAAAAAACATGCTTTTTTGTTTACAGCAATTGACGACCACAGGAACCAGTGGCCACTTTTCAATAGGGAGTGGCCCCTGGTCCATGAAATCTTTAAGTTCACCCCAGTATCATATCTTATGAGAACATCTCAGCGGTGTGCATGTCTTGTTGACAGAGGTATCTTCCAAAGTGACTAAATTTCTGGCATGATGAAAACCAGCTGCAAGTATTTTAGCAGCTTCCTTACTTGTTACTCTGGATATATCATAATGTTTAGTTGGCCGCATCAATGGGGTCATGAAAACCTCACATGATGGACGGGACAGGGCTGGTCTGTGCTCTTTATAGTATAGCTCAATAAACAATGTGGATGTTGAAGCATTTTCTTTTGAAAGTCTGTCTGGGACAGTAAGACAGTGACACAGACAGTCTACCTAGTTCACCCCGGTATCACAGGACAGGGCTTGTCTGTGCTCTTTATAGTATAGCTCAATAAACAATGTGGATGTTGAAGCATTTTCTTTTGAAAGTCTGTCTGGGACAGTAAGACAGCGACACAGACAGTCTACCTAGTTCACCCCGGTATCACAGGACAGGGCTTGTCTGTGCTCTTTATAGTATAGCTCAATAAACAATGTGGATGTTGAAGCATTTTCTTTTGAAAGTCTGTCTGGAACAGTAAGACAGTGACACAGACAGTCTACCTAGTTCACCCCGGTATCACAGGACAGGGCTTGTCTGTGCACTTTATAGTATAGCTCAATGAACAATGTGGACGTTGAAGCTTTTCTTTTGAATGTCTGTCTGGGACAGTAAGACAGTCTACTTATGCTGACACATAAATTTAAACTTTTGCTCTTGTAATCTCATACTTGTCTTCTGTAAAACTGTCAAGATAGAGGGTGCACGCATCTATTTCAAGATGCCTAAACACTACAGGTACGACATGAGTATATGCACCTTTTAAGGTTTTCATGATGATGAATAATGGTGTTTCTTTGCAGGTTCTGCTTTCTGTGGACGTGCGGGTGTGTTGTATCTGAGAAGGCTATCAAGGAAGTCAAATCAGATGTGTGTCATAAGGTAAGAGAGGTCAGGGGTCAAAAACATTGTGGGCATGCTCTGTTGATATGGTGAATGTATTTAAAAACAATTTTGAAGAGATCAGTTGAAAACATCTCCATTTGGACAGGGGGGGATTTATTGTCAATTGAAACAAAAGAGAACATTATACAGTAAGAGTTTGATGCTGGTGAGAGTGACAACGAAGAATTACATTTATTTGATAAAGGTCTTATCTAGTTGATGATTGTCGTTTCTTTTTCTTGAATTTGATCACTGACAGCTTTATCTTTAACTTCACTTGCAGTGTGGGGGACCTTACATCCCCGGTGATGAGATTGTCATCAATGGTACGGAATCAGACATTAGTCTACTGAGAAACAAGATGTTAGACAAGAGAGCCAAGGCAAAGGCTGAGAAAGTAGGTACCGCTAAATGATGTCCACACCCCATCACTGTTCTCCTCTCCTGTCCCTCCCACCCCCCCCCCCATCCTCATCCTCCTCATTGTGTATCCATCTCTCTCAACCTGTGGTACACAGAAAGATTGGGATAAATATTTAATTGACCTATGTGTTCTCAAAGCAGTCTGAAATGGTCTAAGAGTGCCATTTTGGGCCAAAAAATTCCTTTGCTCAACCCCGCCTTTCGTCAAGAACAGAACGAGAAGTGCAAGGATGTTCATTGAAAAGGAAAAATGTTTTTTGGAGAATGGTGACAATGCTCACATACAGCAATGACAACATCTTCAACAACAACATCAACCACAATAACATCATCGTCACATCAACATCAACCACAAGAACAAAACTTGAAATCTCTTTCTAGGTATAAATTTCATGATAGATACATATTAATTTGGTCTACACCTTTGTTAACGAAATGGATGCTCTTTAATTTCATCCGTTTACGTTTCTTCTATTCACGTTTCTTCTGTTTCACATTTTGCAGAAAGCGAAGAAATCTCAGAAGCGGAAACTGGACGAGAAGGTCGTTGATGGAGTTGACGAGAAATCTGAATCAGTGGAGAGCAAGTCACTGCAAGCAAAATTTCAGAAATCTTCCAAAAAGGTAGAACAGCATCAGCAAGGCCCGTCTGTCTCCAAGGGTCCGCAACCTCTGGCCGCCAAAAGGGACGCTCAGGGAGAACGCAAGCCAGAATTTGACGCAAAGAAGAGCAACGTTTACAAATCTCTGTTTCTATCAAAGGAGGATAAGGATAAGAAGTCACCCTGGGTTACTTACAACCCTTACTATGCCATGTCTGCGCCATGATGGAACCAGTTGGCCTGGCTTATTGAACCGGAGAAAAATGAATGACAATATTTTGTAAGGCCAAAGTCACCCTGGGATACTGAGTACACTTACTGCCATGTCTGGGGCATGGTAGAACCAGTTGGCCTTGCTTTTTAACCGGGCAAAACTGAATGAGAATATTTTGCTAGGCCAAAGTAAACCCTGGGTGTACTTTTAAGGCCCTTACTGCAATGAATGGACCATGGTGGAACCTGGCTTCTGTACCTGAGAAAACTACGGACAATACCTATTGAAGTATGCAAATATGGCAACCACATGTTTTGCATTGCTGTTTAGCAGAGGTTCTAAATAGATTTTGATTCGGCCTACTAAAACCAAATCATCATTTTTAGTTTTAAACAATCACAGCTTAGCCTAGATTCAAGCTGTCTCTACGAACAGAGGAGGCCAAGTAAAATTGAAATGACACGGTCTTTTCAAAATTTGTGTATACTGCGGGGACCGTACATGAAATCCGGGGACATGCTTTTAATATGGTGATAACACATGAAACCTATGCTGGCCCGATCTGGGGACGTCTGATCACCTTATGTTAGAAGTTTCTAAAAATGTATTGGATACTTCAACTGTTTGTTTATTCTTGTTGATACCATGGATTATTGTATGAAAAATACATAGAAATTATTAGATTGAATAATTAAAGAAGTTATTAGGTTCACCTGAAATGTCATTCACATTGTGTTTGTATTATATATTTGTTTCTGTCAGCATGTACATCAAATCACAGATACTCGGTAATGATGAAGGTATTTGATGATCACAGTTAATGTTATAGGACATTCATAGGATCAAGTCGGGTTAAAAGAGAAAGGGAACGCATCATTAAACTTAGCAGTGGTAATATACTTGAATCTGAGGGGTTTATTAAAGGCATTGGGCATGGCAAGGGGCATTATTAATGGCATTGGGCATGGTATTGAATGTTTGAAAGGCAATTTGAAAAGCAATGAAGATAGTTAAGTTGTTGTCCTTTGTCTCTACTACATAAATTCTTACACAAGACACAATAAAGAACAAAATCCAGATTCTCCTCTGTCACGTCTTTAATATGCATTCACAGAATAGGTTATCGTTCCGTATTCATCGCACGTAAAGATTTTGTAAAACTAAAAGTTACAAGCAGTTTTGAATAAATAAAAGAACTACTTCATTATGCGTGGAGGATTCCATGACATTCGTACTTGATAATGGTTGATATGATTATGCATAGCTTTTAACAACAACATTGCAAACCACTATGTCTAACTGTACTGTTTCAAATAATCAAAAGGCTGTCATTATCTTTGTTCAAAAATGAGTACAATAACATCTTTATTTAACTTATTTAGAGTTAGGTATACTGCTGTAAGCATAAAACTTCCTTCGTAGGAAGTGAATAAGTTAATTTCTTCTGAAAATATTTTTTCATGGAAACCATTTTTGCAAGCTATTACATAGTGAAACCACATTTTTTTCTGAAAAATGGAACTATATGGAAGTTTCTTCTAATTCCCATTCAAGCTCTTTGCATCACAACAGAATGTTTCGCATTGTAATTTGGGACATTATATTATGCAGATTACACTATTTTTTATTCAACTCTGTTTATTCAGGTGTAAAGTGTGTAACCCAATTACGGATACATGATATTGCAAACAAAGATGAAAACACATATCCGCTCCATTAGGTTAAAAGCTCATGAACGATAAAACATTAGCCATAAGAATTTCAAGAAAAGATCAAGTTTGTAACCGAGCAAATGGAATTTATGGATTAAATTTAAAGTAAAATGGCAAAAAACGTGGATATATATTTGCATAAATAAAACAAATAGAATGCAGAATAAAAAAACAAATTTTTTAAATAATTCGAAGGCAATTAAATGAGTACTAAATGAATATAATTATATAACTCTATCTAACAAAGAAACTAGATATTGTTTTATTTAAATACTTCAAAGAATTTGGTGACTGCAGAAGATACTAGATCTTGACTAGGAAGCACTTAATTATAATTTAGAAGTTTTAAAGACACTAGATTAAAAATAAATCTGTCAAAAATACATTTTTTAGGAAGTAATTGTAAAGAGAAAGATAAACATCCAAGGGGTGGATTACATTACTATATATTAAAAATATATATTTCAATTGAATCATTGCAATATTAGATTTCAGTTGTTTGCTGAAGTAGTACAAAAGAAGCGCTTATTTATATATACTATTGAAATAAACTTTATAACAGAGTACCAGAAATTAAAATGGTTACATTTATATTAAACACAGATGTTTACATTATGAAATCTAATATATTCAAGCTTTAATAATTGCTAGGAATTCCACTGATTTTTCTAGCAGTCTGTTAAAATTTAGGGAAAGGTTTAGGGCAAGACTAACAGTTTTCACAGTAAGCAAGAATTTTTCTCTGGCATGGAAAATGAGAAATTCTTCTTTGAAGAAATAAAACCTACTTTTCAATTTTTATACATAGTTTTTTTTCAGTTGAATTAATAGTTAAACCAATTGGTTAAACATTTCAATTATTTATGACATTTTAATATAACTTTTAGCGGAAAATAAAAATTTGCCATTTAGAAAACTTTAGGAAAAAAGTCCAGGTTGCCCCGGAGACTACCAGCAAGGTCAATCATGGAATTAATAACCAATCAGCAGCCTGATTCTACATTTCATAGGAATCTAGAGACAATAATCACAAGTCCATAATCTAAATGCCATCCTGTAGCCTACACTTCACATCCAATTAATAATTAATGCTTGTTTTATTTTATGTTTTTAAAAACTTAAAAAGGAATGGAATGGTATACAGAAAAAATATGTATTACGGAAATAGGTACCCCCTTCAGTAAAACAGAATTATTTTGTTCATTCTCAGCTTTGAATATGCAAATAGACAAAGTGGTATACATATATGCTACAATATATGCATAGAAATGAAAGAGTATAGTGACTGTTAAGCCTAACACACTGAAGAATAATATGTGAGGTGATAACACAATAAATGATAAATTTCTTTTCTAGATGCCAGTGAGTCATCAGACTGGAAAACTCTCTAGACTTGGACAGCAAATGAAATCTAGAAAGTTACATATTTATCGTGAGGGATCTTTGATTGGTGTTGATTCTATTTGCATATTAAGTTTCCATATGCATATTTGCATATGAACAGAATACAGGCTTCCTTGCATAACCAGAGAGTTTGCTTATAATCAGTGAAACTGCTTTTGTTTTACAAAGAATGAAGAGAAAGAGGATATTAGAAAAGATATTGTTATTATGTCGTCATATAGCTTTGTAAATGTGATGCTGTGATGTTTTCCACTGAGGTCTACTGACAATTTAATTGATAAATTTATTAGATCATTTTAATTTTTTTACATTTTTGACCTAATATCTAAAAAATTGTACGATAAAGTGGAGGAAATATGACACTTTATAAGCTGCATATGAATTCATGAAAGGTAGGAACTATAAAGCTATCTAAAGGAAACCTTAGACAAACATATATGCTAGATAAACAAGCAATGACCAATCAAAGGAAATACAACTATTATTGAGAAAATAACATATCTGAGACTATAAAATCCTTATCTGGATGATAATCGAAGACTGATTTTAATATCAAGTTGTCTAAGAGGGTCTAATTTCTTTGTCAAACAACTTATACTATAATTGAATTTGTTGATTTCAGCAGAAATTATCTGGCAAAACTTTTTCAAATTAAGACCTTGGTTCTTATAAACTGAGCAGTTTAATAGTAATTAATTTACTACTTTAACTTATTTAGAAATTGGTCAATTTTGTTTTCCAATTTATTTAAGAAAGGGTGGCTCAATTGATTGCTCAAATAATCCATCCCATTTCATGAAACTGCTTTGATATAAATCTAGTTTTTGTGAAATCATATAGACTTGGTTTGATAAATTCCGCTATGAATGCACAAGTTCACACATTACCTTATAACCTCTTAAAGGAAAAAACTTACACCCACTTGTTCAAGTGATATTATTTTGGAAATGAAATGGCTTTGTAAATTGGTATTAAGTTCACCTGGAATGTATGTTTCCTCACAGGTGTTCTACAATTGAAAGCATGTTTCATCGACAAAAGCAAACGCTTGCATGGAAGAGTAGGATAAATTTTGCATAGGATTATTACTAAGGCATCACTTCACTCACACATGACCAACTAGTAAAAAGAAAGCCAAGCAAACTCTTTCACACTTTTGATAATATGTAAACATCAAAATAAAATAAAACTGTTAGCAAACTGCTTATCCACTAGAGAGCCTGTGTAAAAGAATGTGTAAAAGTAAGTTGGCCTGACGTTTTGATCCTAGCAGGATCTTCTTCAGAGGCTAAAATCATTTTCGCCTCTGAAGAAGATCCTGCTAGGATCCAAATGTCAGGCCAACTTACTTTTACACAATATGTAAACATGAGAGTACAAAGGTCAAACTTTGCTACTGACTTCTTGTAAACACACACATTCTGCTAGAAATTGGACACTTCACTTTATTTTACTGTCGTGTTTACTGTTTTCGAGCACCGATTCCAGGTTGAGTCATCAATGAGTGAACCGCAGCACAAAGGTCAGGGGTTATGAATATGCATACACCCTGGCATGCTGCATAATCCCCCAAAATGATCAGTAAACTTGCGAATAGAAGGTTCTAAGAGGTTTCTGGAATTGTCTAATATTGCAAAAGTGGGTCTTCTTCTATGCTCAGTGATAACTGAGAGAGATTCTGACGTCAGATTTAAGCTTAAAACTTCAGATAGTAAAAATCAGCTAAGTTCAACAATGTATCATGTTTGTTTCTCTTTCATACTTTCTCTGGATTGTAGGATTTGTCTAAATTCACATCACCATTAACAATTTGTTTCAACCTGGTCTCTGTCCTCCAAATCAAGAATAACTTTATCTTCTGTACTGCTGGTATAACAAGGTGCTTCGTCGCCGGGGTTACAAGTCTTGAGAAACTCCACGATGAGAGTGTAGTCTGCATCTCGGGCAAGATCGATGGGTCGAACCCCTTCCTGAAAATAATATGAATTTATAAGACACAATTAATAAGTGACATGTCTGTTCATAATTTTTTCATGTCAGGCATTCTGCATGGTTTATGTGGGATATGGTATGGAGTGGGGGAAGGTGGGGTGGGGTTAGAAGTTGCTTGTGGTGTTGGAAGTAAATGTCCAACTGTGGTACATGAAACAAAAATGTTTCACTTATGAACTCATGCATTTAGCCGATCAAATTTTTTGAGTCATATGTATAGACAGGTGTATGGGAAAAAGTGAATAGTTATAGCACTGCTAATACCATAATAAAATACAAATCACATTCTTTTGATATTTTGTGTAAATATGCAATAGGTAGGATTCCTGCATGGCTTAGAAAGATGGCTGAATCTCCTCTGTGCATTTTTACTCCAGCCCCCTCCCATCTCTCCCACCCACTTTCTATTCAGATATATACATCAATGCTTAACATCATATGTAGTTAATGTTTCAGTGTTATTTTCAGGGATAAGCAACTGAGCCTTCTTTCCAGCCCAAACCTCCATTGATAAGTTGATCATCAGTGTCTAAGGCTTAAGTGCACATTTTTAATCAAATTTTTTGTTCGAAAATCAATTCAGGGGTTTTCCTTCCCACAAATTTTCCATAAACACCCATCAAAGACCAACAAAACAGAAAAGAAAAAATCAAAATAAAAGCAAGGAAGGAAAGGAAAAGACCACTTTCAGTAAACATACTTTTGGTCACTTTCACCATATCATAGTTTTTTTGCAATCCAGAAACTTACCTTATTTTTTAAATTGACATCCGCTCCGGATTGCACAAGTTTGTTGACAATTGTCAAGTGGCCATGTAGAGCAGCAGCATGCAGAGCACTCTCACCATTCTACATGCCAAAAAAAAAAGAAAAAACTTGCAGCACTAAATAAGATTGATATTTTCATAAAGTAGTTTGGTCTCAACATGTTGTTTAATTTCATCATGTTGTTTGGCCTCATAATATTGGTTAATTTCATGATGTTGTTTCTCATAATGTGCATTTTAATAAATTCATTCCTACAGAAGTGGGGGGGGGGGGTTACAGTGTTCATAACAAAAGTTTCTTATTTTTCATCCTGTTGCTACTTTATTATAATTATTATGATTTGTTATTATTGAAATTGTTCTTGAAAAATAAAGCCTGCTGTTCAAGATGATTAATATATAAATTCAATATATGCTGAAGTAACTTTTAATGCAAACAAACTCTTGGGTAACTACAATGAACATCTTGATAGACCAGAAAAAAAAATTAAATCATGTCAATTCAGCAGAAAGTAACTTAAGACTCATTCTGTAGGACCTACTTACCGCCATTAGTCCTGTATTTGCACCACACTTTAAAAGTTCTCGAACGCATTCTACATGGCCCTTATGAGAAGCTTTGAACAGAGGGGTGACCCCATCCTTAAATAACAATCAAAAGTGACAACAATTGAGTTAATATCACAATGTACACTTAGATTAGTGTAGAAAACCATGAAATGTATTGTTATTTATCTTAAAGGAGAGTATCCACTTAATAAATGTTGTGGCAAGTCCAGGGAATTCTTGGTGATTCCTGGTATACACATTCTCTGATGACATTTATCTCAAAAGTAGAAAATTTATATTTATGATATTTATTATAATATTTATAATATAATATTTACATACCTTCCATCTTCAAGACTATACTTAAAGGAATATAGACAAATTAAAAAAAAAAGTTTGTATTGTACAGTAATGCTAAACTATGTTAAGGAACATTAAACTGCATATTCTATTCTGCTCATCTTTAAGTAGTTACAAGTAAAAATTTGTGACTATTGAAAAAATTACAAAATATTTTCAGTCCGGTAGAACGACAAGTACTTGGAGGCCTGTTATCACATGAGGGGGCACACACTTCATACGCTACACCTTCAACTGATATTAACACACACATCACAAACATACCTCTCTGGCAGCATCTACAGTCGCTCTATGGTACAGAAGCTCTGATAGGACTTCAAAATGACCCATTTGAGCAGATATCCAGAGAGGTGAAGCTCCATCCTACAGTAGTAAAAATCAAAAAAGAATATGTTTACTGTAAGAGCCTTTAAAACAGCTGATTATGTCTCATTCCTGAAGTTACATAATTACATCATTGTAATATAAATGGTATCATAACAATTTTTAATTATATAAATTATATAATTGTGTTACTGTTTCCTGGTGATTTATTCAATTCACCTGTGGAGTGGTCAATAACAATTTGTATGATGCATTTGGACTCACCTCACCTCACCCTCCCCCCCCCCCCCCCCCAAAGAAACAAAAGAGGAAACATCTGGTGATATTTAATTGGTAATTGGCATTACCATTTATAAGGAAAATCAAATTTGATAACACTCGATATTATTCTATCAGAAGTAACAACATGTTTAGTCACATTTGATTTTTGAAAGTCAGCCTGACATATCAAGTTTTATCACTTTTTTTTTTAATATAAGTTGTCATGAGCAATCTAGTCTATCAAGGTAGTCTCAATTTCTTGTAAAATAGTTAGGGAATTGAGAAAATGTGAAAATGTCTTTTTTTCCTTGAAGAGTAGACTGAACCATGACTCAAGGGTGGTTAAGTAGAAAAGGTAATATTTTCTGAAATACAGTCATGTCATGTAAATGTAACATCTGTCATAATCTAGTCTTTTATGCTCAATCAAACCATGACGCAGACACCCCCAACCCCCCCCCCCCAAATAAAAAGAGACAGAATGACTCACTGTTCTACAAAGATTAACATCAGCCCCATAAATTATTAGATACTTCACAATGTCAAGGTTGCCACTCTGAGCTGCTATGAAAAGGGCTGTTGCACCATCCTGTGGGGAAAATAAAGGTGAGATTAACGGTAAATGCATCAGAAATGAATTGAAGTTAAGTAAAGGTCAATTTATGATGTGTATGGTAAAGGCATGGATATAATATTGTAAATGGCATCGTGGATAAAGATGGTGACTATGGACGGATGGAAGAAAGGAAACCTGGGACATTCAGGAGTTCCACCGCTGGGTGGCTTCAGTATAGGCAACACAGTGGCAAGGGCGGCACTATCAAAACACACAACAGTAACAATAGCACCAAAGCAACACCTACCAGTAGCAAAGACACTGGAAGAGCATCACCAGAACATCATGCAGTAGCAGGGACACCACCAACGCGATAAACATTACAGAAAAAACGGCACCATTACAGCACCCAGCATCAAAAACACATACGCTTGCAGCAACAAAATAACTGACAGAAAAACTCCCAGTAACAAGAACAATACCACCACAACGCTATTACAACAATACTGAGTAGCAATGAATGTGCCACAATAACAACACTCTGCAGAAGGACAAATGCAACTACTAGCAAGTGTAGCACCACAACACCTAGCAGCAACACCACCATTACAAAAACATTCAGTAACAATAACAGCACCATCAAAACTCCACTCACCATTAAGAACAACACCTCTTGACACTAACACATACTGCACACCAATGCCTGCTGTGTCTATGTATAAGTTTCTACTTACATCCATCTGCTGGTGTATATTAGCACCATTTTCCACAAGGATTTCCACAACTGGTAAGTGGTTACACTGGCAAGCGACAATTAAGGGTGTACCACCACCCTAAGAAAGAGAAAAATTAATTTGTGAAAATGGTGTAAATAATAATTATTTCATTCTGAAAGTTGGTGGAGTAATGGAAACAGTATTCCTAAGAGCAGTTTCACTGTTAATGCAGCTGGCCGCATGAGTCTGCTTGATATCTCCAGTCATACAAATGCTAGAAATATTGCTGCTTAGTTATTAAACCAGAATTTGTTTGTGGTTGATAATTCTGCATCACAACACTGTCATATGAGTATCCTATACATGCATTTTAGCTTTTGTCTTATAAATTCTATTCATATGCAAATATGCGTATAGAAGCTTAATAAGCAAATAGAATCAACATGAATAAAAGAACCCTCACGATAAATATGTAACTTTCTAGATTTCATTTCTGTCAAATTTAAGGAGGGTATCCAACATGGCATTTCATTTGACTAAAATTGAATGATTAACTTCTTGCTTACTTTATTAATTATTTGATTGATTCATTGCCTGGGATGGTGGGGGAGGGGGTGGGGGGTGGCAAGGATGGAGGGGATCAATTGCTTAGAATATTTACACTTTCATATTTGCTCTCACCTTACTGGGCGAATCAAATTCGGCTTTAGAATTGATGAGCAAAGAGACAATTTCTAGGTAACCTCCTTGACTAGCAAAAAATATAGCAGTTGTACCAGTCTGCATAGGAAAGAAAATAAGGATGCAACAATATAAATCTAAGAAGATTTGTGCATACAAAATTTGACCGATTGAGACACTTCACCCAGAGTAAGTAACGTAACTGTGCATTCCTGCGATTTCCAATGATATACTGTATATCCTTCATCAAATGTCAAAAGTCAGAAATGTTCTCCTAAGGTCAAAGGTCTAGAATGATACATGGCACAGAGCAAATGGATTACTACCTTTGAAGATTATGTAACTAATATTGAGGAAAACTTGCCAAATAGCCTTGTGCCATCTGTGAGCTAATTATGCCGGGTTTGCCCGGACCCCTTTCTTAAAGGGTGTGAAGACTCGCGCAAAAAGAAATGTCTCATGCCGGTAATCTGACCTAGTTTCGAATGAGGTGTAACAGAAGTGTTAGAGACCACAATCGATCCCAGAAAATACACACACAGCTTGCTACCGTCGGTAATTAGACACTAGTGTACAGTCAGTACATACAGCTGCGGTCAATACCCACAGCACAGTGTACACACGATACAGTGATAGACAAGTCAGGTCCAGCTAAAGATAACAAGGTATCACGTTTTATTACTGTCTGCATTTTGTAGCAACACGAATACAACATCACTTCCAAGCAACAGAAAGTTAACTTTTTCAGATGGCCACACACGGTTTGGGGCGAGTCTTCAATGCCTTAAAGGTTTATTACAGTGTGACACTGGATAAATTATTCCCTGTACAGGGTGAATTGATTAGTTGTTGGCAGGCAGAAGCACTTTATTCCTGTACACCCGGAGTCAAGCGCTCCAGTCTCGTTCTAGCCGAGAGAAAATCTGTTGCCGTCTTTTGATAAATTTTCAAAGGTCAGTTTCCTGGTCCATGATTGACCAAGTTACCACAAAACAATGTTAAATTCAACTACTTGCTTGTTTGTAGGAGTTAACGTTAAGAAAATAACAACTACTTCACAGAAGATGTGGGCAACTGATTTGAATTATTTACCTCCCGTTTCAGATTTGGGTCGGCACCCTGATCCAAAAGCTCTGTGATGCAATCGATGTGGTTGTTGGCTGCTGCTAGGATAAGAGGTGTTGTGCCTTCCTGAATGGGAAATGGAATAAGACAAACAGGACAAAGTTAGTAATAAAAAAAAGTTAAAATGAGGGGAAAGGGCAGAGAGATATGTTAATATTTGTATCCATGAAAGTTGAAAATTGATTAGAAAACTGCTAATGCAACAAAACAGCTATTGCAACTAAATTGAAAGGCTGAAACACTATGTTGCAGGTATACATGAATTCGGAAAGTTGTATAGTTTGAGTACTGTTTATAGGAATGAAATATTTTTTTTAAATTGCTGTTATAAATAGTAAAACATAGAATGTAAGTTTGTCACTGACTTGCCATCAGTAGTTAATAAACGATCACACTACAACAGAGCATTAAGCTAGTGGTTCAGAGTTAGTAATATTCAGAAACGACTTAAAATGTTTATGTCCTGCATTCCTGATTTTCAGGTGGAATAATTTAAGCATTTAATACACTCCATACATTTTTAACCTCTACATATATGGTACTCACACACACTGGAGCGTGCGGTGAATTAAGTAGTACACCACACACAGTGAAAATTCACTTTTATGGTCAATAAAGAACATACACAAACAACCTGCATTCATGCATCATATCAGCCACAAAAGTATTAAATCAAAAGTATATATATATTAATACAACTTGGCAAGACATAAATATGTACACAGTAATTAGCAGCACAAAATGGGAATTTACATAATACAATCACCACGTAACCCTTAAACTATTTCTTTTGCATATCAAAACTGACAGCTATTTCATGCTTATAAATTCAAACTTATATATTTTTTTTCTATTGTCAAATGGCAAAACACATTTCACAAACCTTGTCGACGCTGTCTACACAGACCTTTCCTGTTTCAGAAATCTGCCTGAGTTTCTCCACATCACCTTTAACTGCGGCACTGTGGAGCCTCATGTCCGAAAGAGATTCCTTCTTTTAGATTAGAAAGCAAAGGGATAGAGTTTAAATTCCTGATGAAATATAATGTAATGTAAAATAGTGAACTCATCAGTATCAGAGATGGTTCCTGCTATTAAATTACATCAAAACCTTGTGTAACTAATCTTTTAGAAGAAAGAAAAAGTTAAATCTTTTTTTTATTTGTGGGGGGGGGGCTGGACTGGAGTTTAGGATAGCCACTTGCTTTAAATTAAAACTTCTTTCAATATTTACTTTGTTAGTGAGCATATTTTGTTATATTGATTTTGTTAAGAGTCAATTTATTATTAATACAGAAATCACTCAATCCTATCTATTTCAAGTTTTTTCCCAAAATAATGGAATAAAAGCAAATAGAGAAAATAAAGAAAACTGTGTGGTGGAATTGTGACAACTTGCTGAATTATACATAACAGGAAAGGAATTAATTCAATAATGAATAAATATTGTCCCTAACAAATGTTTACCCCCAAATCAAATGTACTGGACTACTGGTCATAACTTCTTAACTTAGATACACATGCATGTATGTATGATGAAGTTCTCAGATTGGATAGACAAAGCTAATATCATTGTCTAGCTTGTAAACTAAACATATATGGAGTATTATTATTATGTATACAGGCATACTGCTAGAACTTGTTGGTACTTAAAGACTAGGCGTTTAAATTCAATGCCTTTTCTCCGCCTAGGCTGAACGGGAATCGCTCCTATCACTTCAGGGAGCTGCAACTTCCGAGCTCCATGGTTCTAGTAAGCAGTACAGGAGTGTGCATAAACAAACACTGCCATAACTTAAGCCAACAAACCTTGGCAGACATGATCTGAGAATATAGCTTTCCGAGTAATATTCACCCTTCTTCATCCACACCGTTGCCTTCAAGTCATAATCTCGGATATTTCTAATACTCTTCTTCTCAATCACGTCTTCCGTTAATAACAATTATTCATTTTCGTCTTCAGTTATTGCTTATACGTTAGGTGCTTTCAACATATAGTCGATCAAGAGAGCCTATTAGTAGGGCAGGTATTAGTATGACCTAACCTATGTCAATGAAACAACCCACGGATGTAAATAATGTACTTGATCAAGTTGGAAGACTTTGATCTTTACCTTTGTTTATTGATAACAAACAGTTACTTCATGAAAGTCGACTCACTGGAAACCCCAATTAAACATTATTATTGAATCGCCTGCGTAATTGCGACAATTTGGTGAACGCCGTACGATATAAATATGACCAGAAATATGAAGTATAACGAATGACCTTTCACCCTACTACAGTATACTTGTAATACAAATGGTACACAGGACATTACATTGAGTGTCAAAGACCTTTCACAAATAGATATGCCAATGCTAGTAGAGGGTGAAAAGGGGATTTCCCTAGTTTTGTACCATTTACTACACATTTGACTTGAACTTAACCTGCTGAAATACATTTGAAATAAATCTTTTTCTTAACATTCATTACGATTTTCTGCAAACCTACCGATATCACAATAGAGATTGTTTCTGTATCCCGGCAAGTAGAGGTCGATAGCGCAGGTTCAACGCACTCGTTTTGCTACGAATTATGAACAGATGGCTCATCTTCCGTATGATACATCTCTGCTTCAATTGCTGGCATTCCATTCGCGATCGAATTTGACCAAGATCAACAACGACCGTCTGCATACTAGTTACTGTAAAATATCTGTCGTTTGGTGATGTTAGTTGATGTTGAACTCCAAAAATGCAGCTCAAGCACATGAAAACCCTTCTCACTCCACAGGTAGAAGTTTTTGAAATGACATTGCTGATTTTATTAACATTTTCGACATGTAGTTATAGACGCTTGTGGTTGTCAAGCTAGACTAACTGTTAGTCTATTTAACATTTACACTATCTACAGTTAAGCTAGACTTAGAAAATATGCGCGCAGCGAAGCCTAGTGTTATCCAATACCACGGTGAACTAGGCAGATGTTATTGCACTGAATTATGTAGGCCTAGAATACTTTACTGAGTACTTGAATAACTTAAAAAAATGCAGTCAATATATATAGGATATATATATAGTGGATAAGTAAGGTTAGAAACCAGCGTGACAACTTTTGAATCACTTTTATGACATTTTGTTTCAACTTATAGATCCAGAATTGTCCCGGGACAATATCAGATCTGACTAGATTTGGGCCCCAATCCTGGTACACACAGGTTTTAATAATTAAATTGTTTAATACAAGGTCATTCCATTCCTTATTCCTGTGATTTTACTAACAATTTCATTGTAGGATGGAGCTGCCAAGATTACTGCCATGGCCTGGGCACCAAACAACACCAAACTAGCAGTTTGTACTGCTGATCGAGTTGTCCTTCTCTTTGATGAAAATGGAGAGAGGAGGGACAAATTTTCAACCAAGCCATCAGACTCAAAGGTAGAATAAGATGAGATGTTTTCTTTTTCCTTTTATGTAATGGATATGTTTTCCATGCTGTACGATTGTATTAGATTTCCTAAGGTCTACTTAAAAGTAGTTCATTAGAAACACTTAAACAGACGAATATTCTTCCATTATTCACCAGATTCACTCAAGAATAATTGGTGCAATGTTGCATAAAAACGAATTAGTCATTCTTCTGTCCCCCAGATGGTATCATATTGATTAGTCACTGTTAATACTTGTTACTAGTTGATACTAAAATGGTAACTTCTGCCCTGATTCTAATATGCAAATTAGACTAGGTCGAGATGAAACTGCTGTGGCAGTTTTAACAGCCTAAGATAAGTGCTGAGTTTTGAAATGATCATCCCTTGTCAATGGTCTAAGCATTTCTTTAACATTTATGCAATCAATTAATTTATTTTGTACATTGATTAATCATTAACTTATTTCTTCATTTTGTGTTCAATTTGTAAGATGTGCAGGAATCATGATGGTACAAACACAGTCGGCTGCTTTAAGTGAAAGAAAGTATATTACATGAGACAAAGATGAGACCAAAACAATAAATCAATAAATTCTATGATATATGCCTGATATTATTTTGAAGGATCAACTGTGAATGAATCTCTATCAGTCAGGTCAAATTGTTAAGGATGTTTTTTATCTGGTTGTCCTCGTACAGCCATGCCTTGCCTTTTGGGTTGTGCGAACAGCAGATTTGGTTGCACGCAGAAATGAAGCTAAATAACAATGATCAATATGTACACCGTAGAAGAGATGTGTGGGTTTGGTGAATAGAACACCTTTGTTGGGAAAAGATACTAATTTATCATTAAACCAACTTGAGAGTATTTAGTTACAATGCATTCTTAATTTTATATTATAAACAACTACCGTAGATACAGTAGTTGACCTCCAAAGCTGATTTTGGTTGAGTTCAGAACAGAAATTTTGGTCGTCTCGAAAGACCAGCTGGCCATAAAAAACACTTACAAATGGTTAATTAGTCTTCTTCGTTAACAGAGTTTGCTCTGAATTTCTAAACAAAGTGATGATAAATTACTTCCACAAAGTTCTGTTTACTGGTATTGCAACTCAAAGGCAGATCAGATTATTAGAATTATTGAGAATGTGAAACAACCTATATACAGTAAGGTCTAGTATATCATGATCTAATTTCAACCAAAAGCCATTTGCATTGGCATTATAAAACTCATATCTCACAACTTCATTCAACTCAACTTAATTTAGCTCATTTTCAATTTAAGCTGTGAAACTATCTAAATATTAACCAGCTAGTTACTAAAAATGATTTACATTTATGGAGGATTTCTGTTTCTTTATTGTTCAGCCTAATTGACGTAAAATAATTCTCTTTCTAATTGTTTTGTCTTTTGTACAGTTTGGAAAAAAGAGTTACATGGTGAAAGCTCTAGCATTTTCCCAAGATTCGACCAAGCTGGCCATTGCACAGACAGATAATATCATCTTTGTATACAAAGTTGGTGAAGATTGGTGAGTGTCAATCATATGTACACAATTAAACTATTAACATTCAGAGCTTAAGATTGTCTTTTTAAGCTGCAGATCTGTTATTAATAAGTCTAATAAAACCAGTAAAAGCTGATTATGATAACGGTTGGTGATTTCATTTTCAGAGTTATCAGAAAAATTTGCAAGCCAGTGACAGGATTTCATGTTCCTTTAAACACCATTTTGTGTTCTCTTATCAAAGTCTGCTATTTTCTCAGTCTTTTTTGAGGTCAGGGATCAGAGGACACAAGCTTTGATCAACAAAAATTAAGTGTTACATATTATATATATATATTTTTATAAATATATGGTTGAACTTGTGACAGTATAATATATAGTATATCTGCAAAGCAGATGTGTACATAGGACAGATAACCAAGGTTATGAAAATGGTTCACTTTTTTGAAATACAAAGTTCTGCTATTAAGATTAGCTAATAAATTAGCTAATACTTCCAAATGTAAATAATGACACTGTGTAAACACACCAAAGATAATGTAAGATAAATATGACTCAAAATGCAAACATGTGCTAATTAAATTGCTTTGACCTTTAACACTGTTGAATATTCATGATAGTGTATTTTCTCATAGCTCTTTGGTCACATGCAGTAGGCCTCTATTGTTCCATCCATGGATGTTGTGTGTCAATGTTTGTACATGTAATCATTAACACCCACATTATGTGTACAGCATAAACACTAGAAAGGTTGTTGTAATATTATTATCAGTACATGAAAGTCTTAATTTAGATAAACACAGATAAAGACTTTACCTGCAATTCATTACTGGAACAAGTCAGATCTGAATCCATGGCTGGTGTCAAACTTCACTTAACCAGAGAAAGAGAATTCTTGCCTGTCGTACTGAACTGTCAATTGGAATTATACTCTTTATACACATTACAAAATTATAAGCAGTGTTAAGTCAGAGCATAAATCCATACATGTGATTCAGTAATATTTTGAATGTGAACCTTTGGTCTTATTGTAAACAGAGACAGTATGTGCTTTATTGACTTAATATCAACTTTTTTTATTTACTCAATCTATATTTGAATGAGCCAGTATTTGAGTGGAAATAATCACATAAAAATCACATAAAATTGTCAGAGTGGATCAAGTCTAAATATGACAACATTGAGCCACACATGCTTCAATTATATATTTGTTTTGCATAGTTTATTACAATGTTCATTTCTGTAATTGGAGAATGGATTTTTTTTGCAATTGCTGAATCTAAACTATGGAACCTCATAACATGACCTAACGATGACATTGGTGTCAGGGTCAAAACTGTCAACATTCTACCCTCAAAATCTGAAAAGAATAACACTAAAAAGTAAAAGGTTTCTGTTCCTAGTGGTATTATAAGTGTGGGATAACTTACCTCAATCAGTAAGACTTGTCAACAGCCTTGGAACCTTCAAAATAAATCTAAAAACTACCTGTTCCAAATTTCATTTATGTATCCTTTTTTTTCTGATGTTTCTGCAAAGTGCCATGAGCACCTTTGGGCAGATACCGGCGCTATACAAAGTGTCCATTATTATTATTATTATGACATCAAAGGTTTACAAAATGACAGCTGTCCAGACACAACTATTAAACTAGGATATCTCCCAATGGAATAAGACCTTTCTTAGCCATTTGGGAGAGTTTCTCTTCACAAAGTTCTCGGTCATATATAAGCAAAAGGTGATGGTAAGGTTTCGAATTTCATTTTTAAGGCATTACTAAATTCAGTAAGATGACTTGATTATGACACAACAAACAACTAGTCTGTATCATTATATCATTATTGACTTATCACTCATATCAGTTAAACTCATTTCCTGTAGGGATTCCAAGAAATCCATCTGTAATAAGTTTGTTCAACAAAGTGCCGTGACCTGTATGACGTGGTTGGCGGATAACAACATCGCTTTTGGATTGGCCGACGGGAAGGTACGCGTGGCGGTCACAAAGTCTAATAAGTCACACACGCTCTATGCCACGGATTCGTTTGTGGTCTCTATCGCCCAAAAGTGAGTAAGAATCAAACATTTGTCTACCTTGAATGCTCTTTACCATGATCTTAGACTGATTAAGTTTGGTAGCAATTCATGACGCATATTAAAACGATCCTTTGTGACCACAATTGTAATTATTATGTCACAATTCTTTAGCAAGTATAGTCTTCTAATTACATGGACATCAAGTTTTCTTTGTATATATACCAAGTTGATAAATAAATTTCCTTGCAAGTTGAAAATATTAATTCTTAGTTATTTATACATAATTTCGTCTACCTATTTATATAGATATCTTCAGAGATTAAAAACACCTTTGTTTTCGACTCGTTTCATTTCAGTGTGTCTGGTAAAGGCATCCTTACTGGACATGCGGACGGAACGATCGTGCGGTTCTTCTTGGACGACGAAGGCAGTGGGGACTCGCAGGGCAAGCTGGCCACACACCCCTGCCCTCCCTATGCCTTGGCCTGGGCCGGTAACAGCATCGTGGCAGGAGGCTGCGATAAAAGGGTCGTCATGTACACTCGGGACGGGAAAATCCTACAGCAGTTTGACTACAACCAAGAAAAGGACGAACACGAATTTACGGTAGCCGTCAGCAGCCCCAGCGGCCAATCGGCTGTCGTCGGTAGCTACAACAGGTGAGAAGCTAGGCAGCCTTTGTCGTCAGTGACATTTAGCAGTTCTTAAATGGATACTTCTGGAGTTGGACAATGTAACACTTGTTTTAAAGCCCAGAAGAATATTCTACACTGTTAGTTGAAAATTCTGGGTCGTAATTTCTCCGGTTTGTCCATTGGAGGCTCATTAATTAAAGTGGCTGAACTACAGAGTCTAACACATAGAACATTGTGTCAGTTCCTTAGATACGACACAGAACTCCAAAATATGAAGCATCAATGGCCTTCAATATTGGTTTTTCGTTTCATTTATTTGTGTTACATATATAATACAGAGTCTAAATATAAAATGAATGCATAAAAAAACATGGTGTGACGGAAGTAAACTAAAAAACCCTTGAGAGCATGTCGAGAGTTTACTTCCCTGAAAATATAAAACACACACACACAAACAGATGAAAGACATAGTAAACAGAGGAAATTCCATCATTAAAATGGGTAGTATGTTTTATTTCATAATTGTATTATTATAACCATGTATAGTTTTACAAGAATAACACCAACTTAATATTAGAGGATGTAAGATTTCTTTGTTCAGAATATTGTGTTTCTTGTTTTTTTTTGCTTACAAGACTCCCATGTAAGATACAAACAATCACATTAGTCAATAGGAAGGGGACATACACTCAATTTTGCAAATTTGTTCAATGATCTTGGGGCCAAAATAGCTCAATCATAGTCAAACCCATTTCTTCTTTTTCAACTTTGATAATTTTAATTTAAATCCAAGGTTTATGATTGAAATGTCCACTATACCTACACCAATGAAATATATTCTATAGCACTGCAGCCATGTTAGATCTACTCCAAAAATGCAATTTCCGTATGAAAAGTGTTGTTGTATTGGTGTTTATTATTTCATTCTGTCTTTTTAATTATCCATTTTTTGTATCTCACGTCTTCAGACTCAGAGTCTACAACTGGGCTCCTAGAAAAGGAAAATGGGAGGAAGCTAATATGAAAGAAATCATGAACCTTTACACCATTACTGCCCTGGCCTGGAAGAAAGACGGATCTCGATTAGTAGCTGTGAGTCCCGGACCTCAGAACTGATTGGACTAAATAAGCATGAAAAATAAAAAAAAACTTACATGACTTTCCAGACCTCAAAACTGATTGGACAAAATAAGCATGAAAAGAAAGGATTTAAAAAAAAAAACATGATTTCCTTCAAACAGTCTTGGTTTTCCTTTTATCGTATCAGTGAACTGTGGTGATTGGCTAAAAAGGTGGTTGATTTTTTGTTGGAATATGTGGACTTCAAGGTTGTCCAAAAAGTAAAAGTTTTTGTTTCAACAAGATTAATGTGTAATATAATGCCTGTAAATAAACATGGTTGTAATTAACAGTTACTGACGTGGTAAGATTTGGCTGAAAACAAGATTCAATCCACCAAACCATGGCTACTGATGGCTACTGATTCAAGGATATAACAGGCTAGGAAGACTGGTTCTATGAGAGACACATGTACTGTAATGCCCGACAGTGACAACAAAATATTTTTTTTTGGGGGGGGGGGTGATAAGGAAATTATATCTGAAATTAAGTACTGAATATCTGAAATTATGTACTGTATCATTTTGTCAGCGTTTCAGCTGAAAACAAATCTGGCAAAGTAAGCAAAAAACCTTTCCAAATTTCAAACCATTAATCCTATGGTTGAAAGTTTTGAGAAGAAAACGGCCTTTTTATGTCACTTTCTAATTTATTGAGAAACAGTTACAAGCAGTGAACTTGAGGCTTTAATGCATTTTATGAAATGTTGTGATTGGTCCACGTTCCACTGGGGAGATATTTGTAGACAAAATCACTCCTTTGGGTGATAAAATTCTGATCTGTCCGTCATCTAGAATTGACCTTTGTACTCCTACATTTGCACGGCAGAGATGCTGAAAGGAGGCATATAGTTTCAGATCTCCCTGGGCGTCAGAAATGTTAGCAATGTCTTTTGTATCTTTCCATCACTTAGGGTACTCTCTGTGGTGGGGTAGAACTCTTCGACTGCTGCCTGCGACGTTCCATCTACAAGAACAAATTTGAGATGACTTACGTTGGACTCAGTCAAGTCATTGTCAAGAATCTATCATCCGGTACCAGGGTGGTGCTGAAGTCACATTATGGTTATGAGGTATTTAATTCACTCTCTTCTTACTCTTATCGCAATTTAATGTGACAGTGATACCACTAGCCTGCGAGGGACCGTCGATTCCCTTTACCCGCCAAAGGTACGGATGTGACGAGTCTAGATAGCTAGGAACTGTAGCCAACTGTGTGATTTTAGTTGTTATTAGAGAGGAAAGTGGAAATCATCTGCTGTGTCCAATGAATAGTATATTAAAACCGTAATAGCAGCAAGGAAATAACACCACAATCATTTCTCTTGACAGATTGATAGATCTTGATAGATAGCTAGGAACTATAGCCAACTGTTTGATTTTAGTTGTTATTAGAGAGGAAAGTGGAAATCATCTGCTGTGTCCAATGAATAGTATATTAAAACCGTAATAGCAGCAAGGAAATAACACCACAATCATTTCTCTTGACAGATTGATAGATCTTGATAGATAGCTAGGAACTATAGCCAACTGTTTGATTTTAGTTGTTATTAGAGAGGAAAGTGGAAATCATCTGCTGTGTCCAATGAATAGTATATTAAAACCGTAATAGCAGCAAGGAAATAACACCACAATCATTTCTCTTGACAGATTGATAGATCTTGATAGATAGCTAGGAACTATAGCCAACTGTTTGATTTTAGTTGTTATTAGAGAGGAAAGTGGAAATTATCTGCTTAAGCCCTGGTGTCCAATGAATAGTATATTAAAACCGTAATAGCAGCAAGGAAATAACACAACAATCATTTCTCTTGACAGATTGATAGATCTTGATAGATAGCTAGGAACTGTAACCAACTGTTTTATGTTAGTTGTTTTATAGAGGAAAGTGGAAATTATCTGCTTAAGCCCTGGTGTCCAATGAATAGTATATAAAAACCGTAATAGCCACAAGGAATTAACACCACAATCACTTCTCTTGACAGATTGATAGATCTTAATAGATAGCTAGGAACTGTAACCAACTGTTTTATTTTAGTTGCTTTATAGAGGAAAGTGGAGATCATCTGCTTAAGCCCTGTGTCCAATGAATAGTTTATTAAAACCGTAATAGCCGCAAGGAAATAACACCACAATCACTTCTCTTGACAGATTGATAGATCTTGATAGATAGCTAGGTACTGTAACCAACTGTTTTATTTTAGTTGCTTTATAGAGGAAAGTGGAGATCATCTGCTTAAGCCCTGTGTCCAATGAATAGTTTATTAAAACCGTAATAGCCGCAAGGAAATAACACCACAATCACTTCTCTTGACAGATTGATAGATCTTGATAGATAGCTAGGTACTGTAACCAACTGTTTTATTTTAGTTGCTTTATAGAGGAAAGTGGAGATCATCTGCTTAAGCCCTGTGTCCAATGAATAGTTTATTAAAACCGTAATAGCCGCAAGGAAATAACACCACAATCACTTCTCTTGACAGATTGATAGATCTTAATAAATAGCTAGGAACTATAGCCAACTGTTTTATTTTAGTTGCTTTGTAGAGGAAAGTGGAAATTAGCTGCTTAAGCCCTGTGTCCAATGAATAGTATATTAAAACCGTAATAGCCACAAGGAAATAACACTACAATCACTTCTCTTGACAGATTGACGAGGTGAAGATTCTCGGTAAAGATAGATACCTGGTTGCTCATACCACAGAGACGCTGCTCTTGGGGGATCTCGCTTCCAACAAACTCAGCGAAGTACCCTGGCCAAACACAGGTGGCAACGAAAAGTTCTTCTTTGAGAACGAAAGTGTGAGTGTAACTCCAGCATTTATGCTGATTTTTCACTCAAACTTTTAGACTGGACTGAGAATGTAAGGGTTTTCCAATTGTCTGAGTTTATTAAAAACAAAGTAAAATAGTTTATCTAGCATTTCGCTTTCCTCGAAGGTTTACTTAATTTCTTGTGTTTGCTTTCTTTGTTGATTCTGTCTTGTTGTATTGATCACACTGTTGAATATGAATCGCAGTATACAATCACCATGGTAACAAACATTGATCAACAACCTTTGTTCTTGTAGTACCCATCATATGTACTTTTCATATTGTAAGTTTGTATCATATAAAGCTCCCTGTACCATTTTTTGTGAGAAATTATGTGAACTAACTAAAAGATGAAATGGAGTTGTGTTCCTTTCATATTTATTTTTTGATGTTATTCTTTCCCTCGTCTTGCAGGTTTGCATGATATTCAACGCCGGAGAGCTCTCTCTCATCGAGTACGGCAATAACGAGATTCTTGGGTGTGTTAGGACAGAGTTCATGAACCCTCACTTGATCAGGTGATTATTATAAGAAAAAATTTTGTTTTTTTGTGCCAAGCTTGTTATGTGTGTCATTTTATGCAATATGAAATTAGCTGTTAATCACTAGAATTTCAGACAAGCCAATGTATAGAGCAGTCTTTTAAAATATCAACACCTTCTTTTGTTCAAGTCGCCATCTCTATTTATGGAGGTCAATTTTCCGTTAAAAAGAAGTAGAAACTAAACTTGGCTGATATGTCTCAGGGGAGATTATTTCAAGCTGACAAAATAGATTTGATGTATTGTTCTTTTTATCTGTAATTTTTTAATCTAGACTTTTTCTCTTTCAACATCACTCTCTAACAAACAGTGTCAGACTAAACGAAAGAAAACAACGCAACATCGTAGACAACAAGAAGATGGCGTACCTGGTTGATCTGAAGACCATCGCGATACTGGATCTGATCTCGGGATTCAATCTGGCCTCGCTGCAGCACGATACCAAAGTAGATTGGTTGGAGATGAATGAGACCGGGAGGATTCTTCTCTTCAGAGACAAGAGGATGCGAGTGAGTCCGAAGAGATCATTCAAATTCTCTTTGAGATTGGCAGTGTTTGCGACATGATTGTGTTTCACAGTTTGATTTAATATTTGATCAATTTTGATGCAGTCTGATTCCCAAATCATGTGTTCACAGTTTGAGTTAATTTTGATCAATTTTTGATGCAGTCTGATTCTAAAATGATGTGTTCAAATTTTGATTTAATATTTCATCAAGTTTGATGCTGTCTGACTCCAAAATCATGTGTTCACATTTTGAGTTAATTTTGATCAATTTTTTTTTATGTAGTCTGATTCTAAAATGATGTGTTCAAAATTTGATTTCATATTTGATCAATTTTGATGCAGTCTGATTATAAAATCATATGTTCAAATTTTGAGTAAATTTTGATCAATTTTTATGCTGTCTGTTTCCAAAATCATGTGTTCACAGTTTGAATTAATTTTGATCAATTTTTATGCTGTCTGCTTCCAAAATCATGTTTTCACATTTTGGGTTAATTTTGATGAATTTTTGATGCTGTAATAGCTCATTCATCCCTCGCAGAATTTTTATCATGTTTGATTCTGTCTCTTAAAAAGTGTCTTATATTTGTCGTGTTTTGTGAGATAATATAAAGCTTTCCTGCATATGCCTTCTTGTATTAAAATCATAACCTATTAACTTGCTTTCTTCTCTCCTTTCTCAACACAGTTGTACATGTTTGATGTTTTGAATGAGAGCAAGGCGACCATTTTGAATTACTGCAGTTATGTTCAGGTCAGTCAAACCTAGATGTCCCGTAGAACTTTACGGTTAAAATTCAGATGTTTAATTATTTCTATTCCAACTTTGCAATGGTGTCTCTTATGACACCACCTGGTACTGTATCGCTGTGCTACCAGGGGGTAGGAAGTGGGGAAGGGTGCACAACATCAGAGGGGCACTTTCTCATTCCACAACCACCACTCGTTATGCTACAAACCAATACACACCGGCCATATTACTCAAATATATATGATGTGTTAGTATGCTATCAACACTATTATAGTGCATGTGACTCTTATAAAAATTAACAAAGGCTTAAGATATCCAATGGACAGTTCTTCATCAAAGGGGCACATTTTATTTGCCAGTTGTGCACATTTGCTATTTTGGAAAAAAAGTGGGGGGGGGCACGTGCCCTCGGTGCCCCTCCGGCTCCCACCCCCCTGTGTGCTACTATTTCAGTTTGTTTGGTTGGTTAGGATGCGAGCCAAACTGGGTTTGTGTTTTTTTGTTTTTTTTTGAGCTCCACTGAATAAGGATAGTTTAGTATAAATGCTTTACCTTATTGTTACCAGCTGTCAGTAAGTAATCACAGCTTAATCGATCAGTGAATGAGGTTTATAAATAATATTTAAATGTTATAAATAACAAAAATATAAAAAATACTTCTACTTGATTGTCATGGAATTTTACACTGACAGTTTGCCACAAACTACAAAATCTATTTGTCCAATGGTATGCCTCTAACACACAGTAGCTTTTGCCATAAAAAAAAATAGAATTAAGTTTTAATAACAATATCGTGTTTTTTTTTACATATGTTCCTTTGTTATAGTGGGTCCCGCAGAGCGACGTGGTGGTGGCACAGAACAGGGGCAACCTCTGTGTCTGGTACAACATTGACCACCCTGAGAAGGTCACAATGTTTCCCATCAAGGTAAGTAATACTTTATTCACGAAACAGGTCAAAAAGTGTCGGTTTCCAACGAGGACCTGGTTATACTTTAAAGGAAACAATGCTATGAAAGCCTTAGATGCTGTTCAAACATAGGAAATGAGTTTTGAGTTCCTAAATCTTTACATTGAGGGAACATTGATATACTATACATCAATACCAAGTAATGAAATAAGGGACTAAATAAACAGGTCAATATATCAATATATACCGGGTATGTCATCAATATATACCGGGTATGTCATCAATATATACCGGGTATTTCATCAATATATACCGGGTGTGTCATCAATATATACCGGGTGTGTCATCAATATATACCGGGTATGTCATCAATATATACCGGGTATGTCATCAATATATACCGGGTATGTCATCAATATATACCGGGTATGTCATCAATATATACCGGGTATGTCATCAATATATACCGGGTATGTCATCAATATATACCGGGTATGTCATCAATATATACCGGGTATGTCATCAATATATACCGGGTATGTCATCAATATATACCGGGTATGTCATCAATATATACCGGGTATGTCATCAATATATACCGGGTATGTCATCAATATATACCGGGTGTGTCATCAATATATACCGGGTGTGTCATCAATATATACCGGGTGTGTCATCAATATATACCGGGTGTGTCATCAATATATACCGGGTATGTCAGCCAAATCACAGTCATGCCACCCACACCAATATAAGTTACATCACATCCGATATAACAGTAGCATTACTGATGACGTAATATTTTATGTCATCCATATATGATAGTTCTGATAATAATCTTTATACAGTCATAATGTGTTCTGTTATTCAGTAGAACTGAGTTTAACAAACCTCCAAAGAATCATATTTTACATTATCACTGCTAGCTGTTTGATGTCTATTCTTAATGACCTCTGACTCCATTACATTTATAAATCTCATTGCCAGAGTTTATGTACTTCTTAATTTGATGACCAAAGCTTCCTTCCGCAGTATAACAAGGACAATGGTCTAGTTGTCCGTTGTCAAGAAACAAAACAAATCACCATGGCTGCATTTCCCTCTCTTTCTATTATTATGATTATTATGATTATTATTTTATTTTTATTTTTATTTTTTTGTAGGGCGACATAGTAGATTTAGAGAGAGTGGATGGTAAGACAGATGTGATTGTCAGTGAGGGAGTCACGTCCATCTCGTACACCTTAGACGAGGGCCTGATAGAATTTGGAACAGCCGTGGACGATGGAAACTACACCAGGTAAAAATCAGGATCATTTAGAGCCAGTTTGCAAAATCTAGCGATATTCAAATAGAGACCAGTTGCAGATTTGCATATAATAGGAAACCTTCAAATTTTACGAATCTTTCTCGAGCTGAAAATGGATGACATGGTGCCAGGATGGTGTGAGAGGATTGAATCTGGGGGTCAAAGACATAGAGGGGTTATTGGGGCATTTGTCAGAAAAAGGGGCACTTATTATTTATAAAAAGAATTGGGCACCTTTCAGTATTTTACAGAATTGGGGGCACATGAATATGCCACAAGCTCAACCACTCCTTCATTCAACAAATGGTCACTTTTAGTTGAACAAAAAAAAGCGTACATTTCATTTACGAGAAAGAGCGCTTTTCGTTATAACAAAATGGAAAGTTTAGTTGAGGGAACAAGATTTTTGTAGAATTTAGGCATCAAAAGTGGTGCACTTTTCCAATTGTAGCATTTGTTGCTCTTTTCCATTCCAGCTCTCAATTTTGTGGGCATTGTTCACTATTTTACATTTTTCTTGACTTAAATGCTTGTTACATATAGTTACCAGTTTTCCTTTTTATTGGTTGTAAGTCTTTTGTTTTTTGTCAATCTTCTTTCAGAGCTGTTGCATTCCTGGAGACGCTGGAAATGACTAACGAGACTGAAGCAATGTGGAAGACTTTAAGCAAGCTTACTCTCGACGCCAGACAATTGAACATCTCAGAGAGATGTTTTGCTGCCCTCGGTGACGTTGGAAAAGCACGATACCTTCAGAGCCTCAACAAAATGGCTGCTCCGATAAGTCAGGAAACGGTAGGTTTATAGAGTTAAACACCCAACTCTTGAATTGATTTTTTAGATTTGTTCGCACATTTGTTCTTTATGTTGAGACACGCACTTCTTAAACCACTGACGTGACTGACCTCTTGTTTATTCATATAAATGACTGAAATATTTAGCGATAAAACACTGTTATCAAAGACTGCTTATGTACTGCAAAAAGCCTGTGTAGGTTGTAAATGTATAAACTAGAGGGCCTGCATTTCAAACCAAGGCAAACGGAAACAAACACAGCTTAGACTACATTAAAAATAGACAGATTGACGGACAACTAAACTGGACCAATGCTCTCTAACTTATACAATGATATATGAAGTCAAACATGTCCCTCAAGCTAAACTGGACCAATGCCCTCTAACTGATACAATGATATATGTATTAAAACATGTCATTCAAGCTAAACTGGACCAATGCCCTTTAACTAATACAATGATATATGTAGTAATTCATGTCCCTCAAGCTAAACTGGACCAATGCCCTCTAACTAATACAATGATATATGTAGTAATTCATGTCACTCAAGCTAAACTGGACCAATGCCCTCTAACTGATACAATGATATATGTATTAAAACATGTCACTCAAGCTAAACTGGACCAATGCCCTCTAACTAATACAATGATATATGTAGTAATTCATGTCACTCAAGCTAAACTGGACCAATGCCCTCTAACTGATACAATGATATATGTATTAAAACATGTCCCTCAAGCTAAACTGGACCAATGCCCTCTAACTAATACAATGATATATGTAGTAAAATATTATAGCAAAACATGTCACTCAAGTTTTTGAAGAATATTAGTAATAAATAGTCAAGTTCCATGTTTTGTTAGAGTCAAAGTGAATCCAAAATTATCATTTTGAAAAATTTTCACTTTGTGTTGCGCTATTTTAGCGGCTCTATTAGAAGGAGATGAGAATAAAAATAAGGGATTTCAGCTTGGCTGGAATAACTCTTGGCTATACAGTGTTATATATGTCTCTCCATTTCCTTTGACCTGACAGGGTGAAGACGGCACAAACCATTACACGATCAGGGCCAAACTAGCCATCTTGAAAAAGGACTTTCAGGAAGCAGAGAGGATTTACTTAGAGCAGGTAATAATCCAGTTTAATGTTCAGTTATAGAGTTATAGATAATTATAGAGTTATAGATATAATTCAGGAAGCAGAGAGGATTTACTTAGAGCAGGTGAATGGTCCAACAAATTTAATGTTCAGTTATAGATAAATATAGAGTTATAGATATAATTCAGGAAGCAGAGAGGATTTACTTAGAGCAGGTAATGGTCCAACAAATTTTAATGTTCAGATATATATAATTATAGAGTTATAGATATAATTCAGGAAGCAGAGAGGATTTACTTAGAGCAGGTAATGGTCCAACAAATTTTAATGTTCAGTTATAGATAATTATAAAGTTATAGATATAATTCAGGAATCAGAGAGGATTTACTTAGAGCAGGTAATGGTCCAACAAATTTTAATGTTCAGATATATATAATTATAGAGTTATAGATATAATTCAGGAAGCAGAGAGGATTTACTTAGAGCAAGTAATGGTCCAACAAATTTTAATGTTCAGATATATATAATTATAGAGTTATAGATATAATTCAGGAAGCAGAGAGGATTTACTTAGAGCAGGTAATGGTCCAACAAATTTTAATGTTCAGATATATTTAATTATAGTGTTATAGATATAATTCAGGAATCAGAGAGGATTTACTTAGAGCAGGTAATGGTCCAACAAATTTTAATGTTCAGATATATATAATTATAGAGTTATAGATATAATTCAGGAATCAGAGAGGATTTACTTAGAGCAGGTAATGGTCCAACAAATTTTAAAGCAGCATTTTGCGTCCTTTTCTATGATTTTTCTCAACCTCACTGACTCCACTATGCCATAACGACATACATAACTAGCTTATCTATTTAAATCTTACTTCATATGGTGGCATAAAAGTCGAAAAATTTGCAACTTTCAACTTTGTTTTTCTCCAAGATAATTACCGTTAGAACCCAATAAACCTCGCCCATAATATGAATATTTAAACACTGTGAACGTCATTGACCAATACGTAACCCAACACCAAGCTTGATTTGTGTACAGTCTATATGGTAGTTGTACCAGAGAGTTCCATTACATCTCCCTGGTTGTACCAACGCAAAGTCTTGAATCTATTTTTAGCAATGGCTCATAACTAAACCTGCATCTCTGATTGGTTGAATTCAAACTAGTGGGTTTGGCGGAACTGTATGCGATTAATTTTAACTGTGGAATTTGTCGAGGACACTCTTCTCATTATCTGCAAATATCCTTAATTACTCGCCAATTATCGTTGTTTTACAGGGAAAAACTTGGCTAATATCTTAGTTTGCTGTTTTGTGATTGATATAAATTGATGGACATGTCAAAAAAGTAGAAAACGGCGACCAAACGCAAAATGCTGCTTTAATGTTCAGATATAGATAATTATAGAGTTATAGATATAATTCAGGAATCAGAGAGGATTTACTTAGAGCAGGTAATGGTCCAACAAATTTAATGTTCAGTTATAGATAATTATAAAGTTATAGATATAATTCAGGAATCAGAGAGAATTCACTTAGAGCAGGTAATGGTCCAATAGAGTTTAATGTTTTGTTTATAGAGTTATAGATAATTATAGAGTTATAGATAATTAATATAGATAATTAGTAAGTTATAGATAATAACCTAGTTATTATACAGTACAGCTTCAAATAAAAAGTAACAGAATTGACTACTTTGTAACTTATAAATATGCAAATGTTTGTTGTCAGGTGTTTCACATTGCCTGTGTTACATTGTTATGAGAATTTAATTCAAAGATTGCGACACCTTCTACCCCATCCCTCCACATCCACCCTCTCCCTCCACCCCCGTCTCTTCAGACTTAATTGAATTCCTCATGAATTCCGGCAATACAGCCACATAACACATCGGTGTTTTTTTTTTCTCTCTCTCTCTCTCGTTTCCCAGAATGCAATTGATGAGGCGATGGAGATGTACCAGGAGCTACATAAATGGGACGACGCCATCGCTGTAGCAGAGGCAAAGGTCAGTATAAAAATTAATTATTCTTATTATTATTTATTATTATTATAATTATTAAATATTATAATTTATTTATTAAAGATACTCAAAGTACACAAATCTCATAACTTTCATTCATAATTCTGAATTTTGCGACATATTTCTGGTTCATACATCTATGTTATCCGGTTTGTTTTATCGATGCTCGATGCATCACAGGGTCACCCGGAGCTCGAGACCCTCCGTCAGAACTACTACCAGTGGCTGATGGAGACAGGCCAAGAGGAGAAAGCCGGTGAGCTCAAGGAGAACGAGAGAGATTTCCACGCAGCAATCAACCTCTACATGAAGGCATCGATGCCGGCCAGAGCAGCTAGACTGGTCACGACCAACGAAGAACTCATGAATAATAAAGACCTAATCGCAAGAATTGCTGCCTCTCTGATTAAAGGAGAATTCTACGAGAAGGTAAGCTAGATCACTCTGGACTCAGTTTTCCATTTGCGTTTACCCATTGGTTGTATCTCAGATGGTAATTTGTGGTGGTGGTGAAAATGTTGGTGAATTTCATTAATATTTCTTGGTCAATGTCACCTTTAGCCAGGGCGAGAAACAACCAACTTTCAAAATTGATGTAATTCAGGGGTCTGCAAGTAATTTCCTGAAATGACATCAGTTGGAGCAAAGGGCCAGAGAGCACTAAAATGTGCCTTTTCCTAGAATGAGCAAGTCAAGTAGGCCTTAGGGGCCTGCATACTTGATAAATGTAAGTCTTAGTGGATCAGAGTTGGGATGACATAAGAATTGTCTTTATTTATTTCATCCGTCATTCACATTTTGCACTTATTTTTTCTTTCTTTTCTGTTTGGTTTAGGCCGGAGAGCTCTTTGAAAAGACCTGGGAGGAGGCTAGAGCCTTGGAATGTTACAGAAAAGGTCATTCCTATCGAAGAGGTTTGTAGCCATAGCAACTGTTTGTGCTTTCAATTCCGAAAATTTTTACAATCTTTCAACAATTGATGAGTTTAGTTAAGTTTATCATGTTATCATTTGCTTTTCGGAAAACTGTTTAATCACATGTTGTGACTGGCTCGGAGATATTTTAACCAGATGACGACCGGCGTATCTTCACTCCTCTGAGTATTGGTTGTGTAAGTAGATAATGAGGAGGGCTAGCTCTTCTATCTGATGGGGTATTTTCCAGGACCAGAAATGAAAGTGAAAATAATATCACATTCCTGGCAATATTCTGGTGGTCATTCCAGGAAATCCAGAGATTCGGTCTCAGAGCCACAAAATGACTTCCTGACCGTTGGGGTTTTGCTATTTAAACTAAATTAATAGATTTGGTCCTGTACTCACTATGAACTTTATGGTGAACATTCAATCTACACTCTTTTTGCTGTGAAATAGGAATGTGATTAATAGTATTTAAAAGGACTTTACTGTGACAGAGAATGTGAAATGAATACAATAGCAAGACAAAATATTGCAAACTGGCAGTTAAATCCCCATTTGAATATCTTGCACTTCCCTCGAGATATGGTTTATTGAATATGACCTATTTTTGAAAAGCTTAAGCTTCAACTACTTCAGGAATTGGTTCATAGAATGAGGTCTGTGATGTCATCTGGGCAAATACTCTTCAAAAGCTTTACTAAGGCTATAAATATCTACTTATAAATTTATCCTTGAAACCTAATATATCTGGAATGTTCGCTTTGCCGTTAAAGTTCTCTGTACTTTTTAAGTTCATCAAAATGTATCTTTTTTATAGAAATATTCTTTTCCTCTGTGGATCAAAGATTGACAAAATCATAAGAAAATCAAAAACATATTCAGCTGAAATTCCCTGATGACATCATTCATTCTGTTGTTACAACATATCGCAAAATTTGAAAACTCATTTCTTCATGATACGAAATGCTATGAGGACGAGGTTTCTGCCCCTAAAGATTCAGAAAAGTCTTCAGCAAGTTTGCTAATCCGATCACCTTCAGCCACCAAAAAATCCTTGTAAACTCCAAGCTCCCAACTGTTCATTAGCTCTGAACATATCCCCCAAGAATCTGCACATCTCTTTTCCCAAGCTGATGGTAATGACTTATAATTTGCTTTCTCCAGCTGTGGAATTAGCCCGTTCCTTCTTACCAGAGGCGGTGGTGAAGTTGGAAGAGGAATGGGGTGATTATTTGGTCTCACAGAAACAGCTAGATGCGGCCATAAATCACTACATTGAAGCTGGGTATGTATCCATTTCACATTTAGGACAGTTCTATGTGGTATGTTTTGAAATAAGGTGACCATGTTTTGTTCGGGAATACCAAGGACATAATACTGTATGTTAACTCCCTCGTGTTGACATCAAGCTATGGTATCTGTTCTGTGCAATTAAAACCGAGGGGTGGGATCTTGAAGGCATCTCAGTGTCTGGTGGTGTTATGTTGGAAGGATGATGATCAAATGACAGTCAAACAAAAATCAAAACAAGTGAAGAACAATTAACAATTTACCTTTGTCTGCTTAACATTAACAATTTGGAGGAAGCAATAAACCTTGCGCAAGATCGTCATGCTTGGCGGAGGTTAATCACTGAGCATGTTGGATAGACGAGACTCAACTTACTACTACTACTACTTTGTCTGCTGAAATTGTAGTAGCTAGATGGCCAAATCACCACATAGTAATCCCACTGTATTTATAACTACTTTTGTTGGATCTATGTATTATATCTGGAAGTTTTCTTAAAACTTTGTAAAATCAACAAGATGTTCACATAAGATAAAAAAGAGAGGGGGAGGGGGGGGACAAGTCCAGGGAAATTAGAATGTGTGTAAGCCTAAGTGTATCAAACCTGATGGTTTAAGTGTGGTAGGATCTTTGTCACATTTTGGCTGGACAAGGGTTACAAACAAGCTTACTGCTTACACAGAGAACAATGGAGAAACAACACAATTAAACTCTTTGTTGTACGGTTATGTGGTTTGAAGTACGTTGGAAAAACAAGAATGCAACCAACACATCAACCTGATTAAATTCCATTAATTATTCTTCTCTTTTATTACTGCTTATTTACTTTCCATGTTTTCTTCGTTACATGCATGTGTCCTTACATTCTTGTGCTATTCACAACCCTTTTCCCTTTTTTTTTTTTCTCGGTTTGCTTCAGTGACATATACAAAACAACTGTTAAAATAGACGAAACCTTTAGTCTTTCTCAGACTAAAACATATTGATCTTAGCTGTGTTTTACTATAAATTGTATTTCTTTCCATCCTTTTGGCAGGGCTGCGAAGAAAGCCATCGAGGCGGCCATTCACTCCCATCAATGGAATAAAGCCGTCCAGATTATCGAGATCCAAGAGGCTTCTGTCGGGGAGGAATATTACCCCAAGATTGCCAAGCACTATAGCTCGATCAGAGACTTTGAGGTGAGAAGATAATCACAGATGATGAGAGTATCTTCTGTTGGCTTTATGTCGCCTGATCAGTAGTCAAAATAAAACAAAACTGTGAGCAAACGGCTTATCCACTAAAGAGCCTGTGTAAGAGAATGTGTAAAGGTAAGAGGGCCTGATGTTTCGATCCTAGCAGGATATTCTTCAGAGGCTTACTACGTGTTAGTTTAAATCTGAGATAGTATCAGATATATTCAGAGGCAGAGAGGTTAGAGGATGGGAGAAGGGGAGGATGATTGATGAGTGAAAAGCCATGAAGTAATATTTATCATGAACCAATTAGTAATGTACCATTAGTGATCAAAGTGCATTTGTGTTACATATTTTATTTTAAGGATTTGTATGAAAGATGTGACTTCAAATGTTCTTCCTTCTTAGATTATCTCTTTTTTAATCCTTCCTCCTTCCCCCCCACCCACCCCCCCCCACTCTATGCCTACTTCCTAGTTTATGTACAACTGTCTCCTATTTAATTCTTCTATCCCCTTAGACTGCTGAGAGATTCTACATCCAGGCAGGCCTTAGTAAGGATGCCATTGATATGTACACAGCAGCAGGAAAATGGGAGGCGGCTCATAAGGTGAGGAATTCATTCTTTTCTTGCTAAAACACTATTTATACCCGATTTTCAGGCACACTTCTATCATTTATGATGATTATAGCATTTCAAAGTGCTATATAATCACCTCAAATTTCTGTGACTACATTTTCAATCTTTCATTCATTTGATCACTTTCACCGCTGCTTTTCGTCCGACAGCTCGCGGTCCAGTTTATGAAAGGAGAAGACGTAGCAGTATTGTACATCAGCCAGGCCCAGCAGTTGGAGAGTCAAGGAAAATTCAGAGAAGCAGAGAGGTATAATCCTTCAAGCACGAGTAGATTAAACGCCACATCTTTTAAAGTTTCCTTAAGGTCTTCAAGATTGGCCACAAAGTTATCAGCATGCTAGCTTAGCTGAACAGTTACAATTTACTACTTTCCTAAAGATTCTTACCCCCATGCACTCCCCCACTGCCCCCTCCCCATCTTACCCAATTAAGAAGCATTTAATTTAGACAATTAATATATCAAAAATGGGGGGATAAAAGTTTTGAGGATCGAAGTAATATGCATTTTGGAAGTTTGGAGAATCAAGTGACCAATTTTTTGACTTTCTAGCATATTTTGTCATATTACAGATGACCTTGACAATTAAATGATGCTAACTACTTTATTTACATTGTACTTTTTTTTTGCTTATGTAAGTTCTACCTATTCAGTTCCAACATATGTTTCTGCAATGCAGTTGAACACGTACCAAGCATTTGTTATTCTAAACAAATATTAAACTGTTGCGCTAAACTCCCAACAGGTATATAAACGGTGAGAATATCAACAATTCCCTGAATGATTTTGTTGTTTATTACAGATTGTATTTGACAGTAGAAGAGCCAGACCTGGCTATCACCATGTACAAGAAGCAACGCCAGTACGACCACATGATTAGAATCGTGAAACAGTTCCATCCTGACCTCCTACAGGACACACATATACACCTAGCCAAGGTATCAAGCTATGTTAAATAAACATCACAGTATTTATTGTTTATCACAGTTAAGTATATCCTAATACTCCATCAGGTATGGGGAGGGAGTGGGATGCCATACTCATTCCCCTAATAATAATAATAATAAATGCAAATTTATATAGCGCCAATATCTAGAGGAAAACCAATGCTCAGTGGCGCTAGTGCTCAGGGAAGGCAGTCAAAAATAGATGTGTTTTGAGTCTGTTTTTGAAAATGTTAACGTTGGGTGCCGACTTGATGTGCAGTGGAATTGAGTTCCAAAGAGTAGGAGCGGCATTAGAGAACAATCTTTGACCAAATGACTATCAATGTGGTTCGCTACTCTTACCCCTAGAAATGTTCTGTCATCCCCACCTCTAGGAAAAGTTCTCTACCTCTACCTGGGTTGCCTTATGGTCTTTGTTTGGGCTACCCTAGGGTTATTTATGGGAAGCAGTGAGGGCATGGGGGGGTGGGGTGGGGTAGGGGGAGAAGTACCAACAGATTCACAGCCACAAAAGGAAAGTAGGACGTGGCTGTTCTATTAACAACCTCATGTTCCATGTTATTGTTATTCCATATTATTGATACCTGATAATTTGTTTTGTTGCAGGGAACTTTTCAGGTATTTTTTTTCTGTAATTACCACATGTGTTTTGTTCATAGTAATCAACCAAGAGAAAGAACAGTTGAGTTGAAATATCAGTCAATAAAACAACACACATTTACCAAATAATAATTCATTCCAAATATAACATTCCTTTGTTTGTCTCTTCAGGAACTTGAAACAGAGGGCGCCCTACGACAAGCTGAACATCACTTCATCCAGGCAAAGGACTGGAAAGCGGCTGTCAATATGTATCGAGCTAACGACCTATGGGATGAAGCGTTTCGGGTAAACAATGTGAAACTTGATTGTCCATCAATGAGAAATTTTATTCAAGGCCCACCCAACCTCAAGATTTGTGAAAACTTGAAAAGGAAAATCTGTGTTAAATTCATGTGCTCACGATCTGTTGCAATGCATTGTAATGCAGATTGGTTGGTACTCAATTTGTGTATAAATTTCTTGTTAATAGTGATTTAATTAATATTATAACTAAATAATATATAAATAATTATATAACAAGTGATTCTTGTTAATAGTAATTTTTGTTATATGGGTAAATATTTTGCAATGAGTGCTGTCAATATTATACCGGTGCTGTGGCCGAGTGGATAAAGGCAGTTGCATTTGAAGCAATGAGGCTTAGCAATCTGGATGTTCCGGGTTCGATACCCGGCCGGGTCATAGTAAGGTGGGTTTTGTATCCAAAAGCAATCTACAGTTTTCCCATCTGAAATGACTTTCTAAAATTGCAAAGATTCCAAATTTGAGTTAAAATGTTGAATTGGAAGCCACCTGACGTGAAAGTTGTAATCCATAAGCCCTTGCAGGTTTCTCCCACATTTATGGTCGCTTATGCGTCGTAAAAAGTAACTGCTGATTATTATGATGGTTATTATTATTAATATTTAAGCTTTTCTTGTGAGGTTGTGTTTATTAATTTCTAGAAGTGTCTTCTTCTTCTGCTGCCAGGTTGCTAAGAGCCACGGTGGTCCCAATGCCTCTAAACAGGTTGCTTATCTCTGGGCAAAGAGCCTAGGTGGGGATTCGGCTGTGAAGCTGCTGACCAAATTTGGACTGTTGGAATCTGCTATTGACTATGCAGCAGAGAATTGGTAAGATAAAATAACTGATAATCACTTTTAATGAGAATTTCAGGAAATTTATTTTCTGATATCTAATTAGATATTTTGCTTTAACATATGACACAATTATCAAGGTTGTAGCTCACATTTGTAGCATTTTAAAGGTCAAAATTAGCATTTTTAGAATTTTATGTCATGCAATTAATTTCTGCTATCATCTGGTTCGTAATCAAATATATTTCCTTCCGTGGTTTAGCGCCTTTGACTTTGCGTTTGATTTGGCCCGTACCTCCATGAAGAACAAGATGCCCGAGATCCATCTCAAGCATGCCATGTACCTGGAGGATGAAGGCAAGTTTAAAGAGGCTGAGAGTGAATTCATCAAAGCTGGAAAACCAAAGGAAGCTGTACTCATGTAAGTCTTATAAATTTGGGTTTGAACTGCTGGTGTACACTGGCATAGATAGACAAACTTTCCCACAAACTTTATTTTATTGAATTATAGATTACATGGACTTGCCTTTTATCTTTTAGATGAATGGAAAGCCTATATATTTTTTCATATTTTTACAAGAGAACTGGCACTGTTTTGAACTACTTTTATAGAAGAAAAATAAGACAAACTTTCCCACAAACTTTATTTATTAAATTATAGATTAGATGGACTTGCCTTTTATCTTTTAGATGAATGGAAAGCCTATATATTTTTTTCATATTTTTACAAGAGAACTGGCACTGTTTTGAACTACTTTTATAGAAGAAAAATAAGACAAACTTTCCCACAAACTTTATTTATTAAATTATAGATTAGATGGACTTGCCTTTTATCTTTTAGATGAATGGAAAGCCTATATATTTTTTTCATATTTTTACAAGAGAACTGGCACTGTTTTGAACTACTTTTATAGAAGAAAAATAAGACAAACTTTCCCACAAACTTTATTTATTAAATTATAGATTAGATGGACTTGCCTTTTATCTTTTAGATGAATGGAAAGCCTATATATTTTTTTCATATTTTTACAAGAGAACTGGCACTGTTTTGAACTACTTTTATAGAAGAAAAATAAGACAAACTTTCCCACAAACTTTATTTATTAAATTATAGATTAGATGGACTTGCCTTTTATCTTTTAGATGAATGGAAAGCCTATATATTTTTTTCATATTTTTACAAGAGAACTGGCACTGTTTTGAACTACTTTTATAGAAGAAAAATAAGACAAACTTTCCCACAAACTTTATTTATTAAATTATAGATTAGATGGACTTGCCTTTTATCTTTTAGATGAATGGAAAGCCTATATATTTTTTTCATATTTTTACAAGAGAACTGGCACTGTTTTGAACTACTTTTATAGAAGAAAAATAAGACAAACTTTCCCACAAACTTTATTTATTAAATTATAGATTAGATGGACTTGCCTTTTATCTTTTAGATGAATGGAAAGCCTATATATTTTTTTCATATTTTTACAAGAGAACTGGCACTGTTTTGAACTACTTTTATAGAAGAAAAATAAGACAAACTTTCCCACAAACTTTATTTATTAAATTATAGATTAGATGGACTTGCCTTTTATCTTTTAGATGAATGGAAAGCCTATATATTTTTTTCATATTTTTACAAGAGAACTGGCACTGTTTTGAACTACTTTTATAGAAGAAAAATAAGACAAACTTTCCCACAAACTTTATTTATTAAATTATAGATTAGATGGACTTGCCTTTTATCTTTTAGATGAATGGAAAGCCTATATATATTTTTCATATTTTACAAGAGAACTGGCACTGTTTTGAACTACTTTTATAGAAGAAAAATGATCTGAGAGATGTTTTTTTGGATTCAATTTATTTTATATATGTCATTTTATCTAAGGTACGTTCACAATCAAGACTGGGACTCCGCTCAGAGAGTGGCCGAGTCTTTCGACGCAGACAGCGTGTCGGATGTCTTGGTCGGTCAGGCCAGGAGTGCCTTTGAACAGAAAGAATTCCAGAAAGCAGAGTCCTACCTTCTGCGAGCACAGAGACCTGAATTAGCCATTAAACTCTACAAGGTTTGTGGTCATTGCATTGGTTTGGGTGAACAATGTTAATATCATGCTAAAGATTGGATTTGCATTCAATTATCTTGCCTGGACGGTCTCCAAAGTTGAAGTTGTACGTACTCACTAGATTACGAGTATGAGTACGTACTCGTTAGAACAGGAATATGAGTATGGATGCACTGCAATATGCTGCGATATACCTTTACTCATCACACATAGTAACATTTCATGTGGCGTCCTTACCTTATCTCTTATACAGAATGTTGAGATGGGGAAATCTCCTTGGTATGAGTACAAGGTTCTAGGCATGAAGTTGATTACTGAATTTTGTGCTAGTTCCTATTAATATGAGTAAGGACACAAATCTAAAAGTAAGGACTAACTGCAGTCTGCTGCGATACACTATCATTGACTTCACGGAATAATATCTGACGTGGTATCTCATTCTCTTCTGTCTTATTCAGAATGCTGAGATGTGGCAGGATGCTCTGAGAGTTTGTAAGGAGTACATCCCTCATAAACTACAGTCACTACAAGATGAATATGACAGGGAGGTCCTCGACAAAGGCACAAAGTTAGTATCTGCCCCCCCCCCTCCCTCACTCCCTCAACCAACCCCATTTTCATATTCAATTTAAGCTTCCAGTGATGGTCAGAGGAGTCCTCTGTGGATGTGGTAGTTTTGAAAGTTTGTAATTTTCATTACAGTTATTTCTATGCTTTGTAACATCTGCATTGCTCTGCTGTTGGAAGTGAGTGCTTTCACCTCCTAGTATATTTGAAGAGGTGGGCAGGTGATACTAGAGTACATTCCTGTTTTTTAGATAGGTGGTCTTATGCTGGAGGTCAAAAGGTAAAAAAAAAAACCCAGTAAAAAGGGTGTCAGCATAAATTTCGAAATGATAATGAATTGGATCTGTGTTCATAATAATTCTTTTTCACAAACACACAAGAAAGGCTTGATATTTAGCCAGTGTTCTTCCAAGAACTTTATGAATGAAGTTTATAAGGAGCTAATGGATGGTCGTGTTATCCTTGGGTTTCTAAACAAAACTGAAACAAAAGATCTCCATTTGTAACTGGTGAATCGATTGGTTCATCCTGTCCTCTAAGTACCAACGTGTGTTAAAAATTTCTCCTTCTGAAGTAATACCTTAGTAGGACTAAGTGTCTGGCATCGAGAAACCGTGGATTGTGATAACAGTCACATGATTCAACATAACTCTCGCTACAATAAGCTACTTCAAAAGGATTGTCTGGTAGCCCTAAGATTTTACCTTAAAAAACGATAAATAGTTTATTTATAATAGGCAATCTTCTGTGCGTGTACACACGAGAGTGTATTTGCTGCGGAAATAGGAGTGCTAACTACAAATCGCTCGTTTTGCCTATTTGCCTGCACTACGTTAATCACCAAATTGATGCATTCGAACAAAACGGTGCTTTTGGTGAGAAACTGTTGAATTTGAAAACCATATTTCTACAAGAAGAAAACGTCGATTGGGGACAATTTTCATGTGGTTAGAAAGAGAAAAATAATAACTACAAGGACAGTGTATCAAAATCTTCCACCAGACAATTCCTTTAAACCTGAATTTCATTTGTCTCTCTCTCTCTCGTTCACTCAGAGGAGTAGAGACTTTGATCAGTCAGGCCAAGGAATGGGAGGCATCAGGAGAGTACTCCAGAGCAGTCGATTGTTATCTCAAAGTCACCCAACGACAGACCTCAGATACGAGGGTTCTAGAACAATGCTGGTCAAAGGTCAGTCAATTGTCTTCACCGAGTGGATAGTAAATATCACCCTGTTCAACCTTCATTGATTGGGATTAAAATGTATAGAAATTTAAGAGAAGAATTTTTATAAATGCTAAGAAAGCAAATATATTATATGGTGTACAAGAGTGCAATAATTCCTTTTTGCTTTTGGGTGGTCATATGGCTTGGCTGCCTTTCATTGGGGGTGGGAGGGGTAGGGAGGGGTGGGTAGCCATCAGGCAATTGCTTGTAAACTGAGTAGTGAATATGCTAGTGAAATTAAGATGTTCCTGGTGTTTCCAGAAATGTTTTTTGCACGAATGGTGATGAGAACACATTTTCAACCATTTATTTTGCTGCATTTGAAAATACAATATTTTTCTGCTGATGGAAACATTGCAATTTGTCAACTTTCATTCTTTCTTTCTTTATTATTTAATTTTTCAGGCTGCTCAGCTGTCGATGAAGTTTTTGGATTCGTCTAAAGCAGCAGACGTAGTGCAGATAGTGGGACCTAAACTAGCAAATATTGAAAAGTACAACACCGTAAGTTTGTATTATGCTACAGTTAGTACAACACCATAAGTTTGTATTATGCTACAAAATAGTACAACACAGTAAGTTTGTATTATGCTGCAGATAATACAACACCGTAAGTTTGTATCATGCTACAAAATAGTACAACACAGTAAGTTTGTATTATGCTGAAGATAATACAACACAGTACGTAAGTTTGTATGATACTACAAAATAGTACAACACAGTAAGTTTGTATTCTGCTGCAGATAATACAACACCAAAAGTTTGTATGATGCTACAAAATAGTACAACACCATAAGTTTGTATTATGCTACAAAATAGTACAACACAGTAAGTTTGTACTATGCTAAGATTAGTACAACACCATAAGTTTGTATGATACTACAAAATAGTACAACACACTAAGTTTCTATTCTGCTGCAGATAATACAACACCAAAGTTTGTATTATGCTACAAAATAGTACAACACCATAAGTTTGTAGTATGGTACAGATTAGTACCACACAGTAAGTTTGTATTATGCTAAGATTAGTACAACACCATAATTTTGTATTCTGCTTCAGATAATACAACACCGTAAGTTTGTATTATGCTACAAAATAGTACAACACAGTAAGTTTGTATTATGCTAAGATTAGTACAACACCATAAGTTTGTATTCTGCTGCAGATAATACAACACCGTAAGTTTGTATTATGCTACAAAATAGTACAACACAGTAAGTTTGTATTGTGCTAAGATTAGTACAACACCATAAGTTTGTATTCTGCTGCAGATAATACAACACCGTAAGTTTGTATTATGCTACAAAATAGTACAACACAGTAAGTTTGTATTGTGCTAAGATTAGTACAACACCATAAGTTTGTATTCTGCTGCAGATAATACAACACCATAAGTTTGTATTATGCTACAAAATAGTACAACACAGTAAGTTTGTATTATGCTGCAGATAATACAACATCGTAAGTTTGTATTATGCTACAGTATCCTGTAAGGTTGTGAATCAACCTGTACATTCTTCACTATACATCCAGTGTACATCTCAGAAATAATAAACAGATACCCTGGAGTATTGCTTCATAATGGAAACGGATAACATAAACAATGTATAGAGCTTAATTTTGTAGGCTTGACTCTGAAATAACAAGCAGGTACTTGTATTTGTTTATTCTAAACTTGAAATGTGGTTTTCAGAATGAAAGTCAAGGTTCAAAGTGTGATACTTCTTCAATTTAATGCAGTCTTTAATTAATTAACTAAATAATTAATACAGTGGGAATAAAAAATTTTCAACGTTGATTTGGCCATATAACTTCACCAGTTTTTAGCACAGAGAAATAAACTTTTCTCAAAGTCCTTCAGCCATACTGGTCTCACACTAAGATTGATGCTTTTAATTTCAAATCTTGTATCATTTTCATGTAGATGCTCTTGAATAACGTTGTTGTCCCCACAAAATTGAGTTGGAACTCATAAACTTTGACCGCTTCGTCAGACTGCACCTTATCCTACTTTCTTCAGATCAAATATCGTAACCCACAAGTGAAACATATCCAGCTGCTTACAACCTATAAAATGCAGTACCTCCAAGATTTTGCTGTGCAACTTTATACCTGTTATTAAACATTGTAGCAAGAAACTTGCTCACCCACATGTTCACAATTTTAATATTGTCAATAATCTGCTGTCACGTTTCATTCAGGCCGCAGAGCTGTACCTCGGTACGGATCTGATCAAGGAAGCCATCGATGTGTTAATGGCCGGAGGAGAGTGGAACAAGGCTAAGAAGGTAGCCAAGGAACTGGAACCGCGGTATGAACGTTACGTGGACGAAAAGTACAAGGAACATCTGAAGAACGAAGGCAAAGCTGAGTCTGTGAGTAAACGTTATCATTGTCATGTATTTTATGTTGTGTAGTTAAATGTGACCTATTGTATGTTCTGGTTATAATGTACTGTTTTGGAATGCTATTGACTTGTGATCTAAGGATTACAGGTTCTAGCCCTGGCCAGATCATTGCATTGTGTCCTTGGGCAAGGCACTTTATCTCCATTGCCTCTCTTCACCCAGGTGTATAAATGGGGACTTGCGAGGTGACTTGTAAATATAGTTGCGTGCGCCGGTTTGTGGCTGCACCCTATGGGAAGTCCCCCAGGGGACACGTGGCTGTGATGCACTGTGGTGCCCCAGGAGAGATTGTTTGAATTGTGCACACTTTGGTGTGTAGGTGTGACAAGTTACCAATGACCAGGGTTAAGTACAGCATGGCGAGACTTTATTGTAAGTTGCGCTATATAAGAACTGAGAATTATTATTATTATTAATAGAAAACTCTAGAAATGATCTACAATTATGAGGAAAATTTTGAAAGGCATTCATTTAACTTTCATTTTTTATCAGCTGGTGGGGGTGGACGTCATCGCCGCCCTGGACATGTACGTCGAAAGAGGTGAATGGGAGAAGTGCATCGAAACCGCCGAGAAGCAGGGACACAAGGTCCTACATAAATATGTAGCCTTGTACGCCAGCCACTTGATTAAAGAACACAAAGTACCCAAGGCATTGGAGTTATATGTCGCTCACGGTGCCCCTCCTAATCCTCAGGTGAGAACTTGTCTATATATTCGTATTGTCAGATGTGAATCTCAGATATGTACTTTGTTAATCTGGGTTAGACATATATACAGCTCCTATTCCACATCCCCAGTTCTTAATACTAAAAGTGATTCTAAATGTGTTCACTTACCTGGGCCAAGCTATAGCAACCCTTCCACCCTTTTCTACCCTCAAAGTATGCTTGTATCTTTATCACCTCCCCATCCCTTTTAAATATTACCCTCTCTTCTTAGCCTTATTCTCTTACCCCTCTAATAGTATCTCACCCCTTTCTTCCTGCCGTTAGTCTCATTATGATGTCCTATAGTTTGTTACCCTTATCTCTTACCCTAATCCTACCCCTTCTTCATACCTTCACCCTGCTCATAAATCCAGTTCTAATATTATCTCACCTCTTTCTCTGAGGTTAGTCTCATTCCGATGTCCTATAGTTTGTTACCCTCTGTTATCCTCTTCATAACTTCCCTTAACCATCGCCCTGCTCATAAATCCAGTTCTAATTTTATCTCACCCCTTTCTCCGAGGTTAATCTCATTCCGATATCCTATAGTCTGTTACCATTAATCCTAATCTCTTACCCTAATCCTACCCCTTCTAATATTCTCCCACTGTTATCCTCTTCATAACTTCCCTTCACCATTACGCTGCTCAGAAATCCAGTTCTAATTTTGTCTTACCCATTTACTGAACTTCATTCCATATTCTCCTCCAAATTATAATAATACACGAACCAATGAAATGATCTGTCTAATAATAAGAAATATCAAAGATTTTCAAATTTTCTTCACATTAATTATGGATCAACTTATATACAGTACTGATATCTCGAGACTGAATCATTTTTTAATGTTGTTATCTTTTACCAAAAATTTAATCAAATTAGTTTATGAAGGCTTGCACTACATCAACAAATTCCTCAATTTCTTCTTAACTCGTACATAGAATTTCAACATTTACAAGAGGCTGGTTTCAGACATGCTGGCTGCAGAGAACACCGATTCTGCAGATGCTTACAAGATGTGGGCGGACCTTAGAGACGTTTTACTCAACTTGGTAGGTGATTTCTGTTAATTATCAAGATTTTTTGGGGTAATGTTTATGTCAAGTCTGCCAGCTGTTGGAACATTGATGAAATTTGAAAGTTTGGTGGTGTGTACATGATTCTTTTCATTAATTTGGTTGGTTTGATCATGTATTACCTGGATGGAGAGAAAATTAAACTTCTGAGCGAGCCACAGTGACATTTTAGATTCACTTCGCAGACGGCAACAGTCAAGGAAGTACCTACTACCATAACCAAAATGGAAGTACTATATTATATGGGAAATAAAATAATTTTTTTTTTTGGGTATGGAAATATCCTGACAAGCTGTATATATATTGGCGTAAAAATTAACTTAAATTAAATGAGGCAAGCAATTGCGAGATCGAACTAGCTCCATGAGTTTCGGTTTCCACATCCTCTTGTTGATATTGAAGCTGTCACTTTTGAATGCAATGTGCTATGTTTTGTTTAGGCTCCTAGCCCCTAACGCTCCCTTGCATATAAATATGGTAATATTGATCCCTTGCATATAAATATGGTCATATTGATCCCTTACATATAAATATGGTATTATTGATCCCTTGTATATAAATATGGTATTATTGATCCCATGCACATAAATATGGTATTATTGATCCCTTGTATATAAATATGGTCATATTGATCCCTTACATATAAATATGGTAATATTGATCCCTTGCATATAAATATGGTCATATTGATCCCTTACATATAAATATGGTAATATTGATCCCTTGCATATAAATATGGTCATATTGATCCCTTACATATAAATATGGTATTATTGATCCCTTGTATATAAATATGGTCATATAGATCCCTTACATATAAATATGGTAATATTAATCCCTTGCATATAAATATGGTCATATTGATCCCTTGCATATAAATTTGGTATTATTGATCCCTTGTATATAAATATGGTTATATTGATCCCTTACATATATATAGTAATATTGATCCCTTGCATATAAATATATTTATCTTTTGCATATAAATATGGTATTATTGATCCCTTGTAAATAAATATGGTATTATTGATCCCTTACATATAAATATAGTAATATTGATCCCTCGCATATATATTGATCTTTTGTATATAAATATGGTATTATTGATCCCTTGTATATAAATATGGTTATATTGATCCCTTTCATTTAAAAATGGTAATATTGATCCCTTGCATATAAATATAGTAATATTGATCCCTTGCATATAAATATATTTATCTTTTGCATATAAATATGGTATTATTGATCCCTTGTGAATAAATATGGAAATATTGATCCCTTACATATAAATATAGTAATATTGATCGCTTGCATATACATATAATGATCTTTTGTATATAAATATGGTATTATTGATCCCTTGCATATAAATATGGTATCATTGATCCCTTATATATAAATATAGTAATATTAATCCATTACACATAAATATGGTATTATTGATCCCTTGCATATAAATATGGTAATATTGATCCCTTGCATATAAATATGGTATTATTGATCCCTTGAATATAAATATGGTAATATTGATCCCTTGCACATAAATATGGTAATATTGATCCCTTGCATATAAATATGGTATTATTGATCCCTTGCATATAAATATGGTATTATTGATCCCTTGAATATAAATATGGTATTATTGATCCCTTGCACATAAATATGGTCATATTGATCCCTTGCATATAAATATGGTATTATTGATCCCTTACATATATATGGTATTATTGATCCCTTGCATATAAATATGGTATTATAGATCTCTTGCATATAAATATGGTATTATTGATCCCTTGCATATAAATGTGATAATATTGATCCCTTGCATATAAATATGGAATTATTGATCCCTTGCATATAACTATATGGTATTATTGATCCCTTGCATATAAATATTGTAAAATTGATCCCTTGCATATAAATATGGTATTATTAATCCCTTGCATATAAATATGGATATATTGATCCCTTGCATATAAATATGGTATTATTGATCCCTTGCATATAAATATGGATATATTGATCCCTTGCATATAAATATGGTAATATTGGTCCCTCGCATACAAACATGGTAAAATTCCCCATAATATTCCCCATACGTGTCACACAATCTCATGTAAACGCCATTGAACAGTTTATATAGTTACGCCCTTCGTCTCGTTCTTTCTAACAGTGTGATAATCTGGCCAAGGCATCTGGTGTTGATTCTGCTCAGAGGGAAGAGTTTGACAGTATGCTGATGATATCACATTACTATGCTACCAGGAGTGCTTGCATGGGACAAGAGAGCCTGGTATTCATATCCTTTCATTTTATCTGTTTTCCATTTTCATAATTACTCCAGTAACTAAAAAATTTCATTACTTACCTGCAAATCTTATTTATATGAATTGTCATTTATTATATTAAACCTTAAATAGGCAAAATATCCTTTGACAAAGTTCTAAATGGTGGTGGCATTGGTTTTGAAATGTTGTCATATTTTCTTAATTTTTTTCTTAATACACCTGTTGTTGCATAATGGATCAATCGAACAGTGTAGGTAGTGCTCAAGTGTATTTGCTTTATTGCTACATGACAATTACATTGTTTATTTTTGCAATGGTTACATCGTTACATGAGACATGGGAGTTTTCCTGTGATGTTGCAGACACAACCACCTGCTATAATTCATACCAAAAATACCAAAAAATCATACCATCTTAGTAGAAACAAGTACAGTATAAATATAAATCATGTTGATAATTAAGTTCATTTGAATCATTGACGAAACATATCATGATATATCGAATCTAAAGATTTTCAAAACTTATCATCATTTATTTCTTCTTTTTAATCGTGATTTTAATCAATTATTCTCAAGTACCTTCTCAAGGTCCTTCTCTTCAGGAAGGGAAATTTTACTTTCTGACATCCTGTTTATATAAGTCTGTAAACAGTTTGAAGAAATACAATTTTCTATTTTCAAATCTTTTCAGGAATCTCTTGTGGCTAAGCTGTCCATATCCCTGTTACGTCACACTGATATCGTACCGGCTGACAAAGCCTTCTATGAAGCAGGTTACCAGGCCAGATCTCAAGGGAAGCTAAATATGGCCTTTGTATTCCTTAACAGATTTCTGGACCTGACAGAGGTAAAAAAAAATATATATTGATAATTTTGCTGCATCATTTTTGTTGAAGAAGATGCATTTAATTTCATTAATAATGAGAGAATTGGGGGTGGGGGGATGGGTAGGGGTGGGAGGAAAATACAGAAGTATTAAAAAATAATCTCTTAAACATGAAAATTTGCAACAGGTTTGCCTACATTGTGATGAACTGAAATACTAGCTTCTAGTAATAAATAACAGAATTTTGACCAATCACACCTTTGTAAAGTCAAGTCAAGCCATTTGTCAGTATATTCCAATAATCCTCCTGAATTTTCCTGAATAATGTTCTCGACAGTGAGTTTGTTCACGGCATTACTGTAATAGGCCATGGTGATTCAAGGAATAACTCGCTTCCAAAAATTGAACTATAAATATTAATCTGGATTTTGACAAGCTTTTGTTTAGCTACTGAGTGTTTTCAGGTTTTGCTCAGTAAGCTGACACCAGGTGCATAGATGGAGAGGATAGAGTGGGGGATGGGTGGGGGGTGGGGGTGGTAATAGGTGGAGGCAGGAACAGGGTTCTTGCTGTCTATTCTGTCAACAATGATGTAACATTGTCTTTGGTACATTAGGTAGTTTCATTACTGTATGTATCAGTGTTATCATTGTAAAAACCAGTGAAAAACAGGTAAGTAAGGTGTCAGCCATCCAGCTCTCCTCAAGGTCATTTCGACAGCAAATATCAAAATGTTTTTTATTCTTATGCTCCGCTCTTCACAGGCTATTGAAGAGGGCAGTCTTGATATGTTAGATCACAGCGACTTTCAGGACACGGATATTCCGTTTGAAGTACCCTTACCAGAGAAACAACATGTACCTGTAAGTAACCCCCTACCTCTCACCCTACCCCTCACCTTCACCATACCCCTCACCATACCTCCTCTCTCAACCTTCCACTATGTTGCTTCCCTTCCCCACAGCCACATATGAAAAGTGAAACGTTTCAACTTTTGAAGTTGTTTAATTTAGCATCCCTTTTCATGAACGTTTTCAATCTTTCAGTTGACTTGCGAACACTATTTACATTACCATGGGATAAGAAAATATGTGAAAGTTTAAGCTAAATTTATTTCCAACATTCTAATGAGAGAGAAAAGTTTGGCAACATGATATTAGTTATGGAAAATCTCATAAAATTCCTTTTGTTTGCAAAGATTGAATATTTCTTTTAATAATAAAAATTGGCAACAAAGTTGTTCTCTGTTTGATATGATGAATTCTTATATCTCAATCAATATTTATGTTTAATCTATTTTAAATTCTAATATCTTCAAATTTTTTTTTTGATCAATTCAAAAGGATGAGAAGAAAGAAGAGGTGAAGGAATGGGTCCTGTCAGTGTCCATGGATCAGAAGGTGGAGCAGGTGTTAGACTTGGACGAGAGGGGTGTGTACGTGGCCTCACTCATTGCCAGTAACACCGGCATGCAGTCACTACCCTGTGTTATATCAGGTATGTAGCCATCCTCTCATAGAGGATTTAACAGATTTCTCATGTATGTACCCCTTTTCTTGGGACGGGGGTTGTGTGAGGGAGGGGAGGAAGAAGGTAGATTTTAAAAGTGCAATAGACTGACTGTTCAAAACTTAACATCAAACAATTAAGGGATAACAGTTTTTGCTTTCAATTCATAATTCCAAACTCTGATGTTGGAAAAGATGATAGGTGTTCATGGGAAGATGGGTAGCTCGTCTCAGTCAATTTCAAACAGCAGGATTAGTTTTGTATCATTGTTTCTAACAATTTTGTATCAATGTATCTAACACAAGGAGTGTTAGCTCAGTGGTTAATGCCGGTGCCTTTCAATCATAAGGTCCCGAGTTCGAGTCACTCCAAGATTAATGTATGTCGTCCAGTTACAGAGTTGTTGACAATTCATAATCATGGACGTTATATATGAATCTTAGAGACTGCCTTCGGTCAGCTTGTGGCTTTGATAAGCCAGTGGTGGCTTCTTCGCGAGTTCCTGCTTGCAGGAGGACCTAAAATACATACATACATACTTGTGTTACACTAGTTAAAAGCATGCTCAGCCATATTGCTATGCTGTACTTTCATGTCACACTTCAAAGCACTCATACTAACAGTACATGCAGTATGAATATCCTGTTTCTATTGGATATAAAGGAACTGTTTGTACTGTCAGTACGAATGCTTTGAAGCATGCTGTGAGAGACAGTATAGAGTGGTATTAGCATTGCAAAATTGTCCCTTCTGGCTGTCCTTAGAATTGGTATTCAAATGAAATTTTCATCTTATAAATATTCATGTCAAGAATTTCCATTTTGTGTTCAGGTTATCCTGTGTTGAGAAACAAGTTGGAATTCAAGAAGAAGGACAAACTGGCCAATAAAGATGACTGGAATAAATTCCTAATGGCAACAAAGGTTTGTTGATGTCATTTTTGTATGTTGATGTCTATGTTGATGTTGATGTCATTTTTGTATGTTGATTTGATACAAAATAAGTGCAAACCAGCGCTGCATTCAATGTCCAAAGATGGCTATTCATGATTCATATTTCTGTAGCAAAGAGGGTCTGAAGGGGGCCGGTTTGAGTTGTAGGGGGGGGGGGCAGGGCAGTCGGAGGTGGAGGATTTGGCATAATAAAAGACATGTTTTAGTGCTATCATTAGACATTCCAAATACAATTTTCAATATTTGCACACTCCTGTAGAGTGTGATTTCTTATTGTTCAATAGGTTTGTATTTCATCCATTACTTGCGAGAGATCGTAAATTTTGGGGAAAGTAGTACCTCATTCAGATAGTGTTATTTGTTGGCTACCAATCAGCACCAAATGGAGATCATTTTAGGCCATCAGAATAGGAATAGGGAATGCATAGTCAAAATATAAAGGTATTCCATATTGAGTTTTTTTCCAGATTGTTTAGTTAATCCATTCTCTCTATTGTTTAATGTATTTTGGTCTGTCTGTCCGTCCGTCCATCTGTCCATTTAGCTACTTGTAGTCATCATTTTCATGCCTCATCCTGTCAAGGTCATTTTGTTTTTATTTTTGTTCTGTTAGATGTCTCACAGCACAGAGTGCCAGGATGTCCTTAAGTTTGTAAGCCAGTGGTGTGGAGGGACTCCAAGCCCCTCTTACACCTTCCAGTAAAAGATGCCAACTTCAACCAACATCTTTAGACATTTTCTTGACAGCAGAAGATATACTTGTGACAACTAGGTTTTGTAGCGTCTTTAGCCAAATTCTTCAGCAATGCGTACCTCCATTTCTTGTGTTGCAGGAATTGGACGTAGGTATTCAGACTAAAATTGAGTATGAAACTTAAAAGGGTCGTCCTTGATGGTTTGCTTGAAAGTTAATTCATTTTGCTATATTTGTAATCGATGTTATGGCTGTTAACAAACAAGAAAGCAGAAATATTGAGTTTTAATTTAATATTTCCTAAGTAATAAGACATTTGATATGAAATGGAAGAAAAAAAATCACCTTGGGTTTGTAGCTTGGATAATTCCAAAAACTTTGAAAAAAGTTTTGGATTTGTCCCAGAAACTTTCATTAATCATGCTTTAATCCACCATTTTGCGGTTTTGGAATAGCATAAAATTTGTCATTTATGTGCAACCGTAATGGTGAATATTGTATCGTGACCTTTGACCTGCAAGGATAAACTCAGAGTGTGACTTCCTGTGGCGATAAAAAGACAGGTGGAATGTCTGCTTATATTGACCTCACAGGAAGTACTTGAAGTGTGAAGTTTCAGTCGTGTAGAAATCTTTGCGATAGAACAGAAAATTTGACTTTTTGAATAAAAGGCTCATCCAAGTTAAAAGAACAGTTGTTCTTGAATTGATGGCAACATTCTTGAGTACATTTAATAGGTCAAGTCCAACAGTGGGAGGTAATAATTAATAACTTCCCTCCTTGGAAGGGAAAAATGGTTGTGTCCAGGAACGAAAGTCTTTTTTTATAAATCATATCTTTCATGCTTTAACCATTATTGAATATGTACTACATGAGACTGACACCCTAGTAAAGAAATGATTGGAAATAAATTCCCCCAAATGGTAAGCTTAAGTGGATCAGTAGGTACAGTTCAATATTTGAGGATACCTTGATTTTCAAGAAAAGATAGATGTATCAGTGAGATAAAGTGAATAATGGAATGTGGGAATTTCACATCTTAAATCTGCTTTAAAAATTGTCAGTTTTCTTTTGACAGAAAGGAAAGAAAATTCCAACACAATGGATCGCTTTCAGTCGATAAATGTTACAATTTCTTTTTATTGATTCTCTTTAAATTATAGCTAAAAGTGATGTGAAAAAAGTAGATTTGTCTATTCAAGATATATATATATAAGTGATATAATGAATTGTTAATTTGTAACCCAACACTGAAACACCTTGACTTTTAATTCATTTACTTGAATGTTAAATGTAGTTTGTAGTCTTATTAAATATTGCATTCTTGACATGTTTAGGTGTCTTTGTCATAATTTTGTTGCTTAGATGTCTTAAGCTGGTCCCTGGGGTTATGGGGGCCAGAGAGATGGGGGCTAGATGAAGGCAACCCTCATTGAAAGGAGACACAAACCTAACATTTCATTCTAAGCTTATCTGACAGATCTTTGTGAATAACAATAAGATAATTCTCACTGCATTTGGGAGATACTTTAGTTTAAAAGTGGTCTCTAAGAGCTGTCACTTTGCAAATCTGTGTCACTGGGATCCAAACCTTTTACTTTTCTTTGGAATTTTCTTTCCCTATTTCCACAGTAAAATGTTGACAGTGTTGCCATAGAAATTAATGCAACCATTATGTCACGTTAAGAGGTTCAGTATTTCAGAATTCAGCATTGGCGAAAATCATCTCAATTACAAGAAAATAAACATTTTAATAACAATGAAGTGGATGTGGCCTGATGATGCCACACTTTGACCTGATGATGTCATACTTTGGCCTGATGATGTCATACTTTGACCTGATGATGTCATACTATGCCCTAATGATGTCATACTTTGGCCTGATGATGTCATACTTTGGCCTGATGATGTCATACTTTGACCTGATGATGTCATACTTTGGCCTGATGATGTCATACTTTGGCCTGATGATGTCATACTTTGGCCTGATGTCATACTTTGGCCTGATGATGTCATACTTTGACTTGATCAAGTCTTACAGCCTTGTGTATGAAGGAATAAACACTGTGATATCTCCCACATGGAATTAGATTTCCATCACTCTTTTGGGGGCGCTGTTCATTATAGCTATCTCATTCACATAGACCAGTAGTGATGGTTAGGTTTCTATCTCCTTTAAGGGCATTTGCTCCCAGTCTACGGCAGCAGCCAGTGAAGAACACTACACAAAGAGTTTTACTAGTGATAACCCAGTTTATACAACTCGATGCTAATATTGTGTAATACAGTATACAGTTTGAGAAGTAAAATTCTCTTAAGGCGTTCATAAAAAGTTATTGGCACCTCGAATGACACCATCAAAGTTCTTTTCATGCGGATTGCTTCCACGTGGCCTTTGGGAGAGTATAGAAGGCACATGGGGGTGTCTGGATAATGAAAGGGGTGCGCTCGCTGGGTTTGGTAGATGCCCGCGGTTGGTAGGATGGGAGTGTATAGAGTCCATGCTCTTAATGAGATGGGAGTGTATCTTTCCTAACTTGTACCCATTGAACGGGCCAGAGCGTTCCCCCCAAAAGTTTGTCGGGTGAGATTGTTGAACATGGCCGACGGGGCTGTTATGTCTTTGGAAGATGTTTAATTCTGCTCCAGAATTTGCATTCAAAATTTCCAGTTTTCGCATAAACGGGTCCGCACCATTTCCATCGTCTTCCCGGATCTCGGTTTGGAAAAATCGCTTCCCTTGATAGTTTGGTGTACGAGCCTCTTGATGATGAGTACGGGGACAGTTGCCATGGTGATCCATGTAGCGAAGACAACGACAAGTTTCACTTTTTGTCCTCTTCGGCGTTTTATGTGAGTTTCCATGGACTGATTGTAAGTTGGTTACAGGTTTCCCTGACCTTGTGTGCATATTCAATCGAGAAGCCCACACTCCAGATGTGCTTTCTAAAGTCGTTTTATCGATTGGTCGTCTTCTGTCATGTGACCAAAATATCAGAGTTTTCACCCCTGCAGGTGTAGTGGTGTTACCCTGCTCGTATCCTCCCGAAGTCAACCTCCTTGAAACATTTTCGAGATGAAGTTGCGAAAAGCATTTCGGGTGTAATCTCGTGGCATTAAGTTGTCCTCTTAATTCTGTATTTTCGCGATTTTGCCAGAATTTTAGCGAGACTTTACTAGTACTTGACAAATTGTGTATCCTTTCGGTTATTGTCACCTTCGGTACATGGAGAGAAAATTCGCTCTCAGAGTCACTTTCGGTGGGATTATTGACAATTTTCGGGAAATGCTCGATTTCCTTTTCGACCTCATCATCATCATTGCCATTTTCCAGATCTTCGGTTTCTTGTTCAAATTCTTCAATATTTTCGGAACTTTCGGAAGGAACTTTCGGAATGTCACAGACATTTAATTCCGGTCCAGGTTCCGTCTGGCTAGCTCGAGTTTGAAAAGTCAATTTTGACTCATTCGGCGTGTCATGCAAGGTTGATGTCTCTTCAGGATGGTTGCCTGGTGACGGGATCTCTTCGTTTACGTCACGATTTCTTTCAGCCGATAAGGCGGCAACCTCAGGTAGATCGTACTCCGCTTCCATCAGTTCACTGTTCCCTAAATTCGAAGCCTCCACACGTCCTGAACTGTACGGCTTGTACTGGTAAAGTGAGTTTGCGCAGAAAGAAATACTGGAAAGAGAAAAACAAAAATGTCTTATCTTAGCCATCTAAATATGACGTGACCTTCAATATAAAGAAGTAAGAAATATCCAATGCTTGACCAGGATATTGAGTTCAGTGGAACGTCCTGTTATTCAAAAAAAAAATTAATTGATTGCCAACCGGCATAACGTATAAGCTCACAGCTATTCAGAAGTTTCTCTTCATACAAACTAAAAACTATTCTCAATTTAGATTCTTTACATTGACAGGCGTTCGCTGAAACATATTTACATTGTCCCAAGTAAATACAATGAAACCAGTCATGTTTCTTTCTTTTTCGTTTTGTCTTCTATTTTTTTTTTCTTGAGAATATGACAAATATGGTTAATTGTCTCTGAAAACAACTCATTTCTCAGCAATTTCACATGCGATTTCCGTTTGTGACGGTCGGGCGTATACTGCAGTTCAACACGGTATTTAGGAACAATATTTAATTTACCATACACTCACAAAGAACTGTTAAAGATTGGACAAAGCGTCACCATTGCCGTGAGCAACTTTGCTTCATTAATAAATCCGTGGTTTCAATTTCGCATGGCTTTTCCATATAGGCTAACATGCAAATTTACTTTCCTGAGGGTTTGGTGTCACGATAAGGAGGCACAACTTGAGTACCTACGTCATCGAATGAGGCCGCCAATGGACCACCAGTGGTTATCCTCAAACAGTTTGGGCCGCGGACTGTGGTCTGGGCTAGCCGCTCACAAACGGCCCAAGCCATTGCATTAGATGGACCCTGATCATGTAATTTTACCTGTTCTGATATACCGTAGTATCTGATCTATATATTGTAGGTTGTTTGTATTGATTTTAGTAAATATTTGATACGTAATCCTGTGCTAGCGGGAGGGGTGAAGGGCCTAGTGGACTGTAGTGGCAATGAGTCGATGTCCCGAGCCTGTGGGATCAAGAGGTTGGAGACTACATATGGGGGAAAGAGTAATGTATTCTCTTACAATATACTTTTAAGGCAAAATGCAGATTTCAAAAATGGGGCCATTGTGGCCGCATAATTGTCCCTGGGGTCCCGCTATCTGGCTCTATAGAGACGTCACTGGATACAATTCGAGGCTGCGATTCATTCAAACAAAAGGAGTGACGTTAGAGGGTGCGTGGATATATATGTGAGGCTATATAAATTAGGTCTTCACACAAGGTTGTCCTAACAAATACTTTTATTGTTATGAGTGGCGTTGAAAATTGGGGTAGGCCTATACTCCTGGACACCACCCACCAGTACTCCCCTGGAAAACAGATAATCAGGAGAGTTTCTTGACTTCGTCAATTGCAATATTATTTTGAGGATAATATTCGTTTTTTTGTGTAATATATCATCACCGGGGGAACAAAACGTAAGCTACACACAAAAAGCTGTTTACAGATCTTGAAATAACACTTTCATACACTGTATTGTAGCCATCAAATCTTCACAAAGGCTTACTGTATTTTCTAACTCAAACCTGGAATTTCCCTGAGTCTCATAATAAGGTCAAAAACGGTCAGAACGTCTAGGAATTTATCTCTCTTTGTTGGTAAATAAGTTTATCAGACGACACCGTGCACCGCATTGAATTCCCAGCAATACTTTCAGGTCGTCCGACTTTTGACCCCGAGATTGATTCTAGGATACACCGTTTCCCTAGAAACGGAAATATGTGGGTTTCGGTAGTGTGTGAGGTTGTATACACCTAATAATGTATGAGGAATGTACACCGTACTACGCATGGAGCTGCTATAGTCGAGAGCATTAGTAACAGCTTGATGTTATGATGATGTGCCCCATAATTAGGTATGGGTACAATCATCAACCCCTATACGTCACGCCCCCCCCCCCGTGCACCCCAGATATACTCCATACTCACAAAAGATACTGTAAGTTTTGAGATGGGTCTGGGACTATGCTACAATGGATTTGCGCTCATACAAATAACTTACATTATGTTACAAAGTGTTTTACACATTTGAAAAGGATATAAAACAGTAGCCACAAACTATTATGGTGAGATGCAGTGAAAATTATATACATGTAACACATCGTAACCGAGACAAACATCAACATCCACAGCGTGAGTCGAGTCCCCCCTGCTTAATTGTTAGTTTAGCAAGAGTGGAAAGAGGGGGTCCGGAGGGGTGTGCGAACCTGTTCGGAAGCAGTAAGGGGCTATAAACGTAACCATCAATTATATCAAGTATTAGGCGGTAAGACAGGGGTTCCACCACCCCTTCCAGTCGCAGTCCCCCACCCCTCTTTTACAAATTCATGTCCTTACACATGATTACATCGTTGTGAGAAAAAAAACCCATTGTGAACAATTACTTAAAATCCTCATTAAATGAAATAGGCACGGCTTATACGCTCTCAAAAATGTGTGAACTTACCATATAAAGTTATAAATTGTATTTTTTTTTAAAGATATTCGCCAGCTAGTCTTCTTTAGTTAGCAACAAAGGATCGGCGATAACGTTCGCCAGTCCAGTTTCGACAACCGACAGAAAATGACCGCTCAAATTAGTTCCATTTTCCTCACCAGTATATTAATACAACCAAAACAAAGATGGCTTTTCCCCAACTCGTTGATTTATAGTGCGTGCATACGTCTTCAACTATGTTAACGGAGCAAGTATCATTATAAAAGTGATAGCACGTCCTATGCACCCCACTGTGAATGTTCCAAGTCTATTAGGTGGTGGTCTGCAGGTTCTGTATTGATCGGCCGGTAATCCTTAGAAACACCGGAATGGTGTTGTCTGGTGTTTTAGCGATCAGCTATTCTTCCTCGGATTAGAGAGAATACATTCATGACAATACATTGTCTGAAAGTTCAAAATATTATCGATTCTTATAACCGATCCCGGTTCCAAAGTGTATGGACGCGTTTTGTGAATGCTTGGTCAAGTAGAATTCTGACGCTACAATAGAACGAGGGATCTGCTGCTAGGCAATACAGCAAAAGTCAAGGTTAGCCGTATTGGACTATATGTAAAGACTGATTATGGTATTGAAAGGGTTTTCGAATAGGGTAATCAATTTACCTGGTACGTGTTAATTTGTAATCAATCAACTTCTGGCATTAGGCTAGAGGAACCTCTCATCTCCCCCCCCCCCCATCCCCTCCATGCAAAATATGAATTTTAAGTTCATATACGTACACTGTGTAGGAATGTGACTGGTTCAAATGCAAAAAGTGGGCCTATGTGAAATTCGACCCCAAAGTGTGCTATTATATATAATACCGGGGCATGCGCATACTTTCAGATGATGATGGACAAGAAGCTATTCCATGGTTATTAGTTCATCCAAGAATAAACCCGTCTATATGCATATTCATTTGCTAAGAAAAAGTCATCAACCAAGATAGAGCCTGGGTCCAACTCTCCCCCCCCCCCCACCCCCCAAAAATGATCCATTCTCAACCCCAGTCCCCGGTACATTGAAACTGGACCGTGTTACAGGACATGAATATTCATCAACCTTGGCCAACAATAAGCCAGTTGGGACAATTTCCTTATGCTAATACCTCTCTAAACTGTACTTCAATATCATGCTCTCAAAGCACTGGTACTAACAGTACAGACAGTTCCTAACCTTGATCTGTTAGAAACATGATATTCATACTGCTCGTACTGACAATACTGAAGCGGGACATGACACTACATTATAGAAAAGATTGTCCCAACTGGGTGCAACAATAAGCCAGTTAGACCTTTTTTTTATAAACTGTTCTTTCATATCACGCTTCAAAGCATTTGTACTAACAGTATATCATGTTTATCTGTGGTAAACGCTAGGAACTGTTTATACTGTCAGTATGAGTGTTTTCAAGCATGTTTTGTGATGACAGTATACAGTGGTTATAAGCATTAAAGAAAATTGTTCCAACTGGGCTGCTTCAACACTTGAATATGCGTTTATAACGTTCTGAGACCGGCAATTCGAAATCATGTGTATAAAAAGTGCAGAAAATGTAACTTCAAACCTCAGAAATAACACATACAGCAAAATTTGAATGTAAATATAAGATAAACTTTTGCATGCCTTTCTGACTAAGATAATGTGTTGTATATATTCCCTTTCCGATTGAGGACTCGTGATATTCATATGACGTAGAATCGTCATCGCTCACAATCTCAATGTAAGGGACCTGGGCTTGAGAGTGGAACAGTTAATTCTTCCATCATTGTTATATGTACTGCATGGAATTTAGGACAAATTTGAAAACAAATCATCTACTGCAAAAAGCTTTCCTTTGATGAAGAGGACACGAGGACCGTTTGCCGAGCCAAACTGAAGACGATGCTGCTATGTTGCTGTCGTTTCCTAACACTGATTCCGATATGTTCATGACAACGACAAATTGAATAGCGCCCTCATTTACTGCACCAGGATCATATATACAAAGAGCGAATTTGGCCAACTGAAATGCAGGCGCCATGTTGTTACCCAACAACGCGCGTGTTCTAAAAATAGAATCCAACGTATCTTAATAGGTTATCTCACGCACATTAACAATGAGTAAAAACTGTACGAAAAGATCAGTTGATTAGAAAATAGCTGTTTAAATAAAACTTCAGAATGTTAGTTGGGGATGTGGTACTGGAATCTAAGAGCAAAATCAGGATTTTTCTTACCTCTAACAATCCTGTACACCAGTAACACTTTTTTTATAACTTTATTTTATCTTTTCTAATTTTTTATGCTTTATATATTGTTGGTGGTACAGGTAGACTACTATGGGGAGGGGTGAAGAAAGGGATTGATTCTGAAACATGCCACGATATTTTAGCATTATCGCCGATAGTTTCTTAAAGACGTGGGAGAGTAACTGTACGAAAGTTAGACCATTAGACCTACTGTGTGAGGTTTGTAATGTTGATTTTTCTGGGGGAGGGGTGTGGGGAATCTTTAATTGTTTCCCAGGATGTCATCCGGCTAGAATAGAGCAAACGGGCCTAACGTTAGATTAAACCTACTCACATCTCGCCAAAAAAAATGAATTAGCTGCTGCCTTCAGGTTACACGCCGAGCTTTAATTTCCCAGCTTTTGCGTTTCGTTGTTTTGCTAGAGTAACAGCACAGAGCGCAAGGCAGGTGTATCACGTGATCAGATTTGACCAATCGCAAGCTTTCCTTCTTTCAACACGGATTTTGCCAAACTCTGCACCATGCCAGTCCACTGGTACAGCGCTACAAATTCTGTGAGCGCTACCGCTGTACTTCCTGTTTCATCTCTTCCGCATGAACCGTATAAGTTTACTCAGTTTAGTACGACTACGAGTACGAAAGCAACCCGAGAGTAAGCTTCCGTCAAAATTTCGTGGAAGTGAAATAACTGCAGAAATTTCGAGCGCTGAAAAAGTTAACATTCTGAATTTCTAAGGTTTGCTCTTTTCGAATTTCATTGGTATTAAAGGCTTTCCAAATAATTACTGATCCTAGCCAGGGCCTAAAGCTATTGCTGACTTAGCCTAACGTTACAGTTTGTCCTACGCTTCGGTTGAGGCCTAATCTTATTTGTTAAGTTATAGTTATACCATATACTAACTGACGTTGACCTGACTTTACTAGTAAGAGTTACGCAGACAGTAAAAACGGTAACTGCAAAAAGAAACAGAAAACTTGTTGAGAACATCATTTGCCTTACCGAACAGTCATATTAATTCTTTGAAAGTAGCATAGTTGTAGTGTTTCTTTCTGTTAAGTTCTCGTTAAGACCCCTCGGGTATCACAGCGAGGATGTTGGTATATACGCAGCGCAGCAGTGCTATAGTAACAATGCGTGGGCAATCTTAGTTTTAAATACCTCAAGAATAGGGCTCTATTTATCGGCCAAGGATTGTGTATTCCAGTCTTTTATAGTCCTAGGATAGAAACTATACTGAAAAGCATGATGATTATGTGGAATTTGAGTAAAGCGGCCACGTCTCCCGGGTTTCAAGAAGGGATTAGGCCTAGTCTCGTTTGGGACTGCAACTACTCGTCAGTCATATTAGCCTAAGTTAGCTTATATACATCTAACTTCTTTAAAACTAAAGGAGCTTAAGGAATAGCCTAAATCCATAACTACAAAAATTCCTCTTGGAAGTTGGAGTCTAGCTCACAGCGATAGCCTGGTCTAAAGCTAGACATAGTTAAAGTTGGAATCCAACTTTAATCCAACTTGGATTAGGTCTATATCTGATGGATTTATTCACTTAACTCCGCATAGCCTAGCCTTCCACAAGTTCTAGGATATAACTTCAGCAGTTTCTATCAAAGTTAGGCCTTGTTTCATGTATTGTTAGGTGAAACAGAACAAAAGTACCTTTACAACTTGGCTACCCAATAGCAGTCACATGCAAACTTTCCCTTGGCAACGTAAATATCTTCTTTGCTGCACATCCTCTTAAGTCTTAGTAAATGCAGATCGTTGATAGCTGCCTGCAATATATATGACAGTACAATTCAACAGATTTGGACTAATGTAGCACAGCTGCTATGGTATGTAATGTACTGTCATAGAACTATAGGCCTACATTTTCTTGTAATTTGCTAACTACTGTGAAAACCAGATGGCAAAAGTCATAGGCTAGATACGAACGTTACCATAATAGGATTGGATGTTCCTTTTAGTTTTCACCTAGGCACTGTCTCCCAATTTCAAATCAAAAGAATCTAGAGTTTCCATAGTCAGGCCAAAGTAAGGCTAACTTCAAGAAAATGAATTTAACAATTTGGTCAACTAAATACACTAAATACAGTAGGTTTTATCCTACTTAAAACATAGCGTATGAATTAGTATTGTATTGGCAGGCAATTTCACTATGCCTAACACAGTCTGACATAAGACTGCTCTTATTCCTTACGTAAGACTATCCTAATGTATGTAATTGCACTAAGTTTTGTCTTTAACATAAAGTATTAGCTAGTCAATAATTATACAAAGCCTAAGTGTGTGCAAGTATGGTAGAAATCATCTACCAACAGAGAATAACATCTCTAACTATTTAAATTAGTGCTATTCAAAGCACATCCATGAATATTCCCCAGTGTTTATATATATTGGAGATATTAATCATTAGTGTCTTTTGATGTTAGCATCACAGGTGAATGTAGCCACGTACACAGGAAAATATGTTCAATGATTTTCAATGGGCCGGTTTTCAGAAGTGAAACTATAAAGATTGTGTTTTAATCTGTGGTCCTTGTTGAATTCATTTTACCTTGTGTGCATATCTACCACAATCTCATGATTTGGTGTTCTGTACTGTTAAGTGAGTGAACTATTTAGCAATGTAACATGTTTTTCTGGACCAAGGAGAAGGATGTTTTTCTGCAGATAACCAGATTATAAGCTACCTTGTTCAAGTTGCAATAACTTAAATCTTTATAGCAAACTAACCCAGGCATGTCTTCAGTAATCTTGCTTTGCATCCAACTTTGCTATTTGAAAAAAACCTCATTTAATCAGGATTTTTCTTTTTGATGTGCACATGTGCACAACACTTTATGTATTTATATAGCTGAACAAATTATGTAGCTAATAGCTATGATGGTGATTGCACTGAATACTAACTTCATGCAAATATATGTACATAATTAGAATACTCTTAAATTTATGCATGTCTGATCTGTTGTTAGATGTTGACACATGTCGACTGTTGGCAAGTTGAAGGGCAGAACGTTTCCAGTTATGGTGATGTCTGTCAGAGCTACATATATATCATGTGTTTGAGTAAAGAAGAAAGTCAATTTTCAATAGATCTAATCTGCTATGTACTTCCATGTAAATCATTCATTTGGATAGTTTCAAAGCACTTGAATTTGTTCTGATTTTGTTTCCATGATGATATTTCCCATCAGACAATTACACTTGAGCTCATTCATTCATTATGTCAGTATACTGTGTAAATGCTCATTAACAATTCTATGTACCAATAGAAGGCATACAGAACATATAATTCACTTTCAATATGAGTATCAACACTTGGCTAATAATATCCCTAGCCAGGGTTTACCCTGCCAATCACTCCTCGTGCACCACACTGTGTTGGCAAACTGAAGGTGTGCAGTCCTGAGTTCCCTGCTTTCAAGCAAGAGATGAAGAAGAAAGTCAGAATGAAGAGATACTCGTTATGTAGGTTCATTTTGGAAGAGGGAGTACATATACATGACATGAAATATATGAATGGTCTATTTAAAATGCTAAAATATTAGGGTCAGTCATGCATCAATGCTATCATGATAGACCTGAACCTAGGTCAAGCCTTGGTTTAGCAAAGTAAAAAGAATCAGAGTGAAATATATGAATACATGTTCTATTTAAAATGCTAAATATGAGGGTCAGTCATGGAACTATCTAGGCCATCAGTGCTATCTTTGTAGACCAGTACCTAGGTCAAGCCTTGGTTATTTAGCATATTTAATAGAATCAGAGTGACTTTTTCTCTAGATATCATTTTATCCATATACTGTATGCCTCGTATCATTACTACAGTACATATACTGTAGCATTGTCCAAATAATATATTAAGTACAGCCGGCCCTACATGAAGCCAACTATATGTTAATATATATATGTTTTGATTCAGAGAGCTAAACTCCTAATTAAGAGGAAAGGTGACAGTGACCTAGTTAAGTGAATTGGGAGGGGTGGGAGAGGGGAACAGGGCTTAATCTTACCAAGTTTTACAGATTGCGTACATGGGATGGGTGGACATTTTGAGATTACACAAATACTCTAAAGATCCTTGTTGTCTGTAAATTAATCATAACAACCTGTCTTTGTTTTGGCCATAGGTTTGATATAGTTTCTTCTAATATCACACACAACCATATGTCGTGGGTCGTTTGTACTACACAATTACAATTTACAAGGAATGCAATCTTAACATTACAGATCTAATCTGTCGTTTACATGTCATATTTTCTCATTATTATCCTAAATTTACTAGTTTGCACTTTTTCCAGCTTTTGTCTCGGTACTTCCATCTGGAAGCAAGTAAAGGTCAAACGTATTGAAAAATATAAACTCCACTGTTTCATTTCCTTGGTTGTCATGGCAACCCTCATGACCGTTCGTTGCACTACATCAATTCATTTAAATGAAACCAAGATACTGAAAGTGTTTGAGGTATTATGATTGGACTCCTGGTACTGTTAGCTGCACTTGATTGCTTTAAAAATTAATTAACCGAATTACAAGTGCCCTTTCGTGAAGCCTGATTGGAAGAATATCGTCTTTCTATGCATACATGTACATGTACATATCTTTGCGAGCTCTGCTGTGTGGTCTGCACTGTACGTATAATTTGCTGGAACTTTGCGTCCAGACATTTTTAAGAAACATTCAACACGTGCTGTGTCCCTTCAACTTATCTGGGAATTGCAATGCCAAATGCGATGCAAAATGGGCATATATTGCTCTACAGGTGCAGAGATGTACAGTATAAAATAGTTTTATACACAAGATCCATAGTGTTTTATAGTGACAAAATTCAGATGCTTTAAGAACTGTAACTCAAAGTTTAAGGGTTGTATTTTGAATAAAAGCCAACAATGAAAGCTAGATATATATACAGTAAATTATGTTTTGCTTTCTCAGAAGTATCGCATCGATTGAGCAGTCTGCAAACTGTTAAGCCCATGACCCATGAGCTTCCATGTCAACTGAGCCATGACCAACCAAATCCCCTCTCCCACCGTACTCAGGAATCAGATACTTGTAAAGCATAATCAAAATAAAATAAAACTGTTAGCAAACTGCTTATCCACTAGAGAGCCTGTGTAGGAGAATGTGTAAAAGTAAGTTGGCCTGACGTTTTAATCCTAGCAGGATCTTCAGAAGATCCTGCTAGGATCGAAACGTCAGGCCAACTTACTTTTACACACTTATAAAGCATGAAATCTAACTTTGACAGTGGACTTTGGCAAGCTCCTAAAGCTATACAAATCTAAAAAAAAATCCAACGTCTTGAAAAATAATAGGGACCCTCTGAAACACTATTGGCTCACCCCAAACAAGATCATTTGCTGATATCGTCCATATTTGACATCCACGATTAATTTTGCAAATTATGCTTTATCCAAATAAAATGAATGAACTGCATCATTAATTGTTTATCATTATATCAGCAACATCCTTAGGAGGCTACTGCATGGAGGTAGGAGTTGGGTCAACTGCAGGAAATGGTTTAGTGCTCAGCTTTTGTGTAGGTTGTTAGAACTGTCTGAGACCAGTCTCTTATGAATATTATGGTTCCTGTGAAGTTAATACATAAAAACAATGTATCCAGTACAGTACTATACTGTACATCTTTCCAGTTGTCTAGCAAGATGACCATTTTGCATAGCATGCTAATTTGCTATGACACACCTGTAGATAAATGATTTATTGCAATGTGCGTCATTTTACAGGTCTCTGTGTTAAACTGTTAATAAAATTATTTTTGAAATCTCAGACTTGGTTTATTCTCCATTTATAGGTGAGAAGTAAAGGCATTGAAGACTCGCCCCAAAGCACATGCCGGGCTCTGAAAAAGTTAACTTTCCGTTGCTTGCAAGTGAAGTTTTCTGCTTGTCGCTTCAAAATGCAGACAGTAATGAAATGTGATACCTTGTTATCTTTAGCTGGACCTGAGATGTCCATCGCTGTATCGTTTGTACACTGTGCTGTGTGTATTGACCGCAGCTGTATGTAATGACTTTACACTAGTGTCTAATTACCGACGTTAGCAAGCTGCTTGCGTATTTTCTGGGATCGATGGTGGTGTCTAACACTTCTGTTACACCTCATTCGAAACTAGGTCAGATTACTGGCATTACAGGTAGACATTTCTTTTTGTGCGAGTCTTCACACCCTTTAAGCTAGACACAACATACAGTAATTGTCATTCAAATGTGTATAAGGTTATTTATTTCAAGTTTTAGGGGGGTTCCTCTAGTCTTTATCATTAAATTGACATCGTTGACTGTATATATATAAACGATGTTTAGTCATACCTGTGAATGACCTTCTCTCATGTCCTGTGTAGTGACTCATGAGAAGTCATTGGCAACTTTGTTACATTATGGAAGCAATTTTCTGTCATTAACTGGAGTGGTTTGTTTACATTAGGCTTCCATATGGTAGCACTCACATCTAGAGTGTGGCATCCATCTTTACACATAAATGTACATCTAATTGAGTGCATGCTCAGGACATTTATAGATTGATAGAATTTGAGGGGCAACAAAGGCAAAATGAGGAAGTGTCACCTCTCCGTAAATTAACGGATCAATTTTGGGTGTCCCGATCGTTCGGTGAAACAGGAAAGCCTTTTATATAGAAAGAGGTAAAAGCAGGAAGTTGCTACTTTGTTTCATTGGAAAAGTAACAGCTCTCTGGTGAAAGTAACAAGAGGCAGTTGCATGCAAGTTATGTTAATTACTCACTTACATGTCTCCTCAAAACCTTGGTACTCTCAATCTACCATGAACCCGGTAACCTTTCTAACCTTATAAATACACTCTTGGTGATTAGTCATTATTTACCATTCAGTGATCCTATGACTCAATCTAACAACCAAAGTGTCTACAAGTGTGTTTTCAAGTAGAGTATTCAAATCCACTTTATTTGGTATCCATCCAGAATCCATTCAGTGTGCTCCCTCATGTCTGAGCTTGTATCCATTGTACTGAACAGCTCAATCAGTATCATTTTTGAATTTGTTTACTTTTTGGAGGGGGTGGGGGGAGGGTGGGAAGCAGGGGAGGGAGGGTGGGAAGCAGGGGGAGGTGGGTGGGTTCTAGCTCCTGCTTTTGCCCATTGTTAATGGACTATTTGGGACATGTGTACCAGTTGCCTGAATTGCTGCCATTACCCCCCTCTCGCCCACCCCCCCCCTCGACTTTGAAACCAGATACTGTTTGTGTGTACCAACAATATCGTTCCCCTTAGCCTCTTACAAAATCACAGAAGAGATAAAAAAACGACCTCAACCACATATTCTCAACTTCTCACACTTTGCTCTCGGATTCATCAGATATGACACCTCCCAAATTGGAATTTTTTTATACCAGCTGCTCTTCTGTTATGCGAAAAATGTCCGTGTTCAGATGATTTTAAGTCTTGTTTGCCGTAATCATCTTTGGTCAGTTTGGGTGTCTGTCTGGCCAATACATGCTCAATAGTCCATGTATCATGATGTTGTTGAGTACACATGATATACCATATACACTGTATTTACTTTACACCTCTCACCTATCTCCACTCAAAATATGCACTTTTACTTCTAAACGTACCCTAACCTGCAAAAAATTGGTTAAAACGTATGTGTGCTGTTTCAGAAAGTTTAGAGTGCATGAAAGTAAACAGCATGTGAATTGAAACTATAATGGCTTGTGGAATTGACGTAGTAAACTGGTTTCAATTTATTCTGTTGGTAGCATACATAGTAAAAGTAATTGATTCTTCATATTCCATATTGACTTGTTAGGTGGCAGAAATATTTTAGGCTTTCCAAAGTGTTACGGTTTAAAGTACCCTTTTGAGTTGATTGGCAATATTTTTCCCAAACATTTAGATTTTCCATTTCTTGCATTTTGAGTCAGACTAGAAAGTATCCTGGTGGCAAAAACAAAAACAGGACTGAAACAAATTTAGTAAATATGCACTCATAACCATTTTATCTGGTGAAAAAAATCTAAATACATAATAAATAAACAGAAATTTATTTCAACTTAAAATACTTAACAATAATTTGTAACTTTAATTTCTTTCATATCATGGTGAACACATCAGTTCTATCGTCATGGTAATTGGGTCACTTAGCAACTGTCCAGATTGTGTTAGCAGCATGTTCAGAGTGCTGATTGATTTTAAATTTGTTTCTTCTAATTCAGTTGTGGTTTATGTTTGACCCTTAGGTGGTCAGTAACCGCATGTAATATATTCATTAACTTAAAACTTAATTATTAACGTCATTTAAAAGAGCCTTAGTCTGTATTGTAAATCATGCCGGGAATTAAAGGGAATCTAAGGGATTTTACAGTAGATGCACCTTGGTATGGCTGAAAAAATCAGAAACAAACAATTCCCCATCAAAACATCAGCAATGACTCAATCCGTTGCTATGGCTACGAAGGTAGCTTTTTTTCTGTGATATTACTTAAGTACTACTAGATAGGTTTGAGCTAGGTTAAGTTACCTCATTTACATCTTACTTACTCTCCTAGGGTATTCATAAGTAGTAGTACCCAGATCAGCCTAGCCTACATAACGACTGGTAACATTCTTACCCTACACCACCCATGAACCTCTACAAAGGTCACTGCCATCTTCCTTCCAAATCTACCTTCCGAATCTACCATTCCAGTAATGGATACATATGCATATTTAACACATTTTTCCAGTCTTTTAAAATCAATATGTTGGACTAATAATTAACTGTAATTGATACTACATGTACTGTAGATTGAACTCTTCAGTCATGTACATGCCATGTACAAGGAAGTATAAACATCACATATTTACACGTCTGACTTGGAAACATGTTAGTCGAGGTCATTGATCTTTTCAGGACAGACATAACTTAGAAATCAATAATGTTGATGTATACATAGAAGTGATCAGAGATTATAGCATAATTTGTCTTGTCTGTTAGGGTCCTGAATCCACATTGGGTTTCCTAGGAAACAAAAATAGTAGCTTTTTGCCTATTAAAGAGCTTTGTTGTTGAGATTTAGATTTTATCTTCACCCTCATCCCTCCTGAAGCAGTTCTGTACTCAAGGGCATACATACTAAATTCGGTGCGATGTCTAGAGCTCTTTGAAGGCCATGGTGATTGTCTCAATTAGGGATGCACCGGATATCCGGTCCGGCCGGACTATCCGGCCGGATGGTGAGCAAATATTCGGTTCCGGTTCCGGCCGGATATTTTTCAAAATCCGGCCGTATCTTTTTCAAATTAGGCCTGAATTATTCCTTAAAAAGGTGTTGGTATTAACTTAAATCACTGTAAACTATTTCCAAAAATTAATAAAAACATTCAAAGTAAAGAAAAATTAGGTTTAACATGTTTAATTTAATTTTCTCAATGGTCTGACCCACTGTTTCTAAAGATCAACCAAAATAATACTCCTTGTTTCGTACTCCTACTTCTTATTAATGATTTTCTTTTGTGTAATGAAAAAATCCGGTTCCGGCCGGATTTTATCCGGCCGGATTTCATGTACTATCCGGCAAAATCCGGTTCCGGCCGGATCCAAAAATTTGGATCCGGTGCATCCCTAGTCTCAATGTCTTGCTATTTCAAATTGCCCAACACAGTTTTGAGAATTTCTTAGGTACCGTACTTTCGTTGAGGGTTTTTGAATCAACAAATTATTCTCCGGCATTGAGGGTTGCTCATGTTATACAGTTAGATGCCTCTTTGAGGATAATATTAGCAAATTCCCTGAGGCTAAGAGCACATTCCTTGAGGCTAAGTGATTGTGTTGAAGTTTGAGTTTCAGTGACCATTATTTGACCTTTCTGGCATATTTAGAGGTTACCACGATCCATCTCTCTCATTTCTCCCAAACACCATACCACATACCCTATCCCTCTCTGTGCGTGCCATCTCTGCCTCTCAAACACCATCATACCCTTCTGCTCTGCCTACCCCTGTTCCTCCCCAACACCGTCATTCCTTACCTCTCTCTGCACCTCTCTGCCTGCTTCATCACCATCATACACCTCTGCTCTGCTCTTTCCACCCCCTCTTTCCTCCCCAAAACCATCATTCCTCACCTCGCTCCACACCTCCCTGATCGCCTCATCATCATCGTACCTTGCCCCCCACCCCCCCCCCCCCCCCATTGCCTCTCTGCCTTCCCCAACACTATCTAGATAAAACATCTCACTCTGGTCAATTACGGAATTGTCATCTGTTCTCTCCCCCCCCCCCCCCCTTTTAGTTTATACTGCAGCATATGCCTGATGCTTGACTGTGTTTTAATTTCATGGTTTATGAAGGTTTTAGTAGGATGTAATCAATTTTCAAACATCACCTGTCTCGGAGATGAAAAGTTGAAATTACCTCGTAAAAAGTCTAAATAAGCTGCTTGATTTAAAGTGTAAGTTACGGTAGAAGTTAGAAGTGACCTTACTTTTATGCGTATGTGATCACGTTCGTTCGGGTTTTACAGTTATACGAGCAAGCACAATCAGGGGTTTATATTTAAAAATCAAATGCTGATGAGAGATGAACTAGAAGAGCAAAAGTAGAGAATGCTATTCAATGTTGTCTGGGTCTGGCTAATTAAAATTAGATTGCTGTGTAGCCCTCCATTTTTTTTCAACAAGGGGTGCACTCCAATGCAGTGCTAAGTACTACTACAGGTCATATAAGTGGAATCTTTCTATTAGCATAAGGATTGCCAGGCAATCATATTATCACAGTTTTGTTTCATATATGCCCCATAATACGTCTTCTTTTACACTAAAATCTTAAAATTTCGAGGATTCAAAAAATCGATACAAAATCCAACATATGATGAAAGACTGAAATTTTTACAGTATACGAAAAGTTGAAATTAAGACATCAAGTAGTAGAAATTTTCACAATTTCCAATCTGGCAATCTTTGCCAGCATCTTCAAAAGTAAAATTCTTTCGGTGAAGACCCTAGGACTCCATTAGTTTCTGCCACCCCCCCCACTTATTGACAATTTCCGAAGCAGTTATGTATCTGATTTTAAAATCTGTCATCTGGATAGGCTACTATTGCACATGTATACAAAAGGCCAGATTGACATTCTTAAAAAATTTCACCTTTTTCTCTTGTTGAACAAAAAACCGTGGCTGTTTAAACTAATGAATGCTTTTAAGTATGGTGTGGATGCAAGGAAAAGTGGGGGGGGGGAGGGGCATATGGTTTTGGTCGGGGTGTACATCTACCCATATCAACTACACCCTCAAAATTAAAAGTTGTACTTAGCACCACCTTGTGTGTAGACCAAACATAACTTGTTGTCCTTTGGACAAAGACAGACATATGTTAATGGCTGTCCACACCTGATGGAATATTGACCATATTTTGCATATCGGACAACCCTTTACCAACCAGCAGTCCTACTCTGTGTCATGTTAGTTGGTCACTTGATACATGGTGTGCGGTGGATCTTGATATGATGCATTCTCACCCAGATCTTAACTGCCTGTGCAAGCTATCAGGTTATCGGTTTACCATGATAGGATTGCTTAGAGTGAGAACCAGTGGCTTCATGGCAGTGAGCTTCCCGCTGGGGTGGGAGAGCGTGTTTTGCCCTGGGTTAATAGCCAGAGACAAAGATTTTGTCAGTACTACGTAGGAATCTGGCATTTTGAACAGGAGGCAAAGGGAATGTGAACCTATTTTTTAGCATAAGAACGAGAGTAAACAACAAATGGTATCTGGATACAGAGCCAGTATACATGTTACTCACACACATGCGCAAGAGTCAAAAAGTTGACCTTAAAAGTATGTTTTTGTTAAGCCTTAGGGCTAAATTCCTGGTATTGCAGAATTAGCACTGCAGTAGTCTTCTGTTGAGATAATCAGGGATGACCCACAGTAGGATTAATAAATAGGGTGTATCAGACCATACATGGTTATGTACTGTGTTTAATATAAAGTTATTGGCAAGGTGGAACTATTCAAATGACAGGTGAGGTATAATTAGAAATATAAGTAGCACCAGAAACTTGTCAGGAGGTATTCTTTCTATCAGGAACCCAAAAAAAAAAAAAACAAGGGAAAGAAAAAGGTTTTTATTGTAATTTCAAATTCCCTTTTAGGAAGTAACAAGGAACATGTGATGGATTTATAAAATGGAACAAATCTCAAAGTTAATGTAAAATTTTGCTTGAAGACTCATTTTATACAGTCGTGTTGTAACATTACAAGTATACAAACTAGGCCAAGAACATTAAAAGTTTAGCTACTTGCTATATAACGCAAACTTTTGATTGAAGAAATCAACTGGCTATAAACATAATGTTCTCAGTCGCATTTTCCTGAATTATTACATACATCAGTTACCGGTACAAGAGTTTGAGAGCAACCCGATACTACCCGTTGCCTATAAGTAGTCAAAATGAGACTTATTTTAGGTGGGGAAATCTTGGAATGATGTATGTTTAATGACGTATGTTCTTCATGTCTACCAGCAGAAAAGAGACCTTATACTTCCTCTAATGGCAAATGGCAATAAATTGGCTTTTAGCCAGTAAGTAGCCCAAACTTTGAAGCACCTGCAAACTTTGCTTACTTAATATTTAATTACAGTATGCATTTCTGATGTAATTTTGGGGTAGGAGGAGGGGGGCAGAAGAGGGGGGTGAACTGGTGGTACAGATTTTGCCTACAAGTTTTCAGGTAGATTATCATTCTTTTAACAGTTATTGACCAGATTTTGATAAGATTCATCGCAAAAATGTACTTTTTAAGTAAGTATATGGATACTTTACCTGTACAGTATTAACATGTATGCACGTGTAATTGAAAGCAATACAATGCCAGGCCTCTGAATCTATCCGACCATTCGATAAACAAGTTTTGAGGCCAAGCTCGTAGACCAGCTGCCTCGGAGAGTAGCAAAGGAAATCAGTATTTCCTGAAGGCACGCTTTGTTTCAGATAATTTCATCAGGAAACCTGCAAGTACTCTTCAAAAAAGGATGTACAGTGTGTACTGTATATATATATAGAGAGAGAGAGAGATTGTAATATTCAATTGCACTGTGAGTCGATAAGAATATATACTGTAATGTAAGTCAATAAGAATAAGTATAAAAGTACATACTAATGTAAGTTAGGTTACAGGTGCTGTACACTTAATTTAACTTGATTTGTTTTGTATTTTTATTTCTACTTATTATTGTTTTATTCTTCATCATGTAAAGCGCATATGAATATATATATGTTATAGTATTTGCGCTATATAAGGAACCATAATAATAATAATACATACTCAAGTGGTTATATATATGTTAGTACCTGTATTTAAGAATTTCTCGGCCAACATGTAAGAACATACTGTACTGTAGTGAAAGTTGACATTGTGAAATGTTTTTATTGGCAGGTAGAGAAAGAGGGGGTAGACAAATTGTGGATTGTTTCTGTACATGCTATGGCCTATTCCAAGGGTTGTAGTACTTGTACAATAACAAACTCCATAGAATGTACTATTACAGATATGACATATATATAGATATATGGTCAATTCCATGATAAGGTCAACATCATACCAAAAAATTTAAAATCATTGTACATTAAAATTGTATAAGTTTCCAATAAATAGAATACTTGTAGTTACTAAAAATAATTTTTTCACCCCCAAAACCTCATTTGTTTGATTATGGGGTCGGTAATAACAAATGGTTCCCGTAGAAACTAAATTATGAAAAATACAGTGAAATTTCATTTTGTGCAGATTTGTACATAGTAATCATAGGTATCATCAGTTTTTTGGACTAATTATATTTGCTATAGCATAGTGCTCACTTTTTAGCTTCAATTTTTTTTCTACATCAAGGCATTAGACAGTAGTGGTGAATTGAAAACACCCTCGATTTACTGTCACGCGAGTCACAAAATTTACTGTTTTTGTTTTTTTTCTCCTTGCCTGCACAATATTTTTTCTCCAAATAATGAATATCAAGTCTTCACATAGATACCAAAAGGATTACTGAATTTCCCTTTCCAGAAGATATTCAAATTTTGCGGAAAATCACCCTTTACGAATGTCACGCGAGTCACGTCACGCGAGTCACGTCAATTCAAGATAGTGTTTCTACCTATTAACTGTGTGTTGGACTAATTATATTTGCTATATAGCATAGTGCTCACTTAATAGCTTCAATTTTATTTTGACATCAAGGCATTAGACAATAGTGGTAAATTGAAAACAGTAAACATCCTTGATTTACTGCCACGTGAGTCACAAAATTGACTTTTTTTGTTTTTTTCTCCTTGCCTGCACAAAAGTTTCACTCCAAATAATTAATTTCAAGTCGTCACATAGATACCAAAAGGATTACTGAATTTTGCTTTTCAGAAGATATTCAAATTTTGCAGTAAATCACCCTTTACGAATGTCACGCGAGTCACGTCACGCGAGTCACGTCAAATCAAGATAGTGTTTCTACCTATTTACTGTGTGAAAATTACAGGGATGTTATAGTTTGATAAATGAATCACTGATTAAAGATATCATATGCATTCCCCTTTAATTAGGCAACTTGAATAAAATGGGCACACATAATGCAACTAATTACAATAATTTTATTTGAAATATCAGAATTTAAAATCATGAATATTTATTCGCAATATGCCTATTTTATCACCACATTTGAAAAGTTAGCACATGTCATTGATTTTTTAGTAATATACAAAAACATAATCTAAATTTGTATCTGGCAATGCCATGTGCTATGACTTGACAACCTTTAGGTTTTAACTGCTCAATCATTCCCAAAATCCTATGAGGGAATGTATCTTCTCAAATATTACACTTTTGGTTTATTCAAATATGATAAATGAGAATGGTAATTTGAATCACATTTTGATAGATCTCTTTCTTCTATAGCTCTCAAATGAGTGACTTCAACAGACTAAATATTGTTATAAATATTAATTGACAAGATATATTGCCTGAACAACTGTACTACCCGTACAGTATGTTACCTTCTGTCTGCAATCATGAAGGTAACTCGGGGACATTAATATCATCTGGACATTAACAAGGGAAGTACCTTTTGGACACTTTCTAGACCAATGAATGTTATATTTCACTTTGCAAGATCAATACCTTCGATTCATTACTGCATTTGGTCTAGAACTATCCGAAAAGTGAACTTGTCACGCGAGTCACGTTTTCTTGTCACGCGAGTCACAATACATCTTCCTCATTATTTTCATGCGTTACAACATTTTTTCAAAGTTGCATAGCAATTGAGGTAGAGGTGTTTTTCAACTTCGGTATGATTATAAAAATTGATTGGAAATATTTTAGTAAGACATAAGAAATCGAACATTTGTGTGTGTATTCTGATTTTTGCTGATAGTAACTGTCACGCGAGTCACGTTTAGTTTTTCGCCAATTTCACCCCCAATACTTGAGGTATAAATATTTTTTCTCTACTGTTGTAAGCATTAAGGCGTTCCTTCACTGCTACATGAATGCTTTTCTCCCAGGTAATTTCTTTATTTGTTTAATGATATCAAATAGAGAGGAATTTTAGTAAAAATGTCACGCGAGTCACCATGGAATTGACCATATATGCTGAATGGCTGTTTATGACTTTCACAATGACTTTTGTGTTTTGCTTGTAACATACGTGTGTGATTCATAGTCCGTTACAAGGCAGTGACATTAATGCGTACCATAACAGTCCTACGTGGATAATCCATGCTATTTTCTCTATGTTGTACGTGAGATCCCATTGTCAATAATCTTATGTATTTCAATTTAACTTTGATTGTCCCCTAAAAGATTATGTAGAATTGTTTCCCTTTGGCAGTGACATTCTAAGTAAACATATCATCAACACGTCTTCACACAGAAGGAAGGAAGCTTGACTCTCTCCGTGACTTGAAAAGCTGATAAAAATCTGTATCCGTGCTGGTCATGTTTGCTATGTCTTTTAACGATCAGCATCAGAGTTTCGTGACTTGCTGAAGTATGTGACAACCATATAAAATTGTCATTTTTATTGCAGTTGAGCTACCCACAAATCATTCTGTTCTGTTTTACATTAGTAGGAATTTTAATGCAATATTAGTTCAGTGGTCTGTGTAGTAGTTTGCTAATCCTCCCCCCCCCCTCCCCTCCGGCTCTCTCTCAAGTGGATACAGTTAATAATAATCTCTCTGTCAATATATTCAATATCACATACCTACATTTATCTTAAAAAGTACATGTCAAAAATGGTCACTCTGTGATCAATGCAGCACCCAAACCCACCCACCCATCCGCCGCCCACCCCATCCACCCCGCCCTCTTGAAGTTCAAAATGGGAGCTGAGTTCGTTTGAGCTCTCTGACAAGTAATTGCATTGCCCTATTATCGTTAGGGACAAAGGAAAGTTGAACTATGCTGTGCACTATTCAATGATACATGTCAGTGCATTTATATATGATGGTACTGAAGCATGTATACCGACTGACAATAGGACGAGCACTACACTGTAGTAACTGTTATTATATAGTCAGTGTATTATCATTTCCATACAGTACTTATAATGCAGCTCACTATTACATTGTTTTCCTTTGACACTCCTTCGGTTTATACAGTATTCGGTGTGTCCATGGAGACATTCTCCATTGAACCGGCTTCTTGTCTTGAAGGTCACGCTTCATTGACCCCCGGTTAATTACATCATGGGTAGTGATTAAGAAGTAACGCATGGCGAGTTCTCTTCCATATGTACAGGATAAAAAAATGAAAAGAAGGAACCAAAAAATGGGGGGGTGGGGGAGATTTATACCCATGTGCTGAAGTAATTAAAATGATATTTCATTCATTTTGTGTTTGATGCGAAAGTCACCTAGATTCATATGAACTATGTATGGTAGTACTAAGGCTGCTAATGAAACAAAACTGCTAAAGAACCAAAACGGAGACAAAAGATTAAAAAAAGATCTAGTCACTATTCTATATATGGGATTTTTGTTAAAGGGAAAATAGAGCGATGAGATTGGATAGGTACTGTCACCGGGAAGGGTTGGTAAACCTGTCAGGGATGGTTCGGGGAAATATTCACGGCTGCTGTATGCAAACAGTACTGCCACTGTGTGCAGCACAGTATATAGATAAACTTACAGTGTAAAGTTATCAAACGATCAGTAACAATGAGTTTTAATTGTTGTCGTGCTTTAGTCCTATTTTTACCTGTCTCCAGTCTTCTATACACCCTCCTCATCTACCTAACAGACTAACTTGGTAACGTTTTAGCAATATCTACACCCCTGGGAAGTTTTGTGGTATTTGATGGGGTTAGAATCTTGATAAAACTTTTCATTTTTTGAAATATTTATCATTATTATTTTTTGAAATAGTTTATTAGACAGTAGCATCCGTCCATGGATATAACATTCACATCCCCCCCCCCCTAATGGAAGGCTAATACACAGTATATATTGCAAGAATCTAGGACAACACATGGAAATTTTTGAGTTTGTTTCCGCCACTCTAACTTGAGTTATTTTCCTGTATTAATTAATATGTGTAGACGTTGCAAAACACAGGTCTCTGAAGGCGTGTGTAGTATCAAACAGACAGTGGTAGTAGTAGCAATGATTCTGATGATAAGAATCCTTATTAGCGGGTGATGTTCCATGATGGTGAACATCTTTATCGGGGAATAATTCAAGAGTTATAAAGATATTGGGGCGAGCAAGGCAGGAATAAGGTTATCAATCAATAAGGCAAACTCTGCAGGGACAAAATTTCTAGACAAACATCCAATTAAACAGGTTAATGGCTTTTGGTAAGATGGCACAGTTGGAACGTGAATGATGTCGGTTGTGGACACTTTTTCACGTGCAATGTTTGACAAGTTGGAGTGGTTTATTTTAACAATAAGCTTGGTCGGCAGAATGAAGGATGACGGAAATGTTGCTGCTCAATTAAGTGTAGTATATATACCTATCATGGTTAAATTGTGTTAGCAATCCCCTAGACATATGATGTACACAAGTCATATGATATTGAAGTGTGATGGTGTGTTGCAGTGGCGTAGGAAGGTACTTTTGAGTGGGGGGACTGAAGACTGATGGACGGTCTGGGGGAGGGGTCTAAAGGGAGGGGGTGTCCCCCTCCCCTTTGGAAATTTTTGCATTTCCAGGTGGCCTCAGATGCAATTTGGTGCAATATAGCACACTTCAACACCCACTCCATTTTGTAAACTTAATTTTGTATTTTCACCTGGCCTTAGATGCAATTTGGTGCTCCAAATGAGATTTTTTTTCTCATTTGGAAATGAAAAAGGGGTTTTCTGACTTGCGAAGCGGGGGGCGGAATGATACTTCCGCCCCTCCACATTTTTCACTGGGGGGCTGGCGCCCCCCCAGCCCCCCCGGTTCCTACGCCCTTGGTGTGTTGTCGGTTAGAAAAGGTCCATAATTAACTTGTTGAAGGGAAGGGTGGGTGTGGGGCGGTGAAGAACTTAGGAGGAGGGGTTTGGTTAGCAATACCCTAGATATATCATGTACAGTATACATATGTACACATGTATGTACACAAGTCATACAATATTGTAGTGTGATGGTGTGTTGTCGGTTAGAAAAGGTCCAAAATTAACTTGGGAGAAGGGGTGGTGGTGGGGTGGTGGTGGTGAAGGTGTATAGAAAGAGGAGGGTTTCCTTTTAGTTTCTTGGTGCATTATTGCTTATTGCACAAATGCATTTGCGAACTTTCAGAAATATCGGTAACAAAGCTATACGGGGGGGGGAAGGGGGTAGGACGGGGTAGAGGCATATTATGGAGAATTAACTGGTGTAGAGCAAGAAGGAACCTTTTATAGTGGTAGAAGGACAACCAGCAGCAGCATATGTACAAGTAATTGATAAACATTTTAGTTATGATATATTTTTTTTATCAGATTTTACTTTCACTTTAACATGTTTTGACTAAACCCATTGACTGACAGTATCGTATTTCATGATGTTTGCCAACACCGGGGAACTTACTGTTCCTTTCTGAGGGAGTTCCCTTTGCTTTAACATAACGGAAGGAGTTTCCTCAGATTGTAAGCTTACAGTGCACAGATCAATTGTCCATGGACACACTATGGGAAGATATAGGTTTTAACTTCCATCAAAAGGACTTGCTTATTATCTTGTGACACCTTATTCGTACAACAATTGATGGGGTATTTTCTTTGTTCCCGATATGCCTACTGTACCAGCATAGCCCTTTATAAACTGTATACTGTTCATATAGTGTAACTGGTGTGAGGAAGTGCATTGAATTTTGAGTGTTATTTCCTTCTTGGGTTCAGTACTTATACAGTATAGTGGTGGAGGAGAAAATAGTACCGTAGTTTGCCATGTAAAAACACACACACACACGTGTGTATAAGCCATTTAATTGAAATGACAGTGGTCGTCTGTAATATTTCCGGTTACAATAATGGTTTGATGCATGTTGTTAATTAGACCGTGGTCATATTCGCTCATGTGATAGGTGTGTAATTGTACTTAATGTACACTCTACATTCAGAACAGCAGGCGGAACTTTGTGTACAGTATTCATGTGACATCATGACCTTATGTAATTGGCACATAAGATAGTATGTTCTAATTTACACAGTGCGTTCATGACAGCCAAGTGCATGATACATTTATGTGACCATGGTCTGCTATCTTGGTTCCTGTGACAGTGTGTTGTATGTGCACTGCATATTCATGACAGCAGCCAATATCATGGTACATTTATGTGACCATTGTCTGTTATGTTTGTTCCTGTGACAGTGTGTTGTATGTGCACTGCATATTCGTGACAGCAGCCAATATCATGATACATTATGAGACCATGGTCTGCTATCTTGGTTCCTGTGACAGTGTGTTGTATGTGCACTGCATATTCATGACAGCAGCCAATTGCTTGCTACATTATGTGACCATGGTCTGCTATCTTGGTTCCTGTGACAGCAAATATGCTAGATATTCAAATATGGACACCTTCTGTCTAACTGTATTTATTTACAACCTTCAAGGAAAATTTTCCTAACTGGTACATTCAGTCATCTTGTGTGTTCCTTTAAAGTCTGAGAACAATTTTGGAGAGTAATGACCTCCAGGAAAGTACTTTTTGAAAACATCAAACAATTATAGCATGCTATAATTGTGGCCTATACTGACTACCTTTAAGTTATTCCCTATTTGCCATCTACTGTACCTATTAACACACTACTTAGGCTGTGTTTTAATAGTACTACGGTCCTTCCTCATTATCCCACACCCCTGGGAGACTGCCCATTTTTTGTTTCACCTGACTTTACTACCATTCTGAAGTCGACACACTGAGAACCCAGTGAGAACCTTGGCCTTGCTTAAATTTTGACAGGACTTGATAAACTGAATCTATTGTAGCATTTGCAGGTTAAGAGGAACAGACTGCAACTTCCATGTTTGCTAAGTAAATAGATTTTATCACCTTACATAGGCAATGCTTATTGGGGATGTCCTGCATTTATAGGCCAATGTGATCATAAACATAGGTTAGGGACGAAATTTGTCAGTTGTGCTCCAATAAACAAGTACATCTAGGCTTAACAGTAGTTGCATATTGTAGTAAACCAGTCATGATCTTGGCATATCCAAAGTATATACATCAACAATGTTATTTCCTTGTTTCAATTCTACAGTACAGTGTCATAGCTAGCTGTACATACATATAGTAACTGCACATTCTAATATACTGTAGTTAGCTGTAGAAATGTTGTCAATGCAGGCAGGCTCTGGAATATTAGGCCCTGCACTTGCGAGGAATTTTGCATTTTAGACTACAGTAGTGTAACATTAATTGTATGAGGGAGGGAAGGGAACACGGTTATTCCTGAAGAAAGACCAATTTGGGAACGGAAGAAGTATGAATCTTTACAGTGTTCATCATGTTTATTATTAGATTTTTGGGGGAGGTGGGGAAGGTGGGGGGAAGGTGGGGGAGGAGAGAGTGGGTTCTCTTCCCTCTCCCTCCCTCTCCTATTGACAATGATGGCCTTGGCACCCATGCTAACCCTCCTAAGAGTCTTAAACATGCTCTAAAGGTCACCCGTACAGAAGCTTCATATACTGTAACAACCCTAAGGTATGCCTGACCTAGCAGCCATTGACATAGGGACTCCCCACACCCCCTCCCCCTCAAAAAAAATTCCCCCCCCAAAAAAATTACAGTACTTAATGTTTTTAACCAAATTTCCTGAAATAGCAAACACCATTATTACATTTGATCATTGTCAATCAGTCAAAGAAGTGGGATAATGATGTCCCACCTTTCCACCCCCCACCCCCTTCCCCCGCCTCCCTTCATCTGCCACTCCAGTTCAAAAAGATCTCTATCAACTCTTACCCCAAACTTAAACGGTAACTTTCAGCACATGTATGTATGTGAAGTTTCCCACAAGGAAGGCTCCTACAATGCTGTATGATTGCATTGTACAATTGACATGGGTCTGTTATCAATGTACAGTAATCTGTATCAAGTGACACTCTTTTCATTATTTTTGTAGGGAGAGTGGTCTACTCAAGTGAAATACCACCAATATATAACATTAGGGTCAAACTGGATTGGTGATTGGTAGTGTCTGATAGTTCCTCAAAATATTTGCAATGAAAAAGGACACCACTTAAACAGGTGAACTTTGGAATGCACAAGGGGGGAGGTAAAATGAACTTTGGAAGATGTACTGCAAAAGGAGACAGATTTTTGGAAGGCTATTGTTACGTTATATTCACTAATAATTTTATGCACTAATAATTTTACCGGTTACCAACCAAATCGTATATTGACCAGACCTCCCCCACCCCCCCACCAAAAAAAAACAACATGTAACATTACAGATTTACTTATTTACTTCGTTCCCCACTTACCTGTCTCCCCACAACCTGTGCACCACATTCTACCGTGTCTAGAATGCCCTGGTAATCTTTTAACACTGTACACCCTCACTGGCCCTAATGGCCTTCCTTCATTTTTGGTTCCTTGCGTTAGCAAAAGGAACCTATGCAGTCAGGTTGGCGTGTGTGTGTGTGTATGTGTGTGTGTGTGTGTGTGTGTGTGTATGTGTGTGTGTGTGTGTGTCTGTGACACTTGCTTGGGTACGCTCTATCTCATTAAGGGAATGTTGGATTGAGGCCAAACTTGGACTATAGATCCGCCATATGGAGAAGGTGTGCCCTATTGTTTTTGGTGCCCACAAAGGTCACCAAAGGTCAGTTATGGTCCAAAAACCGAAAATATTAAAACTGCAATAACTCCCAGTGCCAATGTGCGACAAGATCGATATTTTGGGAAAAGTTGTTAACTGGTTAGGGGAACATTTTCAAACTTAACGGTCATGTGATCCGAGGTCACCAAAGGTCAATTAATGATAAAAAACTAGTTTTTTTGCGATAACTTGAGAACGAAATGTCCGTTAGGGTTGGGAGTTGCTTCAATGTTATCCAATTGTTGACCCGCATCTGGGTGACCCTTGACCTCAATTTGACCTCTGGTGACCTTTACGTGTTTTTGGGGAATTTTACAGTTTTGATGCTATTTTCAGATGTCAAAGGTACCTTCTGATCATAAAAGTCAAAGGGTTGACCCCGTGTGACCTTTATGTGCGAAGTTATATGGGGTCAAAGTTTTTCGGTCCGAGTTAGGATGGTTGTACAGACTTTTCGTTTTGTTTTTTGGAATCAGGAGATTAAACTTCATCTGAAACCAAGGTCAAAAGGTCAAAGGTCACATTAGAAAAAATGTGCTTATTTTGGGAGGAAACGAGCAAAAAAGAAAATGTTTGGTTTTGATGCTAGATTTGGATATCAAAGGTACCTTCCGATCAAAAATGTCAATTGGTTGACACCCGTGTGACCTTCGTGTGCGAAGTTATACGAGGTCAAAGTTAATTTTCAGACATTTAATGCAACAACTCCCAGTTCCAAGGTGTGACATGGTTGATATTTTTGGACAAGTTGCAAATGGTATAGGGGAATATTTTCAAACTTAACGGTCATGTGATCCGAGGTCACCAAAGGTCAATTAATGTCAAAAAACTAGTATTTTGGGGGTAGAAAATGGGCAAAGAAAAAAATGTTTGATTTTTTATAGTTTGATGCTCTAATTTAGGTCTCATCAATCAAAAATGTCAATAAGTTGACCCAAGGTGACCTTTGTATGTTAAGTTATATGAGGTCAAAGTTAATTTTCAGACATTTAGTGTAATAACTCCCAGTGCCAAGGTGTTACACGGTTGATATTTTGAAACAAGTTGCAAATGGTATAGGGGAATATTTTCAAACTTAACGGTCATGTGATCCGAGGTCACCAAAGGTCAATTAATGATAAAAAACTAGTATTTTTGCGATAACTTGAGAACAAATTGTCCATTAGGGTTGGGAGTTGCTTCAATGTAATCCAATTGTCGACCCGCATCTGGGTGACCCTTGACCTCAATTTGACCTTTGGTGACCTTTTTAGTGTTTTGTGGATTTTTACAGTTTTGATGCTATTTTCAGATGTTAAAGGTAACTTCTGATCATAAATGTCAATGGGTTGACCCCCGTGTGACCTTCGTGTGCGAAGTTATATGAGGTCAAAGTTAATTTTCAGACATTTAATGCAATAACTCCCAGTTCCAAGGTGTGACAAGGTTAATATTTTTGGAGTAGTTGCAAATGGTATAGGGGAATATTTTCAAACTTAACGGTTATGTGATACAAGGTCACCAAAGGTCAATTAATGATAAAAAACTAGTATTTTTGCAATAACTTGAGAACAAAATGTCTGTTAGGGTTGGGAGTTGCCTCAATGTAATCCAATTGTCGACCCGCATCTGGGTGACCCTTGACCTCAATTTGACCTCTGGTGACCTTTCCGTGTTTTGGGGATTTTTACAGTTTCGATGCTATTTTCAGATGTCAAAGGTAACTTCTGATCATAAATGTCAATGGGTTGACCCCCATTTGACCTTCGTGTGCGAAGTTATTTTAGGTCAAAGTTAATTTTCACACATTTAATGCAATAACTCCCAGTGCCAAGGTGTGACAAGGTTGATTTTTTTGGACAAGTTGCAAATGGTATAGGGGAATATTTTCAAACTTAACGGTTATGTGATCCAAGGTCACCAAAGGTCAGCTAATGTTAAAAAAGTAGTATTATGGGGGGAGAAAATGGGCAAAGAAAAAATGTTTGAATTTTTACAGTCATGCTCTATTTAGGTCTCACCGATCAAAAATGTCAATTGGTTGACCTCCGGGTGACCTTTGTGTGTGAAGTTACATACAAGTTCAAAGTTAATTTTTTGACATTTAATGCAATTAAATCTCAATGCCAAGGTGTGACATGGTTGATATTTTGGGACAAGTTGTGAATGGTGTGGTGGAACATTTTGAAACTTAAAGGTCATGTCATCTGAGGTCACCATTGTTATCATATCTGTTGACACGCTTGTAGGTCTCTTATATTTCTAACATTTTCGACGCCATATTTAGATCTCAAAAATGCCTTTTAATAAAAAATCCGATCACATTTTGTGATCACAAAAGTGTTGGCTATAGTGTTGGTTTCTTTATGGGAACATGTAGGACCACAATTACTTGGACTATTTCAGCCCAATCTTGCTTGATAATATATGTGTATTGTCATATACCCCAAGCAAGGAACCACAGTGCCCTTGGGCTCTTGTTCTACCCACAAAGTGTCTCACTGTGTTTTTCGGAGTTAGGAAAATTTTTGACACTTTGTGGGTAGAAAAATGAAGGAAGGCCATTAGGGCCAGTGAGGGTGTACAGTGTTAAAAGATTACCAGGGCATTCTAGACACAGTAGAATGTGGTGCATAGGTTGTGGGGAGACAGGTAAGTGGGTCACTCGTAAATATATAAACCAGTAAGTTTTATAATACCTGTCTTCTCGCAACTTATGTACTCTCTCTCTCTAACATGTGGACTATCTGAGTGACCTGGTAGAAATTTTTAGGAGACAGGTGTAAGTTTGTAGCTCTTAATTATTAGTACACAAACCTGGTTACAAGTATTTTGGGATTTTTTTATCGTATCAGCAAATAAGGACGCTACATATTTACAGGCATTCTTGGAACAGTTTTTGACTGAATAACTTTCTTGTGTAAGGTTGAGGAAGATGTGGTAGAGGTATCACTATTTAGGGATAGTTTTCAAGTCTCTGAATTATGGCCCAACCACAGGGTCATTTGTCTACTGGAAGATGGGGGACCATCTGGCAAGCAATTACTGTGGGAGCAACTATGGTATTGATTGTTTTTGATCATGTGTGACAGATTTAGACTTTGCTCTTTGGTGATAGTAGACTGGTATTTGTAACTAGAATGCTCAATCTGAAATATTAGAAGTTAGAATTTTGTAGAAAGGGGCAGGGTTTGGGAAAAGAGGGCGGGACTGGCCGCCCCTGTAAAACAGCGAAGCTAGGGCACTGGGCCATCTGCCCTATATATTGTGTAGAGCATTCACAAAGTATGGGCAGTGATACAATCGTAGGTCGTAAAATAAACACAATTGGTGTTCGTTCGGGACACAAGCCCTTTTTACGAGACGCATACCTTTTATTGGGAGTTGCTTCTGTAGGATGCAAACTGTTTTGTTCAGTAACATTACTGCTACAGGTATACCTATAGTGGACAACAATTTGTAACATTTCGTTTCTTCAAGAAACTTCCACAAACGATTTAAATTGAACCGGATTCTTGAAACAGACGAAGAAACTGAGCTAGAGATGTGTTTGTAAAGCTTTTGAAATGGTAGAGGAGAGGAAGGGAGAAGATATTGACCCAAGGGGTGCAGCGTAGGTGCAGTGCAAAGGTTTTAATGATGGTTTTAAGTTGGGTACAAATTGGAGTGGGTATGTAGAGGTAAATGGTAAGGGTCATTTTGTGTCAGTTTACCAAATCCAGTAAGTTTTGAGGTGGAAGTTTGACCCCTGTTGTAGAGGTGATTGTATGTATTTATTTTAGATCCTCCTGCATGCAGGAACTCGCGAAGAAGCCATCATTGGCTTATCAAAGCCGCAAGCTGACCGAAGTCAGTCTCTTAGATTCATATTTAACGTCAATGATTATGAATTGTCAGTTGTCAACAACTCTGTAACTGGACGACATACATTAATCTTGGAGTGACTCGAAATGAGGACCTAATGATTGGAAGGCACCGGAGTTAACCACTGAGCTAACACTCCTTGCGATGGGTTTGTTAAATCTATTGAAATACATCAAAACCCACGAGTTCACGATGATCATACATGTATGGGCTTGTCTATTAATACACGTATCACAAAATTTCCCCATCATGGGACCAAAAATTGCACAAGATCTTATCACCACAAGGAAGTTGAAAAAAGTACCCTTGTAAGTAATTTCAGACAAAACAATTTCTATGGAGGAGAAATATCAAAGTAGGAAGCTTAGTTTTATTGTTTATCTTAAAAACAAAGAACTAGTTTGACCATTGTTCATTTTGAAAGGATATATGGCATAGCCTTTCACATGACATGGCTGGAGAATGGTTCCTTTTTAGGAAGTGCTGTTAACTATTGTGGTGAATTGGTGTGTCTGTGTGAATTGTCTTCTCCTTTGCATTGATAAAGCATCGAAGGGTATTTCCCCCTCGAAATCTACCGTGGGTCTACGTAAGAAATTACGTCGACGGGGTTCGAGGCGTTTCTATGGGAGGTCGGTGTGTACATTGTGGTTGTACTATAGATGCAAGGATGGTATTTTATGCAGCAATCAGGAGTGACACAAAAGTGTTTAAATTTAATTAATTAGGTGATGCGCAGTTTTCATGTGAGCCACTGGCCATGACCTTGTGATATAATGAGGGGGGACTTTGGGAAAAAGGAAGTTACAGTCAATATTTTCATAAGTTGCATTCAGAGCTTGAGGTATTCGATGACATGGCAGTTTTTTTGGTACTGCTTGTGTTGTAATGTCTAGGGTATGTAAAAAAAATCATCATTGGTACCTGTCTGTGTCACTTTCAAAGATTTTACTAATGGAACTACTCTGTACATTGCAATGCATAATTAGAAGGCTTCCCCTGAATAGGAGAGGAGGAGGGGTGAGGGGAGAGGGAGGGGGGGTGGTGAGTACTTCTCCATGTAAGCCTCTTGTGGTTCAAAGATTTACTAATGAACTACTATGTACATTGCAATGCATAATTAGAAGGCTTCCCCTGAATAGGAGAGGAGGAGGGGTGAGGGGAGAGGAAGGGAAGGGGGGTGGTGAGTACTTCTCTATGTTAGCCTCTTGTTGTTCCTGCTTTGTTCAAGGTCCCTGTATAATGATCTCCCTGTATGATGAGATGTTTAAAAAAAATGGTAAATGTTCATAGTGGTTGAACACCACACATTCACTCTAAACAGCTTGATGCATTATAAGAAAGAGCCTCTCTACCATTAAATGGTATCAATGGAAACACCATTTAACCAAATGAAAATAATGACATGCACTGTAAGAGAGCTCTAATATTGAAGCACTGTACACCCTACCAGCATTGTACAGCTACAATACACCTTGCAGACTAGCACACTTACTTTGTGCCTGCTTCAAGAGCATTTGAAAGTATCTCCCACCCCCATCCTCATCCCCACCCCTTATCCCAATCCAACCCTCACTTTCCGCTCCCCCTGTACGTTTATTATTGAATGAGAAACTATTGAAAGCTGATAGTGTTGTAAAAAGTGATTATTATTATTATGTACACCGTTATTTATATAGCGCATAATCCACAAGTTCTATGCGCTTTACAATTAACCCTGGTCATTGGTAACTTGTCACACCTACACACCAAAGTGTGCACAATTCAAACAATCTCTCCTGGGGCACAACAGTGCACCACAGCCACGTGTCCCCTGGGGGACTTCCCATAGGGTGCAGCCACAAACCGGCGCACGCAACTATATTTACAAGTCACCTCACAAGTCCCCATTTATACACCTGGGTGAAGAGAGGCAATGGAGATAAAGTGCCTTGCCCAAGGACACAACGCAATGATCTGGCCAGGGCTCGAACCTGTAATCCTTAGATCACAAGTCCACTGCCTTAACCACTTGACCACAACGCCCTCACCACTGATGAAGAACAAAAAAAGAGAAAAACAAAATCAGGTCTGGGTATGAATGCAGTACAAAGTATAGTAATTGACATCATGGGCGGCGATCCGTACTTCCGAATGGGGGGGATATGACCTTGTTGACTATCTAAGCGTAGCGCCACCATGAGTTGGCGCGAAGCGTACAAGAAAATTTGTGGATTTACAAACCCTCTAGATGGCCGGAAACGGCACTTCCCGAGGTTTCCAAGCGGCATATACCCAACTTTAAAATAGGGATATCATGTCCGAAATATCTCATAATCAGGATCCAAAATACTTTTTTTTTTAATTTCGGGTGTTATTTTGGGAAAATTGCCCCTGTCAATCTTGTTTCAGGCGCTACGTTAGAATGTTCAAGAGCTCTTTTATATTATTCGATGAAGAAAATGGCCTCATGCAGGCTATTTTAGGCCTATACACATGCAATACACAATTACACATAGTTACATTCCTAGGTACCGATTGCTAGGGCATCCAGGTGAAACGTGTATTAAGCATTACCCTGGTAACATGAGATTCTCAGCTGTTCGAGGGAACATGTACGTATGTATAGGCCTACTATAGGGCCCGGAGGGTGCATATATGTCTATATCAATACCGTGGGCGCAATAATACATTTTGTTGTTATAGGGCCAATGAAGCCTACAGTCAACTATTCTTGCTTTATAAAGACGGTTTATTTGAAAAGATCGCACTGCGTTTATGGTATACCATATTTAGCTTCATTTCTCGCCTATAGGCGAGAAATGAAGCTAAAAAAGAGCCGTGCATTCACGATGATGCATAAATGTAGGCATGAAAATATTCTTATCCCTGGCATTTGGTGGGGGGGATATGGTGTATTACATCCCCTCCACCCATTTTCATGGGGGGGATATATCCCCCCCCTTCCCCCCCAGGATCGCCGCCCATGATTGACATTTGACTCAACAACTGAATACTATTCATTGCCACATTTACCATCCTTCCTATGTTTGAAAGAGAAAGTTAATGTGAATGATGTGAAGACATTAACACATTTTCCTTTTTTAGCTGAAAATAAAATTTTAATATCCCTCCAAATCCCTCAGGCTATCCTCACATTACCATGTGCAGCTATATAGTTTATGTTTAAGGTATTAAATGTAACCACTTGATTGATTTAGTGACATCACGGGAGTCAAATTTATTGAGATGCTAATGTAGGATGATGGAAGTTCTCCTTGGCAGCAATTCTATTCCCCAGAAAGAGAGAGAGCAAAAAAAAAAAACTGATTTGTTTTGCAGTTCCTGGTCAGGTGCTCATCTTAAAGTTGATTTTTTTTCTTCTGGTAATAGTTAAGTTCCTTCAAGATCTCATATCCTGGAATTTATAACAGGTCTGGATAGCAGTTTAAATTGGTTGAACTCATTGCAATATTGCAGTTGAGTGGTGAAAGATAAAGCACTGTGTCAAAATGAAAAGCTGCAGTGCAGCAAAAGCCTCTGGAGCAAGGTAGAGGAGGGGGAGGGGAGGGATAGAGATGTGGAGAGAGAGGTACTCTGATGCTATTCCCTTATTTAAATTGTGTTAGATTAACACAACCTCCACCCCATCCCACTGCCCCCAATCTGTGTTAGTATTTTGAAGACCTTGGTCTGGCTACAGGGTAAATACAGCTTTCATATACCTCTTTGTGTGATATTTCTGCTTCAGAGTAGTGTCAGTATAGGGAAGTGAACTAGTTTTAATTATAATTATGTAAATATATTTTGTTGATATTCAAACTGTTTGTAAATTAACTCCAAGAGACTGGTAGGTATGGTAGTACTGTTCATATACAGTACAGCAGTGCATAACAGAATTTTTATCAGATATGATATTACAAATGAGATTTTTTTTTTAATTATTAAATAATTGTTTCATATTCATATTTATGTGTTTTTCCCTTCAAATTTGATATCTTTTCAGGACAATTTTTATAATCAGAAAGACTAAGTGACCTCCTAGAGATGGGAAACCTTCTTCGGCTACTACAGAAGCCAGATGACTCCATTCCGGAAATCTTCCTGGACTTCGAAAGTAGGTTTCGTTTTTAGGTTTAGAAGATAGTAAAATCGTTGTCACTTGTTTAATTTGTATTTTAATCCCTTCCTAAGTTAACCAGTTTCCTCGCAACCGACAATAGAGAACTGGCTCCCTAAATCCCCTTGATAGATATCGCATTGTACAGTATATACTTTTGTACGTGTACCAGTTTTGCTAACCTTTGTTGTGTATGGTAATGATACTTGTAAACAGGCTGAGGATCAATTCGAACAATGATGTTTCAGGTGACAGGTGAGCTCATTTGCTCAAAAATTTCCAAACTTAGTAGTTTTTTTTTACCCCCTCCCAATCCCTTCCCCTCAACCCCATTATCCAATCCAGGAGTGCCATTCATTCATGTACCTGTGCTTAGTAATATTGTTTCTGCCTTGAGAAATAGTCTATTTTGTACCAATACCTTACACACTATTAGAGGTGATAGCTCTACTAACTTTGACCAGCAGGAAAAGGTTCAGGCCCACGCGTTATCAGGCAATAATGCTGGCATTTTGTTTGAAAGACCTCTATTTGAGATCATTCAGGCATGATGGTTAAGCAGTTGAAATCAATTTTCTCACAAAAAAAGTTAAAGTTTCATATATTGTATTCACAAAATAGCCAAATGGATGTACATGCATACACTGTCTATGTATGGTGTTGAGGCATGCATGGGTGTGTGTGTGTTCTTATCTGAAATCCAGAGCTTAGACTGAGGCGAAAATTGTTCCAAGGCTGGCAGCACAAGAGTCAGGAGATTTAAAATGGCCGACCATATTTGACAGTTGTTTTTTGTTTCCTTTTTTTAGAACTTGCAAATGGCTGAGTCATATTAATTCATATTTTAAGAACTCGACCATCGCTAGAGGCAGTGAAACAGGGTTAGAGTTTATAGCATAGACTTGGAATACTTCCTTGTTCAACAAAATGAGGAAAGGTGGTGGGTGAGAGGCTGGGAAGGGGGAGGGGGGTGGGAGAGTAGTGGCAGGTAGAGGAGGGGGTGGAATTTTACATCGTGCATATAATTTACTGCCTTGTCACGATAATACTGAGTGATCCATGCCAATGATTCACTCAAACCAGAGACAGGGTGGAAGCAGAGGTGGATAGGATCGAAGTTTTTCTCTTTAAAGAAAATAATATGCCAGAATGGCTATGTTCTTCAAAGAGGGGGGAGGAGAGGGGGCGGGGAGGGGCAGGGGAGGGTTGCTGTTATAATGCTCACTGCAGTTGAACTTAATAGAGAAGATTAGAAGGACAGTGGTTTGTGTGTGTGTTTTGTACCTATCTTCGTTGTAATGTACAAAGTTGGTGTACATTCCGGATGCAACCAAGTTGTTTCACAGAGATGAAATTGTCATTGGAGCTGCCATGTCTTTGTGTATTTGGGGGATTTACTTCGCTCCTCTCTTACCTGTCTCCCATTCCACATCTGAAGTTTCCCATCTACCTAACTACACACTGGAAACCGTTTTAGCACTGCGCCCTCGCTCCCTGGGCACCCCCCACTTACACCTCCATCGGGATCCTACCCTATGGCGAGAAAAATGAGGGCTCGTATGTGATTATGTGTAATTTTCTTATAAATGTAGGCTACAAACCTGTTTTTCTAACAGCCACACAGTTCCAAGCACACTCTGCAAATTATTCTTATGGGGGGGGTCTCAAAGTTGTATAATATTGACTGTCAGGCATGTATGTAAATAACATGACCATTTGTTCATCCTGTATGGAATAAAAAAACAACCAAAAACCTACTTTCGTTTGAGCTGCCCTTATCAATCACCTAAAATCTCATGTTACCCAAGATAGACATTCTACTTTCAAGTGGTTTGTTTGATGTGCTATAGTATTAAACACAGTTGACAGTCTTTCCAAAACCTAATATAAAAAATAAAAAACCATGTTCATCTAAAAAGAAAGAAAAATGCCATGTTTTCCTTCTTGCTCTAGCTTTTGATTTGTCCGACACCAGAAATTTGAGGAGAGCCTCTCTTAGGTTTGTAAACACGACAGTAGGGTAGTCTCAGCTTTCACCAGACTTCTTTATTCAAACATATAGAGGTCTGGATTTTGAGGTTGCCAAGTTCAATTAAATCAGGCTAAGTCATCAGAGTCGGGCTTTCCTCTCTCAACGGATTTTATCCAGTTGTCATTGAGCAAACATCGAGTGACAGAATTTCAAACAGTGTCTGTTCTTCTTTAAAAGCCGAGTGTACCGTGCTCGTCTCGCTGTTCCATCACATGGTTTGGTAATGTATGGCTAATGGGTCGGGTGGGGCGTGGGGGGGGGTTGGGTCTAGAAGCTTGGAGGATGAATGAAGCATAGCAGATTACATATCTGTGCTTCTTCAACCCCAGTCATTATAGTTTTATTAATTACATGCAGGGTTTGGTGGAAAATGGTTGGTTGCATTTATATTGAATGGAATTTTCCATTATGTGTTGTGGTGTATGTGTGTGGGTGGGTGTGCATCTTGTAAATTGTAACACAATTTTTTGGGTTTTTATTTTACCTTTTTGGTATATTTTCAGTATTATGCACAGGCACAAATGAAAATATTAGCAGGTCTGACACCAAAACATAACACACTTGAAACTGTTAGTGTGGCATAATTTGATTATCGAAAACACCTTGCAACCTCTCCTGAGAGCTTTGACTTTTTATGTTTTAGGGATTAATAGTATTACTTCATTCCAGCTCTCTGACCTATCTGTATTAAACACAGTTTACGTAACCTCCAAAAAGGAATTGGTCACCCCCTTACACCCCTGCCCTCTCCCAACTCACTGCCTTTGTAGGTGAATGCCACTTCCGCTTCCAAATCTACCTTTTAGATGGCTTACAAATTTCTGTGAATATCAATCATTTTCTAGTCAATTAGAATTTATGGTGTATTCCTCATTTACCTGTCTGCACAAAACTGCTGTACTCTCACACATAAGTGTCTTGATTTGACAGTCTACATATAAACATATGCTTTATGGAGCAGTTTGTTTAACGTGGTGTGTAGTGTAAGAAGTAAAATGAATGTTTCAGCCTTGTTCCCATGCGGACTTCATAACTGCATTGATCCATTGAAGGTTCTGTTTGTAATTATGTAGGACTAAATTGCTGAGTCTTTGGACAGGAAGGGAGATAAACTAGGCAGTGAGCAGTCTGCATCTCAAGAGAGGGTGATGTTGGAGGGGGGGGGAGGGGAGGGGGGTAGCATAGTGCTAAAATTTTACTAGTTTTTGTCAGTTAGGTAGATTACAGTACGCTTAGTACTAGATACATGTAATCAGTACAGGCAGGTAAGTATCTTTGTTGAGAAATTCCCAAATCAGTAATTTTTGACATCTATGGACAGTTATATGACTTGAAAAACTGGTTAGTTTCAGCTCATCAGTAAGAACAGCTCATTAAGTGTTTGCCAAACCTAGTCGAGCATCAGTTCTCTAGTTGTTCAGAGTTTTGCAGCTCTGTATTGAGTTTGCATTCATACTTTACCTGATTTAATTAAAGAGGGGTAGAGATGAATGGACGAAAGTAGTCTTGATTAAATTTTGCATGTTTAGTAGGTATAGATTTGAAAGATTTTAGGGTTTTGTTTTGGTCAGTTAATGGAATTGAAATTTAGAGAAAGAGATTGACTTTTTAAACGTGGTTCGTAAAGTTGATATTACTGCTACTTAATTTGAAATTAATGCTGTTATCACAAAGTTCTATATGCAGAAGTATAGCTTGTCATTGTACAGTATGTATACTGGGTTTCCATAGTTACGATAAATATGAATAAAAAAAAAATTGTGGAAATTGGAATAAAACTTCCAAGTTTGAAAAAAGACTTTAAAAGCATAAGAGTGCACAAATGTGATTATAAAATGTTGAAAAATGAAACAATTTTCTTAAACTGGTTCTGTATTGATCTTATATCTTGTAATCAAAGATTTTCCCATATGTCTTGTTCTATGAAGAAGAACATGAAATACTAATTTTGTCATGCCTGCTTAGAAGAAAGGACATTTGCTTCACCCCTCTCTTACCTGGCTCCTAACCTACACACCCCCTATTTACCCTAGCCTATTAACTGGTATTCTTGCACTGCCCCCCTCCCACAATGACCCTGTCTAAGGTCACCCTCTTCCCCCTAATGACCCTAAGTCACTCTCTCCTTCTGAACCTACCATTTAGCGGCCTTAGACGAGTGTTTTCCAAATGGATTTTCAATGGTATTTAAATGGTTCTGCAAGATGGAATTATGGAAACTTTTGTACGTTAGTTACAGTACGTTTTAAAAATGTCGTTCAGCACATGGAGGTGAATTTTCAATGAATAAAATATTGGCTTAAACTTATTATTTCTTTGAAATGGTATATATAATACAGTAGCTATTAAAGGTGATATTCAGCTTATCAAGAGCAATAGAAAGTTTTAATCTTTTCAAGGTTGTCTCTAACAAATGTTACCCTGCATTACCAATTTACATGGTGTTTATAAAATAAAATATCGTGCTCAGATCATAAATTAATAAAGCTATGTTAGACTGTACATAGTAATAAAATCAAATCTTGTCATTAATCTATAAATTTAATATTCAGTCATCATCAATCACTATTAAGAGGATACTTCTGAATATAGCTTAAAGTAGGGAGAGGTTTTTAATCACATGTGAAAGTGTGGTCATTAGTCATTCATTAACGAACATGACACATGTACAACATAGAGAAAGAACCTATCTGTGTAGTGAAGTGTGAATTATAGAAAATGTGTGCCGACCATGTTTATCTGTATACTTCTTATCAACCATGTACAGTTTATACTGCAGTAGGCAAACGGGTAACTTTTCAGGGATTTTCCTGTCAGGTGCTTCACAGAAAATAGTCATCAAGATTGAATCAATAGAGAACATTGTATATTTGGAGAATTCATTTTTGTAAAATCCATTTTGAATAATGCATGCTAATATTTTATCCTTGCCACAAAGAAAGCTGTTTAAAGTGAAAGTAATGTCTTTAGGATGTAATATGAAATTGATGAAAGAAAAGTGTATTGTAGTGTTGTTATAAAGGTACACCAGGGGTTCTAGGAGGGCCAGAACAAGGCAAAGTAGGCAGAACAAAAGGGGTCATGCAGACAAAACCTAAAATCTCACTATAGGCCCAGGCCTAGATGTAGTAATGTGGAGGTTGGGCCCTGAGGGCGCTCAAGCCTAAAGACTTAAGGGTCCGCACAGCCAATGAGTGTCACTTTGTGGGCCAGATTTTGGCTACCGACCGCCAATTGAGAACCCTCTGACGTACACATTTGTCTTGACAAAGGTAATCCCATTGGCAGAGATGTGTACTAGAGCTATACTACACACAGACATATACTACATACTGTATGTCTGTCTCAGTGTCTCTAACGCAACCATTTCACATTGTACACCCTTTAAGATATGTTACTATATATTACATTGAAAGCATCAATTTAGCTCCTCTCTATTTACTGTACCTTCCTTTAAGTCAGATGGCCCATGAGCATTTCCAACCATATCCTTTGGTTTATGCTGGAACCTAACATCTGGCTGACCATACTTTCTCCTCTTCTTACAATGATAAGAATATAAAGAACTAGTAATGGGGCAAGTCAGCTCTGTTTATTTACCTGGCAATCTCTGGTCAGAAATGTCTAATGGCCTGTAGCTTTAATTTATCAAATCTTGGGGACTGTCCAGAAATGTCTTAACGTGTCATTGCACTTAATGGTAGATTCATACTGTGTGGATAATTTGATAGACTCTGGTAATTACTGCTCATGTACAGTATCGTGTAAGCTGTACATCGCATTATTTATTATCTTGAATTATCGTGGGTATTTTGTCAAATTTTCATTTCGGCAGGGTTTGATTTACATATAAATTAGAAACGCATGAAGCATCTAGTCCCCGTTATTCTTAAGTTCACGATGGATAGTGACCAGACAGTGGGCCAATAGGGACACAGTACTACAGTAAATGTTGCCAACATTGGTAGGTTCGGCTAAATGCAGAATTTGCATGGTTTGATTGGAGATGGATAAATATTGTTGTTGTTTATTTATTTTAGTGTATCATTTAAGTAAATTTCCATTCTGCCAGCCCGGTGATTGCCCTCTTTCTCAAATGCATCAGTTGTAGTGTGTCGTCCAGGTTTGACACCTACAGCCCTCAAAATGATTGCGCTCCAATAGGAAGCCTCCTTTTTCGAGTCCTGGGGACTGAATATCCATTTGCAACTTTCTGAAATGTAAAACAGATTAAATACTGATTCTGTTGTTTAATTTGGGGTTATGTTACGGCACACACTTTAATATAGTCTATAAATAAAAAAACTGAAATTTATTTCCAAAAAATAATTATATCCAAGTGACCCCCCATCCCCCACCGATCTTATATGTAGTAATTAAACAATGAAAGTATACAGATAAGTTTGTGCCATTCAGCATTGAAAATTTTGTATTCTATAAAATTTAATATAACTAAGTACTACGTGCTGTATATCACTAACCCCAATATCATTGAAATATTACACGTTATTAAATATAGAACCGATGCATGCACTGGACTGGACGTAATCCTACGTCAAACATTGTACCCTTCTCCCTGCTGTGTGTACAGCACGCATGCCACCATCATCTATAGTACAATATCTTTGGTGTGCACACAGTGCAGAAAAAATTAACACTGACCTAGATACGCTGATAATATTTAATAATCATTCAATACCTCAGAGCATTTGTCACGCTGATGAATACACCGAGCCCGTGGGTCTTATTCCTTCAATCATTTGTAACGTTAATGGTATATATAGAGGTATATATATATATGTATATGTATATATAAATTTATATATATATGTTGATACTAGTTGAGACTAGTGGAACACTAGTAGTTGTAACTCAGAGTTTCATGCGTTTAGCGATCGTCAGACAACTGTTGTCTGAGTTGTCTGACGATCGCTAAAACGTGTGAAACTCCGAGTTACAACTACCGGTGTTCCACTAGTCTCAACTAGTATCAACATATATTCCGCTCTGTCCACTGGACATAGAGCACTCTGCGCCAAGATAGACGCCAACCAACCAACTCTATATGTATATATATATATATATATATATATATATGTATATATATATATATATATACATATATATATATATATATATAAATATACATAGATATATATATATATATAGTTACAGTGAGATATTGTCTTTTTCCTTCAATAATTTGTAACGTTAATGGTATATATATATATATATATATATATATATATATATATATATATATATATATAGCAAGGAATCACTAAGCCAACTGGTTTTCTGATTCCTATTGTCTTTGATATTTTCATATGTTCCTTTTGCTCTGTTATAAATACTGTATTCGAACAGTTGACTTGGTTAATTAACAATGCTAACTACAGTACTTACAATTACTGTTTGAACATGCAGCAAGATAATTAAAGTATAATGGAAAGAGAAAGTATCTGGCATCTGAGAGCCTTGTAATGAACTATATAGAATGTAGCATGTACTGTAGTACTGTGAAGTATTTATACTAGCATATCATTAACTGCACATATACACACTATCAGTAAGATTGATTTATTCATGTACACAGGATATGTTTTATAGTGTTGAATCTGTACAGTACTGTAGTAGTCTACAGTATGTTCCTAAGCTGGGTGGTTGAGTCTGTACATGATTTCTCATAGTTTCTATATGTTGCAACGGGGAATAAGATATAGTTGAAACTTGTAATGCACCTGTAATGAACTGTTTATTATGTAGCACGTACTGTAGTACTGTGAAGTATTTATACTAGCATATCATTAACTGCACACATATACACACTATCAGTATGAGAAGATTGGTTCATTCATGTGTATGTCACAGGTTATACTTAATAGTGTTGAGTCTGTACAGTACTGTAGTATTCTATGTTCCCAAGCTGGGGCACTGGTTGAGTTTGTACATGATTCTCATAGTTTCTGTACATTGCAATGGGGAATAAGTTATAGTTGAAACTTCTGTGTAGCAGACTTTTAGCATTCCCTGAGTTTTTTGGCTCAGATTATAAAATACTACGATGGTTTCTGTGTAGAAAAACTGCTATATACATCTTTACACTTGTAATATATAGCAACTTGACCAATTTGCATAGCATTTTACAATGTGATACCCGATAAAGTATTCCCTGTGCAGCATCAGATCTGGACATGATCGTTGTGTATATGGACATGAATGAATAACCTAGTTTACAGTACTGTAATGCACCGTATTCTTAAAATGGATTGAGAGTTTGTACATCTCATTAACATCTCATTAACTGTACATTTCAGTGTTAGATCTGGACATTCGTATGGACATGCAAACATGAATGACTAATCTATACTGTATCACTGTGTTCCTAAGCTGGGTTGGTTGAGTTTGTACATCTCATTAACTGTATACTTCAGTGTTAGATCTGGACATTCGTATGGACATGCAAACATGAATGACTAATCTATACTGTATCACTGTGTTCCTAAGCTGGGTTGGTTGAGTTTGTACATGTCATTAACTGCATACTTCAGTGTTAGATCTGGACATTCATATGGACTTCAAGCATGATTGATGAGTCTACACTGTGCTAAACTGCTTCCTAAACCAAGACTGAAAAATATTTAAAGATAGACCTTTTTTTTTTATTTTTAGAAATTACACTACTGTATTTACTAATTTAGTCACTGCATAATCTCATTTTTTGCATAATTTACTAGTTTTATTAAGTGCATATAATAATCAGTATGCACTTTGACTGCTCACAGACTGTACAGTTCACCTGCCTCCACACAAACCAAACATATTCCCATTCACCTAACCTGTAAAACATAGGCATTGACCATATTAAACATCATGCAGACTTAATCACAACCTAAATAAAAAATAAAATAAAACTGTAAGCAAACTGCTTATCCACTAAAGAGCCTGTGTAGGGGAATGTGTAAAAGTAAGTAGGCCAACTGACTTTTACACATTAATCACAACCTGTGCACAACTCCCTCTCTCTCCAGCCCTTCCTAAAGTACAGTGTACTAATCAATTGAATCAATACAATGTCAGATTATTCCTTGAAAATTAATGTTAATAATTTAAAAAAAAATTCATTCTGTTACATCACACAAGCTGTTTGATCATTAATCAACCATTAACAAACTTCCCTCACTAATTAATTCATCAGCTAATTAAGAATCTTTTCAGCAGAGTTTCAGTAACTTTAGGTGAGTGGTACCACTACATTGTGTAGTGAAGAGTTTATGAAGCCATTTAGCAATGCTTCTGTTGCGGCAAGCAGACGGAGTTAAGTCTTTATCAAAGACTGTTTGAAGTGTCTTTGTAACATTTCACACTTTCTTTTACTTTCATGTTCAACCCCTTGCTTATACATACATATATATATATATATATATATATATATATATATATATATATACAATTCATTGAAAGGATCAGTCCAAGAGTTTCAAAGTTATTTTGAAAACAAGAATTTCTTTACTTTTTGAATCAACTGCAAAATTTTGCAGCAATTTTTTTTTTTAACCGAAGGGTTAAAAAGGAGAACACATTAAGTGATTGAAATAAGTTTGCTGTTGGTCCAATCGTAAAGTAACCTCTCAGTGTTCTGTCAATTTCAAAGAGTAGAGAACTTCTTTAGGATGTTAGAGCTGTATTTATCAATGCCTACAGTGGAATTACCACCTCCCTTACCGTTTTCGAACCTCTGGACATACAATCAGCGTCCATAGCCTAGTTGGTTAGGGTGTCCGCATAAAAAGCGGGAGGCCCGGGTTCGAAACCTGGTGGAGACTAGGAAGTTTTTGCACTGTTCTGGATTTGCCAACTTCCTTCAATTTCAATTACATTGATATATATTAATATATATGAACAGTATTATATGTGCTTTGTTATTTATTAAATTTAAAGGTCCCCCAAACAGAGCTATCATTTTATAGATTAACTTCGCTCCTCTCTTACCTGTCTCCCACTCCACAATTGCACTTTCCTAGATCTACCTAACTACACATTTGGAAACGTCTTAGCACTGCGCCCTCGCTCCCTGGGCCACGCCCACTAATTCCTCCTTCCGTATCTACCACCCGGAAGTAGACTACACGTAATTTTCACGAAATTTTTGTTTGTGATTTTGCAACCATTTTATAGTTTGGTGATGCTGCATACAATCTCCAGCATGAGCAGCAAAGGCACTCAATGAATTGAGTTTTCTCGCATGCATATCTTTGCCATAGAGTCGTAGAGTGAATAATAATCAACTTCCAAAATCAGTTAATGTGACCCGTAATGCATTGTTCACAATGGTTAGATTACCTGGTGTACCCACCCCGTACAGTACTGTCATAGAAATGATATTTCATAAGTCTGTAGAAGTTACAGGAGTTTTCCAAAAGTATCTTAAAGTCCAAAGGGTAATGTAGTATTTAAGACATAAGCATATTCTGTAAGGTTGTTACGGTACATATAAGTACTAAGCCTCGATCCATATATCTGTACACTGTAAATTGGATTGGCAAAACATTAAAAATTACCCTTCGTTTACAATGTTTACTTTCCACTTTAAGTGAGCAATATATAGTACATTTTTTATTGCTTTTCTTTGCATAAGTCATCACAATTTTACCAACCAGCACTCCATAAATGTTAATAATAGCCCATGCAAAACATAATGGCCAAGGTCAGAAGATAGATAACAATCGGTCAGAATAAATATGCACAAATGCCGATAGTTTCATTTTATAAGCATGAGACTTATTAGCATTAAATGCTATAGGATTTAGTTCAATTTGCTGAGAGGACAGTATATAGTATTAGCAGTATAGAACCAACTGACTGCTTTTTGCTATATATGTCTTTAACCTGTTATGAATTTTGCACATTCCCAAAGTTTACTTAAAAAGTTACGTGAATGGATACATGTCAGCACTGCGCCCCATACGTCCCACCGCGAATGAACAACCTTTTACAAAGTTGCTGGGTATTAACCTTATTTACTTACATGGTCTCCATTACCTGTCTCCTCACAACCCCAGCACTCTAGATCTATCGTTCCTCGAGTGATCTCGACGTCACTCGACAGCAAGAAATCAAGGTCATTTGACATTGTTCTCTCTTACAAGGCGCATAGTACATAAGAAATTTCAAAATTATATTAAATTTGTATTGATTTTAAATTTTTATTTAAAATTCAAAACTAATTTTTCTTTCTTCTTTCTTTTCCTTTTTTTTTATACAGATGCGCAACCAACAGATGGTGAGAAAGAGATCTTTGATGTGGTCAGTGGAGTCCTGACCAATGCAATCAAGGTGTTGGAAGACCTACAGCAATACCAAGGAGCCGGTGACGAGATCAGATTTGTAAGAACAAAGGAGGGAGGGAAGCACTTTGAATTTAACCTCTCAAACGCTAATGATTTATTCATTTATTCCATCCCAAATTTGATATGCAAATTAGGCTAGGATATAAAATACTTTTACATGTCAAATGCAATCAGGGTTACTGTACTGTAAGAACGGAGGGAGGGAGCACTTTGAATTTTACCTCTCAACGCTACTGATTTTATTCATTTTATTCCATGCCAAATTTGATATGCAAATTAGGCTAGGATATAAAATACTTTTACATGTCAAATGCAATCAGGGTTACTGTACTGTAAGAACGGAGGGAGGGAGCACTTTGAATTTAACCTCTCAACGCTAATAATTTTATTCATTTTATTCCATCCCAAATTTGATATGCAAATTAGGCTAGGATATAAAATACTTTTACATGTCAAATGCAATCAGGGTTACTGTACTGTAAGAACGGAGGGAGGGAGCAATTTGAATTTTACCTCTCAACGCTACTGATTTTATTCATTTTATTCCACCCCAAATTTAATATGCAAATTAGGCTAGGAAAAGGTACACCAAACCATGAGGTAATTTGCAGACCTAGGATTAGAATGAAATGATCAGACATGTAAAGAATAGAGGGTATTACCATTATCATCTAATGCCAAAGCAAAAAGAGTGTAATCTCAAAGTTATTCCCTTAGGTGTCCTTGTTACGATACAAGAAAACACAATGAACTTTTGAAAAAAAAATTAAATATTGATGTGTGGAAATATATCATTGATTTTGACTTCTGTGGGATATAAAATACTTTTACGTGTCAAATGCAATCAGGGTTGCTGTTCGTCCCGAGATCTATAGATGTGTTGTTTGATGATGAGCGGCCAATAACTTGATAAAATTGCGTTGCGTCATGAAAAGCCGATAGAAACTCTCTCCTTGAGGAATCAGAATTTGAGATACAGTTCTCTGTAGATTGTTCTAAAATAATCGGTTTTTTTTTTTGTTTTTTTGTTTGTTGTTTTTGTTTTGTTTTACGTTAAGTGCTAAAATGAAAACCACGTTTACCTCTTCTCTCTTAATTTTTTCATTTTTTTTGGATGGGTTCTTGTTATTTAAGTCTCCTCCTCTTTGGTTTCTCTTTTAGGCAATATCACATCCAAACAATGAGGAGTATCAGGAGAAAGCTTGGGCTGCTGTGTGCCCATTGGTTGTAAGGTTAAGAAACTACTATGAATATTCAATAGAAGTTGGTGAGTGTCAACACTTATTCTGCTATAATATTTTACTTTATATTTTCTTTGATAAGATTTTGACTGATCTCAGTTGAAAAAGTGATTTGTTGCGTCACTGGACAAGTATACATTTTGTATGATTCAGGCCTGGAGAATTATCTGTCGCAAAAGTCACTTATCCAGTTTATTGCCCGAGACATTCCCATATTACAGAGAGCAGTGTAAATTAGCAGTAGGCCGCTATGAACTACATGTTAGACTCTAAACCTTTGCTCCATCAATGGACCCCTAGGGAGAATGAAGAGTTAGTCATGGACCCCATCTTATCCGGGTGCTATGGCCCAGTGGATAAAGGCGGTGGCATTTGAAGCAATGAGGCATAGCAATCGGGAGGTTCCGAGTTCGATACCCGGCAGGGTCATAGTGAGGTGGGTTTTTCATCCAAGAGCAATCTATGGTCTTCCCATCTGAAATGACTTTCTAATTCGAAAAGATTCCAAATTTGAGTTAAAATGTTGAATTTGAAGCCACCCGACATGTAAGTTGTAATCCATAAGCCCTTGCAGGTTTCTCCCACATTTATGGTTACATAAGCGTTGTAAAAAATAACTGCTGATTATGATTATTATTATTAGTATCTATGGTTGGAGCCGAGGTCAGAGAAGCGTGTCGAAGATGACACTTTCATAATTTGGACTGACCTAGACTCACAGACCGTTGGTTCGAGTCATCTCCGTTAACTTGCACGATAGTAAATAGTAGAGTTTGTAAGTTCACTTGTAATGGGATGGAACCCTGGGCAAATTAATCATTAATTGTGAATGACAATTTACAAATCAATACTTGGATACGAAACTTGTCGTCAAGAATTGTTGCAGTGTTTGCACGGCTTGCCCTTGTGTAAACAGTTTTTCTATAAACCTGCGATTTGGTTTTGATTAGATCTCGTCCCGAGTTAGAAGCATTCTCATGTTTAATGGACGAGAACACCGTCGAGGTAATTACAGCCGTCATACGAGAGAAGTTTTATTGTGGGGATGTTTTTCTCTCTATTTGTCATTAATAAGATCTTTTCCGCCAAAAATAGCTTCCAGTTTTCACTTTCGTCGTTATGTGCTAGGCGGTTGTTGACTATCGTTATTTGCACAGATTCATTGAGAATGCCTAGGGCACTGTAGTTTGTGCCGTGGAATGTGCATAGAGGCATGTGGAAATGACTAGATTAAATTGACAAAAGTGTCGAGATATTTGGAATTCTCAGAAACCAAAAGCAAAAGTAATAGACAAAATGGGAGTAGAAAAAAATTAGAAAATAATCTGTTACTGCAAGGGTGAACGAAAATTGTTTAGTTTTTGTAAGAAACAAAACAGATCGAGGAAGGCAGTGCTGTGTGTTTTGGCACTCGGCTTTACCAATCCTTATAAGATGACCGGCCCAGATGAGCAGAGAAACGTTCCCCCAACCTTACCCCACCCCTGCCCCCTGTCTGGTTCCCCCTGTGTAGATTCCCTTGCAACAACTGACTAATTACACATCATCTAGTGCCCGTGCATTATGTATGATCTGTTTGTGACATTTCATATTCGGCACAGAGTAAAAATAGTAAGAATAAAGGCTGTTACATCACACTGAATATCTTGTTGATCAAAATATGATTTCCTTAATTCTCGACAAAAAAGTGCTTCAAATCTGATGAAAACCATGCCTGGTGATGATATGTTTGTATCAGAACCTGTCAGGAGTGCCAAAAAAGATCATTTAAGACATCGGTAGGATATATATATATATATGTCATACAGTAACTAGTGTGTGTGTCTGTGAGTATGACGGACTATACGAGCACACTTAACTATTCGGATCGCATCCCGGTCTGAGTAGCTCGATCTTTGCTGTCTTTTGCTATTTGTTCACGATTTTCTCTCAATTTTTGTGTGTGTTTTTTTTTTTTCCAGCTCGTGCGGTCAAGAGCCTTCTCTTCATCATTTGTTCAACGGATATGTCAGCCAAGGAACACCTGGAGATCCAACAGGCGACCGCTAAACAGTTTGCAGAAATCTTAGACTTCACACTTAGATTTGACGATCTGAAGGTATAAACAGACAAGTTGACAGTTTCCCATTCCTACGACCATGCCCACCCAATCCCCCCCGGTCAATCTCTACCGCCTGCCTCCCCGTACCCATAATCTGTGGGTTAACATTTAATATCTCGCCCAATTTCACACCCTTCCCCACCCTCTACCCTGATATGAAGATAAAGCTATTTGTCCATCCCTTTTTTCATTCTGCTTCCAAACTTGACATCTGCACACACCCTCCTCCTCACCCCCCTATAATCTGGCTCATCTTGTCCCCCAACTGTCTCCTCCCTTCAGACTGCCCTCCCCCCCCCCCCCCATAACCGCTGCCTATCCTCCTCAACCCTAAGATGTTCTTGAAGGTATCATTTGCCGTCTGAACTTTAAATTTAGTGTGAAAACATCTGATAATAATTAATAGCCTTGGTTAATTCATTAAGTGGCTGTAAAGAGGTTTTATTAATGTAGCCTGTATATCACAAATAGCATCGTGAAGAAACATAGTTCCTTGTTTTGACAACCGTTAAGATATTTCTCTGTTTTAATTTCTCGTTTCTGGATGTAAGGTGACTCACTCCTTACAAGTCTTAGACTCTAGACATTTTTTCTTAGTCGTGTCTTTTAAAATCAGAAAAACGTTGCCTTAATGTAAAACTTAAAAGGATTGTCTGGTGGCCCAAAGAAGTTACCTTAAAAAATAGTAAATAATTTTCCAAACATGTTGTCAAAGTATGAGAACGCTACTGTTGCGTTTGACAGAGAAACGATTTTTTAATCGTTATGGATAGACATTTCAAATATGATTTGAACAGTACAATACGTGACGTCAGCTCTGCCATAGCAGATTGCGTCATAACCCACCCTCCGCACAGTACCTATACGGTAATCACAACAAAAACAGCGTTTGTATACAGATAAATTTCTTCCTTAATTTCCGGTGAAATTTCTTAAAAATTAGATATGTTTTCAAAAACTCCTTAAGCCGCCATGTACTTGAGCGGTGGTTCCGTGGTCTTTGTGTAACACAAGGTAAATTTTAACAGCAGACTCTGAGTTGTTCAGGCTATACATCGCGCTATCCAGCTCCAACGCGAAAAATGTTCGCATGTAGGCTGTACTCAAACGTTGACAATCGGACAGTTCTGCGAAGCCTAAGCTTCTCAGTGCTATATTCTGCTCTGACAACGATTCGATCAATTTCTTCAATAATTTCCGGTGAAATTTCTTATAAATTAGATATGATTTAAAAAACTCCTTAAGCCGCAATATATGTAGTAGATCGGTGGTTTCGTGGTCTTTGTGTAACACAAGATAAGTTTTAACAGCAGGCTCTTCGTTGTTTATACATCGCGGTATCCAGCTCCAGCGCGAAGAATGTTCGCGTGTATAGGCTACTGTAACGTTTACAATCGGACAGTTCTGCGATGACATCGATCCCGCCAAGTTTCATCTTTCGGTTTAATGAATACTTTATAAGTTTCATTTTACTGTTAATTTGATCCGTGAATTTTATTTCAGAGATTTCGAAGAACAGTTAATGAACTGTGGTTTGAGTGTGAGTGTACTATGTGTAACGCTATACAAGTACACCAACTGAGCATCGTAGTATATACGTTCGCGAGTATGTACGTTATATATATGAGGCAATTCAATGTGCTTACACGTGAGTTAATTTGCTGCGGAATTGGGAGTGCTAACTTCAAGTCGCCTGTTTTGCCTATCTGCAAGCACTACGTCAATCACCATATTGAAGCGTTCGAACAAACGGTACTTTTGGTGAGAAACTGGTGAATTTGAAAACCAGATTTCTACAAGAAGAAAACGTCGAATGGGGACAATTTTTACATGGTTAGAAAGAGAAAAATAATAACTATAAGGACAATGTATCAAAATCTTCCACCAGACAATTCCTTTAATCCATGTAACTATCACTTCTGTTGTGTTGAGTTGTATGACACCTTTTGGATTCAATGAGTTTCTAATACCCAAGTGTCATCCATTTTGATTTGACACTAGTCCAAGTTTGCTCTCCTTTTGAGATTTCAACTGTCGAAGCGCAAACCGTACCATTCGGCCAGCTCTCCAGCCAAAAGGACAGTTATCACAACACAATTCATAAGTACATCTTCGTAAAAAGGAACAGGTCGTAAGTGTGGCCTTTGAATTATAAAGGAAATATGAATCGTTGAAACATAAACACAAAGTTACCAGGAACTGGCAGTCCAGGAAAGAGATTGTTTTAATATAAAGATTTAGTTAAGACATTGCTCAAGGAATGCCTTGTAATAGTGAGTTAATAGTAATGGCTTTCACTAACAGATCATTTCATTGGTTGTTTCCTTGTTGTCTCTTTGTTCGTAACTCTTTTCCATTACGTCTGCCGTAGAGATGATTTGGTGCAATCCAGTGGTGTATTCATCTTTTTTTTCCATTTTGTTTTTTTGTTGCCAGATGACTAATCCTGCCATACAGAATGATTTTAGTTATTACAGAAGAACTTTGAGTAGGATGAGAATGGCCAGTCAGGTGCGTACATTCAACCCCCTTGTCAGAGTCTCTGACCTTCGACCCGACACACTTCTGTCCGAGCACGAGTCAAAACAGAGGGTTATTTTAATTGGTAGAGTCTGCTCGTGGGTTGGTCTGATATGAACACTTCTTTAAGACTCGTCGTCTAAGATTGACTCTTTCGAAGCACCCTTCTTTTGACTCTAGTAGACATTGTCATCAAGCCCACAGCTTGTTCTCTCAAAAATGAGATTGCAAATTGACCTAACTAAACCAACCCTCCTGATTTCTTTGTCAAATGAATATCAGGTATCGAGTCAAAAAATGATTTTTATTTGTTTGTATTTGATCCATTAGTCTCAGACCAACACTTTAGCATTTTAGTATTAATTAATGCACTATAGCACTCACGAAGACCACTGCTACGGTCGAGTGGATAAATGCGGTGGCTATTAAAAGCAATAAAGCCCATCATATGGGAGGTTTAAAGCCCAGCATCTGGGAGGTCCTAGGTTCGACCACTGGCAGGACAAGGTATATTGGGTTTCTTCATACAGAAGAATATCCCAAGGGTTACCCCATCTGAAATGGTCTGGAAAAAATTGGAGGTATAAGTAGTAGTTAACTCGAATTCGACTTCTCCCAAATTCACATGTGTAACTACTCAGCATCTTAAGTTAAATACATTCCAGGGCGATTTAGAATCACACGCAGAAATCGGACGGGAAATTTGTCAGACCGTCTCAATTCTCACTGTTCTTCTCGAAATAAAGTTCAACTAGGCAAGCCTATGAACTGCATTGTGAACATGTTTTTGTGTGGATTTATTGTTAACAAATTTCCCAGAATGGACTGAAAGAAAGCTACTTTATCGTGGCATGCTTAGTATTCAAGTTACCCTCCACACATACGTGTATAGACACTATTGTTAGTATTTCACGTTTAGTTCATGAAGGATATGTGTAAGATCATCTTAACGAATCAACCATTCAAGGGGGGGGGGGGGTCTAATTCGGCCTAACTGCACATAGATTTTAATCTCTGAATCTCCTCGCATTTGTTGGTTTTAACTCTACTGAAAGGAAGAGGCAGAGGGCTGTGGACTGGAAGAGGTGGGGCAGGGGGGGGGGAAAGGGAGTGGGCACAGTGTTAAAATTTTTCCAGTGAGTAGAACAGTGAGATGGGAGAGTGCATTAGTACATTGGAGACAGGTAAGTATCATCCACCCAGTAACATTTGAAATATCTCTCGTGACAGAAATGCAACCGAGCGATCAGAAATGTCTCTGTTCGAACAATACTTCTTTTGAATTGTGTACTTTTAATTTAGCAAAAATTGAGAAGGATGTAAAACTGAAAGTTAAACTGCAAGCACAACCATTCTTCTTGAAGGAAATGTGAATCATTTTCCAGGAATATCAATTAATTTGTAATATTTTTAGATATGAAGGAGGTCATTGGTGTTTCCCATAAATTGTTAGCACGCTAAAGACTTGCTTGAAGAAAGCACTTTCCTTGCTGTATAGCGCAAACACTAAACTTTTCCCTGACATTGAAAAAGGTTCAAATTGACAAAAGTTGTTTCAATGAGAGAAAAATGATTTGATTTGGTGGCAGTGAAAAATTTCCTGTTGAAATTTTAACCTGACTGACCAGGCATATTCTAGCATATTTGAGGGCAGTTATCAACTTTAAGTGATACAAGCAAGTGTTAAGGAGATTCAAGAACAAAATGAGGTAAGTGTTGTAAAGTTTAAAAAAATGGAATTGGTATGCTTGATTAAACTTTTGGAGTTCCCATTGATTTACGTCTATTTTCTCTTTCTTGATCTTTCCCTGGACAGGAGAGCTCAGGGGACATGTCATTAGCTGTAAACAATGAAATGGCTAACAGGATGTCATTATTCTATGCACAGCCCACTCCCATGCTGCAAACATTGAGTGATGCAACCACTAAGTTTGTCTCAGAGGTAAGTCATTGAGTGATACCATCACTTAGTTTGTCTCAGAGGTAAGTCATTGAGTGATAGCATCACTTAGTTTATCTCAGAGGTAGGTCATTGAGTGATAGCATCACTTAGTATATCCCAAGGGTACTGCTGTTAGAAATATCACAACTAAGTTTGTCTCAGAGGTAAGTCATTGAATGATACCATCACTAAGTATAACCCAAGGGTACTGCTGTTAGAAATATCACAACTAAGTTTGTCTCAGAGGTAATGCAGTGAATGAGGGCATCACTTACTTTGTCTCAGAGGTAAGTCATTGAGAAATATTACAACTAAGTTTGTCTCAGAGGTAATGCATTGAGTGATACCAAGGGACGAAATAACTGGGTTCGCATAGCAATTTGCTACCCAAGAATTGCCAGTTGCTAATCAATATTACTTTTGATTAGCAAAAGATGCAGTACCTGCTAATGCTAATTGCTATTTCCAAGAATTGTCGAGCAATTATTGCTAATCAATTCTCTAAAACTATTTCGTCCCTTGGATACCATCACTAAGTATATCTCAGAGGTAATGCATTGAGTGATAGCATCACTTAGTTTGTCTCAGAGGTAAGTCATTGAGTGATACCATCACTTTGTTTGTTTCAGAGGTAAGACATTGAGAAATATTACAACTAAGTTTGTCTGAGAGGTAATGCATTGAGTGATACCATAACTAAGTATATGTCAGGGGTAATGCAGTTAGTTTGTCCGAGAGGTAAGTAATTGAATGATGCCACCGCTAAGTTTGTCATTTGTGGGTAAGTTATTTAATACCATCAGGGATACCATTGCTTATTTTTTTCTTGGAGGTTAGGCAATGAGGCCACTGCAAACTTTGTCTTGTACATTAGGGCATTGGTTGATGCTGTTGTTAGTTGGTTTATTGAGTAAAGGCAATGAGTGGTGGTATCACTGCAAAATTTGTCTTTTTGGGTATGGTATTGGATGATGCCACTGTTAAGCTTGTCTTGTAGGTAAGGGCATTGGATGATGCCACTGTTACGATTGTCTTGTAGTAAAGGGCATTCATTGATGATTGGTTGATGCGATCACTAGTTGGGTTTTGAAGAATTAGTCATCCCATACCTTGTTTAATGTTTCAATTTGTTAACACAGAGAACTAGTGCAAAAGAGAATGGAACTGAAGGGTTTTTCAAAATCAATGCAAATTGCTGCTCTTGAGATCGATCAGAAAGCACTGGGCATATTTTCTGGTCCAAAATTGATTGAACTCTCAGATGAATACTTGACATCCTTGCTCGATTTTTTCACTTCCACAGAACAAAGAACTTCCGATTGAGAACACAACGGACATTCTCAGTACCATGACAGCAGTCTGCCGAGTGATGTTAGAGAATAAGTGAGTCATAACTAGTCTGTCTGTGTTTCAGTTTGTTTTGAATTCTTATTATGAGTTCAGTTCAGGAAACATTTCCAACAGTCCCACCTATTCTTTCAGGCTCAATTATTATTTTTCAATACTGCTATGGAAGTTTGGTAGGTCTAGATTAACCTGTTGATATTCTTATATATGTAAAAGTAGGCTAGGCTAATCATTTGTGGTATGAAAGCGTGGTAGGCCTAGATTAACCTGTTGATATTCTTAACATTAATTAAACTCTGATTTGTCACAATAAGAGCCAAATAACTGTAATAGAAACCATGCATATTTTAGACTTATTAATATTCAAAGGGTAGATAATAGGATGCAAACACACATGGAAAAACAAGTAACACCAGTGGCTTTATAACTTGGTTTAAGGGCTGTGTTGCCAGAAATATTGCCTGACTTGAAACATTTCATTTTCAGAGTGATTCATCTAGTCAACAACACATGATTGGACTGCTTTGAGGCAAATGCCAATCAAATTTGACAAATCATAGCAACAAACAATGTCTTCCTTTTAAAGCAGTGCTTTATGTTGAATTTTGTAAGTCATAACTAAAATTCCCTTACCAAAATTCCTTCAAGGTCGAGTTTCATCTCAAGTAATAGGAAAAGTTCAAAGTTTCCAGTATATATTTTTTTATGTTTAGAGGATGTAAAATGTTTAGTATTCATTAGCAACCCAGTTGGGACGATTGTTTCTATACTGTAGTGTCATGCCCCGCTTTCAGAGCACTCTTATTGTCAGTACGAGCAGTACGAATATCATGTTTCTATCAGATCAAGGTTAGGAACTGTTTGTACTGACAATACCAGTGCTTAATTTGAGAGCATGATTTTGAAGTACAGTTTAGAGAGGTATTAGCATTAGGAAATTGTCCCAACTGGCTGCTAATATGAATGACATCATTCATATTCATTAGATACTTACTAATGAATATTCATCACGTAAGAAATTCTAGAAGAGTGTCGTTGCTTGTTCAAGACTGCAATCGCGTTCGGGATAATTCTAGTATAAGATACCTTTCCATATGAGCTGGCGACTAAACTCGCCAAAAACTTTTTTTACTGCCAATACTTGAGTGTTTGTTTAGTATATGACTCTCTTTTTAGTTTACTTCTCCCAAGTTTAGTTTTGGTTTCTTTTGAATTGTGTACTTTTAATTTAGCAAGAATTGAGAAGGATGTAAAACTGAAAGTTGACATTGTTTGAAGGAAAATCCTGGGTGTGAAATTTTGTTTGCTCCTTAGCTGGTTTTTATTGCAGTAGACGTCGTAAGTGGGTGACTATAAAATCACTCGAGAAAACTTTTTCCTCGTATGTCGGGCTGTGAAACAAAATATCGATGTGATGTAAATAACTATAAAACCCTTAGAAAAACCCTTCACTCAAAGTAGTTTCCTGTTACGTGGCAAAACGTGGGTGTTACTTCTAGAAGGATTTATGGTTGTCTTTTATGTTCTTTTGCTCTAGCTTAGTTTAAGCAGTGTTTCGAGGAATTGGGTAAATAAACGCTTACCACCAAACTTGACTCATCTACCATATTTTGGCATAGAATGAAAACTTGCTTAACATATTCAAAGCCAGATCTTTTCCTGAAACATTCTGTGGTGACATTTACAGACAAAAGTCGCAGGGGGAGGGGGGTTTGGTGAGCGGAGCTCAAATACTTTTGCCACTAATGAACGTTTTAGAATAAATCAGCAATAATTTTGTATAAATTTGTTCAAGTTGGTTTGAGATGTAAATGGTCTTTGCATCAAGGATACCACATCCATCTGTTCACATTGACAGATTTTCATATTTTTGTCTGGCTCACAATCACACGACTGAAGTAATTTGCAGCATGAAAGGAATATAAAATAGCTCTACCTTTCTGTTGGGTTGTTTTCATTTTTAAGGATATCGTAATAGTATGCAGGCATGTGCCCAGGATTTCCTGAGTGCCGGGTATACTGATCGCCATCCTGGGGGAGGGGTCTAAGGGGGAGGGGGTGTCCCCCTCCCGTTTGAGAAATTTTTCGATTTTTGAAGGTGCTCAGATGCCAAATGCTGGCACTTGTGTAGCTTTTTAAGCACATACGCTAGTTTTGCTAACAATTTACAATTTTAAATTTTTTTTGGTGAAATATATTGTTAGGAATGTCGGGATTTTAGATGATAATAGTGCTGGGCGGGATTCACGATCTTTAAGACAGTGCTGGGCGGTAATTTTTAGTGCTGGGCGGGGCCGCCCAGTGCTGCCCAGCATGGGCACATCCCTGAGTATGGTGTCATGTCATTTGGAAGAATATTTTTAAAATAACTCTGAATGTTGCTACTAAAGTTACAGAGTCCTGTTTCAATTATCTCAAGCAGTTTGTATGTTTATGCTTAAAAGTGCTTTGTTTTAAAAATAGTAGAAAATTCTTTATTATGCTTTTTAAATAGTTGGATGTTTTTTAATTGTTACTATGGTTACATAATCCTGTTTCACTTTCAACTAGTGCCACAAAGCGAATATGCAGTGCGTATTTTTGCACAGTTCTATAAACAGGCTCTCTGGTTACTTGCGTTGGACATGCAAGTATTCGATGCAGTCAAGTTGGCATATTTTCAGTTTTGGTGTATTCGTGTGTGTGCGCTTCTTATTGTAGACAGACTGAGGACTTGAACAAAAGGAATTCCAAGTCCTCAGAAGTCATTTGAAAGTATCACTAAGTCCTCTGAAGAATTCCATCGTAAGGGGTAATGTTAAGGTTACTGTATGTGGATTTGAGCAATGGGAACAACAATGGATCCTCAGGCTGAATGAAAAACACACCTATGTGTGTGTTTGATTGTGCCATGCATGCTAGTAAATATGATATCTCAGGCTGAATGTAAAACAAACCTATGTCTGTGTTTGATTGTGTCATGGATGCTAGTAAATATGATATCTCAGACTGAATGTAAAACACACCTAAGTGTCTGTTTGATTGTGTCATGCATGCTAGTAAATATGATATCTCAGACTGAATGTAAAACACACCTATGTGTGTGTTTGATTGTGTCATGCATGCTAGTAAATATGATATCTCAGACTGAATGTAAAACACACCTATGTGTGTGTTTGATTGTGTCATGGATGCTAGTAAATATGATATCTCAGGCTGAATGTCAAACACACCTATGTCTGTGTTTGATTGTGTCATGGATGCTAGTAAATATGATATCTCAGGCTGAATGTAAAACATATCAATGTGTGTGTTTGATTGTGTCATGGATGCTAGTAAATATGATATCTCAGACTGAATGTAAAACACACCTATGTCTGTGTTTGATTGTGTCATGCATGCTAGTAAATATGATATCTCAGGCTGAATGTAAAACACATCTATGTCTGTGTTTGATTGTGTCATGGATGCTAGTAAATATGATATCTCAGGCTGAATGTAAAACATATCTATGTGTGTGTTTGATTGTGTCATGGATGCTAGTAAATATGATATCTCAGACTGAATGTAAAACACACCTATGTCTGTGTTTGATTGTGTCATGCATGCTAGTAAATATGATATCTCAGGCTGAATGTAAAACACACCTATGTCTGTGTTTGATTGTGTCATGGATGCTAGTAAATATGATATCTCAGGCTGAATGTCAAACACACCTATGTCTGTGTTTGATTGTGTCATGGATGCTAGTAAATATGATATCTCAGGCTGAATGTCAAACACACCTAAGTGTGTGTTTGATTGTGTCATGCATGCTAGTAAATATGATATCTCAGACTGAATGTAAAACACACCTAAGTGTGTGTTTGATTGTGTCATGCATGCTAGTAAATATGATATCTCAGGCTGAATGTCAAACAAACCTATGTCTGTGTTTGATTGTGTCATGCATGCTAGTAAATATGATATCTCAGGCTGCATGTAAAACACACCTATGTCTGTGTTTGATTGTGTCATGGATGCTTGTAAATATGATATCTCAAAACATCAGCTGATCTCATACTTTTACATGTGGCTTACCAGATGATGAGTATGATAACACTCTCTTTGGTGGATTAAGGTCACTTGAGATAAGTAGAGGTCAAAATGCCAAAGTCCTTTACGCACTCATATCTCATGAACTGTGTAGTTTGACAATGCGTCCTCAATTCAGGTCAGAAGTGGTTAAATATTTCAGCCTTCCATTCAAAGCATTCTTTGATTGCAGTCTTGTTAAATCATTGACACATATTTTGAAAAGGTGAATGAAAAGAAAACGATTTTCCATTCTCACAGCTCAAGCACCCCTGAATGGATCTTTAGATTGCCATCAACTTTGGATTGCTAATTTTTTTTTTCTTTCGGTATATATATTTGGCATATCTCCCTAAAAGTATAAGTTAAAACCCAGGTATATCACGAGTGTACTTTGACCGGGGTGTCTGTTCGCAGCGAAAGTGAAAATACGCTGTAGGACATCAGCCATGTCAAATGAATAGCAAGTGTTTCGTTAGTTAGAGTAACGTACTCATTAACATTATGTCGCAAAGGTGTGGTAACCAGTGTGTATGTATTAAAAGGGAAAAAAAGCTGGTCCTTTGTTTAAAAGGCACGGCTGCTGGTTGGTTTAAGTAGACATCTAAAACGGTATGCCCGTGATTAACTTTTATTCATTACGTTCTTGTAATTGATTAAAAATGAGCGGATCTGTGACAATTTTTTCTTTTCTTTTGGGTTTCTGCCGAGGGAAAATTGAAACGTGTGTTTATGGAATGTACGTAGGTCTCTTGCGGGCAGTTACCTGGGAGACAACCATGAAAATAAAACATCGTGGTAGAAAAAGAAATGGTCGTACGCTTCATCACAGCAAGCATCGCGTACCAAACAAACTAAGTTATTATATACCATCGTCAGTGGTAAATGTGATGTCTATTTAATAGGATGTATAAAACACAACACCAAGGAGTTACATAGTATCCATTTCAAAGGGCACTCGTGATACTTCACTTGATTTAATACTGCCATCATCATATGGTTTACAGTCTCGATGTAAGGGGACTGGAGTTGAGAGTGGATCAAGTTGTAGGCCAGGCTCTCCCTTTCGTACATTTCTCCCCAAAAATATATATATATATATTTAAATATATTTAAATACATATATACGTGAGACAGATTACCATTAACTCAGTTGACTGCATCTGTGCGAACAAGCAAACTAAAGTACACTTTTGGTACAAAAACTCAACTCGAAACTTTCAACTGTCAATATCACAGAAAAGGTATGTGAGGATTTTAATGCAAATTTCACCAACAGGACGTTAAGAATTTGTTCTTCTTCATTCAGTCAAAACCTAAATTTACCCTAGCACTATCTTTTCAAAGGAAAATCATTTCGGGTTTTCCTTTTTGGTTTCCCGAAAGGGAAAACGATTGAGTCACTCTTACTGTGGATTGCAAACTCGGCAATGATAACAACGCGCATCGCAAAGTCGGTAATTCATGTTACGGTTAGATTCGTCCAACACGGCAGCATACAGAAACGTTGTACTCAAAGCCGAAGCCAAAGTGAATTAATCAGGTCACACATCCAGAGACTATGCATGTTAAGTTCTTCAATACCGCCCTCGGTCATGCTGTAGTTTTGATTTCCAACGTAGCAACTTCCATTCTTGCTGTGTGACAATCTATGATCTTACATTACCCCTCTCTTCTCAACTAAATATGATACTCTCCTTATCAAGGTCAGACATTATAAATAAGGTGGAATGTGTCACATCGAAGTTGAACTAACTTCTCTCCCCGAACGGGAGCGTGATATCTGCTCTTCTCTAATTGGTTTCTTCTTTTCTTGGTCTCTTTCCCAGAGAATACCACACTCGATTCCAACAGGGTGATACGGTATTGTTTGTCCTTCGAGTGATGGTGGGACTCATCATCCTCTACGACCACGTGCATCCCGTAGGAGCGTTTGATCGGAGGGCTGCCATAGATGTAAGTATCAAGGTTTTACTTTACTCTGATCCACCCCCTTTTACTTTACTCTGATCCACCCCCCCCCCCCTTACCATGCCACATATGCACTTTGATCAACAAATGCATCCTGTTTGGGCGTTTGATCGGATGGCTGCCATAGATGTAAGTATCAATGATGTACTTTGCTCTTTTCGACCCATCCCCCCCCCCCCCAGTCCATATATGCACTTTGATCGACATAGCTTACAAAAGTCAGTTACATTTCAGCATAGATTATATCAAACCAAAATTAATAAAGTATTTAAAGTATTCATTATAAGTGTTTGTCGTTGAATTACAGAGAGATTGATGATGTAGACAAGTTGTGACATTCACTAATGATTGTAAGTTCAAGCAACAAGTCTGGAGACACTAAAAACATGCAAAGAAATCAAAGAATGTGATCGTAACATTATTGACTTTTTTAAAGTAGAGTAAAGTAAAATTTATTGATATCAATCATAAAATGAAGATAAAATAAAATGGATTCCGCAGCTTAAAAATATGCAAAATATATATACAAAAATATGATGAAAATATCATCTAGTTATATGACAGTTCAAAAGCTTTATACTCCTCAGTAAAAAAGAATGTCTAAAGCATTCAGTACGCATACGAGGTAGGGTATATGGAGTGGTGTAATACTTATGGAGAGGGTGGTCAGGATCAGTCAAAATCCCTCTTACATAATGAAGTACAATTTCTTCAATGTACTGATAATCTATAGAATAATACTTTCTGAAATGTCTGTTAATCAAATTGAGTTGAGTCTTGAAACAGGAAGAGAGCCACACAGGAGCACAATAGACCATGAGTGAAAGCACCATGGAGCGAAGAGCCAAAGCTGTTTCTCATATTCTAGACCAAATCCTCCCAACCTATAAATACTATATAGCCGCTGCTTTACTTTCGCAAGTGTTGAGCCTATATGAGAGTCCCAAGTGAGAGTATGATTAAATATGAGTCCTAAATATTTAAAATCTGACACAACCTCAACCTCACTATCATTAATTATAACTGGATCATGACTCTGAACTGAACAGAAATCAACAATTAATTCCTTGGTTTTGTAGCTGTTAATAAAAAGGTAATTGGTTTCACACCACGCAGCAGTCTCCGCAATAGCTGTGTGGTAATTGACAATGCTCTGTGGATATTTATCATTACACAAACCAACAATAGCGGTATCATCTGCATATTTGATAATGTAAACATTTTTATAAAGTGTGGACAAGGAATCAGTATAAACGGCAAACAGCAATGGTGATAAACAACACCCTTGTGGGACACCAGTATTAGTGACAATATCTTCACTGCTGACCCCATCACAGTATACATATTGAGTTCTGTTGAATAAAAAGTGATACAGCAGTGATATGATGTTCTGGTTTACATGAGCATCTAAAGTACGAAGTAAGTTCGAATTGCTAAGAGTGTTAAATGCGGAGCTAAAGTCCATAAAACAAACCCTGGCAAAATTACCGAAAGTGTCCACATGTTGGCGTAGAACTGAATCCAACAGCAAACACGCATCCACAGTTGATCTTCCACTGCGGTATGCGAACTGATACATGTCCAATGATGGAATACATTCTATGATTTCAGTGCGAATAAGCTTCTCGAAACATTTCATTAGGACACTAGTCAAAGCAATGGGCCGGTAGTCCTTCTTTTCCACTGGGTGAGGCACTTTCATCAATGGGGTAATCTTACTTCGTTTCCAGTCATTAGGAATGTATCCACTTTTATAACATTGAGTGAAGAGCTTATAAAAAATTTCGGCAAGTTCAAGATGACAGTGTTTCAGTAGCCAGGCGGGGACACCATCGGGACCGCATGATTTGGAAGGTCTACTAATGATTGTAAGTTCAAGCAACAAGTCTGGAGACACTAAAAACATGCAAAGAAGGTAGCATTATTGCCACAAGATAATTGCCTCCTCCTCCTCCTCCTCCTCCTCCTCCTCCTCCTCCTCCTCCTCCTCCTCCTCCTCCTCCTCCTCCTCCTCCTCCCCCCCTCTCCCTCCTCCTCCTCCTCCTCCTCCCCTCCTCATCCTCCATAAAGAAGGGGGGATGATGGAGTGGTGAAGATGGTAGAGTGTCTGAGCCACAACCATTAGCTCTCAGTTTCAAAACTCCACCAGGAACCCAGATTCTATTGATGTATTAAAACTTGCTGCTTTGTGATGTCCTTGAACAGAGTCCTCAGTCGATTTGGTATTTTTCTGGTTTTGTTAGTTAGGATTTGGTTCTGTTCTTTCAATGGCTTTTAAGAGACCTTTTGTTCACCATTGCTGTAGTAGTGGTGACAAATAGGGTGCCTTCATATCCCTCTCAGTATTTGGGAAAGTGATCATTTGCCAAGGTACACTCTCGTCTGTCAGTTGGCGAGACGGTTCCCAAGAGCAAGAATGGGTATTATACTTTAAACCCATCAAAACGAGAAGGTCTTGGTATCAGTGGGTGCTTCTTCCATTGTTATCACATTGATAGGGTTTCAAAGGCAACTTTGTTGGCTTCTTACCATTGGGAAACACTTAACTATAAAATTAAACTCACAGAAGCAACAGCAAAGCTCATAAGCCTCCACAATCGACGACTTGCTAGTGTCTGTCGGTCAGTCGGTCTGTCTGTCTGTCAGCACTTTGCATGAAGCTTCATTTGTTTTGATACGTTTCGTGAACTTTGGTCAGTTTACTAGACTATAGAAGTTCTGTTGTAATGAAGTGCTACACTACATAGCAGTTCAATGCAGGCTATGTAGTACTACACTACATAGCAGTTCTATAGTTATGTAGTACTACATTACATAGAAGTTCTATGTAGTTATGAAGTACTACACTACATGGTTGTTCTATAGTTATGTAGTACTACACTACATAGCAGTCTATGTAGTTATTAAGTGCTACACTAGTCTCCACTATTTGTTTACATCAATGGTAAAGACGTTGTTATTGCTGTCATAGCTATTGACAATTATTCTGTTTTTTCTTTGCAGGTTAAAAGTTGCATCAAAGTCTTACGAGACCAGACACCAAATGTAGAAGGTTTGCTGAATGCCTTGAGGTATGTTGTTGTGTTTCCATTTCTGTGTCAGTTAGTAATTCTATTAAAATTAAATGTTATGAAAATTTATAAACAGACTAAAGGTTACTCAGAGAGAGCAGCTGTGATTACTCAGGTTACTCAGAGCAAATTGAGTATTTTGACGAGTCAAAAATTACTCGAAGTAGAAATGAAAGACTGACAGGCCAACTTTTCTCAAACTCTGTAGAGCTCTGTTCAACTTCAAACGCAATCCAAAATTATCTAACCTCAATCATTTTGTGGAATACTTTTGCAAGTCTTGGCCACTCTTAGCCTTATAGTTTGTTTTTTAGTATTTTGTGTCATGATCTTGTAGACTTTTTAGTTCTGAAAGATTTTTACTCAGGGAGTGGAGATTTGTCCCCTCGACAGTAGACATGAGTTGCCTATACGGACGGCTCTACAACAAAGTCTTTTGAACTTTTTGTGACTTTTTGAACTTTTTGACTAAATAGTCAACCATTATATTTATATTTTAAAATACTGCCACCATTATATTTTCATGTACTTAGAAATGACCCTGTATGTTTTTCTGGTACCAGTCCCGCCTTCATGGGTGTTTCTGGCACTTTTTGTCATAATTTACACCACATATTGGATGCCTTGCTAAAACCTCAAGATTTTCCTACACTGCTCTCCTAGGCACAAAGTCTTTTGACTAAATAGTCAACCATTATATTTACATTTTAAAATACTGCCACCATTCTTTTTAATGTACTCAGAAAAGATCCCTGTTTGATTTTCTGATATCACTCCCACCTACGTGGATTTTTCTGCTTGGTTTGTTATAATTGACACTTACATAGATCTGTGATGCCCTGCCATATTTCATGTACTATGCAGCAACCACATCAGTTTTATTGGTGTCAGCATTTACCTGCCCTCTGGTACTACATCTAGTTTTGACAGTGCGCCCTCATTAATACCTCACATGTTTGCTCATCTGTTTATATCAAACCTCCAAACTTCATTTTGTGGTAAAGTTACAGCACTGTGGTTTCTTTCTTTTCCTGTTCAAGTTTTGTGGTCACAGTCGTAGATTTAAAGTCGGGTTTTGTCTTCTAAGCGCTGACCTAGATAAGTCATTATGATTTGCTTTTGAATATTGATCAGTATTGTGTAAGCTGTTACTGTCTGTTCTTTAACAGTCAGACAGTTTAAACAGTGATTCAGTATTTGCAGTGTGACACATGTATACAGCCCTTTGGTGGAATGCTAAGGGGAATAAGATGAGAAAAGGACCGAAATAGATCAAAATATATCAAAACCTGTAAAAATCAGCGGATTGATCCGCTCCGCAAATTATCACTGTCATTGAGGAAGCTAACTTGCCTTTCTGAAAGTTTTTGCACCCCATGAAGGTCATTTCAGCGAGCAGTGATTAATAAATATTTCAGTCTCTGACATTTTGTTCTAAGGTAGAAACATTGTCATATTTATATTATATAGTGCTAAGTGTGAAAATGTCAAATTTTTCTAATTTTCAAAAATTCTGAACCTTTCCTTCATTCAGTGCAACGGAACTGGACAGTCACGTAAAAACTTAATGATTACTTTTTTTTCCCGGGGAGTTAATTATCGAGAAGCATCGAAAGATTTGATCAAATTTGGCTCAATCCCTGTCGAAAGGAAATGTAGGCTTGTTAAGGTTTCTATCATGCTGAACTTAAAGGGATGTAGCATATCAACAGCTATAGAAATGGTTACCAGCTCTCACTTTTTTTTCTACTTTTTTTTATTAATTTTTTAAAATTAAATTAAATTAAATTAAAGTTTTTTATTTTTATTTTTTTTTATTTTTTATTTCTTGCACTTTGACACGTATGAAGACTAAAATTCTGCCTAAGTCACACTTGACAACAGCATATAATCTTAATAGGGTTTTTCGAGTCATGATCCCCTCTCCCCTCTTACACTCAACTGGTGGAATTGGCATCAAAACATGATAGGCATAATATCAAAATATTAGGTCTAAGCCCTGTGTAACTGATTCCCCAGTAAGCCTGTCACACCTGAGCCTTGCAATGAACTAGGTAGTGTACAAACTGTAATTTTAAAAGACATATCAAACTTTATGTAGCAGGGGCTTAAAGCAGATAGTCTAAGTGGGCTGCCAAGACATTTGAAACCTCCCCCCCCCCCACCCCCTCCTCTGTCCCATTCAACAATGAGAAATCCACATATAATCCTATCCTTACAATATTTGATGCTAATAAAAGCTTTAACCTGCATTCCTGCTTCCTCAGCCTCCCCCCTCCCCTCTCCCTTCTGTCTCACGCAATGGTTTTAAATATATGAGTGAAGCCTGAGAAAATTGGACAAGTTCATTTCTACACTGGCTTTATTTTAGATCATTATAGATCATTAAAGAATTCACAATTGGGGGTGTAACATCAAAACTTTTGAAATGGTGAATATAAGATGTTAAACAATTAATATGAGACTTTTCAGTAAGTATTCACACACATAATAATAGGGACCATCAAAGTTGAAAAAAATACATTCACCTAGCAATTAAAGTACATCACTTTAATCTTTGCTGCTGGGAAAGGTAAAAATCTTGTCAAACAGCCAAAGAAGAGATAACCAGTGTAAATTTTTTTCTTTTCTAAGACATATCAAACTGTAAAAAAAGTAACATATATAGCAGGATACAGATCTTAATAGGGCCTGTGAGTCATGACCCCCTTGCACTATGACATGTATGAAGACTAAAATTCTGCCTATAAAGCCACACACTCTTTTTATCTATCATGGTCATGTTGAAATTAACACAAATTTCTGTATGACCATGTACTATATCGATAAATTATCTCAGCAAAATGAAACGAGAATAGTACTCAATATCACTGAGTGTATGCTGTGAACATATGACTTCTTAAAGGCATTGAAGACTCGCCCCAAACCTCGTGCCGCCCTCTGAAAAAGTTAACTTTCCGTTGCTTGCAAGTTTTTTTCTTGTCGCTACAAAATGCAGACAGTACTGAAACGTGAAACCTTGTTATCTTTTATCTGGATCTGAGATGTCCATCGCTGCTATGTACACTGTGTTGTGGGTATTGACCGTAGCTGCATGTATTGACTGTACACTAGTGTCTAATTACCGACGGTAGCAAGCTGTGTGTTTATTTTCTGGGATCGATGGTGGTGTCTAACACTACTGTTGCACCTCATGCGAAACTAAGTCAGATTACCAGCATCAGACGTTTCTTTGTGCGCGAGTCTTCACTCCCTTTAAGTTGTTGTTTTTGCAACGCCTGTATTAGCGTACGTCATTACTGATATTTTAAATCACTTTATCCTGTAAAATGTTCCATTGACCATCTTGATACAACTGGCATTTTTAAATAAACATTTATCAAAATTTGCAAGTTTCTCATTACAGTAATTATTAGTGTAGAGAACTTTGATCATCCAAAGGTCTGTGAAAAATTTGTGTGCATGAAAATGTGTTGTTTTGAAGGTTATATAATGGTAGTTAAATACTGCTAAATTGGTCTCATTAATATGCGCGTTGTTGTTGATCCGAGGATCGTTTTCAACCGTTTGGGGATTGGTTTGTGATATATATGCATATATTAGCTGTTACTGGAATAACCATTATGGATTTATGGTCCATTGTGCCCGTAAATTTTGGATATTAATGCTCTCAGCAGTGTAATAAAAGCACAGAAAAGAAGTAAAAAACATACAGATGCGAAAGAAACTAATGGGTTTTCCTGTGAACAGTCCATGGTAAAGTCTTAGGTTGCAGCATAATAGCAAATCCTACCTTTGCAGTGTATGCTATAAATGAAAGGTCGAAAAAGAGGGTAAAAAATAAGCCTGCTAATTGTAGGGAAATAATTTAGTGTTCCTCTTTATGTAATTTTTTATAATTTATTTCATTTTTGGGTTTTAACAGTTTTTGAGGGCACTGAAGTTTGACTCTTCATAAAATACTATTGTGACTGTGTACAAAAAAGTGAGATATACATCTTGTGCACTTTGTATAGAAAAAATTGAATTGTACATTTCCTTCCTTTTGTTCGATTATTATTCTTTATTTTTTGTTGTGGTTAATTGCCTTGACAACAGTTGTTTATAGGTCTCATTGTCAAGGTTATAATCCAGGGTGTTTTGAAATACTGCGGTTAGAAATCGATATTGTAATGGCAATCCACCTGGGATTTCTTTAGCATTCGTCATACCGAGCAGTATTGTTCAAATGTATTTTTTCTTCTCTTTTTTTAAACAAAAGCTGGAATGCTTAGTCAGTAGCTTCCAAAATATCTTTAGAAAACCTAAAAGAGTCACACCTTTCATGCAATTTACATTTTCATTATATCTCTTAAAATTCTTTTTTATTTATTTATGTTATTTTTTAGGGTTAGGGGGTTCATACTTGTTGGAACCTGTCTAGTACCGAACGTGTTATTGTTGAGGATTTAAATTCAGGAAAGTTCACATTGTTCTGCGTGATGTCAGTATTAAGTTTTTTTGAGAATGACCCTTTAAAAAAAGGGTAAAGATTACATCATCAACTAAAAAGATGACATATGAAGTGACTGGACTATTAAGTCTAGTACACAGACCATCGGGTTCAGTTCCTAACATGCAAACATACAATGGGACGATATACAGTAAGGCTTCATGGCTTAAAATAACATGTAACTTAACAATACAGAACACATTTGTCAAGCACAAATGGTTTTGTATGTCATCCAAAGGGTGGTGCTCTCTTATATTAATATGAAGTTCAAAGAATATATGTTTGGGTTGAATTATTATGGATAAACTATTAATATTTAAGCCTGCATTGAGCCAGTGTCATATCTGGAACCTTAAAGGAACATTCCATAGTTATAGCTAAATCTAAAGGTGAATCTCTTGAAAACATTGATAAGCTATAGAAATATTATCAGCAACTTTTTTTCATTTTTTTTTCCCCAGTTTTTTTTCTCCATATCAACACAAAATTTTTAGCCTAAAGAAGCTCTTTTAAATCATATAAATATTCATGGAATGTTTATCATTTGTGTTCACCAAAGACAAGATTCAAGAATGGGGTTGTTTGCCCACTTTATAAGCAAAATCGCAAGATGTTGCAAACATCGCTTCCCTTGTTATCAGCTATAATAATAATAAATAAATACGTCATTATATAGCACTAAATCACACAAAGTATCAAACGCTTCACACACAAAAAAAAACGATAGATAGGAAATAAATACAGTGAAAACAAATAATAACCTAAGATAAATAATCCTAAAATACCAAAACAAAAAAAGTAAAAAACAAAAATAGGAGTTTCTAAAAGTACAATAAGAAGTTATAACAAACAAGAGATTATAAAAAGGGTAATATTACGTAAATAACTTTAAAAAAAAATACGTCTTCAAACGACATGGATATATTGGCAGCGTTGGACTGGTCCTAATGTCTTTTGGCAAATCATTCCATAGCTTTGGACCAATGTAACTGAATGCTCGTCGCCAAATTTTCTTCCTCGCTGGTCGTACAAGAAGTAAGGATTTGTCAGAAGAAGAACGTAGCGAGCTAAGTGTCTGTGAGCTGAATGGGTGAATGCATGTGACGGCGATAAATATCAAAATAACACACACTGGTATAGTCTGTAAAGTATATATTTCTTTCAATTGTACAATTGTTAAATGCTGCCCCCAGTTTCTGACATCTTTCAGTGTCAGTCTATGGGGATAAACATCAAAAGAACACACACTTGCATAATCTGTAGCCGTATTGTTACACAATATTTCTTTCAATTGTTAAATGCTGCCCCCAGTATCAGACATCTTTCAGTGTCCCTGCCGATGTTCCTCAGTCAGTCAATTGAATTTGCACACATTAAAATCACTCAAGCCCGTCGTCGTCGTTGGCTTTCTGAGTTTTGTTTCGCTGCGGTTTTTGAACATTTATTTATCTTCCTGTCTGCTGTATCTATACTATCCAGGGTTTGTCATTCTGTTCACTTTCAAGCTTGAACTTCCCACTGATCCAGGAAATTGGGATCTTTCAAATTTATTTATGATAAGTTCTCAGGTGTTTTTTTTTGTTGCTTTTCTGTTCTCTTCTTGTATCATTGAAGCATTTGTAAGCATAAAGTTCATTCCAATTAAGTTGGTTAATGCTTTTCAATATTGCCGGATTCAGACCCACAGTCAATAGTTATCTTGCTGTTAACAAAACACCGATGTGATGTAAAGTAAAATTTTGTTAAAAGTGCAAACTACACTGTGAATGTAAGTTTATGTACACAAAAACATACCTCCTTCCCTCTCACTGCTTCAATGTACGAAGCCTTCCCCCACATCACCCCTACCCTATTCCTATCCCCCCACCATCTGTCCCACCCTCCATCCTCCCCCCCCATTCCCACCCATACCATCCTCATCCCTCCTGTATTGAAATTCTGATTGCATAGCTTCTTATAGACTTTCACCAGATACACAAAAATGCCACAATGACTTCATTTAGAATGCCTGTTTCAAAAACTTGACGGCGATTCTACTCAAATTATTCTTTGTTTTCTGTGATTCGTTGATCCATATATGTGTCATGGTTAGTACTGAGATGTTAACTTGTGAGAAACCTGTGAAAACATCAAAATATTCAAATCGCAAGTTTTGGTATAGTCATATATATATATATAGAAATTGTGCCTGATAACTTTAAATTGAGATATCTTTGGAACTTGTATTTATCCAAGTACCCATTTATCGTGGCATATATATCACATGAAGAGTACTATATAGTTGATTTGAAATGGCTGTTTTTAGGAGGCAATCGGAATCACAATGTGTGCAATGGGTCGTACACTGTCTCAAAGACTTCACACGCAAAGCAGAGATGATTGACATTTTAGCATTAACCTCCTACACCAAACTCCCATCACCTTGTTGAATAAAATCATTTATAAATAGCCCGGTTCTTTTAGAATTGAATCAGTAATCAGCGGGTCCGCTAAGATTTGATTCAAAGGGGAAGTTCGGAGACACAATATACCTTTCGATATTTTGCAACATAAATAAACTTTATGAAATAAAAGAATTTGGCTGGTTTTCGAGTTCAGTCAGAATTCACAGTTAGAGGTCGGTCCGAGGTCTGTCAGAGTTCAGTCACAGTTCAATAGAGGCATTGCTGATGTATATCTTTATTATTCTGTTAGTTCTTATTTATAACAGGTCACAAAATTTTACAAAAAATTGTTAATGTAAATTTTAAAATATAAAGATCCTGATTTTGCGGGACAGATATGATCTCTGGGTTCAAATTAAGAGCCATCACTGTAGACTGTTCTGCATCGGATTGTAGCCAAACAGCCACCCCTTAAAAAATAATATTAATAGTATAACTGTAAATTGAAATATAATAAATGAACAAGCACAGGACTTGTAATTTTTGAGGTCAATAGTTGAAATCCCACTATATTCAATGTTTTTTATTTATCTCAAGTTTGTCTATAATTTCCCAGCCATTAGTAAATGTTGCTGTAATTATTCACATAAAAAGTGACTTTATATTCATGAAATCTCTTTTGTGCCAGTGTTTCTGGGTTGATCCATGCTTTATTGCCTTCTGATTGGCACCCCCCACCCTGCCCCCACCCCTTCCCCTTCCCCTAGGACTATGTATGAACTAACACCATCCAAGTGCCGAATAGGTCTTTCCAAAGAACAAAACTTAAAAGCAAGATACTCTGATTTCATAGGAATGTGGCAAAAACTTGGGCAATCCTATGTACTTACTTATTAAATTTAAATTTTGGCAACAATTACAAAGAAAGAAGATAAAAAGCAAAAGAAAATTTTAGTGTTCAAAATAATGTTGTGTAGCAGTTTTGTAGGCTCTTGAAGAATTTTTTTTCTCTTATGAAAATACTACAGTTTCCTGTGTACAACAACTTCTATACATCTTTGACTCATTACATAGCACATTGATCCATATTGCATAGCATTCTGTGATACCAGATTATTACATTATTCCCTGAAAATACTACAGTTTCCTTTGTACAACAACTTCTATACATCTTTTTCTCTTTACATAGCAAATTGATCCATTTAGCATAGCATTCTGCGATACCAGATTATTACATTATTCCCTGAAAATACTAGTTTCCTGTGTACAACAACTTCTGTACATCTTTGTCTCTTTACATAGCAATTTAATCCATTTTGCAAAGCATTTTGCGATGGGATACCATATTAATAAATTATTCCCTGAAAATACTAGTTTCCTGTGCACAACAACTTCTATACATCTTTGTCTCTTTACATAGCAAATGATCCATTTTTTTGCATAGCATTCTGCGATACCAGAATATTACATTATTCCCTGAAAATACTACAGTTTCCTGTGTACAACAACTTCTATACATCTTTGTCTCTTTACATAGCAAATTGATCCATTTTGCATAGCATTAGTGCAATACCAGATTATTACATTATTCCCTGAAAATACTTGTTTCCTGTGTACAACAACTTCTATACATCTTTGTCTCTTTACATAGCAAATTGATCCATTTTGCATAGCATTTTGCAATGCAATCATCAGATTATTAAATTATTCCCTGGAGAGGATGTATTGCAGCGACCACACAGACCTTTAGTTGTACTATCAAGATCTATATATTTAAAGAGATCTGCATTTTAAGAGAAGAAACCAATGAAAAGGAGAAATTCCTTTCATGCTGGAAAGATCCAAATTGCATAGCATCATTTGAAATGGGGATTTCGAGGAGAAATCTCGGGAGAAAAATCTTAGGTCATAACCTCTTCTGAAAATACCCCCCCGAAATGGTTAAATCAGCGATGAATAGTTTGCACTCAATATTTTCAGTTTAGATAATTTCAGATTACTTGTAAGTGAAATTCAAGACAGATTACAACTTTCATCACAGATATCCGGTCCGTTTCCTGACGCGGGTGTGAACATTATTTTTTGGTAAAATTCCCTGATTCGATCTTCAGGATGTTGATGTAGGAATCATCGTCCTTCCTCTCTCTTTATTATCTGAAGGAAAAGTAGGATACTTAAGACTAAGATAAGAGCCGACTTAGGTTTGTTTTCCTCTCGTGGGCGCTAGGAGAATTTTAAACGTTTCTGTCGAAGTTGATGAGGACTTCGAGTACTCCGCACATCCGCACACATCCAAGGCGTTGTTTTTTCTCCTTTACTTTCTTTCCTATCTTGGTTTACAAGTACCTCCAGAATCACAGAATCTGTCGGCTTAAATTTTTTTTTTTTTTTTCTCACAACTTTTGCAAATATTTTGCAAATGAAACTGACTCATTACATTAAAGTTTGTGGGACACAAAAACTTTGTAAATTGGGGAGTTCAACTGTTCAATTAATTTAATTTGATTCATAATTTGGGACAACCAAACTCTACTGTACATGAATCACAGAATCTGTACACTAAGTCTGACGAAACTAATAGTTTTTCTTGGTTCAAAAAAAGTTCAAAAGTAAACTATTGAATCAATTTAATTTAAATAATTTAATTAATTTGGAGCAACCAACTAATGTTCATGGGTAATACAAATGTGGGATTTAAAGTTACATCCTTATTTATGTGCAAGAGCCTATTACTATAACAACCCTAATTGCATACGTATGCAATGCTCAAGTATTTTGCATTATACACCATATTAAAATTGATAATAATATTAATATTGTTATCACAGCTAGACAGTTGTTCTTTTGACTTTTGTTAGGGACAGACTTAAGGGGAACTTCCACCAAAATTAGTTTGTCATTCAGCTCTGAAGTCAAGTAGAAACAAGTCTAGAACGTTTGTATACCTTTGCGTGTTGAAGCTACCAGGGACTAAATAGAAGCACAATGGTTTCGTATACAAAAGAACATTAACAATGGATTGTTGTCAAGCCCGGTTGGTTGCATGTATTGTTCTCTAAATACAATGGACCAAGAAAAATTAAGAAAAAAGAGCCATAGGGGGAAAAAAAATGTTCACTGTGTTTTGACGTAGAAAAAAATTAAAAAATAGATAATGAACAGTTGTCAAGTAGATCCTACAGATAATGGATTTGACATCACCATGCCAACCACAACTTTTATAACCTGGCAACATCTTTGTCCCACAGCTTGATGTAGTGCCAAGGTTTTTAATTTTAACCATGTTGACTTTGGAATGTTTTATTAAACACCTTCAGCATATATTATGCCTATCTGCCCCCAAACTCTAGCACGCTAAATATTGATAACAATACTTAAAAAGCATTTTTCCTGGAGGGTATGTCCCATCAAAGGCTTTAAATAATGGAGGCGTGTGATATTAGCCGACAAGCAGACTCTTTGATAGCGGCAGTCATAAATATGAAAATTGGTGACCATTATTTGATTTCTAGCATATGAGGGGTAGGAAGGTTCATGACTAAAAGTCAGTTGAAAAAACCATTCTTTTGATTTCTATCTCTAGTCTCTGTTTTTTGCTGATAAAAGTTTTCACTTGAGATTTTGAGAAATTTATGGCAAATATGTGGTTTCTCAAGACATTTCATTGCAGTGCAGGAAGTTGTTGCTATTAAATCCTCCCTCCGAGTCCTGTACTACTGGACTGTGTATTAAAGGCGGGTGTTTTTTAGAGCGAGGTAAATGTTGTGGTCGTCGTGGAAAGACATTAAGCATTCTGCAGGCTCGATCACTCGATAGGAAGGCAGGATTTTATAGTTTATAACATGAGAGTATTAAAGTCACTCCTCTCTGGTTTAAGTGGTAGTTTGTGGTTTACAACGGGGACATTCTTGAGCTAAAAAGGAGAGAAATGGGGGGAATGAAGAATGGTGATTTGTAATTTGTGGTCATTATTACAGACATGTTTAATGGGCTTGCCAGAAAACCTAGCGAAAACAGTTTAGAGATGCATAATGGAAGATTATCTCGACTATTAAACGTGAACTTTGTTCACATAAGTAACAGGATCACCTATATTTTTGATGAAATGTTCAACGTACCTCGTAAGAGCAAATTAAAAAAAAAAAAAAAAACCAAGGGAGAAAGAAAATGAACAGGGATTTGATTCCTGACTTTCCAGAAGTGCAATTCGAAGACGTAATTTAAGACCCTTAAGGAAACATACCGGTTGCGAGTCTCGAGGTAACATTTCCAGACACTAAAAACACTCGATCACGAAAGAAAAACTATGCAGAGCATGCTTAACCACAGACTGTACTATCTTTAGAAAAGGTCTGTTTTACTGCTTCGGAGAGATTAGTACTAATTTAAATATAGTTCCGTTTACACTTTGAGAATGAGCGCATTGTTGGAACCCACTCTCAGAGTACGATTTGTCGCGTTAACGTAGATGAAGGATTTGCCCACACCCACCCCCCCTACCAGTGATAGATTAGGATCGGGGGTAAGCATCGCATCTCCAGGTTGATCAGCATTTTCCTCTACCCCCTCCCCCTCCCCTCCCCCTCCCCAACCCATATTTGGTGTCTATTGATTTGTTATCTGCTGACACAGCAGTGGTAAGGCTGAGTTGTTACCCTACCATCTTTTTGTCTTCCATGACGTATTAAGTTTCCGAGTTAATTTTGCCTCCCCATCCCCACCCATCTTCGCATGTCGTGCGTTATTCCGATGACTTCCGCAAACGATTACATCTCTCCATGGTTTTTTTTTTTCATTCTACAGGTACAATTCGAAACATCTTAACGACGAGACCACGCCGAGCAACATAAGATCACTGCTCGTGTCTTGAGGGCGCCGTGTAAGCCTCTGAAGTCAAAAAATCCAAACCTCTGATCTTCCGCGTGTAAATTTTAGATCTGTATTATGGATAATTCTATCTCAGAATTTTTTTTTGTACGTTGTTTTTATTCTTTATCATTGGCCACAGGATTCCGAGTCAAAGCAGTAGCCCGTTCTCCCTCTAAGTCGTTCCAGTCGCGGAGATGGGTATTTTTTTTACCGGTTTGAGATCCGTCGTGTCGTGCGGCAATCTCAAGTTTTCTTCTTCCTCGGTCTGAAGTTTTGTTTTTAACCGTCTCAGGAGTGTATTTGAGGGAAGCAAGTTTTTTTCCTGTGATTGTGGAAATAGTGAAATAATCACAGCATTCTTTTTCAAAATATGCTACAAGCTTGAATTTCTTGGACTTGATATAGTTAGATAACCTCTAAGGGTCTCATGGAAAAGTTCTCTTTTTTGTTTTTCTCTAAGCAGGTGGTTGCTATGACAGGTGTGTACGTCTCTATGCCTAATGAGTACCAAATGCTGTGGTTTTTTGGGGGTTTTTTTGATAATTTTTTTCATGTCAAATGCAGTAAAGTGTAATACCTCATGAAAATCTGTTTTACATATGCAGCACAAATCATGGACACGTAATTTTAAGCCTAAGCCTAACAATAATTTAATAACAGCCTAGCCTACTTTGCATTTAAGAATCAGGGCTGAAGTTGTCGTTGTCATTATTAGTTTTTGAGGCTTAGCAAATTGCCCCTTTTTGGGGGCGGGTGAGAGGGAAAACTTGCCATAGTTGGAAAAGGCCTAAACTCGAGAGAATCTTGTGGTATAAAACAGAGTATGTTTCTGAATTTCTACCAGCTAATTTTTTTTTCTTTTCTCTTTTTGTTGATCTGTTGATTTTTTTAAGATGTGGTTTGACTGTTTAGCTCCACTAAAAGGTGATCCTTTGATGTAAAAAAATTCATCGAAAGGCTGTTAAATATCAGGATAAAATCTTGAGTACTAATTTATATGAAGCATCTTCTGAATGGTACCTTGAGCAAAGAAAATTGGAATATTTTTTTGTTTTTCTGTCCGACGACAATGGTGTGAAAGAAGAAGGAAGTATTAACTTTGACACAGATCCAATTTTCTCATCCTTTTCTGTTATATGTACTCTGCACGCTGAGTGAATACAGGCTTATATATAGTTGGTGCGGCCGGGGGTGGGAAGGTTGGTGGGGGGGGGCGAAATTGGTCTGTTGCACAATTGACTTCAGCTCACAGCTGAATGACAGATAATTTTACTTTGGGGTTTGTTTGGTTGTAATGCTTCAACTTCAAACATCAATTGGCATGCTATGTAATCCTTTTACAAGTCTTTTGTTAGTATATATATATATATATGTATATATATATATATATATATATATATATATATATATATATATATATATTTATATATATATATATATATATATATATATATATATATATATACATATATATATATATATTTATAAATAAATATATATTATATATATATATATATATATATTATATACTGTCTTAAAGTTGTTCGTACCATTTCTGCTGGTTTGGGTGATAGTTTGGAAATGGTTTCGAACCGGTTAATTGTTGCTTTTGTTATATTATTTTTGTTTTAATTCTCAGTCGACTTTGTTTATTTAGCCTCGGTATGATTATATATATATAATATGTTTCGTTAATGATGATATCTTTTTATTGATGATGGACGCTATCATCATCGCTGTAACCGAAGACGCAAACAGTAACGGCTTGGGACTTTTAAGCAAATAATTTTCGCTTCGAAAAGAAAGCGAGGGGTTAGTCCAGTAATCGAATCTGATTGCTTAGCAAAATTGCTGGCAATATTCTGGACCTTTGCACCAAAACTACAACCTCATAACGATTTGTATCGTGAGGATATGAATTTTGTTTTTATATTTTGTGAAAATATGGCATCTGGCAACAGCTGAGTGAATGATATCATCATGGCAGTTGAGCTGAAAAAAAAATGTTTTTTTTTTTTTTTGCTTTATTATATATCAATCATTTATCCGAAGTGGAAAAATAATATTCCTAGCAGAGGAGTTGCATTTTGATGAAAATGTGATTTTGGAACATTGAAAGCTAAAAAAAAAAGACAAAAAAAAACATTCCAAAAATATCAGGTTTCAAGGATAAATCACTAAGAAGATTATAATAGCATATTAGTAAAAACGTTTGAAGTACATCTACTCATATGACTTCACATACCCCCTCCCCCCCCCTCCCCGCTGCTTTGATCCATTTCATGGAGTAGTTGTCTGTTTAGCCAGTCTCAATAGGTTACATACAATCATAGTTAATATTTTTTGCTGCAAATATAAGGTTCACATTGATTGCCACCAGAATATTCCTCTGAAACAAAGTGATCAGTGAGGTCCACTGCAATGGATGTTTACCTCAGTGAGAGGACATCCATTACAGACAAAAAACCTCAAATGGAAATAATTTGCATGAGATGGACGAAGTAGAAAAGAAAAGATAAGTGATAATTTAGATACTTCATAGCCTGAAGTTGATAACAAGAGACTGAGGATTTTAAAAGTGTAAGATTCAATACAAGGTGACATTGAAAATGTAAAGAAAAATTTTCTAACAGAGAATTTTTTTTTTCTTCAAGTAAGTTACAACAGGAACAACACATTTGACTCGGTTTTGGATGGCTGTGATAAAAACTTGACAGTTGGCAATCATGAAATCAATTTTCTCTTTATTATTTTCTTCAAAGAGTGCACTCTTTCATATTTTGGGAAGTTTTGTTTTCAAACGATATAATCGTCAAATTTTTATGAGAGTCATGAATATTTATAGATTCATATCTTCTGAATAAAATGACATTTTAAATCTCGCAAGTTGCCTTCTTATAGCCTTTTATAGCTAAATTGGATTCAATATTTGTTGACAAATAGTTACATATTTGGATAATTCTGTATGGTGGGATAATTCTTTTTCTTTCTGGAATGATAAAGCTTGTTTTTGCTTGTTTTTCGGTTTAATACTAAGCTTTGGATAATTTTACCAAACCATCTGAGATCGCAATTGGACATGCGAGGGAGTGGCCACAACTCCCTGGGCATGCCAAGATGATCTTATAAGATGTTTTCACCAAATGAACCATGATAATTAATTAATGTTAATTAGTGGTTAATTATTAATTCTATTCTACTCTAGACATAATCTTCTCCCGACAATTTTTGCCAGATCATTGTCAATGGCGAACAAAACAAAAAGCAGATTATTGGTCATTGTGCTTTAATGAAATTTGGCCAGTCCAGCAAATGAATTATTACATTGTTATAGGTTCTCAGTATGCATAAAGAAAACTGCAAATGTAGTTTTTAAGAATAATTGTGTAATCATAAATATATTGAAAGTACAAATGCTTTTGTGTACCTAAAAACTGCTATGCAAATTTGCACTTGTGTAGCAATTTGCCCCAATTTTGCTCTCTTCGGAAAAAAACTTATTCCCAGAGGAGGCAATCATCAGACAGGAATGTATCCGAGCAGAACGCAAATCATTAATTATTCGCTGATCGATACAATTAGTAAGACAAAGAAAATCATGAAACGATGGTTTAAATCGGACGAATGTCAGAGCACAAACTTGATGTATATTGTCGACAGTGAACTGCTGTCAAGTCACAAGGGGAATTAAAAAAATTTAAATAAATAAGAAGAATTCAAGAATGGAAAGAAGTAGAATTCATTGAACAGTAGTCAGAGAATTAATAACAGTACACATGAAAATGAAATTGATCCAAGTCTTGGTGGTACCGTACTCAGTGGTTAACGGCAAGATGAAGGTGCCTTACAAATCATAATTGCATGATTATTAAGAAAATGACTCATCAAAGAATGCTGGAATTAGAAAACAAATTTCAAAGGGTCGCACCCAAAACGATCAATTGTAAATTGTTAAATTAAAGTTTTTGATCTATATATATATATATATATATATATATATATATATATATATATATACGTACACACACAGGTTTTATATTAATTTAACTAATTTGGGGAGGAAGTATCATGGAAAAAATGTGAGGTTACCGTAGGCAATCATTTTATAGAGGTTAATGTGATAACATAAAGATTAATGAAAGATTTAATCATGAATGCTTAAAAATTACGTTCCCCGGTTTGGTTCATTTTATCTTCCTCTGTAGCAATTTGCCCCACTATGCATATTATTAATTTTATATTTCATACCATGGTTTGCAATAGTTGTTATTACTTTGTTATAATTTTTTTTTATAGTTTTTTCCTTTTTTTTATTAAGTTTGTTTTTATAGATGAAATTAGCAATCCTTGAATTTCTAATATTGTTTTTTTGAGCAATTTATTAAATTTTGTGTTGGTTTTTGTAAAGTGTTGTAGTATATTATTATAAAAATAGCTTAATTAATTATAAGGATTATTTGGGTAATTATTGGTCAGTAGGTAACTTTATAAAAGATGCAAAAAGATTTGGTGATATTTAAATTGCAAAAGTTATAGCTGCTTGTCGAAGGATAAAGAATGAATCACCCTGTAATCAATGGATACGGTATCAGAAATTAACGGAAGAGTGGGGAGACATTGCTTGAAGAAAAATGTGGGGGGGGGCGGGGGAGGGTGGGCAGAGATACGAAAGGAAAAATCTTGGGTTTGCCTTATCTGTGTAGTCATGTGCATATTCTGTCACTATTAAATCATTGAAATTCAATGTAGTGAAACTGTGACAATTCATGACAACAACAAAACCATAATAACCAAATGAATATTTGGAATTAAAATCCTTTAATGATACAGCTACATTTTTTGCAACGATGACATTTTGATGATTACGTTGGACCTATTAATATTTCTTTCTCCAACTGAGCATTTCCCATCCTCTAGTTTATCCAGGAACTAGCACACTATGCAATTTATAATCGTATAAGGTCAGTCCTGCGTGTGTGAATGCAAAAATTGTCACGAAAAATGTACCTTGGTCCCTCTCTCACCAGTGCTTCCAAAGAGGTGCAGCCTACCCACCCCCCCACCCCACCCTTTGGCCTGCCACAATCAGTGGTCCCTGTTCTAAGATTTATATTGTGCCATCATTTGAAACTTACTGCTAGGGCTGAACAAATTCCGTTTCTTTTAAAACATCTTTACCAAACTTTCTCCCTCTCTGTCCCTCTGCAAGTCTGGTTCAAGTTGACTGATCGCTCTTACATATTGCTTATTTAAAACTCCATGATACATAGATTGTACTACAGCAAAGTACGCTGGTTGCGTAGCACTTCAGTTTCCATAACAACTCCCTGATTTTAGCCATCCGCTAGCAACCGTCATTAACATAGACTGCATTGACAGGCAGACTACAATGTTACTCAATTATCACGCTCTCTTCCAATCAAAGGAAGTTATTTAATGTCTATGTTCATCTGATTCAATCCTGCTGTGTATCACAGCGTCTATGGCAAGCCATGTGGGACAAACACTGCATAATATATCCGCGTATTAATTCGAATATATACGCGTATTAATTCGAATATACATGTGTTGTAGCCTACATGTGTAAAGTTTCGCTTTTTGAAGCGATCTCGCGAGCCCGCCAAAACATTTATCGTTGGTATATGTACACAGCAAGAGCGGAAATGTTTTTTTCGTGTATATTCTAACTAATCCGTGCATATATTGGATTTAATCCCCATATGTATTTTATTTAATACGTGTATATATTCGAATTAATACGTGTATATATTCGAATTAATACGTGTATATATTCGAATTAATACGCGGATATATTTAAGCCATATGATTGGCTAATAATATATACGCGTATATATTCGAATTAATTCGCGTATAAATTCCAATTAATACGCGGATATATTATGCAGTGTTTGTCCCACATGGCTTGCCATAAGCGTCTGTGCATGCTTACCATTGAACGCGAACTCTAAAATAGACAGGGAGAGCCATACATTGAAGCGTATCACCCTCGAGGAAGTTCATGAGACTCCTGCATACCTATACGCCTTTATTTTCCATCTTCTTAATCTTAGTATGACCTTGAGTCCCTCCCACCCCCCCCCCCCGGCCATCTGTGTTCTTGTTTCTCTGGCGCATATTTAAATTAGTCTCTCAATAAACATGGAGTCTTGTGTGTTATGACACATTCATAGAGTTTTACAATGACAATGTAATGTTAATCATGTTAAAAAGCACACGGAAGGATATTCTGTATGGATATGATATTATAGTACAAAGGCTGATGGGTAATTTGTAAGCGCTTTTGGTTTGCTTTCGTAGGTACTGTGTATGGATGTCATATGAGAAGAATACATCAACAACAACAAAATCACAAGTAGAGACGTTTGACTATAGAGGAGAATTTGTACATTATTTTATAGAATTATTTCTTACTTGCGATGTGACCACTTTTTCATTTCTTTTTTTTTTCTCCCCCCCTCATTTTTTTTTTCTTCTTAGTATTTTTTTTCGTACTACATAACGAAGTTACTGTTGGAATCTTTCTTGTCGTTCGGTTTGATGAAAAAGAATAATTTGAAATATTAAATTTTTTGGTAGATATGACAAAGAAAACGATTTTGTTTCCCCGTCGTCTTTTCTTTATACAATTTATTACTATTTAGTGGCCCGCTTTGGTCATCCCGAAAAAATCTTTGACATTTCGTGCATCTCTCTCCTGTTCTCCAAATTTTGGGTGGATGGATGGATGGGTGAGTGGACACTTTTCTGGGGTCTAGTGTAGACGATAACTTTTACCTGGGTCCAGTGTATATTTTGTTGTTACTGTGGCTAGTGAAACCCTGTTAGGAAAACCATGAAAATGAATGCGATTAGTGGTATTTTCATATTTACACCCAGGCCCTTTGACCGTCGCACCACCCCACACCCCTACCTTGTACTGTGTTTGTTGAATTCCTGTCCCCCCCCCAAAAAAAAAATTAAAATAAAATAAAACATGCGACTTAGTGGCCTTTTTCGAAACTTCAGCATATGCTCTGGCAACCTCGGAAAGTTACGGATTTAGTGTGTAATACAATTGCGGTGTGTTACTTTACAGAAAAGAACCTGGGCAAAACAGGCTGTAAGCGTGTGATCATGACTGTTATGTCAAATGAGGTACTACGTCTAACTCGAACTGCCATTTGACGTGATCGATGAAACGTACTATTTTGACAAAGGGAAAGAAGTCTAGCGCCCTCTCGATCTCTAGCCCTTGAGTTTGCAGTACATTTGTAGGTATTACACCTCAACTAGACCAGTGAACGTCCACTCGTCTGAGAGGTTAACCATTGTCGGAAAATAGCCCTAAAGTGACCACATGTATTGATTTTTTGGGGGCCAATTTTTGAGTCATCATCATTCTTTTCGATGCTTGGATGTTGAAGAGGATGAAATAAACCACGGATGGTCTAAAAAGCTCGGGGATTGAAGCTGATTAAGAAAATCTTGTGTGAAACAAGAAGATTCCGCAGCAACAGATGGCAGATGGGTTGGGAGCACTATGATAAACTTAAAGCCTTCTAGCTCAAAAACTAATCGGTCATGGTGATAAAGGTTGAATGTGCTGTAATAGCCCAAGCCATCGGCTTTCATATGGTGGGTCGGACATGTCAGTTGAAAACTTTTATCTATGCTCTAGCGGCATTGGAAAGTGACGAGTTCAATGAGTAAGTCAATGGGAGCAATTAATAACTGTGGCGCGACACCTGTAAGGTCATCTAAGATTAGCTGTTTGCAGACAAAAGAAACTTGTTAATGTTGCGTAAATTAGCACAATCGTCTCTAGGGAAGCCGAATCAAAAGTAGATTAGCGCCCTCAATAGGTTACCCAGCCGGCACCCAGCCCATCTATAAAAGTCTTTTGTGTACAGTTGTTTGATGAATAAACCTACTTCACCCAATGGAGATAAACTTGTTTGAAGTGTGGGTATGTACACTTACATGTGTATCTTGGAATGCCATCTTTTCATCTTAAGTCGGTCCAATCAGGTAACACAAAGAAGCCCACTCCTTTTGTACGCCTACCATTAACTAATCAAAGAATGGCGGGCATTGAGTATCGGCTAAAGATCATCGACTTCTGGGAAAGACATTCCTCTAATTACCCTCACTGTTCAGAAAGCATTTTGTCTCCTTTAAGAGCTGATCATGCAGACACCGATTTATTGAAAATTCTCCATTTCTTTCTTCAAGGGCCTGTCAAGTGAATTAAAAAGAAGAAGAAGAAGCACAATTCGGTTCAATAAAAACCGTTACATTTTGGTTCATCTCTCTAATAACACAAGGTCCACTGAAACAGAGAAGTATCTCCTTTCACGGGATAACACTTCCATGGTTGGGAATTATCATGGACGTGCTTGCTCCAAACGGCTCAAAATGTATTTAAAAATTTGTTTTTAGTTGGTTCAGAAAATTAGCAAATTAACCATAAATACCTACAGTCCCCCACACACCCCTCCCCACAAATGATCAAACTAAGACACCTCGAAATTATCACCAAATGAAGGTTAAAGTAATAATCCAACGATTAATGAAATCTTATCGATTATCGACATGTTAATTGCACAGACCCCAATGACCGTTATCAGTGACCGTGGTAACATTACAGGGCAATGACTCCCTGGTTATGCATGAACAAAGCTATAGCCAATTACAGCCACGTCCTGTATTTTAAAGGAAATATATGTAAGCGTTGGGAACCAGTAGGCATAATGACAGTAAGAATGGTGAAACGAGAGGGTGTTAAGGGGGGGGGGGGCTCTCAAATTGGGAGATACTCGAAAAAAAAACTATCCACGTAACTATATCCATTCTGAAGTTTGATACGAATTCACCAAGTTTAAGCCATATTGACTGACAAACTGCAAAATGTTACTTAGACTTGCGAAAGCATTTGAAATGATTTGGTGTAGATTATTCTTATAATATATCGTTTGGTACGCTATTTGAAGAATATTTGGTTTCCCACAACATGCCGAAATCAAATATCATGTATTTTGACATGTGAAAGAGACTAAGGTTCTATAATACCCGTTTTCAACCCTTGTCAGTGCCGTCAAGCAGGACTTTGGTCACGTGATTGTGACGCCTGTTGGCTCGAAACCTGTGGCTAAAAGTTACCATTATTGGTCCCAAATTTAAGCATACAGCTAACAGCTTTCAAGTTTCAGTTTCAGTTCCAGTTCCTCCAAATTTCCAACGGAGGTACTGGGTGGGCTAGAAGATAAAGGAACAACGGAACTTAATGCATTGGCGAGGGCTTGGTCAAATGTTTGAGCTTTAAAGCTATGAGCTTGAATGACCCCCAACTGAATGTTCTAAAATAATTGGTTTGGGTTGGGGGGGGGGGGCGAGGGGATACTGATGTTACTTATACTTTGTATCAAGTCAAAACGGCTGTTAAAAGGTTAGTCTTGAAATTAAAAAACAGCAGAACTGCGAGACCTAGAATGTTGTTAGTTTATTTTTTATTTTATGTTATATATTTTGAAAGGCCTATGCTAGATATTTATAAAAACCACCATTTCACTATTTTCATGGTTGAAAACCATTTCCTATGCAATGGGTCTGTAAACTACAAGGCAAGTCACGTTTCAAGAGAATTTTAAAATAAGTTCGATTCACATGACCGAAATTTTCGAAACCTCTGTATAGCTGCACAGTGGAGTGTCCATGACGTGTTTAATTTTTGCATTCTTTAAGTTAATATTGAAACCCCTTAAAATGAACATTTTTTTGACAGTTATAAGAATACCTGCTGGTGTCATGATATTCAAACTGTTGAACAATCTTTGTTTCCATGGTGATATACAAACTGAGCACTCGACATCCATTACTGAATTACATAATACAATAATTTCAAACGATCGTTTGTCTGTGGTTCAGTGATATCCATTCAGGGAAATAAAATCACCGGGCAGGCCAAGAGCCTCTCTACCCCTTTCCCAGCCCCAAATTTCGTTCTTAGACCAGGGAGCTGCTACTCTAGAGTAGCAGCTCCCTGCTTAGACATACAACAGGTCAAAAAACTCCCTTCTATGGGTTGCTAAACTTTTAGCTGAGACCAATGTAAAAGAATAACGATCTCAATCGGTGGCCATTCTCAAGCCATGTCAAATAGATCCACCAAATTAAGTCGAATTGGAATGCGGATTACGTAATAAGCTCTAGACGGTCTGGGGCAAGTTCTCAAGGCTTTTTATAGGTTACGATTAATGACACAACGTCTCGGACGATTTTCAAGGCTAAGCTAACAATTCGGTCAGGCAAAAGAATTACATTCCGTTATCTGACACTTAAAGTTTCTAATTACTCAGCAGTGTTTGGGTGGTACGGTTAAAGTGCTGGTTGGGCTTTGCCGGTCAAAAGTCGCACGGTTGCCATGGACAATTCGATAGCCTCTGTATAGTCTGTATCGTAAGATATGGATTGACGTTGGTATAACAATCGTGCACAACCGTTAGTTAGTTAGAGCATGGAGCTATTAACCTCAGGTTTATAGCTCCATGGTTAGAGGAAGACTTTAGACAGATCGTTTCTCGGCCTTTTGGCTAAGATCATGTGTAGTATATCTGTTACCTCTCGAGGGGTATGGTGATGCACACCCGACGATGATCACACAGTCACAGTCCCGATGCAAGGGGACTGGGGTTGAGAGCGTATCAGTCGTTCGGTAGTTTGCTTTTCGTGCCCAGGTTCTTTCCTGGGTGACGTTTTCTTAAAAAGTAGTTAGTTAGAGGAAGACTTTAGACAGACTATTATGTCCTGATACAGTATCATAGCCTAAGGGAATTGAAAACTTAAAGGTGCTATCTAGGTTTTAGTATAATGTTTCTACATTGGCTATTCCGGGTTTCAAGATATTCTTTAAAATTCGCTGAAACTCTGAAATGCTGGCTAACATAGAGATGACGCCGGATCCTGATTGCAGGCCTAAATGTAGATGTTTAATTCTTTGTTCCTGTGTTCCCCTGCATTCCTGTCATAATATTTCTTGTTGATTTATCTTTGCACTGTGATAGGGTAGATTACAGTTGTCAAGTTCCACTTCATTTAAAATTCGTCAATTGGAACTTTCTTGTAAGAATATTATTTACCTCCCTCCCTCTCCTCCCTTCCCTTCCTCTCATCCCTCCCCCTTCCCCTTCCCCTTCGCCGAATGAGACAACCTCCCACCTACTCTCTGAAAGAAACAAAAGTTTTGTTGCGGTCACTTAATGTAAAAGAGTTGTCAAGTTCATCTTCATGTAAAATTCGTCAATATGGAACTTTCTTGTAAGAATATTATTTAACTCCCTCCCTCTCCTCCATTCCCTTCCTCTCATCCCTCCCCTCCCCTCCCCCCTTCCCCCTTCCCCTCCGCCGAATGAGACAACCTCCTACCAACTCTGAAAGAAACAAAAGTTTTGTTGCGGCCACTTAATGTAAAAGAGTTGTCAAGTTCATCTTCATTTAAAATTCGTCAATATGAAACTTTCTTGTAAGAATATTATTTTCCTCCCTCCCTCTCCTCCTTTCCCTTCCTCTCATCCCTACCCCTCCCCTCTACTCCCCTACCCGACGCCGAATGAGACAACCCCCCACCTACTCTAAAAGAAGTTTGTTGCGGCCACTTAAATTAATGTAAAAGAGACAATGGTTTTGAGCAGTGCTGTCTGGTATAACCTGTTGTCAAGTGATTTCAGCCTAGTCAACTCTGCAAAGAAGCGAGGAATGTATATCACCAACTGCTAGAGGACAATTTATATCCTGTGAAAAATGTGAAAATTGACCTACAAAATGACCTATTACAAGTCCAGTTCAATGTATCCAAGGCAAAATTTCCTTTTGCCGAAGTCAGATATACCCTCTGTCGAACTCCCAGGCTCTTTCGAGGTTTTTAAATCAGCTGTAAACTTAACTTGTCGTACATAAAAACCCGTATTATCTGAAAAGAAAAAGTTCCGGTATCAATCACCGTAGCAACGATTTCCCGCCAAAATCACGAAGGCCATTTTTGACAGGTCACTCTGTGTCAACCCCACCATCGATCGTGTGTGTACATAACTTTGTAGTCTCCTAGGTATATTGTTATACGTAACCTATATATAGCAAAATCCTTTGGACAATATACTGGCGAGAAACAGTCATTGATTTTTAACTTAGCAATGACTGCGACACAGGACGTTTTTCATGGAAGTCTGGAAGACACTGGTCACTATGGATAATGATGCGCCTTTGCGAATCGAAGGCGACTTATTTGTTCTTCTGAAAACTGTATAACCTGTATAGCGCTTGCTTGGAGTTGAACCTATTTCCTATTCAGGTGTGGATGACTTGAAAACGGAAGTTATACGAGGCCATCTTAACCCTTGTAAATGTAAGAAATATGTTGCGAGGAAAGACTGAGCCAATTTCTTAACTGTACCGTTATATCACCATGATCATTATAGTGACACTCTGATACGGGATCTGATGCAAGGAATTTATAAAGACTACAGCTGTGGTTTTGGGAGTGGAGGGCTGCAGAGGGGGGGGGGGTCGGGATGTTTGGCTGAGGTATTGTCAAAAACATTCTGTTATGAACTTATGGCCAATGGGGGTATTCGATGAGTGATAAATTGTCCGAGCCATTGAGGGTATGATGTTAATACATTTAAAACGATACATTGAGCCTAATATTATAGGCTAATTTAAGTAGCTAAATTGTCAGTGAAAATTCACTTCTGTCACAGCAAGTCTGTTGAACAGCAAGTCTGTTGCTATTTGAAAGGTATGGATTTTGTGACTCTGCTATATTATCTTTCGTTGACCCCCCCCCAAATATACATATCCAAAAGTGTCCCCCCATGTCCCCCCCCACCCATGTCCCCCCATGTTCTTAATTCATTTTACATATTGTATCTCCGCTTTCTGACAAGCAAATTATGTGTCTGTAAATTACGTTAAACATATACTTTTTAAGAAAAGTCACACAAGAAAGAACCTGGGCACGAAAACCAAACTACCGAGCGACTGATACGCTCGCAGCCCTATTCCCCTTGCATCGGGACTGTGACTGTGTGATCATCGTCGGGTGTGCATCACCATTCCCCTCGAAAGGGAACAGATACTACACATGATCTCGACCAGGGTTACATGATTTCCCCAGCCTGCTCTGCTCTGTGGACCAAACTGAATCTACTTTAAATATTCGAACACTTGCCAATATTCTAACAAAGATTGACCAATGACATTGAGTTCCGAGTCCATTTTGTTACATGACGTCACTAAACGCGGCCGTTGTACAATTTGGCATCTGACAATACTAGTTTGGTATAACGATGACGGGGGCTATTAAAATATTATTATCATATTGTTATTCGAATTGATCACATCGTTGGATTAGCCTCTGTAGCATTTGGAAGGGATTCGCGAGTCGTTCCATCGTCAGGACTATGGCAAGCCATGTTGGACAAACACCGCATAATATACCCGCGTATTTATTTGAATATATACACGTAATAATTCGAATATATACGCGTATATATTATTAGCCAATCATAAGGCTTAAATATATCCGCGCGGTGTTAGTTCGAATATAAAAACGTATTAATTCGAATACATATGAGGATTAATTCGAATATATAAACATATTAATTCGAATATATACCCGTTTTAATTCGAGCATATACACGTATTAAATCGTGCTGTTGTCTAGATCAAGTAGCCTACGTTTGGCCTGGGTGTACGTCTATAGAGACTAACTTTGCAATCTCTCATTTATTGCACTGACGAGGATACAATGTGATAACTCTTGAGGCTCGTTTGTGAAAGCTATTAGACATGCCAGTTATTGTCTGAATTAAGTGTATATTCGAACTTATACGCGTACCGTATATATTCGTATTAATACAAGGGTATATTATGCGGTGTTTGTCCCATATGGCTTGCCATAGACACGTACCATACAGGAACAGTTTCTATGTAAGAGAGGCCGCGGTTGACGGAGAGTGAAACAATTTATGGCTTTCGTGCCCGGTCAGGCTGTCTTTGGTGACTTTTCTTCAAAACAGTATCATTATTGTTAATGAATTGTTATAAACCTTCCTATGTAACCTTTCACGTACTTAACGACGTCACGAATGCTTTCCTATCCAAGCTAGTTTCCTCTTCGGGACACTAAAAGAAAAGAGCGTAAAATGCCTCCATGGCCCGGACAAAATGCAGCCACACCTATAGTACGATATGCATATCAGATGGTAATTATGGAAACATATATCACGTCTTAGCCGGCAATTGAAAGGTCAGCGAACTTGTGCTAGCAAAATATCGGACTAGAATGTGACGTCATCGTCTGTCGAGATTTTTCACTGTCGCCGTCCACCCCCACTCCCCGTCCCTTAGTTTCCCTATACAAATTGACCCTGGCATCCCAAATCAGGGTGGATTGTGCTCCCACCAGTTAAGCATTTCAGCCTCTCTTACCCACGCCTTCCCTTTCAGAGGCTTTCCCTCGCCCCTGAGTCTAGGCAATTGATAATTCCCATTTAAGATGTAAATCGATAAACACTAGAAGCATCATAACCATTTATTCTTTCTTTTGTTGTAGCAGCTATTCCTTTATCTACCGGTAACGAATTTCGTGTTACCCGAACATACCTCACTTTTGAGGATACCCAGAAGTCTACTATACGGTTTATGAAATTGTTGATATGAAAACAAAATAAACATTTGGACCTGTGCAGAATAAACATGTGAAAATACCACCTCTCAAGGAAAAGATTCACGGAAGATGGCTCTATTATATTGATGAACCTGTTTCTGCAATCTAAACAGCGATAATCTAAGGCATGTAACCCTTTTGACCCATAACGTGTGTTGTACTACCGATGACAAAAGAAAAGTAGTTCCAGCGCGTGGCGTGGCGCGCGACTCAGACGGCGATGCAACAGCTGTATGCAAATGAAGGCCGACAATGGGTACGTTGTTTAAGTATTGGGAGGTTTACGTGTAGGCGGATAAACGGCATTGTTATGGAAAATCGATGTAAACAAAAGTTATAAGAATAGATGGGTAGCCGCGTGTGTGTCCTTTGTTCACATATTGCAAATATTTATTCAGAAGAAGACACTCAAATCTCGGTTTATGATGGACAGACGGTAGCACGAAGGTATTTTGACCGAAATATTTTACTTATACCATGGAGCTATAAACAGATATAACAATCCCACTGGGCCTCGGCCCAGTCTTTCTTCGCCCTACTAAGATGCAATTGCATTAGTCCGGGACGGTGACTATCAGATCTGTAAAATAAATGAGAGGGTCTAAAAGCCATTTTGTTCAACTGTCTGTTTATAGCTCCATGCTTATACATATTATGTGCCTATATGCCTAATAGTATATACAGTCATGTTTTGACTACTTATCGCACGAAATCAAAGATGGGCATAGGATCCGAACATTCGTTTATTCGTCTATCATGCCACCCCCCCCCCCCCCAAATCACCGTTCACTCTAATTGTATAGATGTTACCAAATATTTACCAGCGATGTAGCTATCCCCTACTCCGTTTCGCTATCGTTATCTACCCCCTACTTAACTTCCCTCCGCCCCACCCCACCCACCCCTCGCCCTTTCCTCCCTCCTACTCTGACTATACGGGGGTTTGACTTGGTTAATATGTTTATAAGGAAATAATGACGTAATCATATGACTTCACCGTTTCCTAATTTATTGATGAACCCCTTAATTCATGCCCGTCCAGTGCCCAGCCCTGATCCTTCGGTTGTGTTTCTGTGTGTAACCTATATGTACAATGATGCACACTGGAGCGAAAAGATCGGAAGGACTTTTACTGAACGAAACTCGTCAGTTAATTCTAGTACCATTTGTAGTGCTCGAAGACACACAGCCTATAGGCTACACATCAGGGCCGTATAACCTGGGTAATATCTCTAGGGAACAGCTGAGGAACATCGAGAAACATCATGTATCGTCCAAATGTTACATAGTGATGCTTTTTGATGTGCGTATACTAGAACCTGTTTTATGAAACAAATTAGTGGGGTGAGGGCCATTTCCCAAAAGGGACCATCATGAGACTATCTAAGTGAAGCGCCACCATCGGTTGGCGCGTAGCGTAGGAAGAACATCTTTTAGCAAAAATGCCTCCCAGATTGCCATAAATGGCACTTCCCATGCCTTGTAAGTTGCATTTAAACATTGTTCATTTTTGAGATCTCATGTTTTAGAAATTTACACTTCCAAAAGAAAAGGCATATAAGAAAAATTGTATTCGGTAAAATCACTTTGTAAAGGAAATATTTACTTTACGTTACTTTGTAAGCTCCGGTTTATTAATTGTTTACACTAGTAATTGAAGATATAAAAACACGCTGGGATATTCTGATGGTAGCCTATATAGCCATATTGGGATTTTAGGTGTTAAGTAATTGTTAGGTTTGTGTTATCATTATTTGTTTTACATGCCAAAAAGGGACCTGCTGGGGGGGGGGGGTGAGCTTAGTGGGTGGGCCGTGTAGGGGACTGGGGGACGCGGTCCCCTAGTAAGTGTGTTAAAAAAATATCCTGCCGTTTATACGTATCTTAGTTAAAACATTGGGGCACTGATATAGGGGCTAACAATGAAACTGATAGGCCTTCATAAAACACATAGACTTATAGTTTCACAATAGATTGCTACAAGGTTCATGCAGGTTAAATGTTAGGTGCTGTCTACGTTTATTGTTATTCGTGAAAACCAACCAAAGGCACGGTCATCTCATCCACCATCATGCATAAACGTGAAGAGCCGTTAAAGCCTTGTGTTCTTTTTACTTGAAATGCCGTTCCTACAAATACGTGCCTAGAATCTTGACGTTGCACACTACTTACTAATGAATTCAGAGGAAATACTATGAACATTTCGCTTAAACTAACTGAAATAGGGCATACTGTCCAGGTGTTCACATTGTGGTAGGCCTACTTTTTCATTTAGGAAGTGGATATCTCAGGGGGAGGCTGCCCCCGCCCCCCCCCCCGTTCCCCGCAGGCTACGGCCCTGTATAAGCCTACATTACTCTAACTAATGTACGCCTCTGCTATATAGCTTCTCGCATATCCTTTTACAGGCTCTTTGTTTTGGCTATGACACTAGTGTGTAAGACGCTTTGAACTTGGTATTCAAAAGTACTAACGTCAACATCATACCAAGGTAGGTACGTATATAGGCTATGCTAACGTTAATTTGAGCTATGCACTTGGCCCATGCTTTTATTGCTACTTCTACTTGCAGTAGTTCGGTGACCGTCAAGTCATCAAGTACAATCAGTTCGCACAACTTAGGATCGCTATGAAAAGTTCTTCCTAGTCCTATTTATCTTGATCGCTGCTTTAAATCATGTCTATCGTATGTCTCCTATATCTGTGATGACCAAGTACGTAACGTTTCTGTCCAACGCTGGTTAGCCTTTCTTTCTATGTTGTTTTTGGTATTGGAACATAGGGCTAACTCTACACTAAGCTGTACGTTAGGCCTAGTCTAATATAGTTATATCTAGACTATGCCTAAACTAGCCTAGTACAAGTATAAGTAAGAATATTGACTGATTATGATACACAAGTGATAAACACTGGATATTTGAAGGATGAAGTGTACCAAGGCCTAATTATAGACCAATCCTAATTTAGGAATCTGAGGTTCAAACGTATTTTGTAATTTTAGGGTAGGCCTATATAGCCTGGGCCTATGTGATTTATGACCAATCGACAATGGGAGCTAACTAAGCAAGCCTAGCATATATGTAGGTATAATAGGACTAACTTAGTCTCAGTCCCAGCATAAGTTTGAATGGTTTGTAAGTTAGGCCTAATGTATATCTTCTATAAGGCCTCGTGCTGGGATGTGAACTTTCTAAACTAGCCTAGGCCTATCACACTGGCAGCTTATAGTTGTTACATGCATGTGGATTATAATCGAGGGTATACTTAGTTATATACTAGGCTAGGCATAACGTTGTGCTATTTGCAGACATACATGTGGATTAGCCGGGGGTAGACCTATACTATAGTTATAGGCTATAGGCCAAGCCTACACAATGTCAATGAACTTACAAAAGTTTTACCATGAATATCAAATTATTTAACTAATGATACATTCGTGTCTGTGGGAGGTGAGGGTGAATATATGTGAGGTATATTTTTTGTATAAATAAAAGTTGACTATTGCAGGAGCTTAGATTGACGGTGATTGTCTATAGTGACCAGACACACACCGTTCCAAAGGAAAGATCACAAAGGCGTGTAAACTAGTTGTCCAATTCAACAGAGGAAACCTGAAATCAAAGCAAGAACTGACATTTATTAATAAACTAGACCTATTAAAATATATACTTAGTTACAGAGTATTGAACATTTCTAATGGAAAGGTATCAGCTCCAGCAGAATGGGTCATTGTTAATCTTAGTAAATGGGATCAACACACCTAGTCACAGAACAAACACACTGCAAACAGGGTTTCTAGTTGTTAATCAATGCTTGTAATCGTACACATTTCATAAACCTCAGAAGTGATTGTAATAATTATATAATTATAACTCTACAGCTGTTAATATTTTTCAACTATTTTCAAATTGCCAATTACTCTGTAAACTGATAAGTTTTCTTTTATTTATTTACCCATTTATTTTTTAATTTTAAAGTCCAGGGATGGAACAGGCTTAATATTGCCACAGGTTCCTCCTCTCATCATTATGGCTGAAAAACATACATGTGAATATTCAATCTTTTACCTTTCACAGCTACGTAATCTTAATAATTAATATATATTAGCTTCAGTCTGTTGCTACGGTGATTAAGTTATAAATTCTAGTAGCATAAGGGGCCAATGGTACCTATTTCAATCACCTTTCAGCCTGGTTGAGAAGCCTACATGCCCTAATTGTGTCGTACTGTATTTTTCAGTGACGTGATGATCTTCGATCTAACCACTCATGCGCACCCTTTTCTACAGATTTTACTTCCACACAAGTTCCTCTCTATTTATACGATATGTGGCTATAGAAGAATTGCAATGTGGGAATAATGTGTATGAGTAATTGGGACAAGAGCATACACATAATGAACATCTAACTATAGTAGTGACTGAGCCCTTCATTCATATTACTACAGTAAAATAACTTTCACCTTAACAACTTGACACAGATGTTATATACTTTGTTGACATTCACCAGTCAATTATTTCGCTAAACGAATCCCTTACGGTGAGAACTTCTTTGACATTCTTTACCTTAAATTTGTCTTGAAGTACCTATAACCGCAGCCTCCACGGGGATACGGCGAATGCAACAATATTTGATTATATATAATGTAGCCGGTGGCATATGCAGAAGCAACGATCACAATAATAATAATAAAGACAATAAAACACGCACTCTAATGTAACCGTCGCGTCCAGATGAAGCGTAAACAATTTACTATATATATACCAAAGCAGTCTCTCGCTTCAGTAAAGTCTTTACGTTCTGTTAACTTTATATACATCGTCTACGACCTTCGTCGTGATCTTAATGTATGTATATTAGCGTCCGTCTGTTGCTACGGTGATTAACTTATGTATAGATACACTATATATACTGTCTGCTGACAAATACACCGCAAAGAGACGCATTAGCATGAATGTGTCACTTTCTGGCATGATGTCATTCTTAATCATCTGACGTTTTTTAACAGTGTACATTTAAACCTTGAACACATGGCTGAAAAAATATGCTCGTTTGATTTTAACTTTTTTTTTTTTTTTCATTCTTTAATGCTGAATGATTTGGGCTTATGAAGAAAGGACCGTGGCTTTATACTTCTACGTATGGAAGTGTGCTGAAGATATTTATATATGTATATGTATAGGCTATGCTAAAATGTAAGTGGTTTTGGTACAGATGTAGGTCGGTGTGCAGGGCGTATAGGAAGTCGTCTATACTTTAGTAGACATAGGCTATTCGATGAACACAGCGAGGTGATTATACATAAAAGGTAAAAGTTAAAGATTGCATGTATAGTATCGTTAAGTTATCTCTATATTTCGGAAGCACTTAAGCATGAGCAGGATGAAGGCATGCCATGCATGCTAATGATAAAGGCAGCCTCAATTAGCTCGCCATGCACGCATAAAATAATCTTTATAGATCAATGTACAGTCAGTATAGTGACGCCGATTAGAAGTATTCGGGTCGTTTCGGTGATTCAGGGAGGGACCGGTTTCAAGTATGGGCCCGGGTGAAATATGGGAGAAATAATTATGTATTCTCTCTTTTTTTTTATAATGCACTTTATGGAATGAAAAGGACTTCGAAAAGGGGTCGGTTGAAACCTGATTATAGTCGGTGATTTGGCAATATATCGACGCCCCGCCAAATGTAATACATACACGCAGTAGCGATTATGCACACAATAATATATCATGTATACTCCACTGTCCAAGTATATAACGCAGTCTTGATGAAAAGTAACGGAAATTTATCATACCAAGACATTGCAGCAAGTTATATGGTGAACTGCTTTCCTGTTTCTACAGCTTTCTGGTATTCAAAAGACAGAGAAAATATTTATAATAATAATAATAATAATAATAATAATCAGCAGTTATTTTTACGACGCTTAAGCGACCACAAATGTGGGAGAAGCCCGCAAGGGCTTATGGATTACAACTTACACGTCGGGTGGCTTCCAAATCAACATTTTAACTCAAATTTGGAATCTTTTCAATTTAGAAAACCATTTCAGATGGGAAAACCGTAGATTGCTCTTGGATGAAAAACCCACCTTACTATGGCCCGGCCGGGAATCGAACCCCGAACCTCCCGATTACTAAGCCTCATTGCTTCAAATGCCACCGCCTTTATCCACTCGGCCACTACACTAAGAAAAAAATAGCCTACAATTTGAGCGCGGTAATGTTGTTGCTTCATGAGGTCTTTTGAGAGTCCAGTTAAATTTTGTCATTGAAATTTGAAGAAATGCCCCCCCCCCCCCAATCCCACTTAAAACTATTCTAAAGCTGCAACAGATGCATACGGTGTAGTAATCCGTATAGTTGGATTCCAAACGCATGATTAACAGCGCATGATTCACTCTGTACCGTTTTTCGGAGAAATCAAAGCGACCCCTGTCCCATATTTACTTGTGCTGGTAAACTTTCGTATACGTTGCGGTATAGATAATAACCCTTTCTATCGGTCGTAATATTTCAGCGAAATGTCCTCGTCCCCAACAGATTATCACATAATTAGTTTTTTTTATACATTGTATGTATGACTTGGTATGCGCTTACCAAGAGGAACGCTGATGAGGGTGAACATAAAAGCTAGTATATTGTGCAACGTATTAGTAGTAACCGGAATCAATGGTAAATGAACATATGAGATGGAATAAGTGTGTGTGTTGGGGGGGGGGGGTCGGTGTGTGTGGGCGGGGGGTGTGGTGTGCCTGAAGGGGATCAACTTTGTACAGCTCGAACAGGATCCCATCACTATACACAACTGAGTATGTGGGGGGGGGGGGACGGAGGGGAGGGATTATTTGGGAAGGGGAGGGAGAATTTGTGGGAAGGGGTGGTAGACAGGGAATGGGAGGGTATCGTACAGAAATAATGATAACTGCTTCATCATAATGCCAAACATTTGTATAAACTATAGGACTACGCACGAGGGAACAAACAACTGTATACAACAGATTCAACAACATTGTCAACATTATCCGCATCAATATGAACGAGAGAGTAAAGACATTAACAATATAGTAACATTATATACTCCTTAACAGCTCAACAACGGGATTAATTACAACACCCGGAATAATGTCAACATATATAACCAAACATAATCTATTATAACCACATTAAGTGAACCTCAACAACAACAAATACTTGATTAAGTTAAGAATAAGTTCGCTTCCGATGCACTTGTTGGTTCTACGGTTTTCGGTTTGGGTTTTGTTTTTTAATGAATGTCTTTAAGATGTATTTGCTCTGAGGTTCTCTTGTTGGTCTGTTCGAATCGTTTTGTTTGTGGTAAAACTATTGGTTACTTTTGTTACCTCGAAATTCAGGCTATCAACTGGCTAAAAATACAAAAAAACAACAACAAGAAAACACAAAATAAACCCCACAAAAAACAGAGGTTGATGGAGAGGAAGAGAAGGCGGCTGTGTGTGTAAATGCACAGTGAGAGTTTGAGAGTCCTCTAGTTGGTGACAAAACTTACGATTCCGGTGAGCCGCTGGATATTCCCAAACGTCTTCAGTGTCCGAAGCTTGTCAATGGAGATCGAGTACGTTCATTTCAACACTAAGTCCATAGTACAATATAACCTTACATGTGTTCTGAGTATAGATTCTGGGGGGTGGAGTATTGCGGTGGGTCGTGGGGGCCTAATAATACACACCCATACACAATACGAACAGATAACCAAGTAAGTAGATGCAACCTTTTGAGTATTCAACACCAGCAAGGCACCACACCTTTACCATCAAACCCCAACACCTCTACGGGAGTAAATTCGTATTTGGTTATCATTGCTCGTATAGCTTGTGAGTTCATTAAAAAAAGAAGTAATAATTAAAAGAGAGTGATCGAGTGTAATGATAGTTGAAAGTTGAAATTCCCCAAAAATGAACATATATAGTACGGGTAAAAGCGTTATTATAGAGCGCCCTCAATTTACTTTTCCCGCCAAAATGAGCTTGTGAAAAACGAAACGACGTTTGATATACATCTCTGATTTGTTTAGTGAAATTGAATATATCTACGCGGCTTCTTCGTTCGATGCAACTTATGTAAAGGGAAGAGAACTACCATCTTATATAGTAGCTCCCTGGTCTAGGGAATTTGGTATAAGAACGGGTTAATCATATTAAGGAACGCCAAATGTTTCTATTAACAACAAAAGTAGGAAAACCAAACTTGCAGGTGTACTACTAAGTCAAGATTGAAGTAGTTACGTACAGATAACTTGAAGCAGAAAATACACACATGCACACACTTACATAGCCTACACAAGTTAAATGACAATGGTTTTCTTTTTTGAAAGTATACTGAAAATACAGCTTCAAATCAAACAAACGTCTGAATTTTAGGAGGATTATAGGTGGGAGTCGGCTAAGCCGGATTAAGCGGAGGGGTGCAATAGAAGAGGCAGGTCAACAACATATACAGCTTAATTGAGGCAATTTTATGTCTCACGCATCACGAAAAGGCTCCCTCCCTAACTTCAATTTATTAGGCTCGTCGGTCGAACATACACTACAGGTTGTCATATATAGTCCTCACAAGCTTTGAGAAGGGGGCGGGGGGGGGGTGAGAGGGGGGTTCTCAGTCGACGAATGACTAAGAAGCTTCTATATATTTTTCTTTCTATCCTGCAGATGAAATGAAGATAAAAAAGATGTTACGATGAAAAGGTATATTCCACACTTAACTTCTACCAGCTGCGCAACTTCTTCGAAAAGCCACCGTGTGAACAAGGTCAGTTTATTCATTTTGCTATTTTATTTTATGCTTTATTTTGCATCCATTTATTTGATATGGAGATAATTGGTGTTAACATCTGCTTTTTTAATCTGAAATCTCTACGAAATACTGTACACATTTTACGATATAGTACAAAAGCTGAGTGCTCACGGGGTGTTAACACTCTAGGGTTGCTCATTAAGAGAGTAACTACCTTATCTAAGAGATTACAACACAATAGTACTTGGCCAAAGGAAGATTCTTTACTTTACGACAAAACCCGAGCGGCTTATCATTGTATTCGTTGGTACTGCAGATAACAGAACTTGCGAAATAAAGCAGATATCCTAATCGCATACACTATAATGTATATATATATATACGTACGATATACTCGCGTCAGCGTACCCCAACAATTAGGATTATCAGCTGTTGTAGTTCCCACCCCGTTTGCATTATCACCCACATACCCGAATCAAAAGAAGCAACAATAGATTAAATAGGCTAATCTATTATGGCGACGGGGGTGTGGACATTGACTCGAACAAGGAGGCATGCAACAGCTGTGGCAGACAATAATTATTGTGTACACAAGTCTGACGAAAAAGTGAATATACGCGTAAATTCTAACTACGGGTTTTTAGTCTTTTAGTCAAAGAAAAGAAGCAAAGTAATGGTTCAATTGATTAGCAATTTGAGGAATTCAATGGGAAAAAAAGGTCGCCGGCTGCAGAGAACCTGCATGTGTTTTTTGTGATGAAATCAGATGCAGCAACATTTACAATATGTTACACATGAACTTGGAGAAGAGACATGCAATTTAAATATGACAGTACAAATACATACTTTGTGAAGAGATGGGGAGAAGGATATTGGGGTGGGGATGTAACATGTATACTACCCTGTAAACCACGATATGAGAGTAAAGTAAGATAAGACTTGTTGCCCACCCATGATATGGGGGTGTTCCTCCAATACCGAAAGTTATCCCCATTATGGTTCGGGCAGGGGAAGTGTATGTAGGGGAACAATAGCTCCGGTCCCGGGGTCAATAAGGAGGCCACGACAAATATTCTCATTTTCATAATATAAATGGAATTATGAACAATTATAAAAGGGGACCTATTGATATAATTGTCCCAGGGACCCAACATTTGGTTCAGACGCCACTGCTCTTATAGATAACATCGATCTAAATTATAAACGAGGATGTTTTTCTTCGTCGTAAGGCACCAGTGGTATCCACTATTCACCAAACATGACGATTAAACTTTGTTGGCTGTTGTAATTATGTTCCCTGATATAACGACGGAACACTGCTTATAAAACAAGCCATTTCATTGCGTATATATATACCAAAGATGTTTACCTATAATTTATATATTTTTTTTTTATCTGTTGACCACAAATTTGGTGTAGCGATAAGCGACTAGAATATATAACCACAGTTTCAGATAAGTAAGATAAGTAAATATTTTGTTTATTGATCGATCTACACTGAAGGTATAAGAAAAATCTCTGATAATTATTTATTAACTACGCAGCGTCTGATATGTTTAAGAACATAACATCTGTACACGACAGACTTTATCACTTGTTTTTGCTCCTCACCACAAAACACTTGTTTGTGACAGTTAATGATGATGATTAATTATGGTTTAGTCTGGTGGAGGTTCGGGGCAATTTGGGAATTGGGGAGGGGGGGGGGCTCAATTTTCAAGGGGCACGTGACTTTGAATTATTGAGGGCGTTTGTATGAGTCCAAACTATTTGAAACTTTCAAACAACTGTGCTATATAAGTGTTAGGAACACGATATCAAGATGGAGTTTCCAACTCACAGTGTTGAATGGGGCCCTAATCTTCACATGAGTGACATATTGTCTACTATCGGCATATCACTTTAAAAGCTGTGCAATGAAGAAAGAATGAAAAAGAAATAGCCAATATATACCAACAAAGAACATGGAGAAAGAACAGAGCAGTCCTGATCAGAGAGGGGTGGGGGGGGGGGTGTGTCAAAAAGGGTGCCTGGAAAAAATATGGGATAGAAATAATTGTTTTCTCGTTTTCGTAATAAAAATTTGATTGCAAAAATGATGAAATCATTATAAGAAATGGGCTCGGCGAAATATGTTTCCTCGGGAATCCGACCCGTTGGAACAGACTCGAGAGTCACAAAGACAATAAATTCACCGTGAGACTCTTTGTACATGATTATCATGTGTATATCATCTATGTTATTGTTGGTGACAACATGTTCTGTGCCATTTATCTCTCCGAACATATATATGTTGGAATGTTCAGGCGTCATTATAAACATGACTGCCGACGAACATACTTATCGTTGACTCGTCATATCGTTCATAGTTCATACAGAACATACTTCATGTAAGCATAGAGAACACTAAAAACAAACAATGTCTTTCGCTTACATTGAAAACCGCAACATTCTTGTAATATCTATACTAAGTTGAACATTGACGATATAAACTATATATCTTCGTAGTGGATGGGAGATAACATCTTAGAAGATATGTTACTGGCATCTAAGTGCATGGAAAGATATAGGGAATATATACCTCTTTGGTATTGGAGAGGGCAATGGGAGAGGGGGATGTGAGGGTAGGGGCGGCTATGTATCGTGAAATCACTCCCAACCAGAGCGTACTATAGGTTCATTTATATAACTGATATCTTAAACGTTAACAAAAATTCGTGTCATAGAACGATTTGAGCGATGATAGCTGTGAGTTTTCGAATGACAGTGCAGTTCTTCGCATATTTGGTTTGCTATGGCCCAATGAACAACAACGGTGCTTTTATACTTTACTTCAAACTATCTCCGTTGTGAGGAAGTAAGCTTGGTTGGTGGAGCTGAATAGACCACCGAATACCAATTCAAAGGAGTTTAGACAAATATATAAATTTGGTTTGATATGTCAATCAATGGTGTATACGGCTTGTAGTTAAACGAATCCATATATGATACTGTAAAAGCGCGTCGACTTTAGTAGGTCGAATTTTAGCATTGATATATGTCACTGTCGAAGAATTCAAACTTGGATGATGCAGTTTTCTTTCCATATAGCTATTGAGGTTTTCAAGATATTCACAAATTTAGACTAAACAGCCCAGTCGCTTTAATTGATGAACTTCACTTGTTTTTAAAAGGGTTATTTCTAAAAACTGACTGAGTGTTGTATAGAATTTTCTTTTATGAAGTTATAGCAGTGTAGTTTAATAGTCTATACGACGTATGAAAAGTTACAGTTTTACCTGAAGAGATCATTTAAAGGGAACCCCCCCCCCCCCTCATTGCAGTGTTTTAGTCTTGATATGTAACAGTCCAAGAGTACAAACTTGGATGTTGTAGTTATCTTTCTATAGTTATTGATGTTTTCTAGAGATTCACATTAGACTAGACAGCCCAGTCGCTTTTAATCGGTGAACTTCACTTGTTTAAAAGGGTAATTTCTCAAAAACTGAAGTATGGTATAGAATTACATTTATGGAGTTATAGCAGGTTAGTTTAATAGTCTACGAAATATAAAAGGAATTTTTTTTGACCTGAAGAGATTTTCTTAAAGGGGTCCTCATTGCAGTATTGCCAGTCACATTTCAATACTTCGATCCCCATGACAACGCAAATTTGTTGTTCACTCTTGATTCGTGATCTATTCTTTGATTCCAATATGGATGACGGAAAAGGACCAGAATTTTGAAAATAGCTATTTTACTGTTTTATGTTGATTAACATCACTAATATGAATATACGTCTGAGCGACGAAATGTACATAGTACCCGTACTAGAACATGGCACTTATTACGCTCCGTGATTGCAATCACCTCTGACGTAATCCTTATTAACTATGCTTTGGTAAAAGAAGTCTACAGAGGAATTACGTGTCTTGTCTTATTTGTGACTAAAATAGTTATTTTTTCCCCTCCAAATAAGAAAAAAGAAAGCCTTGCCAGAAATTTGAGACCAAACTAAAAATAAATTTTTTTCAAAGGGGCAGACTACTGTCACTGTTGTTTAAATGCTGTTTCGTGATACGGGAAGCTAATTAAAACCACGAAGGCTGTTTTATAGGAGCATAGAACACGTTGTATTGATAATGTTGTTATATGTTTTATCCGAAGTAATTCGTTTAGCTGAATGAAACCATCGAAACTCTTAGCAAGAGCTTAGAAATATGTTTTTGTTTTGCTACACACATTGTCGTGTACGCTGCATGGAATAATTCTTAAAGCGGAGTGAACCCCCCCCCCGCCCCACCCCCCCTGCAATTGCTGTTTTTAAGATGTTCGGCTAATGTCGTCACGCGTCAGTGACGTCATACTTTTGCGCATTATACAGCATGCTGTATACATAGTGGAACATATGAGGGCAGTTGAACAACGAAGCGCGCATGCGCATTCTGTAAATCATCCATTGCAAGATATGCTGTTTATTTGTACTGCTTAACAGAGATACATAAATGTTATCTTATTCCGGATATTTGTAGGTTAATCGGCGGTATGTTTTGGTAAATATAGAAGTATAATAGTGCAACCTTCTGTAATAATGCAATCCAACGAACTTCATGTCTGATAATAGTGAAAGTGGTTGGAATGAGAACGTCACCGTACATGTGAAGACGGGAGCGGAGGCGAGGAGGGTGACATGGTCATTGTTACGATGACCACATCATGTGACATCTGTACCCATTTGTCTTTTTTTTCGAGTTTGAAACAAAAAACCCGGAAATAACCGATTCTCATTACATTTATTCCCCATTTGTATTTTTCGCCCGTCTAATTGGTTGCAGAAAAGAGCATTGGCAACCCAATAACGGTTTTACAATGTCACACGGCCAATACGATTTTCTCACGGTTATCAAGTTGTTTCCTATACCGGCCCGACCCCAAGATATGCAAATAAATCCCCCCCCCCCATCTTCCATGTTGTATTCAACATAAACATCAAACAACGGTTTTTATTACCACTAATCACCACTGACCGACTATAATTCGGCTTTGTTTAAAAGCTTCGGACAGTTAACTAAGAATTCGCTTACTTTAGTAATGTCATTAATAGGCCTTGTATACGGCTTATCTGGTGGGGCGCAATAATTGCTGGTAAGATATCCATGTGTATATCTTCGTTTTTTTTTTTAGTTTTTTTTTACCCACTGTATTACCATAAGCTATTGTGGCTTAGTATCGGTATAAGTCTGTAGAATAAATCATTGGATCTAATTAAATTTCTTATGGTTGATTACAAAGCTATTCGCGTAGCTATAATTTATTAAGAAAGTTAATTTATACGCCAATGTATGTAATTATGTAGTTATACGGACATGCATAGCGACGCAAAAGACGATGTTGTATGTATATATATCATCAGAGTGATATTAACACACAAATAAAAGTTACTGGCAATGGTGCCTTTGTCATGACGCAGTGTGTTCAAATATCAGTTTTAGTATAGAGGTTTATTTTAAGGGTTCTTATATTGACAGCTTAGGGTGAGTCAAATTGGGAAGGGGGGATATAGGGCTGAAATGATCTACCCCCTCACCCCCTGCCAAAAAAGAAAACCCTCGGACATGAGCGACGCCCCAGTCAAATTAATAGCAAGCAACTAAACTACAGAGGTAACACACAAGCAGAGACATATCAAACAGGAATTTCGTTCACTTTTTTTCTTTATAGAGGGTGCAGGAGGGGTGGGGATGGGGCGAGGGGGGGGCTTTTGGGATAAAAAGAAGTTCGATGCATTAATTCGTTGTTTTAAGATAATCTTTCAACTTCATCTTGTTTGGTTATACGGAATCGGTCCTTTTGTGTTCCTCCGGCGCCATTTATAGTAAAAAGTAGAGAAATTTGTTGTTGAATTAGACTGCAGAAAAGACCTCGACTTGACCACTTATATTTATCATGGAAATAGTAAAGGAGATTTGAAGCCTAGTTTTTGTATTTTTTTATTATTATTATATTTTACTATACCACCATTATAATGTGTACAGCACCACGTATCCGGAGTTCAGTAGTCCATGGCAAGGCTTGTGAATTATTTTTTTTAGGTACATGTCACTATAGCATAGTTTCTTGACCAAATACCAATTTTCGTCTAGTGGTTTGTAATTATGCAAATTAGGTTAGGCTTACAGTAAGTTACATGATAGGGAACTACTTTGACCCGTGCTGAGTATATAGTATACCGGTGCTGTGGCCTAGTGGATAAAGGCGGTAGCATTTGAAGCAATGAGGCTTCCGCAATCGGGAGATATCCGGGTTCGATACCCGGCCGGGTCACATAGTAAGGTGGGTTTTTCATTCAAGAGCAATCTACGGTTTTCCCATCTGAAACGACTTTCTGAATTTAAAAGATTCCAAATTTGAGTTAAAATGTTGAATTGGTAGCCACCCGACGTGTAAGTTGTAATCCATAAGACCTTGAGGGTTTCTCCCACATTTGTGGTCGCTTAAGCGCCGTAAAAATAACTCAGGCTGATTATTGTTAGTTTTAGTATATTAGTCACTTGAAAGTCACTGAATAGGAGATATCAAACACAGGTGTGTTGACGTCACAAACGTTACGAACTAAAACCAGTTTTACTATATGCATAATCATTACATATTGCATTTGCGTTTTGCACTGAGGGATTTGTTTTACTTTAGCTAATACAAGTTGCACAGTAGATTATACTGACTGGGAAGTCAACCCCGTATCAATCTTTGTAAGAACACCTTGGTGGATTTTGCCTTTGGTCCATAAAAATTTGTGTCCTATATACCAAGGAACGAATATATAATGAAACTAATAATAAATAATATGACAAATAATGTGCACTACTTTTGACATTTCACATTGAGTGCATATTTTATTTTTAGACAAATATCAATCACGTGTCATGTTTAATGTGAACCTCCAATTCACCAGCCATTCCGATTATTTCTTCCAGGAAACTTCATTAAGTTTTCATGAATTTGCCGTCTTGCCGTAATTAAAATCCTCTTCGGGTGTTAAACTCGTCCTCTCCGTGGGTACGGAGTGCTCTCTAAACTACACAGACATTCTTGACATGATTTTTTTTTGTGGCAAATTCACTTCAGTCACGATCGAAGAACATACAAACAAACAAGGAAGTAAACAAACAATATAAACAAAGAAACAAAGAATCAAAGAAAACCAAACAATAATTGGCAAAATATTTGCCTTCATTTAGTGTATTGCCGGCTCGCTTCCTTTCTATACTAGTAATTCCAATCGACAAGGTCAAATACAAGAAGATGACCACAAGGTCATCTTCTGTGGATGATTTAAATTTATTGATAAATATATATATAGGGGTCTAAGGAAAGGGGGTGTCGACTTTGCTTTGAAAAATTTTGGTTAAATGGCTGAGGGTGCTTATAAATGCAAAATTGTGCTATATTTTACAACTTTTGAAACAATGTTACAGAACTTTAGACCGTTTAGGTTGTACCCGTCTACTTGTTATATCTTAATGTACTGTACACGAGGATTATGTAATCTCCCTCTCTCCTCCTCCACTCCACCCCGGAATTATACGTGGTTGCGCCCCTGGATGTACATAAACCTCCGAGAGGTCTGAATTATAACATATAGAGGGGTCTATAGAATAAGAATTTTGTTTAAACCCCAATTAGTTACGGCAATCATACAGTTTTCTTTTGTTTGCCTTGGGGAAGGGGGGGGGCGGGGTGGTGTAGTGGTGGAGGGGGAACGTTACAAACAATCAGCTGCGTTGACCTTTACGTTACCTGGGGACTTATTCTCCATATCGCTCTTTTTTTTTTCTTTTTTTTTTTGTGTGTGAAAGTTGTATTAGCCTATATAGTCACACCTCGGTCAGAAATTCCTACAGTAATTTTATTTTCCGAGAAATAAGACTTACATTAGTCAAGGCTTAATTTATTTTATCTTCCGACACTTGGATTACTTCTGGTACTGACATATAAATATAAACAACAAACCGTCTTCTTCTATCCCAATCAGGTGATTGGTATTTTAATAGCATGGATTGAACTATACGATCCGTTTAGAATTTATCTTTACATTTTCAAAAAGGACTACACGGAGGCTCTCTGGTGATCAGATAATGGGAGCCAAGCTGTATATAGTAAAACTCCAATCAGAAGTAAACAACGCAAGTACAATCATCATTAAAGAAATATATGAGCCCCCCCCCACCCCCTCCCTCCAAGAAAAAGAAATCGGCTAGATATGCTAAAACGGCGACAAAATGTTAACAAATGGATAAAACACTTTCTCCAAATATCTATAATGGATTTTTAATACCCGATTGCTTGATATCTATACTTTTGTGACCAGCTTAGTGTTTACAAGTTGCTATGGTGACATAAACTGAGGAAGGCAGCTTTCAGTGAATTTTGGTGTCATTAAACTATGTTTCCTTCTTTAGAATTCTATACATAGTTCCCTTAACCTGCATCATGTAGATGGCTATAAAAGACAACACGATGAAAAAAAACCAAGTGCACTCTTTATTCGTCTAGACAGATCTGAGGGAAGGGAGTTGGGGAGGGGGTTGCCCAGGGTCTTCAACCCTGGGTAAATAAGGGTCCCGCAGATGAAGAGAAGTGTATGCCCATTTCAAAATATATTTAAGGAAACATGAAGAGGCCAGGTGACAGGATTGTCCCCGTACCCGACCCTTGATGGCTCTTTCGAAGACCCCGTGTTTGGAATATATGATGTGGTTTTTAAATTACAAGGGCTGCGTTGCAAAGTGCACTTTATATGTGCAGTAAAGGATGGCATGTCAGACTATATATAAACATACTTCAGATTAGAAGATGGCTGAAGCAATAGAAATAAAGGTCTAATCTACAAACCTAATCTTCAACTGATTGAAATGCTAATAAAATATATCTGGTGCACGGTATTAACGAGATCTTTGTGGTACTGTACTGTACTATTTTTGTGATAATCCCACTACCTAAAGGAGTTTTGATGAACAGGTGCGGGTCAGGCTAATGGGTGGGATGGGGTGTAACCCTTCCCCCTAGGTTAAACCATACATCAAAATACGAATGTAGTTATTAGTATATACATTGCGTTTAGACCTAACTACAGACCTATATTAATAGTTTAAATGTGCCTCAAAATGACCCTGGATAAACTGAAAACTACAATTTTTGAAACGGTAACGCAAGAAGGTGGGCGACCGTTCATGCATTTATTTATCGCAGATAATATTATCACAGAATGCTTGCGGTTACTTCAGCTGAAGTATTATTTTTAGGAACGCAATTAACTTTGAAGTTTTAAAACAGATTGATTGCATGTGATTTACTCTACCAATACTAGAGCGAAACAGCTCATTAGCTATAGTATGTACTTAATATTATATAAAAGTAAATATAAAAGTGTCTGGGTGACGCCAATTTCCGAATCAAAGAACCGATTGATTAATTAATCACTTCCTCGATTCATGGTCACTTGGTAAGGCAAGAAAATAACAACTTGCAGAGAGTGTCTTAGATTGAGTAATTGTTAACCTACTTTAGCGATACTCGGTAGTGTTGGAAAATCTGACGATTCGACCCCAAAAAATTCACTTTGAGCAACAATTAAGCTCCATCTTGTAAGTTCTTTCATTAAAACAGCCATCCTTGAGGATCTGAAGTTGTATTTTTTGCGGCAGTCGTTTTTAACCTGCATATATACTCGGTCAAGTTGTGGAATATACGACGTTATATATATAAGCGTGTATTAGCGGTATGTCTCCCACGTGTGCGATATAATAATATGCCTATAGTGTTGTTTATTTTGGCAGACGGCTATGACTTGTAACTGAATATAGCCAATTAATTTGGAGTGGATTAAATATTTATGCAACACCCCCCCCCCCCCATTCCCCGGCTCCTTAATCTGTAAAGTAGTTCCCACAAACTTTCTCATTTGACGCCTGTGTTGTTAGGGTTGTATATTCGTTTGATAAGATGTAAGAAGCGTGGGACACAATACAGTCATTATGTGATGCATATCTTCATGACATTAACTTGACTGAAAAACGTTATTTATGCAAAGAAATGTGACAATGCTTCAATAAAGACATTAGAAAACAAACAACAAAACAAACAACAAAACAAACAACAAATATAAAAGAGGGAGAAACAGTAAATGAAAACGCTGTCATTCAATGGAAAGGTCTTAGTGCATTGTTGTCCTTAGGTTTTATCTCAATGAACTAAGTCAACCGTAACTTTTATATACTATAGTGTGTGTTCCAGGTTCATTGCAATCCCATACGCATGCGTCGTTGAAGAATATGCTTGAAATGAACTGATATATAGAATTTACCTCATTATCCATGATGAAGATTTCCGCTCGCAAATATCCATTGTTTGTGAAGGATATACGTTCATTCGTTCATGGAAATGTATTTTCTTTCCGTAATTCTCTTGTAAGTTGCAATATTAAGCGAAACTGTGATAATAAGGTGTGGAATTACAATTACATAGGTCTATGAATATTCATTAGTCAAAATAAAATAAAACTTAGCAAACTGCTTATCCACTAGAGAGCCTGTGTAATAGAATGTGTAAAAGTAAGTTGGCCTGACGTTTCGATCCTAGCAGGATCTTCTTCAGAGGCTAAATGACAAGTTACAGTAACAGAGGGGACAAAAACACGCACAGAATACAGACAGGTTAATGAGCACGGTGAACACAATGAGATGGATGAAAGGGGATTATAAGTAGATCCTGCTAGGATCGAAACGTCAGGCCAACTTACTTTTACACAATATTCATTAGTGTACAATGTAATCTGTCCGGCGCGCTGCTTAGTTCTCAGCTGTTGACATATTGCTATGAAGGCCTATACTGCACTATGTGTTCTAGAATCATTCTTCTCATCTCAGGCATGCGCAGCACGGACGAACATACATGTACTAGAAAAGAACTGATAGAATTACTCTGATATATGAATATTCATAAAACTTCATCAGTGTGTTAAATACAATCAATTAGGCCGATGCGTTATCATCTGTTGACAGACTTGCTATGTACTATGTGTTCTAGCACCGTTCACCTATCATGTGCATGGAGGAATATACTAGAATTGATCCGATAGAATAACGCTAATATATGAATATTCATTATCGTTACTGTGTGACGTATGAATGGAATCTGTCATGCAGTTCAGTTCTCAGCTGCTGATACTTGCTGCGTATGTACTATACTATTTGTGTTCTAGAATCGTTATTATATCATGTGCATGGAAGAATGTACAGTACTATAGAAATAAACTGATAGAATTACTTAAATATATGAATATTCACAAATGTGTGAAACGAAATCTGCCAGACGGCTGAATTCCCAGCTGTTGGCATATCTACCGTCCGTCCGTATGTTTCACACACTGAACATAAACAGCATGGGGCTGCTATAAACGATATATTTATGTTAGTTGTCATATTTTAAGTTCTCTGGCTGGTTTATTTCAACTATTTGAAGGAGAGAACGTATACATTCTTTTCCCTCTTCTTGTTATGTATCAAACTGGTTATAAATCTTGACTCGATTATGTGAAGTATAAATATGTTGTAGACCCATCGCTCGTAGTATTTGCTTTTTATGAATGAAACGTTACGTCAAATGATTAAGATCAAGTCATATGATGAATGTCGCGTATGTTATAATTAACTACGGCATGTGTGAGTTGTGTATGTTATCTATGGAGACGAGTGAAAGCTCATCGAGTGCTGCAGGGCTAATGGTAGATGACATTGGCTTCAACTGTGCGCAAGGGAATTACACATTTAAAGGGTGTGTATAGCAGACTTGTAGGACGAGTACAACAGTACTGGTACGAGCCTGTACGACAGCGTGAGTACGAGTACAACAGTATGATTTCGAGTACAACAGTATGAGTTTGAGAACAACAGCGTGAATACCAGTACACATCAGTATGGGTAGAGTACAACAGTATGAGTACGAGTGCAACAGTATGGGTACGAATACAACAATATGAGTACGAGTACAACAGTATGAGAACGAGTACAACAGCGTAAGTACAAATGCAACAGCATGAGAACGAGTACATTAGCATGAGTACGAGTACAACATCATGAGTACGATTACAACGGCAAGAGTATGAGTACAACAATATATGTACGAGTACAACAGTATGAGTACGAGTACAGGTAGAATTCCGTCTGTTATAATTTTGCTCTAGTAAGTAAGTATCTATACCCCTTTTTAAGAAAAGTCACGCAAGATATAGAGCCTGGCCACGAAAACCAAACAACTTGATCCACTCTCAACCCCAGTGCCCTTACATCGAGATTATATAATTGAGTGATCATGAGTTCATGACGGTGTTATACATCAAGTGGGGTATCACGAGTCCCTTCGAAGGGAATAGATCCCACACATGAACGCGTTTTTGAGCGATCTATTGCGTTTACATGCATATCTGAAGAGGAAAAATACTATGCACATGATCTTAGCCAAAAATGAAAATCCGAATTTACGAGTACGAACGTAGACACATAGTAAACACACAAGTAATGAATTTAGACCAATGAACGAGAACGATATCTGTGACGTCATAATTAGATTTCCCCAAGCCTGCTTTGGTCTCGCAAATAACATCATAAAATCTATAACATAAAAATAGTAATTGTTGTGAATGTCTTTGGACGAGGAAATGTCATCGGTTTCTCAAGAAAACTAACTCTAACTAATCATGTGTTTATTGCATTTGATATAGTGTTAAGGAGCAGCCCTTTAAATACATACTTTACACCGCCTCTCGAGAGCGCTCAAATTTGGCCGTCTCAAGATGTTCGATAACTGTCAGAAATATAATCTCTTGCAGAGTTGATGAAGGATACGGTTAGATGGCGGGTGACTCATGTCTGTTTCCACGGTAACAGAAAGCTACACAACTTACCTGGATGCGACTTAAAAGTGAGATGAATAAATATATAAGTGCGATGAATAAATATGTAACTTTGAAATTTATACAAACAAAGGAGTACACGAAAATTGTTGGTATATAAAATACGAAAGTTATAAGCGTTGTATATTTATCAAATGGTATATGCTGTCATTTATTAATTAATTCATTTATTAAATGACAACTGCCAGTTAACAGTAATGCTAACATAAGGCAATCTTGAATACTGACTGACAGGGAGATGGCGTAAACTTTTGTAAAAGTATAACATTAACGTATCTATCAGCTTTGTCAATTTGGCTTTTTTAACAGGCCTAATATGTTATGTCGTCCGTGGAGGGTTTAAGGTTAAAGGTATCCCCTCCACTGAGAGAGAGTTTTACAATTGAAGCGTGCTTGGATGGAAAATGGTGTTCGCTTTTGTTTTTTGTGCATGTGTGCAATATATATTAAACAATTTTGAAGGATTTTCGACCGTTTAGTTTTTGGCGCACGTATACATGTTACATTTAAATAGGTTTCATCAATATATCGCCTTAAACCATGTATCGACCTATGCGATATATCGACCTATACGATACATAGACTTAACAAGTACAGATGTATATATTGCCACTTAAATATAGATGATAATATGGTTGACACTTGCAGTTAAGTTCACGAATTCGACACCGAGACAAGATCTATTGACATACTTGATAATTCCTCGATTTCTGTGTATCTGGTACATGTATGATGGCACTGCAAGTGCTCCGTAGACAGACACTAAATGAGAATGTGCGTTGGCTCGTATGTGCCAGTATACGGTCGCCTGCGCCATACACATACTATACATACCATACATATACTATATGTCTGTAATGTGACAGTGATGGAGTACGCTTTAACTATAGCTAAAGGTGTATACATGAGTAGTCCTTCAGCCGCCACGAACATCAAACAGGTAAATATTTACACCAAAACTCAGTCATTTTATCTGCCTATGTTCGTGTGGGAGGATGAATGGGAGATTTAACCCTTTGAATCTTCGACAAAAGAAATATGATATTCAGTTACTGGAAATCTATGCTGAACAAACAAAAGCAAAAAGCACATGATCTCTGCTTAGACAAAAACAGTATTCCAGCTGATGACGTCACAATACCAACAAATGAGAAAATAAGTAGCGATGACTTTATACTTGAAATGATAAAAAATTGTAAGTTTTGTATAAAGAGTAAACACTTACATTAACCAAAATTGTGACGTCACAAAGAAAATGCTTTTAAAGAGAAGTGAAGGAATGAATGAGACGGGTTTTTGTTTTTGTTTAAATTACTATATTTTTCAATGTTTTGGTTCGTAATTCGATAAGAACGGAAATGATTAAGAGCAACGCAAATGCAAAAAAAAATTATTACAAAGAAAATTATCACCTGCTGCCAATATTGTGTCAATTTGACTTTTTGAGTTTGTTACAAAATATTACGTAAAAAAGATATATAATTTTTAGTTCAGCAATGGAGACACACCCACCCTTTTAAGAGGTTTTTGTTATTCACGAAAAATGAAATATTGGAAGAATTCGATTGGATTCTCTGAAAATGATTTAAAACTTGTTTTTTAAACTTCAAAACATTTTAATCCTCAATTTATTATTCGAAAATTAAACTTGACTAAATAAGGTATATGATGACTTGTAGAGACATGTGAGTTTATGTGTCCGAACATAACTGAGAGAGCGTACGACCAAAATCACCTGCTTTGAGATCCAGCAATAACGGATATTATGAACACTAATGTAACCAAACTTCCCTGGCGACAGTATCGTCAGAATCGAATTATACGTTTAATTAAAAAAATTGCTAATTAGCTAATTTGAGAAAAGAATAACATTTTAACCGAGTGTTTCTTATCGCAGACAATAAATAATCGAAAGCCGTAACCTTTGGTTGATTTTAGTTAACTTCGTTAAACAGAAATCACGCGTTACAATACGGTGGCTTCGTCTGATTTCAACTGCGTATGCGTCAATCGCACTTTCGGGTCATGACATGTGATACGACGCAAACGCGCATCATCTGTATAGACGGACCTAGCAGTTTGTCGTTCAGTCATGCAGCAAAACATTAATACCATCGTCACATGAGTTACGCTGATATATCATAGAATATCATACAAAGACTTTGCGCAGATGGTGGTGGTACAAATGGAGAGGGGGGGGGGGGTGGGAATGGGAGGGAAGGAGGCAGTCGTTTGCACATGAGGGGCGTCCGAACGCCCAGCCTGGTCACGGGCCTATGTATGACTAAACTTTTTAGCATATATAATTTTTTATTTATTTTTTATTTTCTTAGGTTGTTCCATAAAGTATCGTTTAATGTAGACTCTACTACAATCTAAGTATCTATGGATACTGTAGCCTTCCTATATAAGGCTTCGGTGCCTTTACTGTCTTAATTGAGAGAAGTTCAACTTTCATCACAACCTGTCTGACGAGATCATCTTAAGAGGTCACTTTGGGGGCATTTTGGAGTAATGACGCAAAGTTCATACTTCGGTTAATAAATTCAGACTTGTAACTCACAATCCCTCATAAGCCGAGGTTAGTGTCTGTTGACCTTGGGCAAATTATAATATTTGTCTGGGTCAGTTGATATTATTATTTTTCTTAAACATTTATACAAAGAAAAAGGGGGGAAGGAATCAATCATATGGGGACAAAACTATAGTGTTCTCGCCAAGTGTGCAATTAAATTTTGATTTTGAACTTTGTGGGAATATATACGCTGCTAGTTGTCTAGAAAAGCTTATAAATGTGGCCAAAGGACTCTGTGTGAGCCTTGTGTACAAGCATATTCATCTTTGTATCATATCGTTGGTTAAAAATTTAAAAATACAATCGCTGTTGACCACGAAAGGTCCTGCACATGCGTTAGAAATGGAACGGTTATCTGTTTACATGATATAAATTTAATCTTAATGTAATATTAACAAAAACGCATTGTGACTGATAAGTTTCCATGAATTTAAAATGTTTCGAAATGTTCAAAATCTACCGACAATTCATCACTTTTAAAGTGATAGTCCAGATGGAAATTCCCTGTTTGACTGATGGAGAATGTATACATATCGTATTGTGGTTATTATCATTCAAATGAGAGTTATTAAATCCTTAACGTATCCTTTCCCTTTCCCTCTTTAAGCAAACAGGTTGTAATAACCTGTTATATTTAGATTTCAACACGCCAACGTTCCCCTAGCCGTCACCCCTATTTCTAATTAAATAATAAATGTTTAAATGAAAAGATAAAATAGAAAAAGAATTATATAAAAGATTTAAAAAAAAAAAAAAAACTCTGCGACGGCCGGGAATTGAACCCGGGCCGAATGCTTGGAAGGCATCCATGCTAACCACTACACCACCGACGCGGTTGACATCATGTGGGCGCTAAATATATTAAGACTCTTTGCACACGTTACACTGTGGTATTGATTAACACATTGTTATTTGCAATGAAACCGAGTGTATATCAAGTTGCAACAAGCACATACAGTCAAAGAACAGGCATTAAAGTGGAGTCCTTAGAAGAAAAAATACACTAACTAGTTTTCTAATTCATAGAACGATATTGTCTGAGAAAAATCCTGCACAAATGGAGACTGTGAGATGTTTGCTTTAGTTAGATAGGTTACGGTACTTCCTTAAAGAATGGTAAAGAAAAACACCTTACAATTGACTATCGTGTATAAAACCAACACTTGCCCTAGTTTTTCACCGGCACTGAAAGGTACAGGGTAATATATCGGTATGCTACGAAGGAAAGACTGTTGTTACCGTAACTCTATCAGTGCATGTAATGTATGTTCTGTGGAACGCCAAAAGAGCAGTTAATATGATGATTTTCTCAAAGAGTTGTCCATGTAACAGGCGATGTGTCCGTTGCGAAAATTGATGAATCACTTATGTAAACATATTTTTGGACGATGGACGATGATACATATTCGATAACACAATACGGATTTCACCTATCGGTTTACTGGATCATTTTGAACGACTGGAGCGTTGACGTTCTATATGATTCGCGCCAAAAAATATATAGTTAGACCGTACGAGGTAAAACTATTATCGTTAAACTGATCCATTTAATGTCCATCATGTGCATGTCATATTTACAGCAGCCAAGGGCGTAGGAACCGGGGGGGGGGGCTGGGGGGGCGCCAGCCCCCCCAGTGAAAAATGTGGAGGGCGGAAGTATCATTCCGCCCCCCGCTTCGCAAGTCAGAAAACCCCTTTTTCATTTCCAAATGAGAAAAAAAACCTCATTTGGAGCACCAAATTGCATCTAAGGCCAGGTGAAAATACAAAATTAAGTTTACAAAATGGAGTGGGTGTTGAAGTGTGCTATATTGCACCAAATCGCATCTGAGGCCACCTGGAAATGCAAAAAATTCCTAAGGGGAGGGGGACACCCCCTCCCCTTAGACCCCTCCCCCAGGTCGGCCATCAGTCTTCAGCCCCCCCCCCCACTCAAAAGTACCTTCCTACGCCACTAACAGCAGCAATCAGGTGAATATGAGAGATATTCAGCACGTTGTCATCGTTCCTTCATATATACACTGGGCTGAATATGAGACAAGACTAGAACAAGTCAAATTATGACATCATCGAGTCTCGTATGCCAATAGTTTTCTTTTACCAATTATTTCCAACGTTTTAATTTTCTGTAATAGAGACGGAGTTTGCAAACACTGTATGTAAATATTGAAGTTTCCGACATGACCTTAACTATACATGCTGTTGGTTTCAGTGTGCACACTGTTTACATTGTCTTTGAAAATATGAAAAGAAACCTCAGCTTTGTCATAGTAAATAACTGCGGCTGAGGTGACTGAGTGTATACCACATATTCAGTAAAATATTCAAGGTTCCTTTCGACTCTAAATGACCTCTCCCCCTCTCTCTCCACCTCCCTCCCTCTCTCTCTCTAGTGGTCCACGGATCCAAGGTTTAAAATCATGGATCCATAGAGATGACGGTTGAATTTGCTTCTCTTTAAAAAAAAAGAAGAAGTTACGTTTCTGATTCAACAACGCAATGATAATTATGTTGCAAGCCGTTGATTCTGTTCTGATAATCCAACAAACTGCAAAACGGTCTTTCGTTGTCACTCGATGTGTATATATATTACATATATTCAATACCTGGATTGTTTCTGCGTAGACTTCAATGGTCTTGAATCATGGTACATAAACGACCTACTTCAGCACAAGAACACAGTGGAGGTGAACCTCAAAGCTGGCCTAACTATGATCATATACTACACAAAAGATGAACGAATTGCCCATTATAGAAAACACCTGTCAGGCTTTCATATAGGCCGCGGACCGGCAAGCCACTGATGAACAATGCCCATTATTAAAAGGCCCATATAAAAGATTATTATCTACAAAAATTAATTTTTGACAATACCCTAATTAGTTTTCGGGTCAAAAACCCACATGAAACCTAAAGGAAGTTGATGAAATGTTCTAACGTTTATCATTATAATTCTGACAAAGAAGTTAAGCGAAAATTTACAGCGCCAAAAGTTGATTGAAAGCAATCCATCGTGTGGCCTATTTACTATTATATGTACCATGGAAAGTGTGCCATCTCGGCAAAGTATAAATCATGTGTCTCTTGCCGAAAATGATATAGATATAAATGTGGATCCGGTAGATTATGTGTTCAAAAGAAGATAAAACAGCTCAAGCGCAAGTAACATGGCCACCGAACACGAAACTAAGTTAATATCTGAAATACAACAGCAACAGAAAAGAATTTAAAAAAGAAAGAAAGGGGAACGAAAGCATAATGGGTACCCTGTCAGACTGTGTAGAAGCTACCCAAACACCCTGTGTAAATTTAACTTACAGCAGCTGCCTGTTATCATACTCAGAACATAACGTTATTGTTCAGTCTCTTTCAATATATACAAGTAACTGCTTAAGTTCTGTGTTGCCTTTCATCAAGACTGCTTTACCCCGTATCCAATATATACGTGATTTGATATGAAATTTAAATTTTGGGGGTAAATTACTTTCTTTTGCCGTTCGACAATGCTAGAATATCCTCTCATTATGCAAGAAATATTTGGTGTTAGCATTGAACCGAGGAATCACCTTCACATTAAGGACTGTTTGGTTATCGTTTGAAATTGTTGACTATATATCGACAAGGTCTTGTCTGCTTAACCATTTTTAAAAACATGTTTTGACGAAGAGATTTTTTTTTAGGTTACAGCTGATCAAACAGTGAACCGTGAAATGAACATTGTGACGTCATCCCATAGTGGACATAACAGCAGCCACGACCACCTCCTGATATGTTTTCATGATCAGTAACATTTCAGAAGTTGAATCTAAGCTACACCTCTTATTCCTATGAATCAGTGATTCTTATATGAATCTTAGGAATCAGTACACATTATTGTGAGTTTTTATCGGCTTACAAATTCAAGCGCTTATACAAATAAATAGACGTTGAGCGCCCCCTATTAAAGATATTCATTTCACTTTTAAAATTAATTCAGTCGACTTGCCCTCTATACCTATGTGTTTCCTACCCCTTATCCTCTTTTTGTCGTGTTTCACACACGCCATGTTATCCTGGTTTAAATTTCAAACTAAAGAAATAATATGATTAACTTCGACTATACAACCAAATTTACCGGTACCGTTCATGTAAGATCGACAGAGCCAGAAAAGTATGAAAACAAATATAAGAGAGTAGTAGAAGAAGAAGAAGATGAAAGAAACGTTTCTAAATCGTTGACCATGCAGTAATATTTATATGAGAAAAAGTAGTCTCCATAACAACTTGGCACAATGCTCAGATCTACATGCCGCTGTACAGCACTCTGTCATGTGGTTAATGTGTACTGAAGTCTTACAGCAAGTCAATGAGGTCATCACAATGTGTTCTCTGTTACGTAGTTTTACAACTATAGCATTTAAAATGACGGGAAGCCGATTTCAGTCATTTGACCTTTCGTTTGATAACTTCTCGAAACTCGGCGAAAATGTCTACATGAGAGAAAGTGTTCTACATGAGAAAAAGTGTTGTACTCGACATTCCGCAACATCATACAAAAATAGAAACTAAATGATTATGAAATATTGTAAATTCAATTATATCAATGAAAGTCACTAACGGACAATTGTCAGACTTAGTCAAATGTGTATCAATGAAATGATCTCATATGTGAAATGTTTTTATAGTTTCTATTACCAGTTTTTGCAATATCGAATTTCGACGGTGCGTTAGTTGTACTTATTTATCCCAAGGAACTGGAACAGCTCCATCCGTTACCAAACGTACTACATGGTGGGGGTTGGGTGTGGGTGGGGGTGGTATGGGGAGGGAGTATGAATGTTATTTTGATACCTACAGGGCGAAAGGTTACAACTCTTTTGTTACTGTGGGTAAAACTAAAGCGGCTCGGATTATCTTATTTTTAAATGTCATCAGTTTAAACCCTCAAAATATACGGAAGCTGGAACCATCTTAAGGGAAGGCCGAAAGTTCAGCAAATAAGAGTGGCCAGTAGAAATCCTTTAGACCGATTACGAGTAGAAATCCTTAAAAACGAGTACATGTATACAGCCTAGGAAACTATGCTAGGATGTGGGTACTAGTACGAACTTTAAATGCGGTACAATAGGCTGATGCAATTTAAAAGTATCTAAATGTTAACTCTTTCTACGATATTTGTGACAGTTAGTTATACTCTATATTAATATGCGGTATCCAAAAGCAATCCTAGCCTGCTCAAAAGTGTGGCCAATAAAGTGACTTCATATTTCAGTTTTATACAAGAAATGGTCTATATACAAAATTTCACGATACCTCAGTTTCAACAACGTTGCTGTATTTATATAAATTCACGGACCCCAGACATAAGGAGAAAGCACCATGAAGCTACTTCAGCCTTTGAATGGTTTACCCTGGGGTCAGAGATTGGGGTGAGGGTGGGGTGGTGAAGTGGCTGCCCAAAATGGCACTTTCATACATGTCCTGATAATCAAATGTTAACAAGGCACGTGGGCTTTTGCGGATCCTGTACCCTGGGAAAGATGGCAGTATAATCCCAACTGTCGGATACAAATGTCTTGGCATGCAAATGAGCTGTGATATAGCAATGACGTCGTTAACCATACGGCGTATTGTCGAAAGATGCAGTCACTGAATCTGCTAAGAGAATAGTTCACATTGTTGCATTCCATGCCAAGTGATAAAACCTGCTACAAGGACAAATCTTTGACGAAAAAACCTGTTCCAAAAAAAAAAAGATAAAAAAGAAGAAGAAGGGGGGAGAACCAAGAGGAATTTAGCGAATTGCTGCTGAGGTTAAACTCGTTACGACGTTATCACACTTGTGTCGTTGTAGCCTTAACGGGTGACCTTTACAACAAGGTCACCAAAGGTTTTTTTTCGATTCTGTTTTCTTTTTCTTTTTGCTTTATTTTGATAACCCCAGAGGAGGAGATTAAACAGTCAAAATAATTGATAGTAATTCGACGTCTGTTTTGGCTAGCGGTGGGTAATATTGTGACACGTAGTTAGTATGTTGGTCAAATAATGAGATGCAAGGTCAATTTGTGGTTAATTTATTTTTTATCACTTTCGAGAGGATGGAGGTATTTCATGGGCACCGTTTTACCCTTTTCATCGTTTTGACCAGGGAGCTGCTAGAGTAGCAGCTCCCCCCTGTTTTGACTGTAACCAGCTAAGCGCACGGTATAGTTTCGTTCGGTCGACCCTCAGTGAAAATAAGATATTTCGTGCAGAGTTGGGCTGTGCAGGCAACTTTTTGGTGTATGAACTTTGCAAAAACTTTGTTTGACTGAAAGGCAAATAACCTTTCCCGTATTCTGGTATACTTACACTAAATTTCCTTAGATTGCCTTAGATGCAATTTGGTGCTTCAAAATGAGATTTTTTTCTCATTTGGAAATGAAACAGGGGTTTTCTGACTTGTGGAGCGGGGGGGGGGGCGGAACGATACTTCCGCCCCCATATTTTTCACTGGGGGCTGGCGCCCCCAGCCCCCCGGTCCCTACGCCCTTGCCTTAACCTTCCCCACCCCATTGGCTGAACCCCCATCACCGTGGCCGTTCACCATAGGTAGCAATGCCCTGAAGAAAAGCAGAGAGTCCCCAGGGCAGGAATATTAAACCTTACCTAGTTATTCTTACAAGGGTAAGATAGATGTCAGTGAATGGGAATAGTTTAAAGGGTAACTTACAGGGACATTTGAAACTTTTTGTGTATACCTTTAATTTGAGACTGGCTGGGGGTGGGGACGGGGGGGGGTAGTGGGGTAGCACCTGATATCCTGGGAATATGCCAAAAGTATAAAACATGGTCGCACTTTCATAAATCACGTCCTTTTCACGTATTGACCATACTAAAGTAGCTCTTTACATGTATACCGTACTCTATCTAAACTGAAGAAATTTATGATTTCCTCTAAAAAGTGTCAAATTTTTGTTATTCGAAATAGATGGATAAATATGGTTATCACACCGTTATTGAAAGTGAAATTTGAGAGTTAAGTTTATACCTCTTTCCCGGAATGGGTGGGTTTCTGTTTTCAGGATGTATTAAAAGCTACACTATCATAAAGTTTCACTTCTGACTGGGTACTCCCATGATAGAAGTAAGGGTGGGGAATTTCCTATAATTTTGAGCGGATCACCTCTCGAAGTTAAAGCAGCATGCGCGGATTGATTCTGTCTCACCAATGACTTGATATATATTTGCGTTGATTGTATAAGACTTTACAGTGCAGAGAAATAACGTGATTCGGCTATCTATCAACTTTTCACATCAAGTAGGCTATGTGTGTAATACGTATTTCAAGTTCCCCCACCTCCCCCCTCCCTCCCACACACACACTTTTAAAATTAATTTTTAAAGCTGAATGTAAATGTTCCCGCTCTAGAAGTTGCTTACAATGTTGACCTTGTCACAATTGGATGTCACATATACCGAACTCACCGTTCAAATTACACAATATACGGTAGGCTACTATGTATTTGGTTGTAATTTGGTGTAACTTATAGACCAGGAACTATAGCATGACTCCTCCTGACGCTGATCGGAGTCACGTGGCCCACAAAAAAAATATTCACGCATAATTGGGGATAATTATAGCCTCGAATCCAGACCTAGCCCAAAATTTCCATGCTCTTTTCCCGTTGTGTATATAGCAATGCTGAGTTGAAGGGGGCACCGACAATTTACGGAGGGGCAAAATACTCGTGTCGTGCGGTAACACTTGAAGTTTTTGTACATGATGAATTGTGAATAATATAGGGTGGGGAGGGGGAGGGGGGCAAAAGTCTGCCCTTTACCCCGGCCCGGCTACGGACCTGGTTCATTCCAATTAATCCAAGAAACACTGTTGTGGATAAAAACAATCGGCAGCTCTTTATTAGCGAATTATACATTATTTAGTCCAAGCCGAAAATTTTATATCCAACCCAAATTAATTTTAACATAGTTTCGATTCTTGTAAGTTAATGCCTGTCAATTTACCATGCCTAGTGGGATTTTGATGAACTTAAGTAATAAGTTTTAAGCTGCATAAATTATCTTTCAAAGAAAGTGTTCGAAAATACACATGTTGAAATATATAGGCATCTGCTCTACATATTACGGTACAGCATTAATATTGTCGATACTAAAATCCTGAATCCTGCTACAGTCTAGCTTGACTTTCTAGTCCAGTTTAGTTTCATTGCAAATATTGATGTAACGGTAAAACTCCAGAGAGGAGTTGGGTTCCTTATAGTTCTGATTAATTTGCAATGATATAATGATGAAAACTGTGTGAGTTATATTCACTATAGGTACGGTAAAACCGTTTAACAGACTCCCACCCCACCCCCGCCCCCCCCCCCCCCAAAAGGAGGTTTTGTTTCAATTGAGTCTCAACCTTTTTCAAAATCAGTTTATTGCTATACTTAACCTCATTTCAAGATGACGTTTACACTGCTACTTGAAAAGAATGACTGTCGGTCATATGCACTATAGTATGCGTATATAAATCAGGATATTAGTGTAAAGAAATTTGCACGACGTATGCATGCAATTTGGACGGTGAAATATTGCTGCCTTAGAGATGGTTTCCCTCCCAACTGCAAAATAGGATAAGGAAGACAGCTGTGTGTATGTGGGGCGGGGGGGGGGGGTGGGGAGGGGGAGTTCTCGATGGGGGAGGATTGTCGTGATTTGACGACAACTTGTGTCAATCATTTGGGGCACGTTTGCTCAAAGTGGATTATTATTATTATTATTATTATTATTATTATAATTATTATTATTATTTTAGCGCGCCTTAAATTGCTGAGGAAATGTCAAAGGTGTACGGTATATACTTTAGTACCAGACTTGTAGTATATACGAGTATACAACTTCATGAGTGCGAGTACACCGTACAATTCCCCTTGGTGTGAGTACAAAATCGAGTACAAGGCTACAGGGTCAAGTAAGAGTACCAAGCACTATACTGTAGATATACTAGATTTCAAACATTGCCTCTATTGCGAGTACACAAATTTATGTGGGCGAGTATAGTTAGTACAGCCATATTATACTATATTATATACTATAATATATGCATGAGTGCGAATCATAGACTTACTACAAGTCGGTTTCATTCAGGTTCTGCAGAAGAATTTGCATATTCATAATTGACATAGTTTTGCCTGGCTATAAGAAGAATTATTAGTAAGTAACCGGCCAAGATTTAGAGTAATTGAGCCATAGAAAGCAAATTACGAACTTATGATAACATTCTTATTTCTTAAAGATTATACCTTTCATGTCAAGACTAAATCGGACCATTTCTAGAAATTAGAAATAGGGCCCAATAGCCTATATAGGCCTATACTTGACGTCAGATGTTATAAATAGTGCGTTGACCAATATTTGGGATATTCCCTCTGCCCACGTGAGTCACACTATTGACTAACACCGTACAATTCCCGACTGACTTTTAGTGGAGATGTGTAAATTTTCCTCCTTCGTCGGTACAAAAACATTGACGTAAACACTTGTACGCCTTTTTTGTTTGTTTTACAATGTCGTGTAAGATTTCCTTGAAACAATATGTTATCTAGCTTTTTAGAAACATATGTTTTGTAAGTCTAACAGTTAAACAATATGTTTTTAAGGTCAACTATATTGATGTTTTTATTCACTGACAAATCTGCTGATGTTATGAAATCGAAATGAAAAGATTTGCGATCAATTAATAAAAAAAATGCTGACTTATAAGTTTTTAACGCCAAGCTGGTTCATTTCAATAATGAAACTTTTCAAAGTTAAAAACGAACGATGTGCTCATACTGAAGATATAGAGTTTATTGATCTCATTAGTATTTTGACATAGGGCTATTAAACCGGGCGTAGTGATGTTTGGAAACTAAAACCAGAGAAATTTCTATTGCAATAATTTCTAGCCAATTCCCAAAGAGAATTCTCGTACGTATTGTACATGCGATATCATGCCCGAAGGGTGGATGTTGTGAAAGAAAAGAAATGTTAAAAACATTTCACTGCTATCTTTGCAGGTTGTATTTCTCCAAAAAAAAACACCTTTGTTTTTGGAGAAATGATCCTTAAAATAGATAAGGTTTATCCATTTTAGTAACTCATTTATATAGTCTAATTACACAAACACATTAAAGGTCAGTTCCTCGTATATAAACAACACAACACTTTACCCAATGGGAAACATATATAATGCGTTACAATCTTGTCAAGGAAATATGCATGTACGAAGTCATCCAGCGGTTACGGCAAGCCATGTGGGACAAACACTGCATAATATATCCGCGTATTAATTCGAATATATACGCGTATTAATTCGAATATACATGTGTTGTAGCCTACATGTGTAAAGTTTCGCTTTTTGAAGCGATCTCGCGAGCCCGCCAAAACATTTATCGTTGGTATATGTACACAGCAAGAGTGGAAATGTGCATATTCTAATTAATCCGTGCATGTATTGGATTTAATCCCCATATGTATTTTATTTAATACGTGTATATATTCGAATTAATACGTGTATATATTCGAATTAATATGTATATATAATCGAATTAATACGTGTATATATTCGAATTAATACGTGTATATATTCGAATTAATACGTGTATATATTCAAATTAATACGCGGGTATATTTAAGCCATATGATTGGCTAATAATATGTACGCGTATATATTCCAATTAATACGCGTATAAATTCCAATTAATACGCGGATATATTATGCAGTGTTTGTCCCACATGGCTTGCCATAAGCGGTGCTGAATATGTTGCTTGTATATGAAGCGGTTAAAATAACACTTTTTGGTTCAGTTATTAGAATTGATAAAATAATGGATGAATATTGACGTCATCACCAATTAAGCCTTACAGCAGCACTTTGCGTCCTTTTCTATGATATTTATTAACCTCACTGACTCTACTATGCCATAACGACATACATAACTAGCTTATCTTTTTAAATCTTACTTCAAATGGTGGCATAAAAGTCGAAAAATTTGCAACTTTCAACTTTGTTTCTCTCCAAGATATTTTCCGTTGGGATCCCAATAAACCTCGCCCATAATATGAATATTTAAACACTACGAACGTCATTGACCAATACGTAATACAACGCCAAGCTTGATTTGTGTACAGTCTATATGGCAGTTGTACCAGGGAGTTCCATAACAACTCCCTTGTTGTACCAACGCAAAGTCTTGAATCTATTTTTAGCAACGGCTCATAACTAAACCTGCATCTCTGATTGGTTGAATTCAAACTAGTGGGTTTGGGGGAACTGTATGCGATTAATTTTAATTGTGGAATTTTGTCGTGGATACTTTTCTCATTATCTGCAAATATCCTTAATTACTCGCCAATTAACGATGTTGGCAGGGAAAGACTTGGCTGATATCTTAGTTTGCTGTTTTGTGATTGATATATGTAAAAAAACTCGATGGACATGTCAAAAAAGTAGAAAACGGCGACCAAACGCAAAATGCTGCTTTAAAGGATGTACGATACTTCAATGATGTGATACTCTTGACCGAAACCATCCTTCCTTGGACTATGACATATCAAGCCTAAAATGTTGCCGAAATGATCCGAATTGACACACGTCTAAAGGTGATGCAGGGATTGTCAAACGATACCATCGTTTTAGGAGGGCGGTTCAATTATATATGATCAGGGGGGAGGGGAATGTGGTGTGGAGGAATGAGAGGAGGGGGTCTAGGTGTGATGTGATGGTGGGGTAGTGTCGGGTGGTTGGCGGGTGTGGACTTTTTGTGGATTACTTACCAGCCCCATTATACCACATTGAATCCTGTACAACCTTATTGTATGCCCCCTACCCTTTTCTTATGTGTGCCCCCTACTTTTTATTATTCTGTCCCTACATTTTGATAAAAATGTCCATGCATTACCATGAATGTTCTTATGCTATAAAACTGAAAACGGAGGGGTGGGTGGGGTGGGATGGGTGGGGGTGGTTGGGGGGGTTGTAGGGGTTGCTATGGTGCTTCAGTCAACGCTGTTATGGTGCATTGTGAGTCACATAAAATACAAAGACCAACCGAAGCAGATATCAGTCAGTAAGAATGACTACATATATACTGTCCCTATATTTGGTATAGAAAACGTGACTGATAAGTGCATGAGAATAATGGTCTACTTGGTTTCGAAATCCCTCTCGGTACTTCAAGAAATTAAAGGTGTCATCTCGACGTTTCTGAATATACTTTAACGAGTGGAAAGGTGTCATAAACGGCTGACTAAATATTTGTCGTTCAAAGGACCATGACGTAAGCACAAAGGTCTGCAAATCGTTTTGCCCTTCCAACACAGGGAGATCACACACACCCCATCGATTCATAAACAGTTCATAATGATGACAAAGGGAATAGATACTGTAAAATCTCGGGGTTTTAGACAAAAACCTTGAGCTATATCGAAAAGGCTAAGCCTTAGGCTTACACTTATCGAATGGACTCCTTTTTTTTTGTATATATTCTACGTGTATAAGCTTGTAGAGAGAAAATAAGTGGAGGAATTTCGTTAGGCCTTGTCGTTTAGTATTAACAATTTTGGAGGTCAAGAAGATTTAAGTAATATATCTGTCTCCGCTTACACCTGCAAAATCGAATGAGGGATTATGCAACCGTGTGGGAAAACTTTTGTGAAGTTGTGTGAAGTCTCAACCAGAGTTTTAGCGACACCCCCGCTACTCGCGCTGTTAGCATGTCGTGGTTGCCGGTCACTGGTACTCTCCCTCATTGGTTTGTACTTGCACTCGTACTCATTACTGTTGTACTTATGCTGTTGTACTTGTACTCATGCTGTTGTACTAGTACTCATACTGTCGTACTCTTAGTCATACTGTTGTACTGATACTGTTGTACATGTACTCATGCTGTTGTACTCGTACTCACGCTGTTGTACTCGTACTCATGCTGTTGTACTCGTACTAATGATGTTGTATTGGTACTCATACTGTTGTATTCGTACTCATACTGTTGTACTCGAGCTCATGCTGGTGTACTTGTACTCACGCTGTTGTACTCGTTCTCATGTTGTTGTACTCGTACTAATGCTGTTGTATTGGTACTCATACTGTTGTACTCGTACTCATATACTGCTGTACTCGAACTCATGCTGGTGTACTTGTACTCATACTGTTGTACTCATACTCCTACTGTTGTACTCGAACTCATGTTGGTGTACTTGTACTCACGCTGTTGTACTCGTACTCATGCTGTTGTACTCGTACTAATGATGTTGTTTTGGTACTCATACTGTTGTATTCGTACTCATACTGTTGTACTCGAACTCATGCTGGTGTACTTGTACTCACGCTGTTGTACTCGTTCTCATGTTGTTGTACTCGTACTAATGCTGTTGTATTGGTACTCATACTGTTGTACTCGTACTCATATACTGCTGTACTCGAACTCATGCTGGTGTACTTGTACTCATACTGTTGTACTCATACTCCTACTGTTGTACTCATACTGTTGTACTCGAACTCATGCTGGTGTACTTGTACTCATACTGTTGTACTCATACTCCTACTGTTGTACTCATACTGTTGTACTCGAACTCATGCTGGTGTACTTGTACTCACGCTGTTGTACTCGTACTCATGCTGTTGTACTCGTACTAATGATGTTGTTTTGGTACTCATACTGTTGTATTCGTACTCATACTGTTGTACTCGAACTCATGATGGTGTACTTGTACTCACGCTGTTGTACTCGTTCTCATGTTGTTGTACTCGTACTAATGCTGTTGTATTGGTACTCATACTGTTGTACTCGTACTCATATACTGCTGTACTCGAACTCATGCTGGTGTACTTGTACTCATACTGTTGTACTCATACTCCTACTGTTGTACTCATACTGTTGTACTCGAACTCATGCTGGTGTACTTGTACTCATACTGTTGTACTCATACTCCTACTGTTGTACTCATACTGTTGTATTCGTACTCATACTGTTGTACTCGAACTCATGCTGGTGTACTTGTACTCACGCTGTTGTACTCGTTCTCATGCTGTTGTACTCGTACTAATGCTGTTGTATTGGTACTCATACTGTTGTACTCGTACTCATATACTGCTGTACTCGAACTCATGCTGGTGTACTTGTACTCATACTGTTGTACTCATACTCCTACTGTTGTACTCATACTGTTGTACTCGAACTCATGCTGGTGTACTTGTACTCACGCTGTTGTACTCGTACTCATACTGTTGTACTCGTACTCATATGTGTACTCGAACTCATGCTCGTGTACTTGTACTCATACTGTTTTACTCGTACTACAAATCTGCAAGACTTTGTGTACTAACTGGTCTAACTTCACGAGCGTTGTGCTCGTACTCATGTCAATTTGAGTTCACCTTACATACGTACAAATGCCACGTTGCACTTGTGTATTTAAAGTATCGTTTCAAATACATTTTCAGGTTATGTTACCTTGGTACTGAATTGAGGAATTTGTATAAATATTAAATTGCATGAAGCTATAACGTAAACGTTCTAAGCAGTTCAGAGCAGTGGGACTCCGTGACTGTTTCAGCGGAAACCGAAACGCAGTTTAAATGCATAATTAAAAAATTAAAAAGACACAACTTTTGGCGATTATTGATATAATTGTTTTTCTATATCAAACCTTTTGTTTTATTAATAAATAAACAAAGTGGTAAAAAGATACAAGAAGGACTGGTTGCATTGGTTTTTTAACGGTCTAGAACATAACCAAATTAAACAATGCCTACAATGATTCTTTAAGAGAATAACACCAAACTTCAAAAGATAAAAAAAAAACAATTAACGAAACATTTATGTCATTGATAGCTCGTAATCATAGATAGCACAATGTTAATGATATTTGCCATTGAAGCTTGATCTTATATGTTCTGTCAGGGTATAGCATTTCCCTGTTCAGTTACAAAACCGACCGGAAATAACGCCCAATACTTGATAATAAAACACTTTTCTCTCACATCTTGCCATATGTTTCATAAAGTTTATTACCTATATAATGACGGAAATGGATTAGTTTTGACGCTTCGGGGATTTTTCCCTTTGCGACCTTGTCTAAAATATTCTACCTTCGAAATTGTATAATTAAATGTTTCCTGTGTAAGTCCTCGATTGCTCCGGAAACCGGAAGTTAGTGGCGGTTAATTCGGTCCTTGATCTACAGTGCATCATGGGAATACTATCTATCATTTTTCTTTGTGTGACGTCACAGTGCCCAACTATAGAGGGGAAGAATCTTTGTTTTATCCTCTGTCGATATTATAATAGGATGAAAGTATTACATTGATGACAGAAAACAAGGTCCACTTTTAAAGCGAATGTCGAAAAACTTCAATGCTGCATTGACAACATGTTCAACTTAACCATGGATATTGAAAATAAACTGAATCAAAATAAAACAAAACTGTTAGCTCTACAATGAGTACGGTATGGCAGTAAAATGCTTTTTGAAATTCAAATTCAGTTTATTTGACGTAGCATTTCGGTGCAACATTGCAGATATTGAACGAACGACTTCAAGCAGCTCAGTTTCCGATTGGGTCAAAAATTTTACCAAAAGTTACCGATTTTTGTTCAAAATTTGAATAATTACAATGATTGTAATTGAACAAAGTAAGACTTTTTTACTCTTTTCACCACAAAGTGATGACTTTTGCCTTGTTTATTTATTAATTTTGACTCATCTATTAAAATGAATTCCCTTTTGTTATTGTATTTTAGTAAATGATAATATCCAAAAACGTTATCAAAATAAACTAAAAACGAAAAGAATTATAATATGCCGCGCTGGTTAATTAAGAGATTGCAAAATCAAACTCTTTCTTTATTTTGAGAATTACCACTTTTGTTATAAAATTTGACGTTGTGTGTTTTTCCAACGAATTGTGTTTGTTTTCGTTTCCGCTCATGCATACATATGGTAATACACGCAACGCTGATAAGTTGGGAAATCTAACGCGTAAAATGTGAAACATTTTCGCGCAACCAATGTCAATTCAATTTCCGCGGGAAAAGTCTATTGGTTATGTTTACAAATGCTTCAAGGACACAAGCGAGACCATGAAATCGCTACAGGTTAAATTGGACGATATTTTCAACGGATATAGCTAACCTCTCTGGTTTTGACGACAGTATTTTGGGACCTTCAGAATCTGGGCCAAGGCTACATTTGTGGGAATAAAAAATCACGAATGAGGAGGTGATGAATAGGTGCAAGGTCCACCAGAGTCATAACAATAGGAACCATCACAGCTGATGAGGAGGGGGTTAAAAGGAGACTTTTGATCTGATTGATTGGAGAACAATGGTCGATGGGAGGTTACCCTCCCTCGAGGAAATTCAAACACCGTCTGTGATATCAGTTGTGTTTAGGTTACTCAACATCTCATATTAGTTTCATTGCCCAAAGCTTTTAATAATAACGATCACGTATTGTTCTAAATCAATAAAGGGGAGGATTTCTTTAATCCGAAATCCAATATACCGAATTAACAGCTTCTTCAATAGTTATAGGTATAGGGTGTAGTAGTAAACCAGGGAGTTGTTATGGAATAACTCCCTGGTAATACACTGCAACGTCGTGTGACCGTTTAATTCAAGCGTGACAGAAGCTGGATTATACTGTGTTATAGTGTATAGTAGTGTTGGAGGAGGGGGGGGGGGGGTCGGGGGGTCGGTGCATCGGATGCATCGAGACCCAGGTCCGGTCCGGGCCCTCATTTTTCCACTTTATTTTTCTCCTTGGGTAGCCGATGTTGCAAAAATTGAGGGCAGGGGCGTGGTGTAGTGATATCATAGTTAAATATGTTGTAATTTTGATTCACCCTTTGATTTCGCAACCTTTCCTACATGGACGGGTATATAGTGAGGGTATACGAGATGAGGAAGGGGAAGGCTGATGGTGCAACATCAACAGCATATATTAACCTGGTTGGAGTACATGGAGTCCACATATGTATTTCTGTTCTTTTTCCCCCCAGTCATAACATGAAACATATATGTCATGGGATGTATTCATCTGTAAAGGCCCTCCTCAATGGTACCTCGATAAGTGAAAGTTCTAAACATATTGATATACACCGATAGTTATGACGTAACATTTTCGAACACCACGACGTTCCCCTGGTGTATAAAGGTTGCTGTGCAGTATTAGTGTAACATGTGTAATGAACTGCGCATGATCACAAATGTGACCAGGGGAACCAAAATCTTGATTTCCCCGACTGATTTGGGCAGCGATATGAAAGTGTTTGAAAGGGCAAGAAGGTAGATTCAGGATTTGAAAAATGGGGTCGTTGAAGCCGACTCCCCTGTAGGGGGTGCGGGGTCCACCACCCTGGGAACAAAAAATCATATGTCAAATGGTGCATTCTTAAGTTAAGGTTATAATTAATTAGGTTATAATTAGCCTAAGATGTAAACGCCTGTTTTGTACTACTTAACGTTTTGAGTGAGGTTGGAATGGGGATGTAAACCCCACACCCGTTGGATTCGTGCCCTGTGCCAACCTAGGCCCCGAGGAGTGGTCTAATGCTTCATAGACTAAAGTCCCCCGACTGTCGGACTGAAAACTCGTTTTTTCGGACTGAGAACGTGTATTTTATTTTCGGACTGAAAACGTGTCGGACTGACAACGTGTACCCGAATGTTTTCCCAGATTGACGATGAAGGTGGGCACGGGAAGTGGTTCCCTCTCCCCTCCCCTCACTTGCGTACGCCACTGAACCAGGGACATGTTGAAAATAATATCACCAGTTTTTTAACAAAAACCATGCAGAACGTAATGTTCTGTCGTTTTGTGATGCTGCAATAAAGAGCGAATAAAATGTGTCTGAATTTAAAGATGTTTTTGATGGACAGACGAAAAATGTTTATAATGGAATAAGTCTTGCTGTAGGCTATTTGTGTATGATAGGCTTATGTGTCAGAGCTAAGGTAGTAAAATACAACCAATGTCACGTGTTTCCCCGTCTATCTTTATTTCCCGGAATATTTTCAGCGTTTCATTCAAGTTTTCATTGTCATCAGGTTCAAATCAAGGGCTTCGAGTTGGAAGGAAGGAAGGGAGGGGAGGGAGTAGTGGAAATGGATTGAGAGTGTTCCAGTGGCGTAGGAAGGTACTTTTGAGTGGGGGTGGGGGGCTGAAGACTGATGGCCAGCCTGGGGGAGGGGTCTAAGGGGAGGGGGTGTCCCCCTCCCCTTTGGAATTGTTTGCATTTCCAGGTGGCCTCAGATGCAATTTGGTGCAATATAGCACACTTCAACACCCACTCCATTTTGTAAACTTAATTTTGTATTTTCACCTGGCCTTAGATGCAATTAAGTGCTCCAAATGAGATTTTTTTTTCTCATTTGGAAATGAAAAAGGGGTTTTCTGACTTGCGAACCGGGGGGGGGCGGAATGATACTTCCGCCCCTCCACATTTTTCACTGGGGGGCTGGCGCCCCCAGCCCCCCCGGTTCCTGGGCCCTTGGAGTGTTCTAAGGGGTGGGAGGGAGGAGGATTGCTAGGGAAGGGAGAAAAGATGGAAAGGAAGGAGGGTAAGGGGGGGGGCGACGAAAGATTAGATGCCTTCAAATAGTTCATTTACGGTACTCTCTTTAGATGTCGGAGAACTTCACTCGCCTGATGTGGTACTAAAAGCCCATAAAAATATCCGTCCTGTTGATTTTAATTTTCTATATAATTGACAGTACTTTTAATAAAGTTTTCCTTTTCGCATCCGAATTACCAGATTTATTTTCGGAATAAATGTATACTAATCCGAGCACGAGATGTTTTGGACTCGAGATGAAATCTTACCAAGTACCGTATTCTGTAAAAAAAAATTGATTTGGTAGTAAAATTATCGGAAATTTGTCGATGATCGTTCAGACAATTTTCATATATTTATGAATATTATTCTTTATTTTGTAAAAAAAAAAAAAAACAGTTGACAGGGTCAAGCCAGTTCGCTGATGTCGATTTTTACTGTCGAATAACCCTTAAAATTAATTTACCAAAATATTCATACAACGAGGAGATGCACTTTGTGCATTAATGAAAGAACAGTAAAGAACAGTAAAGAACTTTAACAGGCTTCACACCAAGTTCCTGCGTGCGAGGATATAGTTATTGTGGGAACATGTCTGGGCCATCTCCAAATATTTAGACAGATAATCCGCCTCATTGAGAAACAGGCGAGGAAAAGTTTATTCGAGTTCATGGCCCGTTGTAACCCTTTTATTTATACCACAACGGGGCACCTACATATAGATATATGTGTCCCCATTCTTACTTGGCCAATGTTGGACATAATCGCTTATTTTTACGATTTATTTTTTGACATTTTTTGTTCATTCATTTTTTGAGGGGACAAATTGGATCCAAGTACTTCTCAACAGGTAGTCTGGTTTAACAAGCATTCTTTCGAGGTTTACTTTATTTATTTATATTTTTTTATTTTTCTTCGAAAGAAAATATTTTACACCATATTGTGAGCTGACAGATATATAATACTATAACCGCGTGAAATAAACCTCATTTATCCTCAAGGCGGACCTAAAAAGTCAAAAAACTGTATCAATCACAAAATTTGACGAAAATAGTACTAGCAGTGCCAAATCAATTTCATACGCGTTTGGGTGAAATATATCTGGTTTAATCTTCCATTCAATTTGTAAGACTTCATATTCAGGTGTGGTTTTTTTCTTTTCTTTTCTTTAAGTTCTCACTTTCTTTTGCCACTCACTATTTTCGAGAGATTAGAAACCTCAAGAAAATTGACACCAAAGGCAGAAATCCAATCAATCAAAAACTACCAAAATTGGCTAAGAGTTTTGATTTAAAGGGGGGGGGGGGGGGATAAAATAGGGTACACGGCTGCAAGCTGGGATGAACCGCTATATTCGGGTGGGGTGTATATGTGTATTGTTAGACCTATAGTTCACATTTTAGAAATCAAGGGTAAAGGGGGGGGCGGGTTGGGTTGAGTGATCAGAATCTTGTTTTCCCTTCGGGGTAATAAAGCTGACCTGGACGTGTCCACTCTTGAGAAACAGTAAGGTGACGTCGAAAGATTACGCATGCGCGGAAAGGTCACGACGTTTCTTGCCCTATTATCAAGAACAATGCAACAAAAGATGAAATTGTACACCACCTACCCCGTGAATGGATGTTTTGTCAAAGTCTTTATTTTGTGACCACAGAATTCTTCTTTCCTTGTTTGGATTTGTTTACACGTGCATAATGTGCAAAAAAATAATCTAGTCTTTGTGTTAGACTTGTTTACCAGTCACTTCGACGATCGACCCTGATAGAAGATGATAGTCCATTTAGACCATTGACATGGGTTTAAACAATAAAGTGATCTGTCGTTAGCATTGCCTGTATAGCGTCACTTAAATCAGCAGTCCGCAAAGTTTTAGTCTCATGATCCAGGAACTACCACGAGGATTACTAGCCACGACCCACAAGAACCCCATGAGAACCCAACGAGAACCCCACGAAAACCCCGCGAAAACCCCACGAAAACCCCACGAGAACCCCGCGAAAACCCTGCGAAAACCCCACGAGAACCCCACGAGAACCCCACGAGAACCCAACGAGAACCCCACGAGAACCCCACTCCCTTAGTGTCGATGCTCAGCACGTGCATGGAAGGCTAGTTTGCGTCGGCAAGATTTCTATAACTGTAGGCGAACATCCGTCCACTCGGACACAATTCTCTGCCAAACCGAGCTGTGACTTGGTCCCCTTTAAACGGTAACCTGCTGTGTATATTTCCTAAACCTGAATAAATGGCAACGCGGGATCATATTGCGGGTTACTGCGAGCTGGACATGGGGCTGACCGCAGTTTAAAAAAAAAGGTCATCCTAGGTCACTTAGTTCAGGGGGTTATTAGCCCTAACAACTCCCTACTTGGCACTACGTTAGTTACCTTGAGGAATTGTACGGTACGTCTTCTGTAACTTAACATCCGGGATAACTTTGTAAGTTACTGATACATAATTGATATTATTACATGCGCAGGTTCCAGCTTTGTGAAATCTTTGTAGGTGAATTGGCTTTATCCGTATCGGCCTATACGCCCAATACACGATAATACGATACAGTCGTAACCCAGCTCCGCCTCTCATTCCCTGTCCTCCCTCCTCTTTCTCCCTCCTCATCCCTACCCTCTCCTTCCCTCTCCTCCACCCTCTTCCCTTTTTTCTCCCCTTCCCCTCTTTCCTTTTTTGTCTCCCCTCCCCTCCCTAAGTGATGTTTCTCTCTCCTCAGTTGCGTGTATTAAAAGAGAGAAGATTTCTTTTATGTGTTGAAAGATCGTTGTAGACTCTGTATTCGTATAAAACTCCTAGTAATAGTCTACAAAGGTATACATGGAAAGTTAGTACATGGTTTTATGCACAAACACACACTGTAAATAGGCCTACACTTTCGATACTGGCACCGTGGCGCAGCTCCCTGCTGCCAAAATAATGTGCCGACATCCCTCAACCTTTACTTTCTGATAATACCGCCATCTCTAAATTACCACGGAAGCCGTTCCTAAGAACGATCCGGCTCATATTCACCCAGGAGATCATTGAGTAGTTTTACAGTTCACACATAGTGTGTAGGATTAATTTTGGTTAGTTTGTATATCTAACCACTTGTCCAACCACACTGAGTGTACTTTTAACTTCGAAGCCCCCTGATAAGCCATTATTGTTGATCCCATGCACCGAATTACGTCCGTCTAGTGATTTATTACTTAATCTCCACAGATAAAAACTTTTAATCATTAATGATACCAACCAAATTTTTCGTTGGTATCTAAACAAAACTCGTTTCCTGCAGGCTTTTAAAAAAGGCCAAAGGATATTTTTATATCATTTACTGAGAAAAAGTCATTCACGTCTATTTTAGTGACATTATTATCATTAGACTGACCCGCCTTTCAAGCAGGTTTCCTTTCTTCACCTCGGACTTCCTGAATCAAAAAGCCGAAGGTTAATCTTGTCTCGGTGTATAGCTGTCTATGGCGATTTAGAGTACTAATCCTATCAAGAATTCATACAAGCATTCTGTACTCATTGGCAAATTGTAAAGTATTTGTAACCTTATCCGTATCTACAGACGACACAGAACTTGCGCACATTGATTCATCTCAATAACGGGAAAGAATGTGTTGGCGTGGCCAAAAATTGGAGGGAAAAGGCACCGTGTTCCTATGGTAACCAATTTTGGGCATTCTGGGTATATTGAAATATACATATGTATATGATTGAATTGTAGTGAGGTGGAAAATCCAGAACAGTGAAGAAATTCCAGCCTTCACCGGGATTCGAACCCGGGCCTCCCGCTCTGCACGCGGACACCCTAACCACTAGGCTATGGACGCTGATTGTATGTCCAGAGTTTCGAAATCGGTAAGCAAGATCGTAATTCCACTGTAGGCGTTTGCCACTAGTCTTGTTAAGACCATAGTATGTACAGCCTAGTGTGCATTTTTTTCTTCAAAAAGCTATTTCCCGTATCTATTTGCTGTACTGCCCAGAGAACGCAAGCGGCAACGCTTTAGATTAGTTTGTGTCGGACAGATCCTCGGGCATGTAAAATAGCACATTCGTGGTAGGCAGAAGCGGACTCTGAGGCATGTGCAGTTTGTACGCGAGAAAAAGAGTATTACAAACGACTTGGTCAAGACTAGTTTGCCACCTGTACCGACCAATACTACTTCTGTCTTGGTGACATATTTGTCTTACTATATATACACGCTGAGAATTTACCACTTTGTTAGGATATCTGTCACCCCGCCCCCACCCCCTTAACGATATACCAGCTTCGCCCGGGAGGGGCGGGGAATGTGAGAAAATGTACTCAACTAGAGGGTAGAAACTTGACACAGTCAATAGATTTGTATGACAGCTATGGTCTGCAAAATGTTTATAAAGGACGTTTTTTGCGTCCCTATATGGAGAAAAGTGTGCAGTTGAGGGTGTACAGGGGTTGGGAATTGTGTTTTATAGGGGGTGGGGGTGGGGATGGGTAAGCGATACTGTATCGAAAAGCCGCAAGTCCTTGGAGATATGATTTTAACGGAGGTCAAACAAGGGTAGAAATTCACAGAAGAAACTCACTTTTAATTGTTAAGATTATATTATGGTAGGCTTTTGACTTGAAGTGATTACAAAAGTTTGCGAATCGATATTTTTTTTTTTGGAAACTAGAAAAAAAATACCACTGTCAATTTTCTATACAAGCTTCCGCTTCTTTGTTACAAAATGCCGCCAGAAAGATATACCTATTAATCCCATTACAATGGGTGGTCATGTAATTAATAGTAAGACCCATGGTATTGATAAATCATAACCCCAACAACAGCCAACAGTGACCCCCCTTAATAAAAAAGAGAAAAAAAGGATGGACGGAGAAGAAATTAACCCAAACTATTTGACTGGAAACAGACAAAACTGGTGAAGTGTTTAACGGTACTAATTACAACCTTCTCACCCCATGGAGGGTAAAGGCAATTTGAAGGTATGCAACTCCAACGCGCGACGACACGTGCGGTGCAAGGTACCGTGTCGAAGTTAATCACAAAACATAAGAACAAACTTAAACGTCGACTGTCAGTCCGACGTAGCTCGGATAAAGCAAAAGTTCATAATTTCAATGTTATTACATCTGGAGAAGTTATCAGCGAGCAAATCCTTTTGTGTATGATGGGAAGGTCAAGTTAGGTCACTGATAAACGCATCAGCACGCGTGGCCAATCTTCCAACGAAGGAAGGATAGACTCCTTATATGGGTATCACCGTGCTCCGTGATAAGTACCTGTGAGCTGACTCACGCGGTAACATGAACACTTCACGTAGCAGGGGTCTATTCCTTCAAACTTGAACGAACAGAGAGAGAGGGAGAGAGGCGAGAAAACTGTCAAAGCATTCTCAAGAAATAAAACTCGGAAATATGATCGTGTAAATTCATAACAAACAAGTTAATATTTTAAACTATTTGCCTTAACAACGCCCACCCTCCCCCCTCTTTTTTTCACTCTCACATCACCTACATCGTACTTTTTGTATTGTCCTTATAAGGTTATCGTGGTGCGTGGGTATAACATGGACCAAATCAACGAGAGAGATAGAAAGAAAGAAAGATACGTGTGTATATCATTACAGCATATCTTGTGTATCCATACAGCATATCTTTTCATCCATACAGCATATCATGTAGGCCTATATCATCCATACAGCATGTTTTGTATATCCATATAGCATATACAGCATATATTGTATATCCACACAGCATATCTTGTGTATCCATACAGCATATCTTGTATATATCCATATAGCATATCTCGTGTATCCACACAGCATATCATGTGTATCCATACAGCATATCTTGTTCATCCACACAGCATATCTTGTGTATCCATACAGCATATCTTGTATATATCCATATAGCATATCTCGTGTATCCACACAGCATATCATGTGTATCCATACAGCATATCTTGTTCATCCACACAGCATATCTTGTGTATCCATACAGCATATCTTGTATATATCCATATAGCATATCTCGTGTATCCATGCAGCATATCATGTGTATCCATACAGCATATCTTGTTCATCCACACTGCATATCTTGTTCATCCACACACCATATCTTGTGTATCCATGCAGCATATCTTGTGTATCCACACACCATATCTTGTGTATCCGCACACCATATCATGTGTATCTACACAGCATATCTTGTTCATCCACACAGCATATCTAGGGGATCCACACAGCATATCATGTGCATCCACACAACATATCTTGTGTATCCATACAACATATCTTGTTCATCCACACAGCATATCTTGTGTATCCACACAGCATATCCTGTGTATCCCATACAGCATATCTTGTATATATCCATACAGCATATCTTGTGTATCCACACAGCATATCCTGTGTATCCCATACAGCATATCTTGTATATATCCATACAGCATATCTTGTGTATCCACACAGCATATCCTGTGTATCCCATACAGCATATCTTGTATATATCCATACAGCATATCTTGTATATATCCACACAGCATATCATGTGTATCCATACAGCATATCTTGTTCATCCACACATCATATCTTGTGTATCCACACAGCATATCTTGCGCATCCATACAGCATATCTTGTTCATCCACACATCATATCATGTGTATCCACACAGCATATCTTGTATATCCATACAGCCCTATCTTGTGTATCCATACAGCTTATCTTGTGTATCCATACAGCATATCTTTCCAAATCATTGCTAGTTAGATTCGTTCTGAGAAGCTTGGCGTTTTTCTTGAAAATCATGTAGATAATTGGTATCAATTTTTCTTTGTGCAATTTTTGGTGCAGCGGGGACGTATCCAGAAGTACCTGGCTTAATTCGAACCAAGTTTTATTCGAACCAGGTTCTATTCGAACCAGGTTTTATGCATTGGGAATGTTTAACATGCTTAACATGAAGAAGATTAAGGCAAAATATCAACCCTCTCCATTCCATTGCATGACATGGAAGACATAGATGTCCAACTCTGTCACAACAATAATTATTATTCGCCGATGGTGCGTTCATTTCACCCCCTCCCCACCCCCCCATTGGTCAGACACCTGCCCCTCACCCACCCAAAATTGGTAGAATTTGGTACAATGAAGGGTATTATTTCCATCATTGACGTACCTAATATTTTCTTTGATAGTCGAAGACGGTGCCATCACATTCTGACAAACCTACGATAGACACTGTACCTTTAAGTTCTACCGTCGAGTCGATGATTACCGTTATATGCCATCACTTTTGTGGCATTGCGAAATTCCGTTAGATGTACCGTCAAAGCCTATATCACTGAGTCCGGCTTAACGCATGTATATTGCACTACCAGCAATTTCCCATAGATTGTTATAGCAGTGAACCTCTTACACGCAGTGGTGAGATGACCGACTGCCACCCCCCCCCCCCTGAAGTTTGACCTTATTGGTCAATCGAGGTTAGCGATTAACTACTTTGACAATGACCCTGTCTGACTTTGTGCATTTGACAAAGTTAATATTTAGACTTGAACGCTTACATTATGCTGTAGGTTAACTTTCAAGAATGACCATTGAAAACTCAGCACTTCAACGCCTATTATATTTATTACGAGGTGATAATTGTGTGAACTCTGCTTAAACGAAACTAAGCCCCTATATTCACACATCACGTAATGTTGGAAGTGACGAATCCTATTGAAACAACTACCATAGAAAACAGATAAACAAATTGATCTTACAAGGTGACGACTTTATATTTGGACCTAATTAAACATCTAATTGTAACAATCCATAATTTTATTCATTCTATCTTACCCTTTGCATGGAAGTATTCCGATAGCACAGTAAGATATGATTCGACCACACTATATAGTATTAGCATATTTGTCTATGTCGACAGACGGAAAACCGTAAAACAGTGTCAAAGCTTCTTAAAAGACGATCTCATTTATATACCGTAGTCTTGCTTTTTTTTCATTTTGCAATTTTACTCCTTATATTTTAAGCTGTTATGTTACTGTTGTAAAAAAAAAGAAGAACAATTCTGTCTTCATTTGACTTTTTCTTTGAACTATTTTCAGTCAGCCCTGTCTACAAATCGAACGGTCGGGTTGCTTGATAGAGAAATTAAATTTAAGTCACGATACTACACACGTGGGTTACTCACGTAGTAAAAAAGTACACGTGGGATAGAAAGGGGGCGTGTCACAATACGCTCGTATCAAGCCCATTCATAAAATAGTTCCGTTTGCGTTGTACGCTAGTTACCATATGTTTGCATGTATACCTACCATACCATACAATGTAAAAGCATCAGTATATGTGAGAAATCACGTGTGTGCAAAAGGCGCCCAAAGTAAAAAACATGGCGCTTATGTTCATGTAGTTTGTAGTAAACGTATCGTAGTAAGCACGTAGTAAGCATATCAGCTGATTGTATGAATGGATGAATGGATTGAGGCAAGCCACATGGGCGGTGATAGTATAATTGCACCAAGATTCCTTGGTCGATACAGACATACAGTTATGTTGCTATACGTGTCCTGAAACTAAAAGATGAGTGGGATGACTTGCTTGCTTGCACCAAAAGAGTTTCACCAACAACCGTAACATGTTTGATGCAACAATTTTAAATGAACGAAAGATTAACAGAATCGGTTGTACAAATGTGTAATACTTGTATAAGGAAAGAAAATTAAAAATATATTACAAAAAAATTAAAAAATTAATCGCATATTTCTTCACAGTCTCTAGATTATTATATATTTTACAGCGATAAGTGGTAACAATTGTTGGTATGGAACCTAGCTGTTTCTTGGAAGATTTCGGCCTACCGGGGCTGTTGGCGTAGTTGAGATACTGTGTATGTGTTTGCATTGGATTTGTACTACGGTACTGCACTACAGACGCAACTATAGGCATGTTCACAGAACCTGGTAAAAGGGGCGGGGAAGGGGTGTGGCGCATGATTATGTGAAGTCAAGTTGAATTCATTGTAATATGTCTTCCAGCGTTAGAGCATGTAAGTAGTTTTGATGTAGGAAAGGGTTCTGTATTTTCCAACGACCAAGACCATGTTTAGCTTGTTTCTATAGTAACATTTTAGTGATTCCATTGTAACCGTTTAAGTGTGACAATGGTTTGGAATCAAGTGCTTTACATGTAATGTACGTCAAGGTCACATATAGCCTATATGTATATGTCTAGTTATACTAAATCCAATATGTAGGCTCAGGTTATCTTCAGACTGGCGACAAATTATCAGCCGAGTCCTTGATCGTATAATGATAAAGTTGTCATGGTATGCTTACTATATATAAACTATGATTGCCTAAGCACGTACTAAAGGCTGTCCTAACGAATATAGTGCACAGGGCATATTCTTTGCCATCATGTGTACAAAAATAAATATACAAAAATAACAAACAAAAATTTAACAAGTTGCCAGCACACAATGTTGTGCCTCCCTTAAATGGGCACTGTCCTCTTCAAGTTGTTGGTGCCCCTTCAACTCAGAATTTCTAACTATGGGCCCTTTACTTCCATTCGAGTAAGGGTTAGGCAAATCGAAATAATTATGCATCCAATGTGCCGGCTGCAACACTACATTGCATTAGAAAAAAGCCTATCTACCCGTAACTGAAATGTTTATGGCTACACAATTTTGCCATATACAGATATACGATATAGCTAAACAACTGTTTGTATAAATGTCTACAATTGTAATACAAAGTACTAATTTTGTCGAATTTTTGAACTGGATATTACGTTAACAATATCTTATGTATAAATTTGTCCAATATGTAATGTTTACCATATATATACTTCTACCCGCATATTCTGGATCCGGTTTGTTTTAAACGCAAAGAGCATTTTGAGATATATTGCTAGTAATGGTGTAACAAGGCTTAATAAATAGGAGAGTAATATAATGATGACTCGAGGAGTTTTCTTTGAAAATATAGTTTCTTATATTGTCGTGGGTCGTGGGCGGCTTCCTATAGTCCTAATTCATATGTAACCGTATGGGTGGGGGAAAATCTATAACGGTGCCAAAAGCAGCCCGGAGAATGTGTACATCTTGTGATCATAGGGTGTCATGTAAGCCTAAATATTATCACAGGCACAGACAAAACGTTGCAATGGGAAGTAGAAGGTGGGTGTTCATTAGTGGGTGTGGGCACGTGTATACCCACATCTGTCTTGTTTGTTTTGTGTTTTAATTCTGTTCTTGTTGTATGTTATATATATATATATATATTTATATGTATATATACATATATATATATATATGTGTATATATACATATATATATATACATATATATATATATATATATATATATTTATATATATATATATATATATATATATATATATATATATATATATATATATATATATATATATATATATATATATATATATATATATATATATGCACAAAGGGCGCGCGGGAGGGTGGGGGAGTGGTGATCTTAATTGTTTGCCATTTTGGATAATTATATACCGGTCACAATACTCTCGTTCTGCGAATTCTCAAGTAAGTTACAACCTGGAATACAACCGTTGAAAATATTTCTTTTCCCGTGCTGCTTCAAAGATTTGGCCTTTGTGCTTGAAAAGTTTGCGCTTTGCGCGAATATGATTACTTTTTTTGTGTGCTAATAACTGTATTTGGAGATTTGAATTACCTTTTAACAGCAGTTACTGCCAGATCATGCAACAGGTCAAGAGCTTGATCAACTTCAACCATCTCATATCACTGAAGACCAAAACTTTAAGCTACGACATTTCCTTCTTGCGGTTGATGTTTCTCATCTATGGGTATACCCCTCGCCCTTCCCTATCCCCTTCCTCTCTGGGTATACCTATCGCCCTTCCCCACCCCTCCTCTATGGGTATACCCTTCCCCCATCCCCCTCCTCCATGGGTATACCCCTCGTCCTTCCCAATCACCTCCTTCTGATGACGATCTTGAATTGCCAAAATTTACAAGTATTCAGCTTTATGTACAATTCGGTATGGCTCAATAGTTATACCTTATTGTGAAGGTATCCCCCCTCCTCCTCCAAAGAAAAAGAAAAAAAAAAGGAGATAAATTGCCTATATAGCCACCCCCTCTAGTACCTAGCCCACCCTCACTTATACAAATTAAACCAAATCGACTCCATATGCTTCCCCACCCACCTCTTAATAAGATATAGGCAAAGTGTAATGAAAAAGTAACCTATAGGTTTATAGTCAAGATAAGATTTTAGATGATGATCAAATTATTAGAAAAAATTCCTAGATTTTGTTTAGTCCATATTTTCAACAGCAATAAAGCAACAACAACTACTTCGGGTCTGATGGGCCGTCACTCAATCCTCTATTCGAAACTGTGAAATATTGACAGCGTTTATTTATTGCAACCCTTGAAAGATATTTTCGGATTATCGAAAGCAATGCCAACAAAAGTGCATTAAGACACAAAAATTGTTAATCCTATAGCGAAAAAAGAACCTTTTGTTTTTGCTTAATACTAGATATGTCAAATTCTAGGCCTTTATATACCCCGACCTGGAATTTTCTCAAGTGTGAAAATAAGTATGATTCATATATATATATATATATATATATATATATATATATATATATATATATAGTTTATACTATAAATCATTGATTTTATTAAAGCTTAATACCTTTGGAATCGTTAGATGTGAAACTCCACGAGTTTACAGCTGTGTCTCTGAAGGTCACAGATAGAGGTCAGATTGAGACAGACCGCTGGCCCCTCACACTTTCAGTGAGGTATACTCGAATATTCACCTTCGCTGTTTTTTGAAGAATTGACTTTAAGACACAAACTTAATTTTTAAATTTGTTGCAGTCCGTTAAAAACCATCATATCATTATATGCTATATATTTTTTGATTTATAACACTTTCAAGTGTTGAGGAATGCTCCTTTAAATCATCCGAGGCTCAACAATTAAAGTGGCTGTTCTGTTTAGTCTAACACACGCACACCGTTAGGTATGATACGTTCTTTCAAAGGCAATAATAAAACTAAAAAGAGAAAGACACGCATGAGACTTTGCTGTTGACAATGCATCACAAATTTGTCATGGACAAAGGATGTCGCAACTCATCCATAATGTAATCCATTGTTTATACGAAGTTAAATAGCATTATTTTGAGTGATATGAATTAGTGAAACAATGGAATCATATTAATGTTATAGGTCTGCACTGCACTGAGGAGCTTACGTCATCATCTCCTAAGCCTTCAATTAGGAGCATTCCGGAGATATCATGTAGCCTAAATAAGGCTGAATATATATTGAAACCCGGAATAGCTTTTAAAAGGTGTGTCTTGACCAATCAAAGTCACCTTTTAGACCCCACATTCCAACATGTGGGGAGTTGGACCAAAATATTTAGCAGCAATTTTATTGTTTTCTTATTTGTTACCGTGATTTGTTTTTATTGTTATGTTTGTTGTGTACTTTTGTATATTATAATGGCAAGTTCTGATCCTTTTGGCGCCGTCGAATTTTCGACGACGCTTTAACGAAGAACGTGTGAAAACGCTGCAGTGATTAGCTGTTTCTGGCACACGTATAGTGTACACAACCTTTATGGCCATATTGGCTTGCCATATAGTGGTGGCATGGCGCAAGCACAGTGGTTAAGTTCAACGCGGATATAATATCATCGCTGCCAAAAATATGAAATGAATTTGTTAAGAGGAGGAAGTGGTTGTACGATAGTTTAATCCTCCTGTTGCAGACTAAAGAGAAATTATATGCCATTAGTGATATACAGAATCTATTTTTAGGATGGCAAACGACAATACACAGTCTCATAATGGTAACTATCAGATGAGAGGCATGTAACATCCGGGTTTTTCTTTCATGTCTGCGGTTTACGCGTAGTATCATATTTCACGTGACCAGATGATCGAGGGTCAAAATTTCCAGCACATGATTTTAAGATTACTTGATTTTTGAATTTTGTTTTTGTGTCTTTCTTTTCAATGTCCAAGATCACGTGATTAATTACGCAACTCCCTTATTCATGTATTTAATCAACATGGCTACTATTGTTATAAATGAAGCGGGTTTGAGTTATACGCCCTCTGTATACCTGTTTCTCAATCACTAGGATATCTTTACGCTTTCAAATTAACCTTTTTTTTCGATACGTCATAGACCGTTAAAACTAACACCGCTATCGAATCTTCATATTTTTTCCCCTTATTTAATTTTTTAGAAATGACTCTTTCAATATTTGAGGCTCATCAATTACAGTGGCTGAACTACTAAGTCTAACACATACAATTTTGTCGGGTCTTCCGATGCAAGACACAACTCAATAGCTAACCTGACAAATTGTTGGCTTCGGAAGGCTCAGATAACAATATGTACAAATTTTATGATAATTTGATATAAATGTAATATTAAGATAACGGCTGAAGTACGAGGCTACACAATTGCCCATACATGTATCGCATATACTATGCACACGGCTGGTAACGAACGTCTGTCCAAATATACGATCACTTTTACACACAGAGATGTAATTTAGCCATACAGGTAATTATCGGTTTATGTTATGTTATGTTATTATAATGAGTCAAAAGTTAAAAAAATCTCCACGAAATTGGCCTATCAATGGGATTTAACACCATTTTGGGTCGATGCATGCATGCATTAAATGTTAGTTATCAATATAGTATCGTCTAATGCAGGGTTGTCCAACCTTTTGCAGAGGAGGGCCACATGGAATGATTATGATGAAGGAGGGGCCGCATGAACCCTACGCTCGATTTTTCGATTTTTTTGCCCGAAGCCCAAGGCAACAAAATGTGAGCACTGCGTGCGGAGCGCACTGATTTATTTTCCTTCCTGATAAAACAGATGAATAAAGTCCAGCCGCCCCCCCCCCTCCGCTGAGAGTGTCCCACAAACTGACCTGTATGCAGTTTTTTGGACCCAGAAGGTTCGAATGATTGATTATATAGCTTCAAATTGTTATCAGTAAATCTGCTCACTAAAATTTCGCACCGTACAAGCATCTCTGGCGGGCCGGACGCAACCCTGCGGCGGGCCGGACTGTGGCCCGCGGGCCGTAGGTTGGACAACCCTGGTCTAATGAAATCCCAAAGCAACGCAACGAATGCTGCTTTAAGTTTCGGTGTTTACAGTCACGTTTCAAAACGATTACCACTTATAAGTTCTTAGTTGATACAATATAAAACAAAAATATATACAAATGAAGATAAATACCTCAGTCTAGGTGTTAGTAGTCTGTTGGTTCTTGTTCGAATGGCACAAAGTTTAAGCAAATAACAGAACGGAAAAGAATTTATTATATTGTCTTACGTAATTTAAAGCGTAATTAGTGGTCATATTTCATACTCAAAATAAACCATTTATTTTGTTTTTCCTCGTTTGTAGGGCTATATATAACCAGAGTTCTTTGAAGCCGAATCCTAAGATCCCGAATCCTAAAACACAAGAAAATCCCCAATATTGGTCACACCCATATACTTGCCCGGGTTCACTAGTTTTAGAGTTTTCACAATGCATCCCACATTACCGTTTGCGATTTCCTCATCATAACCAAATAATATTGTAGGGATTTCCCCCTCCCTTCCCACTGATTTCATTTTCATATGACTGAGGTTGTAACAAATACGAGCCATGCATGTACAACGACAGCTCAGTTTTGGCTCATATCAGAAAATATGATTTGGCAAACGGATGGCAAGGTAAATATCCTAATTTATTATATTAAAGCAATTTAGTAGCCAAGGTTTTAGATTTACATGTACGATCTGTTTGTGGGAGCAAGAAGATAATATATATAAGTTAACGTCACGTGATCATCCGAATTAGTGCGATATCGCTTATGCTATAGTGAAGTCGTAACTGGTTTGCTGATCGGGTTGTAGTAATGGCGGTTTCTTGATTCTGATACAGGTGAAAGTTCATAAAATGCTGCTTTAAGTTGAGACTATATGACTTGTTGAAATATGTCGATGCACATCTCTCTGGCAACCAGGAAATATTGCAATTGTATCCTGTTAATTATAACGAGCATGTCTGTATCGTTTTCACTTAAAACACTTGATTAAAATATATCCTCATATAGCATAATGCGACTAAAATGGGACAAAAAATTAATAATAAAAAACGGAAACACAACATCTTGACGGCTTATACTGTGACAGAGTTCTTCGTGAAGAACAACTCCCAAAAAAATACTTGTTTTTAAAACAGTCTCGTCATGTAAACGGGAACTGTCGTTGTGTAAACATGTAATGTCATCGTAATGCGACTAGGATCTATCTGAAACATTTTACCCGTTTTGGAGTGTTTTTTTTTCTTCTAACTTTTAAGCCTGAGGTAGACTGGTAACATTCACGTGTTGACACTGAATGGTAATGCTATCATTTAGGTCATATGACGAGCTTCACGCTTTTAGATTTACCATTTCCAAAACCGATCTTCATTACATAGGCCCTATATTAGACTTTGTCATAAACAGAGAAAAAACATACGAAATTGAAACACATGTGACTCGATGACGTCATATTTAAAGTTGATCAAGTAGTCAGATTGATTTTGGGAGGGGAGGGGAGGGGAGGGGAGGGGAGGGACAGGGGCGTTGAGTGGGATATGGAGAGGGAGGGCTCGTTCGTTTCCCCGCTTTTGTGATGCGTATGAAAAGCAAGTTCCTACATTATCCAACCACAAAACTACACTTTGCAACATTTGTTTGGGGAGATAATCCCTAATTTCTATTTTTGATCTGGTTCTTGGACAAATGGACCGAAGTGACGTTGTTGCAGGATCACGAAACTCATATACAAACAGGAGTTCTATATGTAGACCCCGTTCAAACCCATTTGGCGTTCCATATACATATATATATATAAATATATATATATATATATATATATATATATATATATATATATATAGATAGATAGATAGATAGATAGATAGATAGATAGATAGATAGATAGATAGATAGATAGATATATATAAACATATATATATATATTTTATATATATATATATATATTTATATATATATATATATATATACACTAAACTACAAGGAACAATCAATCAAGTAGTTCTGTACACGTCTTTCGCAATGACTTTGACTTCACAGTAGGTCAGTGTCCAGACAAACGATTTGATAGGCTATCTGGTCATGCCGAGGCTTCCTGTATATAACACTCTATGAAAAGAAAATTCAATAAGGCCTTTCCCTTAAATAGTTTTCTGTACACCTCATTGACTTGGGGACTAGGATAAAAAACGTTTGGCAATAGGTCAGCGTATGGTTTGAATAGGGAAGTGATCCTACATGGTATACTGTTAAATTGTTAATGCATATTGATGTCCCCAACGTAGAACTCCGGGCTAAGGTAGGAGGGGTGGGAGGGGGAGGGGGTATAGTCAGGATACCATATGGTATAGGGTCAATGTATAGCCTATATACCGTAAAAATGGTACAACCGAATCTCAGCCCTGCCGGTATTGTTCTATTCGGTTTTCTGCTTGGATGAACTATATCCACACTGGTTAGCTGAGTACAAATACGTTATTCTAAGTATATATATATATCATATATTTGAATTTATCAAAGTTCATTTGTTTACATAACTCCTTTAAACACACATCGGTTTCCGGTGTTCTTATTGAAATATTGTCCTCCGAAGTTTGCGTTTGTACAGACTTTGACCTAATGTAAAGTACAGAGTTTAACCACAAGAGAAGCCCCATAGAAGGACCCTAGTCTTTTTTTTTTAGGGGAGATTAATCACTTTCATAACGTGTTTTAGTGTCTGAAGTCCTTTTATAACCATGCAGAAGGCTAAAGGCTACTAATATTATCGGTCACATTGAAATATAAATAAATACACTAACAAAGAAAATCATAATTTTCGCACGACCATAATATCTTTCGGAAAATTCTCTGACAAACGGAAATGTCTGTATATATACATATACATACATAAATCCAGGGTGAAAAGCTCACTGGTACACCAAAGTTCAAGAATGAAGTATATTTTTGGGGGGTGGGGGAGGGGGGCAATCAGCAGCTTCTCACATAAGTTTAAGGCTGTATTGTGATAATTTGTGTTAATAACAAAAGGTTGCTCATGAGCTATTTTGAAAATAATCTGATTTCTTTGCTATCGCATTTGACCCAAACAAGGAGAGGTCAGAACTTTAGGTTGAGATACATCAGGCCTTTGGAAAATGGTCACGACATGTTCATACGTTCTGCTAGCCAACAATCTCCGAAGACACCTTTTTGCATGTTTAATCTTCGTTTCAAGTTTAAATCTGACAAGTGTTTTTGTGTGTGTTTTTTTTTAAGAAAAAGAAAAAAAAAAGAAGAGCCATCCAAAATAAAGGGCTAGACACAAATAACCAAACGTCATTTCACCGACCTGATACACTTTATGTATATGCCACGATGGCCTGACGTGTTGGACCTGGGAGGGGGTGGGGTTACAGCCCGGGGCCTGGGGTGACAAGGGGGGTCCTAGGAAATAAGAGTTAAAGAATATCGTATGCTCATTTTTTATAACCGCACTGAAGAAATGAATATTCATACAAACAAAAAAGGGGAGGGGATAGGAGGGGTGAAGGCCCGATGAATACAAATTGTTAATAAAATGCCATCAATTGTGAATAGACTTATCCAGCTGGTTCTTTTAGTTTTACAAATTGCACGGAATGTTCAAACTACCAGAGAAGAGCCTTTCTTTCACTTATCGAGAGGAAGAGATGATGCGATCGGAAGATATATGTTATACGCATGCGCACTTTGGTATACCACGTTTTCAAATGACCTCCCTGTATCCAGGGAGTTATTACATAACGACTCCCTGCTGTATCTCAGTTATACTGGTCAGTCACTTCTTGCTATATCGATTTCAGTCTTTTACGTGAAATAAAAAGAAGGAAAAATAGAAAAGTAATGATTAGCGGACACTGTGCGGGCCGGTTTCCTGACCTTGGATGTCTGCAGAGGTATTAATAAAAGAGTATTACTGCGGGCAAGGTAATAATCTTAACTTAAATGATACAAGAAAAAAGACCGGATCTACTTTACAATGCCTGCCTGATCTGTCGTGAGTCGTCGGAACTGTACCAATCAGGCTACCAATACATATACATTCTTCTCAACATAGTAATAGTAGTGTCCCCTTCCCAAGAAAAGGGAGCAAAGGACAGGGGAAAACGTGTATGGTTAAATAAATAAATTAATTAATAAATAACAAATAAGTAACAAAAATAAATAAGAAACAAAGAAAACTTTCATACTTCTCATCACTTACTAGAACTAACGAAAATGTTTCACAGGTAGAATGATCGACTACTGGGAGCACATTAGCCGGAGGGAGGAGGGGGGGTGGGGGCGAAGGTTCGTTAACTGTAACCACGATAGTTTGCTATTAACAGAAATTTCAGAGTAATTTGTACTTTTGTCAAAAATATTTTTGTACTCGAAAATCGATACGAGAAGACGAAACAAAACTACTTGAAAATGTTGCCGAAGGATTCAAACACTGGATTCCCATCAGGTATCTTCACCCTTGATCGCCCCCCTCCCGCCCATGTACAAGCTGCCAACAACAATGTATCCCACCCCATCCCCTTTCCCCCTCCCGCCTCCAAATATCCTCCTAAGCGTCTGAGCGTTATAAAAGAGTAGATGAAATAAACATTGTTTGCTATAGAGTGAGATTCGAATCATCAATGATGAGGAAAACAAGTCTTACTGTGTACTAATCCAATTGTGCTATTGCAATTATTATCAAATTGAACATTCTTCAATAAAACGCTGGGAATTATGTAAAGACTTAGATAACAATGTAACCACGTTTGCTTATAGCAAATTTTAGTCGGTTAAAAATCGGTTATATTTCGTTATCGGTTTTACAGCTGTCATTTTATTTTCTCTTCTGGGCTGCTGACACTATTCAAAAGAGAAGATTCTGATAACAGAGGACAACTGCGCAAATGAATCTTACTCTTAGTACTATATACAAAGCAATTCGATATACTGCGGTTATTGTAAACCATCGCGGAATTGCTACCTGTGACCACAGCATGTGGTTATGCGGGACACTACCCAAAACCACAACGATGTTACGACTGCAAACTTCTCACATTCCAGATTAAAGGTGGCGTGCAGGTTTTATATATATCCTGTAAAATTGATATCAAAGTCTCTGTTAAGATTAAAATTTAAATAAAGAAAAAAAGAGCAAAATATCCAACTGTTACTGTGAATGAAACAAGACGTCAATCCTTTAGGCGATTATTAGTCCGAATACGGCTGAACACTTTTCTGAGCAAGTATAGTTGTCAATGAACGTATTTCAAACTCGCAGGTGCATACGGTGCCCGTTGAAAAGAAAACATGCCGTTAGCAGGGCGAGAATTTCCTGGGAGGGGGTCCAAGGAAGGGTGCATGAATTTGTCAGATTTGGGTGTCTAACTACGGGGCTTTTAGTAGATCTGATTTTATTATCTTAAGATATTAGTCCTTCGGCGGTGCGACCATGTAACGAAGTGCATCCTATAGTGTTAATGCAAGCGTATAAAGGACACAGTGATTTACCTTATTGATTAAAGCCGTCAGTGTGTCGTATTCATTGAAGGAATAAAAAAAAATCCCACCCATTCCCCTGTACCTGCTCCCCATTAACCTCTTCGGTAATAGTATTATTTTGCTATATTCAACCTTGGAGAGTGGAACTGGGAGTGGGGAGGAGGGGAGGGGGAGGGGCTGGAGGTCTTCGTAGTCATGGGTACCATTGGGAGATACGAGGTTGTGAATTGGCAACAAAAGCTTCCAGGATTGAGCTTGTTAGTATTACTCGATTGGCCACAGATCCTCCAAGCACGGTCTTTTTGGAAATCTTATTTATGGTATTAAATTATTTTATTCTCGTATTTATCGCTTTTGTCGTCACAAATTTTACCACTGGTCGTTACGAGACGCTACTCATCATATCCAATAAGAGAATAACTGTTCCAATTGCCAGTCAGTAACGACGAATTGTATACGTCCAAGAAATAATGCAAAAATGTGATTTTTCAAAGTTAGGAATGTCGCCTCCCGGTATGGGAGAACTGCAATGGGAGAACAGTGTGGTCAAAGGTCCTTTGAGACGCCCACCACATCCAGTCCCCGCAGTGCCATTCGCATTTTAGGTGAATGACCTTTTCATAAAAATAAAAAAAAAACGATTTGCTAATTTGGTAACCATAATGTAATAAGAGATTTGGCTAAGACGAAATTTCTTAATCAGACAGGCTACTCTATTTCGTGCTTTTTTATTCTTTTTCTTTTTAATTCTGCCGATAATGTCTTGCAGTGCTTGCGGTATAGGCACTGTTTGTATTTCAGAGAATTGCTGAATCGAGTGAAAGGAATGTGGTAACTAAGAAAGGCAACACGAAAGAATATGTAGTCAAGTTTTGAGAGAAACGTTCATATAACTGCCAACTAGTTAGGACTTATGCATGGGAACGTTTATACACAGTCCTGCGTTGTTTACGCTCGTTCCTTTCCGCAATACGAAGTACAATAATCAAACACCGTGTTATCACCAACCAAGCTACGCGGGCGAAAGGGGAAGAATGCGGGCAATAATTGTGGTGAAGAACCGCATGCGTTCGTCAAAAGTATCTTGAGAAGAAACATTATCTGTTTAAAGAACTTTTTAAATTTGATTTTGGTAAATGTTATGACGCTATGCGTTACTGCAATTCCATAGCAATTTATCATGCATGGGCCGCTTTCATTTCAGATAAGGTAAAAATTCAAGTCGAAATTTGTGATTTTTTTTTCTTCTTCAAATTCGATGTCACGAAATGTGTCTGGGGGACGAAATCGATTCGATAAGCTTTGATCCTTCGAATAATTCCTATTCGTCGAAGATGACTATAAAAGCCATTTAAATATCTCCGTGTGGATAATTTTAGAGAGTGGTAGTATACATGCTTGTTCAAACTTGAGGATGGGTGACAATTATCTGGCATTCTAGCATCTTCGTGTGGGAGTGGAGGGGGGAGGGGGGGGGGGTAAAATAATGATGGCCTTTAAATACCGAATGCAAAATGGCTGCTTTAAAATAACGCTATAAGTGTAAACTATAAGTAACTGAATAAATTGAAATTGAAGTCCCGCCGCGGGCCTTGAGGAACTTGAAATTCCTCCACATAAACTTGCAGTTAAAATATAAGCCATTGTACAACGGTGCCAAAAGAATTGACCATGCATTATCAACCGTAATATATATATATATATATTTCATTACAAGTCTCTATGCAGATCTAAAGTTACATTCCGTATATGTCTCGTTACATTACTAAACCTATATTTCAAACGAATTATGTATCAGGCGCCATGTTAGCATATCCACAATATAAAATAGTTTACGAATCAATGATATTGAAAGACTGTAAAGTAACATGGTCACAGCGTGAAAGCAAGGCTATCCTAACTAGGTCCCGTCACCCTTTGCTCGTTTGCCAGCCACAACAATGCAGAATCGCACGGTGTTCTCGACCACAATCCCACATAAATTGGTCAGAAACGCAGAAATACTGACAGAAAAGCCCTCGGGTATTATATACCCTGAAGGAGCCTAATTTTTTTTAAAAGATTTTCCTAATGAGCACAATCTTCGACGTCATTCTATCAGATTCGATTGCATATCAAAGTTGTCAGAGCCTGTATCATGTTACGTGTTAGTAAAACGACTTAGGTAAAGTTATCCTGCATATATCAACATTATGACGTTATAGAGCTGGAAAGACCTCAAAGACCACTTGTTATAAATACAATAAATAAAAGACTTAACTTATATTCGGCCTTCGGTATAATAAACGGTATGTTCCGAAAATTTTACTTTTAAAAATTTCAATTTCACGTGTTGTTCAAATTGACCAATCAGTGTCCATCAGTGGGGTATTTTCTGTCACGTCCGATTCGTGAATGATTGCCAACACGTTATAGCATATATTGTCAGTCATTGCCGACTTTACAAGACAATCAATCACAAAAAAAACTTTGAGATTGAGTTTACCGTAAACTAATGATAGCGTTAGTCATAATTTATTTGATTATATTGTAAATTTTGTACAGTTTAGTTCCATTTGACATTTTGTATATAGTTTTTATTTCTTATTGAATAGCCGGTATATGTTTGCTAAACAAACAGATTTTCAACGCAATATAATTATGCAAGCTCATTTTATGACGTTCGTATAACACTCCCACTGGGACCTTCGTCAGCAGTACACTGTATTCCAATATATTTAAAGAATATAGAAAGTTTCGATATTGGTAAGTTTACATATAGTTTTCAGTACAGTACAAATGAGGAACTAAATGTTGCAATTGACCTATAATGACGACATCAATATATTTACCTTAACAGTATTAAAGTTACTCATTAAATAACATTTATTGTTACGAATCTCAGTATCAATATAGTATAGGCCTATGTTACTCTGATTTGTTATTTGTCTGCAATAAATTTGTCAGGGACAGATGTTGTTGATGGTGTTGACGGTGTTGATGGTGTTGATCTTGGTTTACAATTCACAGTGAGGGAGTTGTTCTGTGTGTTCATAGATTACTTATGTGCCAGTTTATGCGGGAGTGACGAGGTCAAGTAACCGGAGATCTCGGTTCGATCGATCCCGCCCCCCCCCCGACCGTTCACACTACAATCTTGATCGCCCTTGCGGGACTATATCCTCCTTTCGTTCTCAAACGTGAACACTGAAAGGCTGTTGCTGTATTCATTCATAATTTCTCCGGAAGTTGTCTTCATTTTACTGAACAATGGCAGTACGGTTAATATTCATATCTTTGCAACACAAAAAAAGATAATTATCTCGTAGACTCAATCGTAGAAGCAGAACTAGTGAGCAAACAAGCATTATCCGATGAGGAAGGAATAGTTAAACTTTAACTCATCATCAATACAAAATCATCGCAATTAAAGTCCATATCCGGTTGTCTTTTTCTTTTGAGGAAATAAAAGTTGATAACTGTCGCATCCAGAGATAACAAGTTCATCTGTGACGTCATTTCCTGTGATCAGCGACTTTATCGTTTTATATATATACGCTAATGATATCATTTGACAATTAGTGTTATTTCAGTGACAAAAAAATAAAAGCGCTTATATCTTGATAATCAGATTGCAGCTTACTCTTTCCACCCTCTCCATATGCTGTGGCAAGAATTTCACTAGAAAACTATATGGTAAGGGTGTCTAACTTCAAAGCCGGCGGGGGGGGGGGGGGGTGGGTGGCTGACAGGCAGGGTGGAGGGGGGCAGAGGACTGTTACGAACATTTTGTTTTGGCTTGGATTAAGTGGTGCATTAATAGGGAAACTAGTATTGTGAAATTGGAGAAAGTTGAGCTATTTCATTGTATATATATCTGGGTACGGATTTGGATAGCGCGTAGTTGTCGGGTATCCTGTATAGCTAAACATATACATATTACCTGCAGGGTGGGGGGGGGGCACGGTACCTTTGAAATTTGAAGTTGCCATGAATAACCAGGGGTGCATGTTAGCTATGAATGAAGGGGCCATTATCTCCGTCCTTGACTGTAGGGACCGCTTTTTTGGTTAATGAGGTATCCGAGGAGATTGTCACTTTCGAACGGGGAGTGGGGAGGGGGTGCTGGATTCACGTTTTCCGTTCCTCCCTGGTTCAACCATAGATTGATATTTACAAACCTCTCGTCGTGTTTGCCTGCTTGGCGCGCCTCTAAACTGAATCCCACTAATACAGTCCAGTACGACGGAATGAAAATAATGCACACTTTGCGTGATAAGAGTGAGTGTAAGACCACCTTGCGGCCTCAGTGGACGCATGTAAGGTATTCATTTCATTCCAACGTTGGTCTCCCACACGTGTAATATGACTAAGTTGCATCTATTGTGTTAACCATCGTATTCATCTTTGTGTTTCCAATTTCCGTTTGATATTCCAATAGAATCAAACGCAAGACCGTGGAGGTAAACGATCGATTAACCAAACACAATATGCTTGAGACGCCCAGCGCGGCGCCAACAACAATATTACAAGAAATTCCTTGAATTTCAGGTTAAAATTGGAAAAGAAAACAGATTTTAGGTCTTAGTAATTCGTGGGATTGTGAGAAAAAATAGTGAGTGTATAGTATCGGCGAAATAAGCTAGACTATATTTCCAACTTTTAAGTGACAAATTTGTGAGGTTTAAAATAGGCGTTAAAGATATAGTTCGTGCACTTTTGTATAAGCCCCACGTTAATAATGACTAATCGATTTGTTTGTATCAATCAACGTGCATGGAAGATCAACCCTAAAACATTTACAGTAAAGATATTAAGCATGTTAATTATATATATATATATATATATATATATATATATATATATATATATATATATATATATATATATATATATATTTATTTATATATATATATATATATATATATATATATATATATATATATATATATATATATATATATATAAACATGGACGTTTCGAAAAACGGCCACTAAATTTTAATTTTCTTTCCGATTTTTTTATCAGTCGAATCACATTTGATGTAAAAGACGAGTGACGTCACTTATTTCCAGGAATAATTAACTAAGTTAGTTTTACTTTCGTGATGTATGATCGCCATCGGTTTATAGTGGTCCCTGGTAAAAAAAAAATATTACATTATCGAAATATTGGTGAATTTTAGATATGGTTTCTCAAGTTCCCGCTTGAACGTGAATCTTTGTTTGAGGTAGTGGGGATGGGAGATTTGGGTTATGCGGGGCTTGCGAATCCCCGCTGCTCCTCCCCGCTGGACACGGGATATTTAAACATCGATGCCTCGAAGCAAACATGCATCATGGTTTTTTCATTTTTTGTAGGGATTTTGTTTTTAAACAGCGTACATATTTCCAAGCATCCCCACTCCCACGGGTTTGATGCTAAAGACGTCCCTGTAACTAGTTACCAATAAATGTTGCCAAGGTTAAAGTGTTTTATGCTATGCCAACTTTATGTCCCTCAGGCTTTCAACGGAAGTTATTAATGACTGCTTTTTTTCCCTTCAAAATAGCACACATACAGTGTCAATGCTTGTCAAATCATGAAATTTGGTAAACATCGTTGATAGCGTCAAAAAGAAAAAAAAAGAAGAAAAAAAAGTGTGAACCTGAAAGTTATTCGTTCAAGGCGATGCAATCAGTTGTAAATCAAGTAGATTTCATAAAAATGAAAATGATATGAAAATTTATGGTAGTCGAGAGAAAAGTAGTAGTTTTACCAAGAATTTTAATAGATGACGAACATTTAGAGATAAATACATCACTCACATCTATAACCTTCTGCTAAGTCGGCATAGATTTACGGATGAAAAATGATCATCGTTCAAAAAAATAATAATAATAATAATAATAAAAAATAGAAATAAAAAAACAAGGATTTCTGACGGTTGATTTTCAAAAGTGGAATTTCTGCCGCGACCAGCACGATGAATATCCTAAACGCCAAGATGTTATTATGGTTGTCAAAAAGTCAGTTTGTAATAAGTGTCAAGAATGATTACCTTTGCATTTTGTTTTACAACGATACTTTGCCAATCTTGACATAAGGTATATCTTTATTTCAGGAGCCGACGATTTTGTTAACATGGTATTCCCGGGTTCGTTTCAGAGTTTATTGCCATGGCATCCGGTAACAAACGTATGATATATGTGCACTAAATTAACTTTATTGATTTATTACTGTTATATCGCAATATGCCGTAATATATCACGGTAGTTTCTCCACCGATTTTTCGACATGGCTGGTGAAACATGAAATCCTCCATATGGAGTGCATATCTATCTATTAAAACAATATAGGACTATCGTATATTTCACATGTTGCTCCTCCCAGCTGAGCTAAAACAGGAGCTTATTTGTTTGCACGCCTATGTCAAAAAGTACACCGCAGGCGAACTGTAAATTTAAGACAATGCCACATCGCACTTTGCACAGGTCTACGTACATCTACATCACATCTTGGATCAAGTGATATGACCTTTGATGCATGTTAGTACTTCTTGTTAAGTGGCGGCGCATGCCTCTCTTTCGCATTAAAAATGCATGGATGGTGGTTTTGCGACATCCTCTAATCCATTCAAATTTATGTTACATTGAATCTTTACACTTGTATACATTTCCATTGATGTATGACACATTGTGTTATTTTCTTTTGGGACTCGGTAAAACTTGATCCATGATCAAACCTAGCACATTTGGACAAGGAATTTTCTGTTTTCATAAAAATTCCTTAGCGCTCACGTGACTGTAGGTCCACCCCGTGACGTACTTGTGCGGAGTCATAGGATTATTCGGTATGATGTTCGCGTCTCTCGTCGACATTACGTGGCGGGGTGGGAAGGGGGGGGGACGTGGATATCCGATAGCAGATAATGTGAAGCGTATATATGGAAGAGCCTAGCTATTCTCAACTGTCTATTGAAGTTGTAAACCTTATCTCGATACCGTGCTCCCTAACTCGAGATAAGGTTGATTAAATGTAACCAGAGAACTATAACCCAGCATGCAACTCCCCGACGTAACTTATCTTAGCTGGCTAAGCCCCACCCCTCTCTCCAGGAAGTGGAACACAGTAGGTGGCCTGGGATACCATCATGGTTGATATCCTTCGAAAGGTTTTATATCCAACTATACGATACTGTTATTGAGGTATCCTTGAAATCTGATAGAGTGTGGAATGTTGGCGAATAGTTGTAAAGGTTCCTTTCGTTTAGAATTTCGTAAATCTATACTTTACTTTTGGTGAGATTATTATTGCTCTTCGGCGGATAAAAATGAATAAATTAATGATTTGAACATTTTGAACGAAAAAACAAAGATTTGTTTCAGCTCAAACTGTCAATGAGAGCGTATGGGGCACGTGTTACATATAATATATATATATATATATATATATATATATATATATATATATATATATATACATGAAATATATATATGAATTTATATATATATATATATTTATATATTTACATATATAAATTCATATACATATATATATATACGTTATATGTATACGTTATATAGACTATATAAATATATATATATATATATATATATATATATATATAGGCTATATACGTTACATGTATACGTTATATATACACAGTATATATACGTTGGGAGCGACTGTGCTCTTACCTATCCCCTCACTGTATAAACCGTTTAAAATGCTTCAGTGCAGCAAAATGAAAGTATAAGAAACAAAAACCCTATAAATGATTGATAAAGATAATGGTTTATTTATTTTACCAAGAATTTTGGGCCTAAAAAGGAAAGTGGAACCGCTTGATATCGAATGCATTCTTTTGTCTAGGGCAGTGGAAATTTGTACAAAGATTTACTTTCCCACGAGTCACCATGGTGACGCGCTGAGCTTAAGGTATAAATTGAGATAACGCTGAAAAAAAATCTTTGCGCTGATCATTACCACCAGGATGAATAAAATATTTAACATTTTTATAGGAAGGCGAATCTCTCCATTGCGCACCAGTATTCAGTGTTCCCCTGAAAAAAAAATTGGCAATTCGCACCCTGTATATAGGCCCATGGAGATAAGGCAAAGTTTCAAGAAGAGACTTTACAAAATCGATCGGTTTCCTGATTTGAGCAGGGGATACTCACTAGTTTTAAATTAAAAATGTGAAGGTCTTCTTTTTAACATTGTTTTTCTAAAATATTTTATAGGGATCTCCTGATGTGAACATTAACGTGAGAGAGGCCCACCTGTAACCCTGTGAGTTTTCTAATACTCTTAACTGAAAGAATGAGATGCTGGTGACGTCACGACTGATCTAATTCATGCTCTGGGGCTAAAAATACTTCTGGTAAGATTGAAATGTTTTTACTAAAATAAACTGAAACCTCAAAAATAAAACCTTGTTGATATTGGTCAAGTTTTTACCACAAAACCTTTAATCCTATCATTTTGGGTATCTGAGTGTAAAATTGCCATGAATCAAAAACTTTATTTTGTTTTCCTCCTCAATTTTTTGAATAAAAACTGGTAATCCTGAGAAAGAAGAGAGAGTGTGGTCAGTCGTAAAAAAGATTACCTAAAAACATGAATAAACTTAACTTTTGATCCGGAGCAAAAATATTCCCATTACGTATAAGGTAGTCCCACATTCCATTTATTGTGAGGTCTCACGATTTCGGGAATACATATTATTTATTTGACCCAAATGCTTATTCTAAGTACAAAACCAAACTTTCTAAAGGTATAATTTATCAATGGCAACCGTTGTGATAATCACAATATGATATCATCCCAAATTCTCACTAATATTATAAAGGTGTTAAATGAAGCGAAATTTACCCACTTGAACTTGTCATTGAGCGTTGATGTGAAGCCTGGATTTATTAATGTCTATGAAATGATTAACAGACTTCATGAAGAGCACAATAGTAATTGAACTATATAGATATATAGATATATATTTCTATATACATGAAATTTTCAAAACTTGTTGCTAAATAAAGAAGCGAAAGTTGAGGCCCTGAACATTTTGAAATCATTTCAATAGTTGAAGCCGATCAATGTGTCAGTTACGTAAAGAAATAACAATAAATCCATCACCTATGGGATGGTAAGCCGGATTTGAAATGATATATATGATATAAGACACTCTCGTCGTTACGAAAATGAAATTAACCATTATGAAGGAGGGGTACAGCCGAAATTCCTGGAAGCAGCTTTGAACATTTCGTTTTTGTTAGAAATGTCATGCACGTTTAATGTCGACTGATGTTAGAATATGCAGCCTGAAGATGATTCGTATAGTAGTACTCCTCAAGTATGCCCAAATATGCTAGCAAGTCAAATAAATGGTCACTGATTTTTAGATTTCAAGAATCATTTGACTGTCATCTCAATAGCATTGTGCCTCCTCTCTGAGGGGTACACGTTGTCAGTCCGACACGTTTTCAGTCCGAAAATAAAATACACGTTTCAGTCCGAAAAAACGAGTTTTCAGTCCGACACGTTTTCAGACCATATCAGAATGTCTGATTCAATTCCCTTCAGTGTCTTAGCTGGGGAATTATTTTAAGACTTAGAACCTACTGGAAAGAATACAGTTGAAAACTGTTTTATTCAGTTTTTAGCATCCCTAAAAATTTGAGGCATACTGATGACCCTTTAACCTATGTATGATGTATATATCACGTTTTTCTTTTGCACATCTTTATTGAACCTTTTGGCGTTCCATGAATCATTACGTATATGGCATTGTTCCAATCACAGCAGACTTTCCGACATTTCAAGTATCGATATAGATTGTTTTCTCACAATTTTTTTGTTTTTTGTCGGGAATGAATTTGTGTATCTCAATTATCCACTTATCAGTCAGTGCGTGTGTCCTCTTGTGCTTCTGACTTGACTAGAGAAATTCGACCTCGACTCAACAAAACATCAAAACTTTACACTCATTGAAGGATGTCTTCAATGACTTGTTCAATAGTTCGCTAAAGTTCCGTTTAGGAATTAGATCGGATCATTAGATCGTGAAAGTTGTGATCTCCACACAAGTGACAATAACGAGGATAGAATAACACATAAAACTCTAATTAATGGTTAACACCGGCTGCATTCAAAGCAAATTATAATCAAGCCTAGCCGTCGGCTAATCTAGCCAACAAATATGCTAGCAAGCCACATCATTGGTCACTCATCTTACTTTATACAAATACAATTTAGACCTGACAGTGTAGGTATAAGAGGATGTTCAACTTTCACCCAAATTATATACGCCCATACATACAGATGAAGTAATATTAATTTATACAATTTACTATTTCACTTATAAATAGCCCTGACAACGTTCTTCTGCTTCAATCAAATCCCCTTTCTTCTCAAAAGTTGAATTCTTGTTTTCTTTGTTTTAACAGTATATCACGTTTCCTTCCTGTACGTTGATTTTAAAGCAGTTATATTTCATTTTCGTTATACCTATGATAGCATGAAGCTTTCAGTCATTGCAGCATAAAATCTTTCTATTGAAGTTATAAATTAAAAGAAATAAATTGAAAAAATGACCAGTATATGATTAAAAATTGGTCAATATAAAACAGCGTAATTTTCGTATAGCTCTTTAGTATATAAATAGTATGATTTATATATATATATATATATAGTATAATATATATATATATATAGGCTATATATATAGGCTATATATATAGGCTATATATAGGCTATATATATATATAGGCTATATATATAGATATATAATTAGTGTGAGTATATATATATATATATAGTGTGAGTACGAATACAATATCACGAGTAAGAGTACATCGTGAGCACTAGCACAACATCATGAGTACGAGTACAACAGTATGACTACGAATACAACAGCATGAATACGAGCACAACAGCATGAGTACGGGTACAACATTATGAGTACGAATATACAACAGCATGAGTATGAGTACAACAGCATGATTACGAGTACAACAGTATGAGTACGAATACAACAGCATCAATACGAGCACAACAGCATGAGTACTAGCACAACAGCATGAGTACGAGTATAACAGTATGAGTACGAATATACAACAGCATGAGTATGAGTACAACAGCATGATTACGAGTACAACAGTATGAGTACGAATACAACAGCATCAATACGAGAACAACAGCATGAGTACGAGTACAACAGTATGAATACGAGTACAACAGTATGAGTACGAATACAACAACATGAATACGAGCACAACAGCATGAGTACGAGTAAAACAGTGTGTAAACGAGTACAACAGTATGAGTACAAATACAACAGCATGAGTACGAGTACAACAGTATGACTCAAGTACGAATACAACAGCATCAATACGAGCACAACAGCATGAGTACGAGTACAACCGTATGAATACGAGTACAACAGTATGAGTACGAATACAACAACATGAATACGAGCACAACAGCATGAGTACGAGTACAACAGTGTGTAAACGAGTACAACAGTATGAGTACGAATACAACAACATGAATACTAGCACAACAGCATGAGTACGAGTACAACTGTGTGTAAACTAGTACAACAGGTTGAGTACGAATACAACAGCATGAGTACGAGTACAACAGTATGAGTACGAGTTCAACAGCATGAGGAAGAGTGTAAGTAGAATTTTCCTATATGCTTAAGTACGAGTCCAAGGTTCTGAGGCACAAGTACGTGAGTTTGCACTTGCTTACTATTCCGAATGCACTGAGTATGCGTATGTGTACGCGCACGAGTACATACTCTACGAGGGCTTGTTCGATTACAGGTTCCAATGTTAGAATACGAATTAGTGCGAATATGGACTCTTTACAAATCTGTTGGGTATACAGGCTTTGCAAAATTGTTGAACAAACGCAACCTTAGGAGGGTATTAGGGGACCTGTTTTTTTTCAGTGCACTATCCACACACTATAGATGTATAAACACACAAAGCCTATACGAAAGTATTTTATACACTACCTCTTTCCTTTCCAAACCATCGTATATGCGCTGACATACTGGTTTCGTAAAACATTCTGGAACATTTATTTTGTTAAAACCGACGTATAAGTGGTTGTAGAGGGTTGCGCGTTTCAATTGAAGAGACTCGAATCCCTTAGAGACAATGTTGTGGTTTTATTGTTACATGTTTTCCTGACATGTTTCTGTCCGATGGTTTAGACATTATATTTCATTAATTTCACATTAAGACGTCACTTGTGCGACAGGCATGCAGTAATCTCATTTTATGTACGCCGTACATGTCGGTGGAGCCCATCAACGAATCCCCATCGTTGATTTGATTTAGTACAATGACGAAGGTTATGTGGCGTTTATTTGCGAACTCGCCGCATCTATAACGAATTTCTCAAGTCCCTATAGATGTCAACGCATGGGCTTGCAGAGGGAGGGGGGGGGGGGGCAGGATGGGTATAGATCAAGCGTAACGCAAGCTGCAGTCACATATAGTTGGCTTTGATAACATCTGATTAAAAGATTATGATATATCAAATATTATTATGTTTTCTTTCAAAAAAATAAGACTTGTTAAGTTCAAGAAGTCATGTAGTAAATGTGTAATAATGAAGTTATTAATATAAGAAAAATCTCAAAAAAAAAAATAGGAAACAATTTTCTGACAGCATGCCCTTCACTCCCGACACTCATACTTTCACGACTCCAAGTTCAGGGGCATTGTTACATAATATCACATAAACGCAAAGGTGCAATTTGAAAATATTGCAATGAGGGGATGTTACCCATAAATTTGACATTGGCCGCTGAATCAGTTCATTCGTTTGTCCCATTACGTAACAGTTCTTTTCGTTCAGAATAATTTATATACTTTCGTAGATATTGCTGACGTCTGTAGGGGAGGGGAGGGTGGGGGAGGGGGTCTAATGCGCCATAGCTCAGTCTTCGTGGGATTTCTCAGCTCGTGGTTCCAGCAGTTTGCGGACCGTTGGTCTAATTACATTGTATAGTGTACGTAGACGTAGAGGAAATATAGTCTCAGAAACAGTTGTGTGTATAATCGACATCTGGTGATTGGAGCATCAGTGACCTGAAATAAACTGAAATAAAGGAAATGGCAATAATAACATATTTCCGGTGGCGTATTTTGCCCATACCTATCGATTAAGATCAAATTGAACTTGGAGGCAAAATATCCATTGTGTGTATGATCAACGGTTACATGATCTATAGGGCTTGCTTTAAGTAACCACGTGATACTAATATGCTACATCGCCCATCCAGGCTATAGGCTGAATGTTGAATCCTTCGTGGGAATTTGTTTATATTGTGAACTAACATGTTCAAAAATTACTTATCGAGACATATTAAATGGAAAATCCCGATGGTCAAAGATGACTTTTCTCCCTAAAACTACCGCAACCCAACAATTTCCGTTAAAAAAAATCCGCAGTAGAACGTAAAAAAAATAAATTCATCCTAATACCATATGTAATCGTAGAACTATGATATGATATTTTAATGTCTGAGGAACCTTTTTTTTCATTTCATGGTGATCAGTGTGAATTTACCTCCATCTTCGTACAGGACTGTCTTTGCATAATAGTATACGGTACCTAAGCATAACTCACCTATATAGTGATCCCCCCATCCCCCATCCCCTCCCGTCCCCTTCCACCATTTTGCTTCGTGAATATCAGAGGTAACTTCACTCCAATGATTTGAAAGAAATTATAGAATAGTACGTTTTCCTTTGATTAGAAAATACCAAAAGAGAAAAGAAGACTGAGAAAGGAAAACAAAAAGAGAACAGCAATTCACTTCTGTTGTTGTTAACGATGAGGAACTTCCGGCATTGACCAATATACACAATAAATAATATGAGATATCAATGTCCTCATATTGTTTCCTAAATAACCCAGGGTTTTTCAATCCCTTTCAAAGTGACAAAGAAATTCATTCCATAGAACGAATTTAATTTGAACAGAGAATATACAAGAAACAAAAGAAAATTGTATCATTTCGGTAGCCTTGTAATAATTAATGGTTCTTTAGATTCAGTAGGTAGCACATTTACTTTCCGTTCCCTGTTAACGAAAAGGTACCAACATTGCCCTAAAAATCATTTCAAAGTATGTGACATTTTAAATTAATTGACATGATCATTAATTAAATGTGCCATTCGTCTCCATTTTTGGCTATTTTCTTTTTCTTAATCATAAATGTCGTTTTTTTTTTCATAAATGGCGTTCCTCCGGAAAATAAAGTTGTCATATAACCTTTGACACAGTCAACGTAACTCAAACGGCATCGCATAAAGTGACATTGCAACCGGCTGCGTGGTGTGGTTAGAGGGTCAGTGTGCGTCTGGCTTATATCAAAATAGAGATGGATGAGCGTGATTTTAAATACCAACATTCTAACCGAGACTTTTATTTTCCATTCTCTTCATTTTTGGATACTTCTTTACAAAAAGGAACTGTTCACCCCTTGGTTGAAATCTATTTGACACCTGCTATGAACTTGTGGCACAATATTAAAATAAATCCCGCGGTTGAAGTGGGTGGTATGGATTCCAGAGAAATGTCGAGGAGGTACAGTGGAGGGAGGATAAAGGGCAGAGTATGTAGGTGGGAAAGTCATTTTCCAAGGAATAATAGCCACTCAACCTCCTGCTATGAATGATTTGATCATATAGGCTCTGGATAAGTATGCTCTACCATGTAAAAAGATGCATGGTTATTATGTATATAGGCCGTCTGTATAATAAAGGCAGTTTAAGTTTTTCACGGTAAACGATTTTGTGGTGATTCAACTTAACCACAGATAATGAAGAAAGAAGAAAAAACTGTTTAAAAGTAGATTATAAATATCTAATTTAGATTGATTCAGACTTCAAACGGTCGTAATGGAAGTGGGTCTCCATGAGGAAGGGACATGCACCCACCCCACCCTCTGGCGCGGAAGATCGCAGCCAGTATATGGTATTAAATACTTCTCTTTTGTTTTGGAGAGACAATATAGTGATACAACACAATGCTTGGTTGACAGGGTTGGAACTTCTTAAATCCCAAAATAGGTTTTAAAAATAGGGAGTGTAGAGCTACAAGAATCAGACCAATGTGGAGTGCCACCCCACCCCCCCCCTGCGTAAAAAATTATCGAGGGACCACCCCTCACTCCCTCACCCCACCCCCACCCCGTTTTGGGGGGTCCCTGCTGCTTGGTACTCATAATTTTGGGACAATCTTCGTGTTCGCTTTTCACGCTGTCTTAGATTTTTGATTCCATCAATTGAAGTGATGCTTGTTGTGTTTTTGCTTCAATGTTGTAACGTTAACCAGCGGTCTACTGGGATATTCTTGGAAGTTAAAGATGTTCGGAAGACTATAGAGACTTCAATGGTAGAAATAAGATTGATACATGAGTTTATGCAGTTGCAGCTTACTAATGTAATTACAATCTACTTGATTCACTGTAGCATATCAAATGCTAATTACAAAATATTTAACAATAGGCAAATGACAATTGGTAGGTTCCGATTCTCAGCTCAGAATGACATACTGGGATTAAAACTACCAGAGTTATATACAACTGTGGAGGCTGCGCAAGCCTCCTGTGTTAGCTGTGCTCTCCATATATTATGATAGCTGTACTAGTTGTAATATGTTATAGCATAGGTGTCAGCTGTGCTCCCCATATATAATGATAGCTGTACTATTTGTAGTTTTAGCATAGGTGTTAGCTATGCTATCTCTTATATGTTAGCTGTGCTATCTCTAATGTATTAGCATATTATGTTAACACATGTGCTATCTGTTATATGTTAGCATATATGTTAGCTGTGCTATTTCTAATATTTTACCACACTACAGCAGTGCTATCTCCTATATGGTAGCATATGGTAGCTGTGCCCTCTCCCATTATGTAAGCATATATGTTAGCTGTAGTACTGTACTAGGCAATAGGCAAGGTCGGGTGACCACCAGCCAATGCCCAGAAAGCTATAACAGTTGAAAGGTGGTCATGCAGATTCACTGACCAGATACGCAGAACAATTAACTGACTGAACTGAACTAACAATATAACAGGCTAAAAAACATAACAATAAAGCAATGACAATAATAGAGCAAATATTGCAATTATTACAATATGAATAGCCTCTGTAAGAAAATTCCTCCGGGACAAGAAGTATGCCAAAGTTTTAATTCCTTGCCCAATATATTAACGCCAACTTAACACTATCATACGAACTAGCAAGTTTGAAATCGATATGTAGCCCTTATACGTAGTATATCGAATGCTCTTTGTTTTGCAGGGAGTGCGCTCACTAAACGGAACTTCATTATGTAACTTACATTATGTAACTTACAGGGGAGAAGGTCGCAATACTAACTGGTACGCGATTGGCGTCAATTGGAATGCCTGATACAATATAACCTATAAGTGAATTTTGATACTGCGTCATATGAGGCATGATAAAATCCGAAGATATATGACTTGTGTGGCGGGTAACGTATATGGTATGTTCGTGACTTTATTGAAATGTGAATTTATGACGTAATCAACTACTGTTATATCTGACCTTTGACATAGTTCAATAAACGTATAGAGTAACCTTCGACATTAGTGACGTCAAACCAGGAGGATTTGCGAATGAGTGGATTCGATGAAATGATAAACTGGGGTCATCGGTATCTGTAGTGTGAAACAATGGGTACAATATAGAGATAAAGCAACCCCTAAATATGTGTGGAAGTTGAGTGTGTGTGTGTGACATGTCAGTGTGGTACGGTGTGGAATGGGGAGGGGGGGGTGGGTATTAAAGGTGTGACTTAAATCAATTTAATGTAAGTGTCAGTGAACTAGTGTGAACATTATCCGAACATATATCTGGCCAGGGCTATATTAATCATGTGGCCCATGTACCCATCTCACCCCTTCCCTTTCCTTACCATGTCAAACAGTGCATAAGCACCATTTTTGGCATGGGGGAGGGCGGGGGCGGGGGGGGGTAAGATGGATAGTAGGAAATGTTGAGAAAATAGAGGGTGCTACAATCCAAATATAGTTGCCGTATATGGATCATATAGTTACAATTCAGTTGTGAAACACTCTTTAACTGGGACTTCTTCTCAGAACTATGTATTCATCTCACCCCCGCCCGCATTGAGAACTATTGACTTTATACCCAAGTATTCCAAATTTCCGAAATGAGGAATTCTATACCAGCAACATTTGTGCACACACGCTGAAATTTGGCGCCCGAATGTTGAAGAGCGGGAAAATAATTATATTTGCTGTGAGTTTATATATCGTAGTACGATATTATATAGGCTTGTAAGTTCATACGACAGAAAAGGTAATTGACTGGCTTGGTTTTACCCGATGAGAGGTAGGTCGTGTAAACGAACCAGAAAATGCTTACCCAGCCATTTTAAAAGTTTACGATGGATTCTAGGAAATAGCTGGAATTAGAAACCCAAATGATGGCTGCGCAGATGATGCCACCATCTTCTGGTCATCGGTTGGTAGTCCGGGCAATATCTGATTTCTTGTTACTTAATACTGGTTATTTAGAATAATAAACATATATAGAGAAAGCAAGTACATATATACAGCAACGTATATATATATATAGAGATCCGTGAAAGTGATATTGGATTTCTCCTCAAAATGTGTAGGTGTGGATAGAGGAGGGTATTGCGCAAGGGGTTTGAGAGGGGGAGGGGGATTTCTTGTTCTTTATTTTTGGCTTGAGTGAGTCCGGGACTGGTGTGTGGGTGAGTTCAGAAGAGGTGTATATTTTCGTTCACCTTTCGAGTTTGCAGTTTGAGCTTTCATAAAAAAATATTTAAACATAGAAAAGAAGAAAGACAAGAAAGTGCGTTCGAACGCTTTGTGCTGTCTGTCTTGCTCTTGTTTCGTTCATGTTCCCCCCCCCCCCACCTCCGCCCTCTCCTCTCACATGTTTACATAGAGAGGGGAGGAGTGAGGATAGCGACAAGTCCCTCCCAGCGATGCCGTTCAAGGTGGTCAGCGTTGAACCAAATTATGATACTAGAGCAACGAAAATGGTCACGCAGATTTAAACCTTCAACAAACAGCATTTTATTGCCCACCCTTGCAACCCTCTCCTACCCACCCTGTCCCACCCCACCCCATCCCGTGGTTTTCTTGAAGTTAACTCTCCTGGATGTCTGAAGATGATTTAGGGGACCTGTCATCCAAGAAAGAATACATTTCGGCAAAACAAATTGTAGGTAAAAATCGGGGTTATCACCGATCGCCTTAAACACAACAGGTAGATAGAGTTCCTCTCTGGAATGAGCAAGCCAGAAAAAGCCTCTATACAGTCTTTCCTGCTGCCTGACATTTAGTACATATCATAACCACATATTTTGCAAACCTTAATAACAGTTTCAAATTGCTGTGTTTCATATCTACCCCGCATATTATTTATTCGAAGAAATATGTTTCGCAAGCAATATCCTGTTATGATAACTATTTTACAATTCTAACGTTCCTTGCATATCTTTGGAATTATACCACCCTTGAGTATGTCGCTCTGTCCTGGTTAGAATTCCCGCGCAAAAAGAGCAGCCCACAGGTCACGTGGGTCGTCGCCATTGGATGACGGTGAATCAGCAGGATCTGAGACTGACGGCTTTGTGGGTTTCTATGGTTACGAGGTTGTTGACCACCAGCCTAGATATTAATAGGGTCGACAGTAGCAAAACGAATGTAGTATACCTATAATCGTAAAGCCTATAATGATGTATCAGTATCGCTATATGTTACCGTTAAAAAAGGGTGGAGATTTATACAACATACACCCTCACCCACCCCCTTATGATCATGTGAAACTCGAGTTCAATAATTTTCAACCATCCAAGTTGCCTTGTTTCCGACTTCACCAACACATACCCTTCGTCATCAACCCCCTCCCCCCCCCAACCCTCCCCTCTACATATATTGCTGTTCGGTCGCTCTAAGTATCTGGAAATTGATGCACTGTGAGAAGAAGGGTGGTTGGTGGGTGTTTTGTTTGTTTGTGTGGGTTGGTTGGTTGGTGGGGGTTGGAGGATGGGTTTAGGAATCGAATGATTAGGGAAATTCCTTCAGAAACTTCAGCAATTATACGCAACAACACCGACGCCAACGCTGTAGTTATGACTTTCATTTCTTTGGAGATGTGAAAACATGATCCATGCTTTCGAGGGTTGCTACATATAACATGTTTCATGTTTCGATGGTTGCTACATAACATGCACAAGGGCGGGGCTTCTTCACATATATACATGCACCTCATAGTTGTGGGTTAGTAATGTTTGTCTGTTCGGCATCTATCATCATGGACATCCCTTGACCCTATGATTTCTCTTCCTTTAAGATGAATATTGCAACCGTTCCCTAATCCCGCACTGAGCGGTTATTATACTGATCTGACCCTCTATAACGCACCTATGAGTTCAATCCTCATTTTGACCTTGGTTCTACGCCGAGATCCTCAATGTCAAATTCGTTCGGACACTCATTCCCACATAAAAATAATCTATGTTACATGTGTGCGACGGGTCTCGTTGATTTTGTTCAGCTCCTTTTGTCGACGGCGGGACCCATTTGGAGGAAAAATTCGAAAAGCAGTTTTAGATTTGGACAAAATATGTGACCCTTGACCTCTGTAGCGTTTTCTTGCGATATTACTGTAGTATCGGTGTTGCAATGAATAGCAAGCTCAGTGCGATAGGTTTATCGAGTTTTATCAAATAGAAAACAGATCTGACAATTGTGGGAAGAAATGTCACAATAGGGTTCTTTTTTTGTCTGATTCTTTCATCATATTTGAGGACTAATCTCCGGGCAAGGCTGAATCCAAAAGGATCATTTTGCTTCTGTGTGTAACTGTCGCCGCAAGGGACGGAAATTAAGTAGAGGGTTAATTTTTCTATCGTTTTTATAGCCTTATTTCTTTAGCCTACGAGTGGTGGTATGTAAAAAACTAAAACCCAAAAGTGTACATCCGTAGGCTATATCAATTCTCTTCCACGCCCAATTTTCCAGATGGTGAACAACCTGCAAGAGTGAATTATATATGGTTATTCATACATAATACCTCAGCAAAACTCATATTTAGCGATAGCATGTTAGTTTTACCCTAGCTGACATGCATGTATGCATTGGTTATGAATGTTGCCATGGTGATAGCTTTATGTCATAGAACTGCACATTGATTGCGTACATATATACAGTGACAGCGAGGCCCAGGACACTGGGGGCCGCGGGGACAACTATACGTTTTCATGTTTGGTGTAAGCATATCATACACGAGAGTGCATCATTCATTATCATTTACTACCCGGGCTCCCTTATTGATCCGGGGTCTCGGTGGGCTGTATCTGACCGCCCCTCCCTCGTCAAACTTGCGTAGACCTATATGTGCTTTCCTCTCCATGTAGTGGAGAGAATTAATAAACAAATATAAGAAAAATTGTAAATTATGATTCCGAAAACAGAAAGATATTGTGACAGGGAGCAGACACGGAGGCTATAGAGCGTTGTGGTTAAGGCAGTGGACTCGTAATCTATAAGGTTTGCAGATTCGAGTCCTGGCCTGATCATTACGTGGTGTCCTTTGGCAAGACCCCTAATCTCCACTGCCTCTCTTCACCCAGGTGTATAAATGGGGACTGGCGAGGTAACTTATAAATTTAGTTGCGTGCGCCTGGTTTGTGGCTGTGGGAAGTCCCCAGGGACCACGTAGATGTGGTGCGATGTAGGGGGTACACCCCTCAATCCGACAAGTTTTCAGTCCGACAAGTTTTCAGTCCGAAAATAAAATACACGTTTTCAGTCCGAAAATGAAATACACGTTTTCAGTCCGAAAATGTTTTCAGTTGGGGAATGAAAGCAGTTTTAATGCCATAATATCACCAATTAACTGTGACAGCCCGAACTGATAGTAAAGAAATCGATTGAATCTTTCGTATATACTCATAATTGACAAATAAGGAGTAAAGTTTTAGAAAATATATTGGAATTTTCGGTCCCCTGGGACCTTCGTCAGCAATATTGGCAGTCGAATGAAAAGCACAAAGTGTAACACAATGAAAGTATGACGCTAGGTTTAAAGTGTAAATTGCATTGATGGAATTAGAACCAAACAAACCATGAATATACAGGAAGCTGATTAAGGAGCGAAGAACGGATTACATATGTTTGTAGAACTGATAGTTGTTAAGGGTCCCAAGACTTTGTTGAGGCCGGTGATGTGAGACTTAATACAAAAGATTCAATCGATTTTTTTACTATCAGTTCGGGCTGTCACCGTTTATTGGTGTTATTATGGCATTAAAACTGCTTTCATTCCCTAACTGAAACGTGTATCTCATTTTCGGACTGAAAACGTGTATTTCATTTTCGGACTGAAAACGTGTATTTCATTTTCGGACTGAAAACGTGTATTTCATTTTCGGACTGAAAACGTGTATTTCATTTTCGGACTGAAAACGTGTATTTTATTTTCGGACTGAAAACGTGTCGGACTGAAAACTCGTTTTTTCGGACTGAGAACGTGTATTTTATTTTCGGACTGAAAACGTGTCGGACTGAAAACTCGTTTTTTCGGACTAAAAACGTGTATTTTATTTTCGGACTGAAAACGTGTCGGACTGACAACGTGCACCCCGATGTAGTTCCCCAGGAGTGATTGTTGAATTGTGCACACTTTGGTGTGTGGGTGTGACAAGTTACCAAGGAGCAGTTGTAATGACTACTTATTAAGTCGAGTAAGAGAGCCTTGAACAAGACTGTAAACCTTCTCAGCTATAGTTATAGAGATGGGGATGTGTCTACGCGGTCCCCTACCCCTCTCCTCCAATCACCTTCGGCACCAAGAATTCACCAAGCCCTCTGTGAGACATATCTCCCTATAGATTCAGTAGTACGAAGTCACAATTCTGTTCCGGCGTCCTCCCACAGGAGACGGCTTAACGAGGTTAAGTTGTTATAGAATTAACTCACGCTACATGCATATCTACTATTTTCATCATTATTAATTTTTTGTCTCCTTTTTTTTGTATTTGCCTTTTCCTTTTCCTTTTTTTCTTTTTCTTTTAATCACCGGAAGTACTGTATATCCGCTCTACATTATTCCCAGGGTAATTTCGTGGAATAACTACTTACCGGAAGTCCTTTGTGCTTAGGAACGGATTCTTTTGCATCTAGTATGCCTTCCGTTTTGTACTATACTCCCGGTGTTAACATATCCATTCATAGGTCGAGCTAGCCCCACAATGAGTTAGTATGTTGGTATACTCTATTTATATAGAACCAATGTCAATCCGCCCGAGTGTACTCTATCATGGAAAGTCCCGAAAAGCATCAGGGAGAACATCTTTTATGACATGTTATCAAAGTGCAAATATTTTTTTTTTAAATTGTGGCTTTGATGTTGCAGAGCATGAAAGGAAGCACATGTGGTGCAAACATTTGGTCAATTGAGGCAATTTTAGGCCACTTTAGGCCTCCCGGGAGCAGCGCACGAAAATGTTTTACTATACTGAGTGAAGAGGTTTGTTTACGAAGTGACGAAAACTTCAAGCTCTCATATCGAAAAAAAAAAATCGTCATGGTCAATATACGGAAAATTGATGGTGTCATTATTGGGCCAACATTTTATCCATCCAGTGATGAGGTAGGGTTTAGCTAGTAGTGAGAACTTCAACAAGAACTAAGAGACCACATTGTGTTTATGATTTAGTGTGTAAGTCAATTGGGCAATTATATATGGAGTATGCTACCTTATGCACTCATCAATACTGAAATTGATTCGATATATGTGAATCTAACACAAAAGTTTCATCGCATTTCGTTTAAATGTTTTTTTTTTCCTTCTCATCTTCGAATGCATTGTGTATAGTATAGCCTCATCGTTTACGCGCATATAAGCAATGTTATCCTATGATCCTAAAATCAAGTCATGGAAATGGGTTACACTTGTCCCGGGAAAGATGATGTCGAAACCAGACGGAAACAGAAGACTGTGATCCATGCTTCCTGGAATACTTCCGAACCAACCTTTTCTCGTAGTCGGTTTTAATACTCAGTACTACGGTATAGTGAACGTGATACTCAGACTATTCTTAGAGTAGACTCGGTGAGGATTACTAGCCTCATTCTCAGAATGGGGAGCTGGGATAAAATATAGACAAGCTATCTCAGACAAGGCAACAGGCCCGTAATCAGGCTGGGGGGACGAGATTACCCCCCCCCCCCTGCAGACTATACTGTGTCCCCCTAGTTGTGCCACAGTCATTGTGTAAAACAAAAGCTTCACCGTATATTTATACCCGTCCACAAATTGTTTGTGCCCCACCTTTATTGCTGGGTGCCCCAAACTCAGAATCCCTGGCCAGGGGCCTGCTTTAGGGCGTGGTGGAGGACTGATGATCTGGAATAATATCTATGTAGAGAGTCGAATATGAGTGGCCATTATTGCTTGAGTGTCTAGCATATTTTGGGTCCATACTTAACTTAAGCTTGTCTTCGCTAACAGCGAATGGTTGCTTTAAATATAAGTGTTTATGTTTTTATGACGTTAGGGTTACTTTCATTAACTTACGACTCAGGGGATTAATTGATACGCATTGATTTTAACCGGCTTCGCCTCAAAGCCTATGCTTCGCTTTAATCTGCACTACCGTACCATACCGTAACATAATATCACATAACATATTATAGATAAGTTAATGAAAGTTACATCTCTGAACTTTCAGTACATTCAGCTTGCGCACTTCTAATTTCGATGGGTGGTAGGATGGAGAGAGGGTGGGGGAAGGTGGGGGGGGGCTAGAACAACATACTCAGCTTTAACAGGACTAAGTTAAGTTAAGTTGAAGGTTTACAGTCTTGTTCAAGGTCAAGACTCTCTCACACGACTTAAGCCCTTAACACTTAACATTATGGTTATTGGTAACTTGTCACACCCACACACACACACACGGCGGCAAAGTTTGCACACTTCAAACAATCCATCCAGGGGTACATCTATCCTGCATGTGCCAATACTTAAATACCAGCATGTCATTAACATCAACATGTATTATCAGACCATGGAATGTTGTACTATGATAATGCGGCCCGGTATACCCAAATGACTGAAGTGGGCTCTCACAATGCATTTTTTTACTGTTTACCTGCCAAGTTTTATACCAATAGTGAGCTTGTATTCAACTTGTCCATTTTAATAACTCCCCTGACATAATTTGACATAATCGTTATATCACATTGCCATTTTGATTTATAACCACATCTGTTTGACACATTGACGCTATACCATAATAATCCCTACCAATACAACTGTACTGTATACGGCTAGTTTATGGAACTATAGTATTCAATGATAATGAACCATCATCATACTATAGTACCCACCACGTAGCGTACTTGGGTATATTCCACAGACCGTTACATGCCATGGTCACCATTCAGAGTGGCAATTCAGTGTATTAATGTACCGTTATACTGTCAAACAGTGTGTTTCACACACATGACCAACTATTTATGCTGGAGACCATCAGAGAATTTATATACAGCATGAAGAAGCGGTTCCACAAAAAGTCCAGATATTAACTTACATATATATATATATATATATATATATATATATATATATATATATATATATATATATATATATATATATATATATATATATATATATAAATAAATATGAGAAACGCGTCGTCATATGAAGGTAAATACAGTTGCACTCATCATATAGTCAACAATTTCGACAGCCCTCGACTCGCACGGGTGATGCTATCTCCATCCCCTCACCCTACCAGCCACCCCATCTACTCCCAAGACAACACCCAGGCTTGGTAACACCCCATTCACTTGAAGGCAACATGCAAAGAATGCAGATATTTTTTCTGCGGTATGTGATGATAGCTCACATGACTGTTGTATACCGTGTTAATCCCCAATCTCCTCTTGCCCAATCCAGTCCCCCCCATGTTTATTAATATGTTCGTAAATGCCTTTCTTGACCTATTATTGGGTTGTATTGTTCAGATATACAATCAAGATAATGACACCAAATAAATCAAATGTTGAAGTGATTTTGGTTCCTCCAGATCTGCAGAACTTACAAACGAATTATGATATTGAAAAGGACTTGTCTACCTTCTGCTATAAAAACACCCCACTTTGAAACAAATTTATTCCAGGGACTGTCTGCTTCCCACCGGTATATTCCAGTTTTATACAATACTTCCATGATGCTACATACGTGACGCAGTATATTATGTATCCGTAATTATCAACGCTATCGGTATTGCATATTTGAGAACACTTTGAACCTGACTACAGTATTGCTCAACCCGGGAGCTGCATTGCGACACACCGTACATCCACGTGGAACCGGCGTGACTGTGGAAATTGCGCAATACACGATGGATTGAAGCGTGTATGTTCAAAAGTACATTTTGCAAATTTATGCTTTTCAGAGCAAGCGGCGTAGCATATAAACTATATAATCTGGTACCACCTCTTTCGGTATTATATATTGACAGTATTTATCTCGCTGAATCTCAGTTTACAATTCCATATTATTCAGACAGTCTTGCACTATAAATTGAGCTTCTATGTTTATGTGGGAATTAATCCAGCGACGTGGTTATTGGTAAAGCCATAGCTATACAATTGTCGTTGTCTGTGTTTAAGTACAACGTCGCCCGTGTGGGCCTCATTATATATGACTAGCATCGTTCGAGCTCTAGTATTATTAAGTGCGTATATAGTATATATACATATACTATTGTTATGCTCTACCAGCTTTTGATATATGTAAAACCAGTGAAGTATAAGTTTGCTGGTTAGAAAATTCTCTTACTAATTTCAGTACCACTATAATAACTGCAGATAATGTAGACTCGACAGATAGTGTATACTATTATGTAGCATGATTTTAATTAGTAAATATATGCTACTGCGACACGACAACAGATCATTTTAACTGACGAAACTTGCGAGAAGGATCGCGGCATACCGAGTGAATCGTGATATTATTATTATTATTATTAATATGGTTCCTTATATAGCGCAAATACTATAACAAGATACTCACTTGTAGGTAATCCAGTCTCCATGTGAGGGGGGGGGGGTTTTGGGACTGAAGGGATTGAGAGTGAATCAAGTTGTTTGGATTTCTTGGGTGACTTATATATATATTTATATATATATATATATATATATATATATATATATATATATATATATATATATATATATATATATATATATATATATAAGACACATCACTTCCGAAGATGAAACTAAATGTGACGTAACCACCTGTCAATCTTAGCCATCTTCATTCCAATCTCCTTGTACCACACAAGGTGCGTCGTGCTCAAGAAGGTGTCGACATGCATGTAGCCTCATAACAGTCACAATTTATTGACAAGATTAGCTACTCTCTCTATACCGATGATGTTGGCCAAAGTGAACCTACTGTTATTGTCAAAATTTACGCCGATGTTCTATACCAGCACGTTCGTTCTATACCATTATATGTATAACTTGTTGGTGAAAACGGTCACAGTCTTATCTATACCAATTCTTGTTTCTTTATGACTCTTCTAAGCAGAGAGCTCACTTCGGGCACTTTCTAAACGTCCGTTTGAGCTGGATATATGTGTGTGTGTGTGTGGGGGGGGGGGGGGTTGAGGAGAAGGTTGGGAGGGACGAGAGTAAAGAAAGACAGCCGGTGTAATTTTAGTGTACGTTTGTGGAACCATTTGAATCCTCCGATAAGTGAAGTCCATTGTGACCATGCAGACAGACTACACCGGAATTTCTTTCCCGACAATTGAGCTTTAGCCTAATACAGTTAACCGGATGACCCGGTTGAGTTCTAGCCTGTCGACTTCCCCCTCAACTGCCCTTGATAGCTTGTTCTAAACTTGCGCAATCTTGCGTAAGATTACCGAAATTATATGAGAAGTGTTGCACACGGATCGAATCTGAGTCCGTATATATATACGTACAGAACCAGGCTGTATAAAGAATGAACTTTGACTATAAATATGCCGGTAACATCAGCTGATATGATAATTAACCTGATAAGGTATGAATGAAACAGCTGAACTCGCCAAGATTTACACCATTGTCTGCGTACAGCACCGTTAGTTACAGGTTTGAGTTGTAGTAGGCAAAGGCCACAGTTACAGAGGTAGGGAGAGGTACGCAGTGTGAAGCACACCCACGGTACATGGTCTTAGTATATTTCACTGAACCGTTGGCGTCAGCAACCTTATGGAATGCTTATATACTTTATTCTTCTTTTGGGTAAAACTATGCAGGAATTTTAAGACTCTTTTTGTCAGAGATTTCAGTATGAACGAACAAAAAACAGCAGTCAACACTTTTTTGTTGTCATTATTTAGTGATTCTGTGTAACAGAAGCACCTGTTTGAGAAAATATTTTTAGTAAAGAAGATCATTAATGAAAAGAGTAAATATGACAACAATTAGCTACTTAAGTTCAGCTATAAAGGAACTCGCAACTAAAGCAATCTTTGTGCGAAAAAAGATAATCTCGTAAATTAGTTTGTTTTGCACATTCTTGTGTGACTTTACATCGGTTACAGTATCGATTGTAAGGGGGCTGGGTGGGGTTTAGATTGGATCAAGTGGTTTTCTTTTCCAGGCTCTATCGTGAGGTGAAGAGTTTTCTTAAAATGTATTCTTTAGTAAGCTTTACATGTTCTTCATGTTGAGTATATCGTATGTTACGTAGCGTCATATTGCCAGTTATAATATAAGCCTACAAGTAGGAGATACAAGGGGGGGGGGGGGGCAAGCTTACATTTACTGAAAGAGGAATTGAGGGGAATTTTCCGCAAACTTGTAGCAGACACCTTCATGCAACTTCAGCCAATAAAAAGTGAGCAATATGTTTGCACACATTATACCCCATAGACTCGATAATCGTGGAGACAAGCTAGACCCTTATCAGTGAAAGATAAATGATTAGACACAGACCTTCACATTGTTACATACGACATCAATTCCACCAACCCCAATCTGTGTCTCAAATCAGAAAAGGAGAATCGTACGTTATAGACTTCTATAGCAAATACCGTTCAACTATATACTTTGTCCCACTTAGCGTTCCTTACTTCGTCGGTCCGGCTACCGTAGTGACGATTTATATATTTGTTTACAGGGACTGAATCGTTTTGGCATTGTATGTATCGAGACCCGCTGCGCAGGCAATAGTTCCAAGTGTCGTTCGTTGTAATACAAATATAAGTTTTACCCCAGACCTATATATTGCGGTCTAGAGTCGAGTGTATAACTTTATTCTTTCTTCTTGAACGTTGGACTCAAAAGGATATGCCTACTTGAAGAACTGGTGTTTGGTCGGATGGTCTCAAGTGTTTTACAAACAAATGATACGCATTTTCTATTATAACCTACAATCGTGTCAAGAAGACATGTGTTGATGTCACAATTCATATAGAAGGTATACATAATGTAAGAATAGTGATACAGAATACCGCTAATAGCTGCTGTTATCAAAGTATTCATTAATACTATAGACTATAGACTTTGATGTACATAAACTGTTTGTTAACATTTTAAGCCCTTTTTTATCTTCTTGAAAAATTTTGTCTCTTCCAACCCCTGCCATCCACCTCGCCAAAATTAAATTAGTAACTTCACAACAATTCTTGGGTTTAGGCAGCGTTTCAGGCAGCGTACGTTATAGTGAAGCATGCATAAAAGTTAAAATTTAGGGCATATTATATTTTTTTACGGGTCTTTTGTATCGATCCTAGCAGAATCTTCAAACGTCAAGAAAACTTTACTGAGTGTTCAAATCCTTCATCGAAACCAGCTCAAAACAGGACGAAGGCAACAAAGATGCCGAAGAATTAAACCATTTTTTTTTTTAATTTAATTTTTTACAAATCACCCAACTTAGATGGTGCCTGGGCAGGAAGACCAAACAACAGTCGATGCACTCTCAGCCCCCCCCCCCCCGCCCCACATACACCGATACTGTATAACACTGTGACGGTTTTACCTCAAGAAAACTATAGTAGGTTTAGTATAGGCCTATATACCGTCAGGCTGAACGTTCCGTTCCGTGTAGCCCTCTTCCTTGTACCCCATTAAGTTTAGTGGACTTTGGATGTGAAAATCTCAGTTCTCGCTTCCGAAATAAAAACGATTCATACACCGTGTTAATTCCTCAAATATTTGAATACGCACTGGTATATAATCGTCTTGATCTTACGTACACATCATTTGTAAGCTAGTGCTCTTAGTATTTGATAATTTTCAGTATGTGTATATATCAGCTCAACATAATTTGATGACGTAATAAACAGTAATAAACATTCGCCAGGTCACCCAGGTGACTCAAATGGAAAGAAGTGGTACTTTCATAGCATAGCTATATTTAAGATAATGAATATAGCTTTCATGGCAGTCCACCCCCCCCCCTCGTCCCCTCTATCCCTATGTTCAAGTCTGGTCCCCATACTCACACAGGAACTGAAAACGCTCACAAACGAAATAAAGAAAATACAAACAACCAACAAATAATCAGATGGAATGTGGGGCGCTGGGGGATATGGGGTGGTGGGGGGGGGGGTCGTGATTGTTTACTAGACATAACTCCTCGGACACAAGGTTACCCTACGGTATATGTTAGGGAGTTGGGGGGGGGGCTGAGTGAGGGTGTATCATTGTCATATGAACTTATTTTGTTTTCGTAACTATGACCCCATCTTTAGCCTCGATTTGTATATCTTACCTAGATGCAAACATGCTTCATTAGCCTCTATCCTCATCAGTTACAAACCGTGGAATAATCAGTGACTTTGTTCTTTGGCTTTTGATACAACAAAGTTCCAAGTTGCCGCAAAATCATTGACGGTATACTTTTTAAATCGCTAGCTCTTTTTGATTAATCAATTGAATTGTTCACTACTATTGTGAGTTTTCGTCACCTTATTTACAATTGTGGTTATTCGGTACAACAACACGCATTATCTTTACTTGTACAGAAGCGTCTGCTTACTATTCATACTTATTATAGTCTTCGGTAGTAGTGATCTTTACAATGTCAAAAACAACCGAAAGCAAATTACCACAAGGTTCCTGACAAATATTGAGTTTTCAGTGTAGCTGTTTGATAGGCTGGCTACCCAAGCAAACACCAATTTTAAAGTTATTTGGCTAACTTGGTCACCTTATCCTTTTTTTGCGATACAAAAGAACTGGGATTATGTCATCGATTTAAATACTTCACGGGAACACACTGAGGAAGATAAACGAATTGGAGACTATTTCTACAGTTTTTTAATGTGTATATGTTGGTGTTTGTTTACCGAATTACAATACTGGGGCACAGATACAAGGGGAGGGAGGGGGCGGGTGTACACTCCTTTTCAACGCCGAACAAGTTCAAAAGGAGCAATAAATATAGAACCTTACTTGTATAGACCTAATTGCAGCCCAAATATAGACGCATCAGAATGAACCATTCCACCATTAATTTTACTTCTGGGGAGGGGGTGGGGGAGGGGCTTCCTCACCCCTACATTGAAGTCGGCTTCAACGACCCAAGGACCATCACCCCCTCCTTTTAAAAATCTTACTAGCGTATAATAGTTCAAAATTAAATTGAGTGTATTATAGGTTAATAGGCCCACAAGGGGACCGTTTGTTCTAAGCAACCCCGATTCCTGTATTAGGTAATATTCAAATTCGCATATGGACACCTAAAACCTTAAACCAAAACCATTGCATGGTTCCCGGGGAAGCGAAGATAGTAGCAGGTAGTCATGACAACCCAAACCCTCCCAATCAAGTGATGTAAAACCAAGCTACACTATATACGTGACATTTTACCGAGTATTGTCATGTGATAACCTAGCCTAACCTTAACTATGTTTTATTGTGCTGTGAATTTCATTAGAGTACAACCCCCTTCCTTCACTCCCTTCCCCTCTTTTCCTTAGTAAGGGGTCTCTATTGCTCCAACACTGATATGTTGATAGCTGAAAGGAATGGTTTTACTGACGCTAAGTCATCCTATTGGTCTTTCGCAACTGTTCATTGATTGGTCTTATTGTCCTACATAATGTAGAGAACTCTACCGTGGTGGTGATGAGTAGCATTATTTGAACTTACAGCTTCTCAGCTGTGCTTGTACACTCCATTCATACCTTAACAACTATTCTTATCTAGATTTAAGTTAATATCAAAGCCCCGTTTGATAAGTAGTGTTGAACAAACTCCGCGGTGTGGTGTATCGGTATGCCTCATTGTTTGTTTTTCTTTAACAAGTATTAACTTCCGAATCAAACAATCTCCCACTGGGTACCCATTGTATTGTTCAGGCAGTGTAAAGGCACTTTATCTTGTCCAATAGGCCTAGTAGTCCTCGTACAGTTGATGCCAGACCCAGTTCAGCTAAGCAATGTACCGGCACAGGTTTGCAATGGAATGGGTTGGGAAGGGGGGGGGGGTGGGAGTATAGGGGCATTGTTCAATGATTTTGATCCTTCAGGCCCACTGTCAAGCGGTATTCTGAAAATGATTGGGGCTCACCACCTTCCTCCAGGGGTCGCGGACCCTGATTCAAGGGTCTTTTCATATCTTGGGAATCAGTTAATGGGTAGAAGAAAGAGAGGGGGGGAGGGGGAGAACAAATAAATGGAAGAGGATCGAGTATTCCACCGCTTTCATTATGAAGTAATCAAATGCCTCCCTGTCGTCAATATGAGTGTCTCACTAAATCTTTACGTAAGGTGATTTCTATATTCGGTGCATACCTATTGAACACAGTTGAAATCTTTATTTCCCGTCTTTATTCGCTGACATCGATACCAAGTACGTTACATAAATCCACCATGTCAGTCTTTTGTTCCAAAACTCATTTTCACAAACAATTTTAGTAGTTTCATTGGCAAACAATACTACTCTCTTTTGTAATGTAGATCAATAAATCTGAAGTTTCAAGCAAATTAACTCGTGTTGTATTGCTCAATTTACTTTTAGTTCCATCTGAAAAAAAGACAAGTTTTGATAAGGTATTCTTCAACTTGTGACAGAGATTGATACCAGGAAATCCGCAATGTGAACAGATTTGCCACAGTGACAACATAGCGATACTACATACTACGGAGGAGAGAATAACAGCGTTTCAACCTTTCAAAATGCTGCAATATCCAGTGAGCGTATATTGGCTGTGAAAGTAAATCGTTGTCTGGAAATCACTAATCCTTTTGTTGTAAGATTTTGTACAACCCATCTACACATAGCATCCCTACAACATAATGGGTCGATCCATTGGCGCTCATTGGCGTTCGATTTCCCGCTCTCCACTAAGTCACGCCTACTAAAAATTAAGTATCCTACGCTGCAAAAAAAGCATACCTGTTATCACCTATTTTCTCCAAGTTCTATAGAAAGCCACATTTGCTGAATTATTGTAGAAATTTCTTCTGCTAAGCAGTCTCGCATATCTCCAGTAAGCTAGCTGAAGAGAATTGGATATTTCAAGCTTTACAGACATCTTACCATTCACGAAGTTAATAGTAAAAAGGCATCTGTTACCCATTCACGAAGTTAATGGGCGGAGTAATACAGTCTCACTTCCCGCCAAAGTAATATATGCGATAATACATGAATGATATATGTTTAGTAGCATTTAATTCTGTCACTCACTGGATAGCTCAATTCGTCGACTTCAGTGTTACACACTTTCCCATCACGGTTGCGCCGAAAGTTTTCACTATCTCCGGAACGGATTTAAACTCAAACACGGGACATACCTTGGATATATAAACATATATTACCGTTATTTTCCCTGTGATTTTCGCTTTGAAGGGTGTGAAGTTTGGCTCACTTCGGTAAGAATTCACTGTTTTACCTCGCATTTCCTTCAGTAAGTGATACTAGGCTTTTGTAATATTGCAGTGGAACACGGCATATGCTTTTAAGTTATAGTATTAGTTACTACTACTTGCAAGTAGAAGTACTAGGCCTATTGAGTTTAACTTCTAGGGCCCTAGACAGGCCTACATGGCAGTATGCATGAAGTTATTTCTAGTTATTTTTAACAGGATTGTCTTAATGGGAAAGTGTCTCAAATACCTTCAGCCATGTCAACTTGATAATTTCGAAGTATAGGTGTGTATCCATAGTGATGGTAGGGCTAATGTCTACCCAGTTTAACGCTAATACTAGTACTAGGCTACGCCTAGTATTAGTAGTATACTGTGTAGTTGTACTAGGCCTACTACTACTAGTAAGTAGTACAAGTTGTGCTAGTAATGGTACTGGTTGTGTAATGCTACCTTGTCTTACATAGTTAACTGTTTAACCTCGATCCTTGGTACAGCTATATCTTATGGTGCTTATTGCTACATCTATCACCTAGTTAGTCTCTGTCCATTACAAGTTACAACTACAAGCAGACCACTTCCCTCAATTTAATGCATTGTTACGCCAGTATATATTACTGCTAGGCTTAGGAAAGAACTTTTGGACTGGTCACCTCAGTGATCATGGTAGGCCTGGGCGAAGCTCTTCTTAACTTCAAATGCTACAAGTGATGTGACCAGTGAATAGTGAAAGCTTCATGTCCTTACAAATGCATTCTGATTGATTTCCCAGGTTCTGGTATTCTTTTGTGCTACAAAAAATGACTTCAGTGTGTGCCTTGAGAGTTGACTGTGGTCGTGCAGTCCCACCTATGGAGACGATTGAAGTGGAGGAATATGGCATTCCTGGCTGGTTAAGTGATTCGGGGGCCACCCCTGGTGATGATATTTGGACAAAGTTTGGACTAGAAGAAACTGAGAGTATTTACCCTACTCCACCTCTGAGCCCAGACAGTAAATCTGACATTGGGGACAAGGATTGGCATGAAACTAGGTCAGATTCAGGACTTGATTTTGGTGAAGACCAAATGTCTTGGCAACCAGAACATAGTGTAGACATTACACCTCTTCTCGAATTGGACTGTGAACTAGACATGTTAAAACCTATTCAATGTGCAGCTCCTGTGAAACCCAAAAGTGAACTGAAAGTGAGTTTGATACAAGATTGTATGTGGAGTGCTTACAAAAAGTTGCTACTGAAAGACAGTGAAAAACTGGATGTGAATCGTTCCAAAACAACGCAGGAGAACTTGTACCAAGAATTTAACCAACCCTCAGATTGTGTTGATCCAACAACAGTCTTTCCATACCCGTTATCAATGACAGAAACACATTTGGACCTCAACATAGGAAGCCAGTCATCTTCACACTCTGATTCTGGTAAGTTGGTCTGACATTTTGGTTTGACTCATTGAGTAATGTCTCACTCATTTTTCACCTTTATGAGCAACTTGTGTTCTGGACAATTTAAAACAAGTACAAAATGTATAACTAAGCCTAACAATTAACATTGACTTATTCCACTGAGTCATCTAAATTGCAATAAGTAATAGTAGTAATAGTACCTAGGCCTAGCCTAGTAGTAGTAGGCCTAGGCTATAGTGAGTCATAGTGGAAGGTAACAGAAAGTCGAAATATTTATGCTTAGAATGTGTTGAACTTCTTGTACCAACTGTGAAAGTTTGGGCTTATGAGTTTTAACTTAATATGAGTGCTACAATTTCTAGTAAAGTCTAATTAGCAGTTTAAATTCCTAGTTCGAGTAGTAATACCAATACATCCACTATGTACGGTTGTGCATACAGTCATACAGTGAAATGCATTCGGTGACGCAGGGAGTTACTTCATCCAGGCTTTACTAAAAAAGGCGCAGGCGATGCTAATTTGCAAAAATTGTGTAGTAAAAATTACATAAAGAGAAAGAACATTGTATCAGGACCCACAGTAGACATCGAAAGTTATGTTTCATCCGTATTTTAGAGGTTGAATTTCATAACGGCAGTCTCTCCTATCGCCGTATCGGACACTACTTCACATGTAAAATCCATATGGGTTCCATATTGAAAGATTGCGCAATACCCTGCATGTGTGTGTAACACATGCGACATAAAAAGACCGCGATACGCCCCGTTGTACAGACTAAGCATATTTTAAGGCAAGGGCTACTCCATTTTGTTTGATAGGAATAAATAATTTAAATACGACTTTTGATAAAAACGCGGTCAGAGTTCCTTCGATTTGTATGGAACTTTCACAGCCTTGACTTGCTTTAAATTATATTTTACGTATCTATGTAACCTGCGACTAAAAAATTCCAATTGGAAACAATCAATGTCTCTCGTAATCAATCATTTTACAGAGGCTTGGCGTGTGTTAGACTGTCTGGTTTATCATATATCTAGCGTTAAGGCACTCGAGATATACGAACCACTCGTAGTAGTAGTAGTACTATGAGGCTGGCATGCTTAGCGGCGAGTGCTTCATAACCTAATTCATTGTCTGCCGCGAATAACTTATCACTCCTGTCTGTCTTTCTGGATTCGTGTTTGAGTAATCTCGATTCCCATATGTCTGAAAAGCAGACGTTATCATTAGATAGACGACGGGCTTGTTGGGTATATTAGTGTTTCTACCACAGTGTGCAGGAAGCCCTTGTTAAAAATCGTCTGAACGCCGCTTGCATAATTATATAGTTATAAGCATTGCTGTATATCATACGTGTTTCTGAGTATGACACACACTTTTGCGTAGAATAAGGCTATAATACGCGTCCACTAACCAGCACGTCTAAAGAATTAGATTTTAGTTAACGTAAAAGGAATCCATTTTATCACATAAATTCCAGCAAGATTTTATTCACTTTCTATAGAAAATTCGTACGGCAAAATGTAAATCTATTATCCCATAATTCGAGTTTGAATAATGCGTCGCTCTTTCGCACCACGGTGCTTGTCAAAGGCGTCCTAGAATCCTGTTCCCTGATTGGTCAATAGGTGTAACTTTGTCATGCGATTCATTTGCATTTTAATATAGTATGAAATTTGTAACTTCACCTTACACTTGAATACAAGAGTTAAACGTTTATTTCCGGTCTTTTGTTCCTGTTAAAACATTTGACTTTGAGAAAGTAAAATTTGAAAACAACGTTGAACTTTCCGGAAATAGGACAAGTAATGACCTAGATGAATTGAAGTTCAGACTTAACATGTGATGTCTTGAGAAGGTGAGGGAGTAGAAGGGTCGGAGGAGGGGGTTGATTAGTTATGTGATGCTTGCCATGCAGTAAGAGGTGGGTGGGGCCTAAGTGTGGAAATTGAGGCCATGTTTCACAAAAACCAGTAAACGTTCCTTCTGTTATGAAGGATTTTTCTGTGATATTGTTGTTCCTCTATTAAATTTTATCAATCTCTTTTCAATCTTTAGAAGAAGAAATTGATGTTGTCACCATAGCAACCATCGAGAGCACTCCTGAGGAAAAGAAAAGGTCTTCATCTTCCACCACCAAGAAGGACTCTCACAAGCACAAACACAGGCGCATGTACGAGGTGTCTAATCCAGAGCATGATTACGCTAAACCAGGTCCCAAACATTTGAGCAAACTTGGTAGGTCACTAAAGCGGAGCAAGAGTTCTTGTTCGTCACTATCGCACAGTCTCGTGAAGAGAAAAAGGATGAACGAAGGAGTAAATCCCATAGCACTAAAGAATGCGTTGGAATCTTGGGATCCAAAATCGAGGGGTCTTGGTAGCATGTACAACCCAGCAAGTAGCCGTGGTAGTAGTAAAAACAGTAGCAGGTGTTCTAGTCAAAGTGGTAGCCACTCTGCATCAGACTCTGAAGACTGTGACAAGAGAGTCAATCACAACGTTTTGGAAAGGAAGCGAAGAGAAGACCTCCGCAGCGCGTTCTTTAGGTTACGAGATCGCATCCCAGAGCTTGAATCAAAGGAACGTGCCTCCAAAGTAGTCATTTTAGAAAAATCAAGGACCTATGTTATGTCACTGAGAAAGGATCACAGTAAGTTAGCTCAGGAGAAGGAAATTCAGGCCCGACGGCACAAGGAACTGTTAGCCCGGCTCAGGCAGCTGAGGCAACGGTGAAACAGTTGTTTGGGAACACCATCGGGGGTGTTAGTCTTCAGTGTATAAATTATAACCACTTTGTATATGTAGAAAGGAATGGATGTTGTAATGTTTAAGCAGCTGAGAGGTTTGTGAAGGTGTTAGGGATAGCTCCCATGTGTACTGGGTACAACAGAGAGAGAGAGAGAGATCTATTTGAGCGTGGGAAATGGGCAGGCCCATATGGCAGGGAGACAAAAAAAAGTGTGTTCTTCCCATGATTCTTTGTACAGTTCTGTAAATTTTTTCATTTTCTTTCGCTTTTTTTTGTAGAATATACAGTTATCACTTGGTCTGTTGCAATGTGTATTTTATATAAAGAAAGAAAAGTTAAAAAGAGATGGTCTAATTTTGAGAAGAAAAACGGAAAGATTTATACAGAATTTTTGTTAAATTTTACAGAGAGCGAAATGGGTTGTGCCCTGCTTCCAATTTACTTTTAAAGTATGTAAATAACTTACCTTTTTTTGGCATAATCTTTTTTTTTTTTTTTTTTAAATCTATACTAAAAGAGCCTGTACACTATTTCTTTTTCATCTGCATGGCTTTTGAAGAAAATGTTACTTTCTCACCCTCTTTTTTTTATATACTAGTACACAACACATTTGTATTCGAATTGAAAGTTTAACCGTTGAAGGTCCATCATAAAGCGGGCTTATTGGAGAAGTTTTTTAGTTTATGTTGAGAGGAGGATACATGGAGATTTCTACATGGATCCAACTGTATGTTATTACTCAGATCTGTCATAGAAATGGGGGAGGGGTTGGAGGGGGGGTGAGGGGAACTGAAACTCGACACTAATTGTTGCTTCAATATTATATCATCAGTTTTTTGTCTATGAATTTTCTTTGTAGAACAGAACAATTTCAGAGAGCAAAAGTATCAAATTGTTGACACAATTTTTTATTCCTTTATCCATGCAATATGCATTCATTATTACTTAGGTATCTTAAGAACCAAACCTGGGCATCCATATTCTAACTTCTATTTCATTCTATAAAGATTTTATAGTTAAGTAAAAGTTAATAGTGTTTGCAAATGTTGCCAAAGTTCTAGTTATTCAAACTTTGATATTGTTCGTTGGAAAGAGTGATTTTGAGGATAATTGAGGAGTAATTTATGAAGCAGTTTTTTTGGTGGGGGGGTATGACTACTTTGAAAAAAGTTTTCCGAATCTGTTTCATTTTAAGATGAAAGCACTGCTCTATTAAGTTTTTAACGATGATGTATATTTTGATTGAATTACATTAAATGTCATGATCAAACTTTGTTTATAAGTACTTCTAATAAGAAGTGTCACTACCTCAAAAGCTAGTGTAATATAGAGTTTTGGTGTCTAGTGGTCAAACGATAGAAAAATGACACCATCAGGGTTACCTTAAGAAGTTTGGTTGTTGAAAATGCACATAGTAAACGATTTATAACCCTCTAAGTCATCCCCATCCCCTCCATGTTGTTCTAACCTGCATAAGTTATTGCAGGGAACGACTGGTAAAAGACTAGCTTAAGTTAAAATAGTCATACTTTCAAAATGTAGCAGAAAATGTGAATATGTTATGGTTTCAGAACTTGACTGTTTTGTGTAGTTGTTGTCCTACAAACTAGAGAATGCTGTGATGTAGCATGGACTTCAAATGATAAGGAACGTAAAATAGACCAGGGACCAAGGTCAGTTATTTCCAAGTTAGAATCCAATTAACATCTCATTCGACCCTCAGTTCTAGGACACGTTTAGTTATGGCGACCAGCAAAAATCGCAGGTACCTTTAAGGGGCTGGACCTTCGTTTCCATGCCAGTTATCATACAATCCATTATCGTATGTATTAATTCAAGAGCAGCTCCATATTTGGTCTACCCTTTCAAAACTTAAGATTCTGGTTAAGGCTACTTAAATTTTCATTTAACATTTTTTTCCATAAAATTTTTCCTTAAAAGAAGTAACATAATTGCTAAAACCATAATTATATAAAGTGCCATTTCCGTATGCAGCTATAACATAATACTGTCCCATTGTTCATCTAAGTAAGTCCCAACTGGGTGTCATTACGTAACTACGTTCCGTAGCATTTACATGTTTAAACAAAGGGTTTTTGCCAGAAATGTCTTCATCATATTTTCCATCATATATTTTGCATCATTTCCCTACATTTTGAGCCGAATACAACCTTTTTTTTATCATTTAAAAACGGGCTGTTGTTGGTTTACTGAAAATAAAAAAAAGACAGCTAAGAAAGTACAATTATTGTCTTTTGGTTTGTTTTTAGTATGATGTTTTACGTGGTTCGCTTTGTTCCAGTCGCTGCTGGCAATCACTGATGATAGAAAGTTTTCGCGGGAAGTCAAATCACGTGGACATACGCCTTTGTGCTTTCGAACTACATCACTGAAGTAGTTACGTCCTGTCTACATTCCATACATACTATCCGTCTGACTGCGAAGGAATGCGTATTATCTTTGTTGTGTGCTTCAAGTAGTAGGCTATACCATTCGACTTGGGGGGGGGGGGGTGTTTGTACTTCAATGGCCGAACAATGAAGTCGACCAGCTTTGTCAATACCAGTTAGTGTAAGAGGAGGAAACGGTGAACATGTACAGACTGTCACTCTGGCAGACATCCCACGTATTTCACCAAACAATTTTTGTCAGGGGGATCAGAACTTATGTCCGTGCCCTTGTGCCCCAAAGGGACGTGATCAGCAACGAGATGTTCAATAATGCTACTCTCCAAAATGCGCTTTATTTCTAAGATGTTATAGCAGTATACAACAGATTCAGTTAGATCACCGGTGTCCGTCTGTACGACCACACCGCGATAGAAAAGGTGCCACGAGCTGGTAATCGTCCGCAGAACGCTTACTTATGACCAAAAAATTAGTTGCAATTCTTACAATGCGAAGAAGGCAAGGTAGGAAATATTGGTCCTTTTCTAAAAAAGAATCTGGGCGCGTCGAAAACCAAACTACCTAACTAACCTAAACCTAATCCACGCCCACCCGCAGTCTCCTTACATCAGTACTGTGACTGTGTGGTCATCGTCAAATGTCTATCACGAGTGAGTCCCTTGAAATATTCTACAATAGTATGGAACCTGGATCTCGAAACTTTATCGTTAGCGGTTCAGATACAGATACTTCTTTAAGAAAAAGTCGCCCAGGAAAGAACCTGGGCACGAAAACCAAACTCTCAAACGACTGATCCACTCTCAACCCAGGTCCCCTTGCATCGGGACTGTGACTGTGTGATCATCGTCGGGTGTACATCACCATTCCCCTCCAAAGGGAACAGATACTAAAAATGATCTTAGCCAAAATGCAGAGAAGCGGTTCAGAAACAGTCGTTTGAAACTGATAATACAAATCTGTTTCATTAAATAGATCAACACGAAATAAATGACACACATGAATATTACGTAATTTATTGACGCACAACATTCAGATTCATTGCCATTGAGGAGGGCGTATAACCACATATTTACTGTCTGGTCCGCCCCAAAATAAACCCAGGGGAACCCCCTTCCAAACTGGCAGACACCATATTACAAAATGGTTGTAGAGTTAACTACATAAATATATTACATTTTGTATGCTCCAGAACTTAGTCGAAACTTCATCAAAATTGTTTCCAAGAGTTGCAAAATATAGCCCCGTTTTGCAGGTCTGCACCCTCCATTTTACCCAAATTTCTGGAAAGGGAGGGGCAATCCTTCCCCCCCCCCCCCGGGAAACATATCTTCATCCCCGGTCCGTCACTTCAAAATGGTGGTTTCACCCTGATATTGTTTCTAAACAATACAAGGCATGTTATGTTTATACGTACTACATTTAGTTATGACGCATTGACGTCCCCTTCTCTCTATAAAATACGAAGGCCGTCAACTGTTGGTTGTCACTATAACCCCCCCATGTTTAACTTCCGACTGCACTGAACTAAACAGCTCCCTGTTCTGAGCTTACTTGACGAAGTCCAGAATATGTTAGCATTTTTGGGAACATCGGAAATCAAGAGTTTATACAGGAAGAGGTATTAAATCCTAAGTTCCTTTGTTTTATTTGATCAAACTGTAGAAACAGGTTCATCTGAAGGTTACGCTAATAATTGCTTCCATCAAGGCCTGCTGCAAAGACTTCTTGGAAAATGGTGATTCATTTCTGTACCCATAAAATATCAGCGAGGGTTCCAAAGTTGTCTTTGTTCGAAAACTATATATATATGTATAATCCGAAAGCGGTAGTATCAGTTAACGGCATAAGTGGTGTATACAAAACAGAGAAATCAGTTTCATGGGTGTTTGCCTTAATCTCATTAAGACTGAATGCTAGAGATAAGTCTCTCAAAGTTTACATTTTGAGAAAATGTTGGGAGTTATTGTGTCTTATATCATAATGTGTATAGACTTCACATTGAATGAGTCACCTTTTCACCCTAACGCCATTCACGAATGGAAACTGAACACGACAAAGGGCGGCATCTTCCGCACGAACCGATGAGGTTCGCAGTATTGCCACGATTGAAGTGGGGGCAAGGGGTGGGGTTGAGGTGGGGGAAACCGGGGGTGGGGTAATGGAGAAAACTTCAGGGACCTGGGAAATGCTGGATGAAATTATAATCAATTGTAAGTTTCATAATATATTCAAGGGGAAAAGGAAGAGGGGTTCGGTGACATATTTTTTTCACCGTGGCCATACTTGACTCTCCTTCGGTCTGCAACCCCCGGCTAGCTTTCCAAAGAATTAACCGGTTTAACTATACAATAAAAAAAAGATGAACGGTTTACTTGTTAAACAATCAAACTTGTACCGGTTAACGATAAATTTAGGAGCGAGCACACTACTTTTATTTTTCAGGCAGGGGAGGGGCGGGGGGGGGGGGCTAGTGGTATGCATAATTTCTGGCCTTGCCTAATGCTGAAAATAAGTTATATAACTACCATAGCATAAAGCATAAGGAAATGTCAGCCCCCACAAGCTACATGCACTAACGGAGTACATGCGCACACGGCTCTCTCGTCTGCCCGTATGTTTCCTTTTCATTCAAAAGTTACCGGAATTTTCACTTTCACTAAAATACATAACGCAAAAGTAGGCGTCAATCGATTTGATATATCGCTCAATCAACAGATCATTTCATTGTATAATCAGGAAGCATTTAAAACTGTCTCTCTCTCAATAGAAGTAGTTAAAACGAAACCGGGCTACAACTAGTATCTTCAAACTAAAATAACATCGTAACGAAACTGCTAGTTGGATTTGGTCGGGACTTTCCCCCCGCAGTCCCCAGCACGTCGGTTTTTGTGTAGAGTGTAGTTCCAAATTTAAATTGGCTGGATGTGATGTATTGGTTGTCATTATCAAGTTCTCCTTTTCAACTACGGTCACACAGCCTCGTCTGAAAAGGCGGGAAATTGTGACGTATAAAGTAATCTTATATTAGTCCGGAAGGTTAGAGACAAAGCTTCAATTGGTCCTTCCTTTGAGAACGATCGACAATTTGAACTTCCCTTTTGAAACACACTTGAAAGTCTTATGCATGCGTGGTATGCGTTTTGTTCGTATAAAGAACTAAGACACAAAGACATTTTGACAATGCTTGTCCCATTCCATGCTCTGTTAAACAGATATGGCGGGGTCTCCGAAACTGTATATTTACAGTTGAATGATTAAAGCAAATTTAGTTAACTATAGGCTCAGAATTTTTAACAATAATGTCAGTTAATTAAATACGACGCAAATATATATATAACCCTTCGACCTTTTTCGTTGAGATATTGGTGTAGTATAAGTTGCCTGGGCTTGACCTCTTATACATGTCATTACCATACGGTTACAGATATAGGCTTCATGATCAGGGGGATGGGCCGGGTGTGAACTATACAGCCCATGGCCATTATGGTCAATTAAAGGGCCCGTGGAAATATGGCATGAAGAACAACGTGAGTATGATAAATTGTCTTAGAGGTATTCTAACCCGACTCCCATTCTTGAAATAATGTCCATTTTATGTAACTGAATTTGAAATTGCTTTCATTCACTGAGTGAACTTCAAAAATCTTGAAAGTGCATTCAGGAGATATTTAATAGGTGGCGCTCTACTAAAATAGAGACTTTACTCTAATTGATGCGTATAGTGTGTTACGATATCCACTCTCCTGTTAGATTCCAATTAGTCTATAAACATGAAGATCACGTCCGTTGCCATATTTCGTAAAGTTACTACTGATTCTTGTCCAACAACCCCTCCCCCCTCACCTCCGCCCCACCCTCACACTACCACCGCAAAGTGGGCCTTTCGGTTAACCAACCGTCTACAACACAGGCGCTACCTTATCAAGCATAAATATGAACTTTCTTAGCCCCCTTGATTGAGCAAATCCAAAATTTATTATGGGAAAGCTTTGACCGCAACAACTGTTCTTTAGAGAGCAAAAAAAAAAGATGCAATTTTTTCTCCCTAGTTCTTATAGCCGTGTTTGTTTCTATTTGTACGATATTTGTGAACTTGGGCTCAGAAGGTTCACAGGTGTTTGCCAGTTAATTTTCATCTTCCATGTCTATCCATATCTGTGTGTACGTCCGGTATGCGGTTAGTGTGTTCTAAACGGCTACTGTTGATATTGTGGTTAACCCTGGCTATTCGAAAGACAAACGTAATAATTTGAGGTTTTTATTTAAAAGTCAAACGCAAATATTCAGGTACATGTAGATAATACAATCGATATCTAAGGCATTAAAGTCCTGGGTTAAACTAACAGAAGAGTTTGACCAGATATTTCCATAGAATCATCAGACAATTTTGGGCAAAAGGTCATTCAGCATATTTTAAGTCTTATTCAACAAGAATAAACTTAAAAACAAGAAATGAAAAAAAGAAGCGTTTGTGATTAATACAATACATAGTCTTTAATTGATAATTTTCAGTATAACCGAGGCAGTTTTGTAAAGTTTCTATTATTATTAAATTCATGTTAACATAAACTGTAACGTGTATAGTAAATTCTATTCTAATCTCCAATTTAAGAAAAACGCACGAACGGACCTTCTCATCACTGAATGAAGTAAACTTAATGAGCTCTTAAGATTACATGAATGTCAAATCTTAAGAGTACATGAATGTAAAATCTTGCGGATAGTGGAATAACTTAGTTGATCTCCGCAAGCCTGACTTACTGTTGCTAACATTGAAACCAGTTACCGGGTGTTCTGGTTCATTTAAAGTATTAACCCCCCCCCCCCAACCACCCCCAAGCCCTCTCCATGCAGCTCCTTTTTGCATAGGAAAGACCTCAGTTAACCCCACAAATGACTGATTCAAATAAAACATTTGTTGGTTGAGATACAACAAAGGATCTCTGAATGGTGTGAATATCAAACACAACACCGGGAATACAAAACTTGTTTGCGTTTGTACAAATGCTTCTTTCTAAGAATTCGATTTTTACGATCCACAATGCATGGTAAGTATATCTTTGTTCGTCTGGTCTGGTATTATAGATTAAAAAAAGTCCTCTAAAAACGTTCCTTCTACAAAGCCATTGCGTCGGTGTATGTAAGTGTAAAAGGTAAGTTTGCTATCGCGGTATTTCACCAAAACTTGAAGCAATTATTCGACGATTTTTCTCGAAAAGTTGTGTAGAGCTGTCAGTTGCACATGTACCTTAAGCAGATTGCTTTGTTCATGGTGACTTTCATCGAAAGCGAAAAGGGGGTGGAGGGGGGGGGGGTAAGTCAAAGTGGGTTAAAGACAACGGCGAGGAGTTAGTAATGTTGGCACAATAGGAAATTGCTGTCGATGGATTGATTGATCGAATTAATTAACCAAACGGACTTTTCTGAGGCGAATTTTATATAGTAACCTCAGGAGGAAAACCCTGTATTGTATATGCTGAATCTGACGATTTTTGTCAATAAAATTTTACCGGGACGATATAATGAATTGCAATTGTGAGGTTTCTTTACAAACACAATGTCAACTAACAGGAATCAGAAATTGATCAGGACGTGGAATAGTATATTTACTGCTTCAAGTTTGACTAATTTAACAACACAATACTGTAGACAGGCAGTCACAGATGTCTCATTAGAAGTGGTAAACTTTATTCATGATTTTACAATGTAGACAAAAGTTCTTTACTATATACACTTCGCCTATACAAATAACCACGTAATCCTACAAAACCCTGGCTGATATTTTAACCTCTTTTGTGTGTGATATTTTAACCTCTTTCCATCACCAGCCACAGCCTGCAACTCACACACAAGACTAAGGGTCACATCACTTGCACTACCACCAATGTCATCTATCTGATCTCTTGTAGAGTTTGCGGCATCCAGTATGTTGGCGAAACCAAAACCACCCTCAAGAAGCGATTCTATGGTCACAGATCCACAGTCAACACCATGAAGACTGAGACCCCAGTTGGAGAACATTTTAACCTTCCCAACCATACCATTAACGACATGTCCCTACAGGGGATTGAATCCTTAGGTAGCCGTCCTGACCTAGTACGTATCAGCAGAGAGAGGCTCTGGATGCAACGCCTTCGTACCATTCAGCCTCATGGGCTGAACATTCAGGAAGGACATGACTAACTTTCCTCTGTTCCCTACTCCTTCTCCCCTTTCTCCCTTCCCCCCCCCCCCCCCTTCACTCTTCCTCTCACAGCTCTCTTCCCCTCCATTTTTCTTCACACCTTTTTGTCTTTGTCCCTCTCCAGTTTATTCCTTACCCTGTGCCTTTAATCCTCTCTTTGTCCCTCCACAGTTTATCTCCTTCCTCTCCTCTTCTCCTGTTGCTTTCTACTTATAATCCCCTTTCATCCATCTCATTGTGTTCACCGTGCTCATTAACCTGTCTGTATTCTGTGCGTGTTTTTGTCCCCTCTGTTACTGTAACTTGTCATTTAGCCTCTGAAGAAGATCCTGCTAGGATCGAAACGTCAGGCCAACTTACTTTTACACACTCTTTTGTGTGTGTATACACATAGCAATAAGCTGACTATTTTAGGTAGACCGATACACTATCGGTCACCTTTAGCTTACAGATAAAGCTTTATTAATAATCAACAAGTGGGTTAATCTATTCATTCTATTGACTACCACAACTAATTCACCACGCAGTGAATGCGGCCTACCGTCAATCTGAGTTTCCTAGAAGCCATAAATAATCTTAAGACGGTGTAGTTACCGGATCATACATAACATAGGTTTGATATTTATTGTAAACCTGATCTCTAATGTACAATGGTATCTTCTTTAAACAGAATGCGATACAATGCTTGTATAGACAAACAATGTTCTATAGACTAACATCCTCATCAACACGTGGTTACGATATGAGAGTACCAGTTGAGCGATTGTTTTTCCTTTTTCGTGCGCACAGTGGCTTCGATGGCCAGAAAGGATCCCGGTTACAATTATGTTGTCATAAATCCATTGTATTATATACTTATGGGCGTAATTAGAATTTTCAGTACTTTGAGTATATTATTTAAATGAGTATAGGTATATCTATTAAATTGAGATAAGTATATTATTTAAATGAGAATACATTATTCTTTACTGTTTTTTTTTCTTTTTTCTTCTTATTGTTTTATGGCATTGTATTTTCTAGATTGTTTGTAAAGCGCACAGATGCATCGCGCGTAGTGCGCTATATAAGATTTTATTTACATTACATTACATTCTTAATACCATACAAAACAGACTTCAAGAGAGTCCGTACTCGTCTTCTAGCATAGCAACCTGTGTACTCATACTCATGCTGCTGTAGTCATACTCACGCTGTTGTACTCGTTCTCATACTGTTGTACTCGTAGTCATACTGTTGTACTCGTTCTCATACTGTTGTACTCGTACTCACGCTGTCGTACTCAAACTGTTGTAGTCGTACTTATACTGTTGTACTCGAACACATACTGTTGTAATTCGTACTCATACTGTCGTTCTCGTACTCATACTGTCGTACTCGTACCCATGCTGTCGTAATCGTACTCACGCTGTCGTACTCACACTGTCATACTCGTACTCATACTGTCGTACTCGTACTCATACTGTCGTACTCCCGCTGTCGTACTCGTACTACAGGTCTGTACCATATAGTTTCTCGGTCCCCCTGATTCACCTCGGACCGACAGAATGTAGCCCGCGAGTCTATATCCCTCGTCAGGTTTTTTTTTTTTGTGCCCTCACATTCTGTACTCTAGTATCTATCTTGTATGAGCACTACACAGTAAACAGGCCTATATATTTTATCTGGTGATTTTCGGAGGGTAGAATAGTGGCACGTGGAGTTTCGTTGTATCAACGATATCAGTATACAAGGTATAAATTTGCACCATTGATACAGTAAGTCAAACGTTGGGCTTAGGCATGATCACTGACACCATTGAAATGATCATGACCCTAAACATCTTAGAATTCAGCGACGATGGGAAGGATAAGTGGAACGGGGGGGGGGGGGGGGTTATAAAGGCCAGGTTTGTGAACTTCAGTTTAGTTCACAACTTTCAGCTGAAATTTACCAAACGTGCTGGCTAACCACTAGATTACTAAACGGGCCGTTCCATATATTACGGGCATATACCTTAGTGGTATCTTGGTGTCTTTGTAACACACAATTAAGACAACCTATATATTTACATATATACCATTGTAAAAAAAAAATAGTAGCTGTTGTGTTTAGAAACAATTGCTGCCTTTTCCCCTCTTCTTTAACTAATAATAAAAAGTATATTCGTTAATTATTCCACAAATTTCTCATTTATTTTCTAGTGATGACAAGTCCATTAAAACTGTCACACTTTCACCGTTGGACTCCCAATTTAAAAAATGACCCCAAACTGCCGATAAAATTGAAAAGTTCTATTGAAAAAGTTGTTGAGTTTTGCTAATGAAGTGCGCGATACGATAGAACAAAGGAACTTCAGTAAACAAAAGAAGTGAAATGTTGCAGCATACCCTGCACATCCATAAATCTATATACATATATGATTGCATGCATTGAAACTTATCTCGAATTGAAATTAGTTACGGGCACTCGAGAGACCAGCTTATCTTCATATGCAATATGGACACGTGCAACTAATTTGAGAAGCGATTGCGTCACTTCCTTTACTTACTAGATAGGAATGGACCTTGGAGGATTTACAGCATCAAATAAAAGCCGAGTTAGTGTTTTTGTCGTTTGAGATTCTTAAGGGTATCCAAAAAAAAACAAAAAAAAAACAAAAAAAAAAGAAGCATGTAATTAATTGTATGATAGTAAAGGTGGCCAAGCGATCTACATATGCAACATGTATGTGGTTAAGAAGTGAAGACTTAATTCGGTTACTCGTTTAGTTTCCAAGGAACGGGAAATTGTTTATTGATTGAAAGGATCGATCAGAACCATTATATGTTTCCTGTGGACGATCTGTTGCAGTTGGAGGAAAGAGCAAAAATAGGGGGAAAGGGCAAAGGTCTTCTTTATTGCTTCCAGAAATTAAAAAGGGATATTCCGGTGGCAGAAGATGCAACACTCGTATGAAGAAAATAAAAAACTATTTTAATTGAAAACACCATCTCAACTTCTTCTTTCTAAATCTAGATATGTTTTGTTGTAATTTCAATATATAAACGTTAGACGTCACGACGTTTCGATCCTAGTAGGAACTAAGGCTAAGGCTAAGTGTATCGAAGTATAGGTGGTATGTGGTATCTTCATGGCAAATGTTCTCTTTACGTAGAGTTTCGTGAATATGCAACATGTTATACTTGTTATATATATATATATATATATATATATATATATATATATATATATATATATATATATATATATATAGATATATATATATATATATAGATATATATATATATATATATATATATATATATATATATATAGGGATTCTCTCTATAAGCATGCTCAAATTTGAATCTATGCCTCAAAATGGATATTCTGACGTATACAATTTCTTTTTACCCCACCCCCAGATCCTCGTAAATGGGTGTTGGCTTGAATGACCCAGGGCCAGAAACCCTTGGATTCGCTCCTGGAACACTGTTATAGACAAATCGGTAACGTCTACGAAGGAATTGTTACGGTACTGAGAAGGTGATTCATGTATAGCGCCATCTGTATCACCGACTGCTACCAAAAAACAAAAAAAAATGGCGGCCTCCATGTGCCAAAACATTGCCAAACAGGTTCCACCAGTTGTTGTGATATTGGGAGCCACTGGAACGGGAAAATCCAAGTTAGCTGTTGAAATAGCGAAGAGATTTCAAGGTGATATTATTAGTGCCGATTCAATGCAGGTATAAATGCGTTAGACATGTTTTTTTAATAAGTCGAGTGTAGCGTACAGTACAGCCTAGTGGGTACAAAGTTAGGCCTAGTAGTAGTACTAGTAGTAGTAACTAGTATAGTCAGTATTGCGAAGTTCGGAACACTTCGAAGTTCGGACACCTCTAAGAAATACACGATTTCACAATGACAACCTACAGCAAAAGCCAATTTCACGAAAAACTACGAAGCTACAGTTATTTTCTCTCCAAAATGACCCATGTACTTACATATTTGTCAATAAAAGGAAGTTAGTTGTGGGGTGTTTTAAGGCTTAGGTGTCCGAACTTAGCAGTGTCCATGCTACTACTAGTACTAGTACTACTGGGACAGTGCACTGCATAGTGGCAAATATACCACAGAATATATAACTTCACCTAACTTGGTTTAGGCAGCCTAACTTTAGGCGCCACTTAAGTTTACCATACTACTACACAGTGCAACAGTTTGCATAGCAGATGGTCTAGCTTTATCAAACCAGCATTTAAGTTGGGCAGCAAAAATGAAAAAAAAAAAGAAGAAGAAAAGCTGCTAAGAAACTTGGTACATCATGGAAGAGCAACGACATTCCTAATTTAGGGCCTAGACTATGCATAGGCTCAGCCTCATACTCTACAATATTGTTCCATTATCGTTGCCTCAGTGTCTACTCATGTTTACTGTTATGGACCAGTTACTGTGGCATCTGAGTCAAACTAACCACTCTGGCAAAGCTAAATACTATTTCGACAAAATCTGATCACAATGTAAAATATTGAGCAAATTGAAAGGCTTACTATCAACCAATTGGTTATAATATATAAGCGAAGTGGATATATAGCCGTCAGACGGTTCCTGATTCCATTTTTTTTTTCATTTTTCAATTATCATTTTTTTTTTTTTTGACCTGACGGCTAAATAGTAAACTGGAATCGGGAACCAACTGACGGCTATATATCCACTGCCATATATAAGAAAATGAAAAGAATAAAAACAATAACTTGGAAGTTAAAAAAAAATGAAAAGAGCAAATACATTTGGAATCAGTGATATCAAAATCCTACGGTCACTTGTTCAAATCCTTACAAAAGTTCTTTACTCTTTTCAAATTAATCAGCAAGCTGGTTGACAGGTTCTGGTAGGATACACCATTCTCTTGTTAAAAACTATTCTTAGTCTTGTAGCAAAGAGAAGAAAAGATGTGTGTATTGTGCCGGCAGTCGGTGAACATTACAGCCCATGACCCAGGATCTTCCACAAGGGCTGAGTCGTCAAGATCCACCTGGCCCCCACACCTTATAATTGATGCTCTAAGTTGAATATGGACTAAAAAATATCTTGAATAAAATATGACTTCATCCACTTCCATTGGCGAGCTCCAAAAACTGTAGATAAATCTTCTGACATTTGTAAAATTCCTGCGATCCACCAAATACTTTTTGTGACCCATGTGCACCATAGTTTGTTGATTGTCATATTTGATGTTAATCCATATTTTTTTAAGCAGTTTCTGTAGTTTATGCTCAAGGTTTCTAACAGGTACTGTGGCTTCAGTCCTTCCCTTCAAGAAACTGATGAAGCTTATTTCAAATTTTACAGGTGTATAAAGGTCTGGACATCATCACCAACAAGGTCACAGAAGAGGAACAGGATGGAGTACCTCACCATCTGTTGGGGGTGGTCAGCCCCTTATCACGGTTCACAATCGTCGACTTTCGGGACAGAGCCGTGTCTATGATAGATGAACTGTTAAGATCACACAAGATGCCTGTCATTGTTGGAGGCACTAACTATTACATCGAAGCCTTGCTATGGAAGGTCCTAATCGAACAAAAGGTAAGCTACATCATTGAAATTTAACAACCAGGGCTTGGTTATTGGTACAGTAGGAACAGAAAATTGATTTATTCTATCATATAAAGAACAGTTTTTAGTGAAGTTTTTTTTTTTTAATTTCCTCCACAGTTTAGGACACACAGTAACCGAAGTCAATGCTTTTTTTATTTTTATATAAAGAACAAGGTTTGATTGAATTTTTGAATAGCTAAGTAATGGATTGACATTACTGCTGCACTAACATTACTGCTTGAAATTAGGAGTCAATATTATCATCAAGTTAGTCGTGCCTTAAAGGAGCATCCAGATAACTTAATATCTTGAAAACAATAATAACTGTAGAAGCATTACATGCACTCAATTATCATCTATTTTCTTGAACTAAACAAAAATAAATTTCTGCTTTTGTCCTGTAATGTTTTTTCTGAAAAGATGGGAGGTTGGAAAGATATGCATAGTATATCGCCCTCCAAACATGAAAGATCCTTAAAATTAATATCAAAAAATTTGCATCAAAATTTTCAAACGATTGTCACTCGTGTATTAACTTGAAGGGGCATTCCACTGCCGCTGTCAAAGTATTTTCTGTCGCTGAGTTAATTTGAGATTTCTTTTAATCAGGGATTCCTCAATCCCTGGGATGAGTCAGAATCTCTTGCACATTGTAGGACACACAGTAACTGGAATCAATGCTACTGAAATTTGTTTTTTTTTAAGATTCTGTGAGGTGAAAGTTACAGTATGTCATAGTATGAGAAGAGTGACCCCAAAATGTTGATATTTTCAGAGGAAGAGGAGTAGTTAAGCATACCATTCCCAGTATTCATCTTATAAGGTCCATAATACATAAGGACCTCTAATTTTTGAATTTTTAAACAAACAAGAAATGAAACGGAAAGAAAGAAAAAATGAAAAAAGAGAGGTTTGTTTGTGTGCAGACACAATGAGATGGGTTTTTTCTGAGGCTGGTATGCTTGGGCTTTGGTTTTTCTGCTGCAGCCAGCTTAACTTTAGTGTGAACTGAAAAAACAAAAGTAATGAGTCATGAACCAAGTCAGCAACTTTCCAACATATAGTGAGTAACAAGTAATTTTAAAACCTAAAAGCTGGTACACAAAATGTCAACTCTATACAGATTCCCTTACTTTGAAGCGCATGAAACCAGCAAAAACTTACAAACTGGAAGCGTTCCATCCTATTCTAATCATATAATGGTTTTATGGCGATTGATATGCAATGATTTTTTGAATTTTCTGTCGACAGAAGAGGTACAACTCATCAGCCGAGGGACTGTTAATAGAGGCTGTTGGCATTGTAGATAAATTAAAACTACCCATGACTAGTCTGGCTTCCTCCAGTGTTGGCTTCATGGAAAAGATTTCGGTGCCAGAGGAGTATGGTGAAGAACAGACTAAGAAAACGAAACAAGGTTGTGATCAAAAGAGCAGGTCAGGTGAGAGTCCTGTTGGAGTTTATCAGGAACTCTCCAGGACGCTAAGGGAGATAAGTAAAGGGCCTGTGAGAGGACCAAGTTGGTGCAAAGAGGAACATCCAATAGACAATGTTGATAAAAGGAGGGGTGTTCTCAGAGGAGAGGTTAATGATGTAAATTCTGAGAACGAGATGGAGATGTTGGAGGGTAAAAACAACACCCTTGAAAATAAGTTTAGTCCTTCAAACTTAGACAATTGCACTGAAGATGAAAAAGATACTACGGAGGAGGTATGTTATCGGAGTGAGTCCTTGCAACGGGAGGAAAAGTTTGTTGGAGCTGCTGGGACAGAACTTGGACATAAAGACTGTGACTCTAACCCGATTAAAAAGCCACTTGAGGGTTCCTGCATCTCCACTGGTCAACAAGATGAATTCACCGACTCGGAGGGCCTCTCATTCTCGGTAGAGGACCTTGGTGATGATCACGATGATGGCTTTGCTATTATTGATGTGAAGAAGTCTTCCAGCTCCGCTCTCCATCGGATATTATCGACGGTTGACCCAGATATGGCCCTGAGGTTGCACCCAAATGACAAGAGGAAAATAACACGGTGAGACTGGTATTTGTAACACTACTCTTGTGCAACTAGCTTAGTTCTGTGCGACTAGCTTAGACTTGTGTGACTGGCTTAAACTCTCCAGGCATCGACTTTAATATGAAAATAAATAGTTTAGAATGTAGCTAATTTGCATATACGATTCTGGACACATGTCAGCCTGTGATTATACAAAATTATATGTTATTGGTCATTTTTTATTAGGAGAGGTACTGTATATCAGATGTCTTAAATGAACAGAGCACAAGAGATTTTGGTCTTGCCTGACTTTTGTTAGACTTGTGTGACTAGCTTAGACTTGTGTTGGACTTGTTTCACTAGCTTAGACTTGTGTGACTAGCTTAGACTTGTGTGACTAGCTTAGACTTGTGTGTCTAGTTTAGACTTGTGTGACTAGCTTAGACTTGTGTGACTAGCTTAGACTTGTGTGACTAGCTGGGACTTGTCTGACTAGCTTAGACTTGTGTGACTAGCTTAGACTTACTTTAGACTTTTGTGTCTTGCTTAGACTTGTGTTAGACTTGTCTGACTAGCTTAGACTTGTGTGACTAGCTTTGACTTACTTTACACTTTTGCGTCTTGCTTAGACTTGTGTTAGACTTGTCTGACTGGCTTAGACTGGAGTAAGACTTATGTGACTATCTTAGACTTGTGTGACTAGCTTAGACTTGTGTTGGACTTGTGTCACTAGCTTAGACAAGTGACTAGCTTAGACTTGAGTGAGACTTTTGTGGCTAGTTAAAACTTGTTTGACTAGTTTAGACTTACGGTGATAATGTGATTACTTACTAACTTCACCTATTTTCTTGTTTTGTGCAGGAGCCTTCAAGTTTACCAACAACATGGAATACCACACAGCCAGTTATTGGAGAGCCAGAGGGACCAGGAAGGGGGTGGACCTTTAGGGGGACCACTAAGGTACCAGAATCCTTGCATCCTGTGGCTTCAGACAGAACAAGATGGTAAAATCCCAATATTTAAAGAAAAGAAAGTTAATAATGGTACATTTGTGTGACATAACATTTCTGCACTGCATTGCAACATGCTAATTTACTTATTTGGAACAACCAAAATTTTAATTGAGCTTAACTGTATTTCCACAATATCAATGAAGGTGTGTCTTTAAATGCAAGAAGGGTACAGAAAGGGACGAGAAATCAGAGATTTTATGAGAAGTCTCAATTTACAAAACGGAAAGTAATACGAAAATGGACTACAAAATAAGACGGATTGAAGGAAATAAATTCGTAAAGATGTAGAACTCATACCTACGTTGAGGGATATCCAGTTATGACTCAATATTTACATGGATTGGTCAAAGTGATATGAAGTAATAACATTATTTGTCAGCAAGTGGATAGGCTTTATAGCAGCCAGTTATATTTCTATGGCTACAAGAAAAAAACTACAAAGCATTGTACATAACAACACTCTTGATACATTGTCAAAGAAAATGTGAATGTTGTTATTGGTATTTTTTTAGTTTTGTAAAGTAAACATCGAAAGAAAATCACCTGGTTCAATTTCAAAGAATTCTCTAAGCCCTTTATTACTTTAGGTGGACTGTGGGTGTCTTAATCAGGTCTAAGGGAAAAAAGGGAGGGGGGGGTTCAGGGGACATAGCTCTGGGGAAAGTGGTCAATTACAAGAAATGAGGAAATATTATTTGAGACTTAATTTCCAAAATAAGCTGAACAATTAAAGAAGATTTAAAAAACGGAGGCCCTGAGACATTAATTAGCGCCAGGGCTGGACCCTGCTCTTGTTACGATTGTTAGTACTTCGACGTCCATTGGAACAACACAGAACACCCATGTATCACATTGCATGTATACATTACACCTGTTTATTTACAAAATAAGAGAGATTTCCTTATCTTTATCATTACTTTTTGCTATCAGCAGTATAAGTACATTTTTATGATAAGGTTTTACCCCCACATTTCATGAATTTAAAGAGACGTAGTTTATCTTTCTAGAACTCAAGGAATAGGCAAAACTTATTGCTTGGTTTGGACTTGGATTTGACTTCCAGCAAGTGTTCCTTGTAATCAACTCTTTATAATGTTTCACTCTTTCTTTAACCAGTTTTGGATGCACGATTGGAGCGAAGAGCCGATGGGATGGTAGAGGCAGGACTCCTGGAGGAATTGTCTGCCTTTCATAAAGATTATAACGAGAGAAGACTGGAGGAAGAAAGGTATGAATAATGAGGGCAGCTGACCAGCCCTAATAAAATGGTTGGGGGTGGGGGTCAACAGGGTTACAACTGTGGGGGGCCTTGAAACATATCGAGGGGACCAACAAACTATAGGAAAAAATGAAAGTGTAATCTCATTTGAACAATATAGTCAAGGATATTTGTCCAGTGCAGAAAGAGGACCGGTGAAATATTTGTAAACAAATGTTGAAAATTTTTGCAAAAAAGGTTAAGCTTATTTGGCAAAATGGGATAGGAGGTAGTCCCCTCATGATATTTAACAAGTTATGTGCTTGAGTAAGATCTATCTTGTCCGATCTGTCGGGGCTACTGGTTTAGAAAGCCAATAATTAAAATAGACATCACAAAGTATTGAGAAGCAATAGATGTGGATTCATAAGCTGGGAAAGATTCCACTATTTTACATCTATAGACTAGATGAAAGAAAAGTTTGGGACCCCCCCCACCCACCGTTAAATAAACTCCTTCCCAAGCACCCCTCTTCTTGGACTGCTCTCCCAGGCACTGGATTGGATTCACTGGATACTCTTTTTGGATAAAGTGAGGATAATGATAAATCATTAGAGATGATTACTATAAGTAATATCTTTTCCGGGTACAAGGCCAAGAATTTCAAATATCGCACAGTTTCTCACAATTTCACAAGAACTTCACATATTTAGCCCCTTGCTAAAAAGTGCAAATACCTCCCAAAGTCGACTGGATTAAATGTAAGTTCTGACACTCTCCTGAATTACAACACACAACAGGTCATACTTAACAGGCTTTTTTTTGAGGGTGGGGGATAGGGGTGGGGGGGGCTCAGCAGATAACATTTGTCTACAATAAACGGTGATAACGGACATAATGTTAGGTATGGAAATGAATTGTTGCTCCACTTCTCATGTGTTTTAAGTTCTTAATATCTACTGCTAGTGGCAGAAGCATGCATCTGCCTTCTTCTTCTACAAAAAAAAACATCCACTGGCCATAAGCCAGTAAATAAAATTTGAGGCATGGGGTAGTAGTATTACGTACTAGTCTGTAACTGGCCTATCTTACTGTGCAACCACGGATATGTGTGATGCGATCAATCCATCAACATTCTCAGTTTTGTATTTCTACAGCTCCGATGAGCTCTATGAACAAGGTATCTTCCAATCGATCGGCTTCAAGGAGTTCCACCCGTATCTAATTCTACCTGACCACGATAAAGACGACGATCTTGGTAAACGGCTACTTCTGGATTGCATCGAAAGGTTAAAGGTCGTGACTAAGCAGTATGCAAGGAAACAGCTCAAGTGGATCCGTAATAGATTTCTGAAGAGTGAGTTTTCTTTTTCATTTGCTTCTCAGGTAAACACTTTTTAATTTTTGTGGGGCAAAAAGTAGTGGAATAATTGAATTTATCCAGTTTTGAAAGGATTTAAAGATGTGAAAAATTGAGTCTAGCAAATAGTTTGCAGCTTAAATGGGCAGTTGAAATTTAATTTATATTCCCACATGAAATCTACAAATTGTGAGGTATCAAAAATTGTCAAATCTAAAAAAGCTGGTCATGTTTCATTTCTGTAATTGCATAATCAAAGGATGTTTTACTTCCCAGCAGAATCATCCTCATAATTTTATTTTACAGTTTTGTAAGAACGCTATAAAATGGTGTATTCTCACCCAAGAAAGGTGCAGTTAGCTGGTATCAGCCAATATGAGTTAATGACACTGTTTGCTTTGATTCTTTCGCAAAGTAAATTAGCTCCACCTACATCAAATATGACAGTGTTAAAGGACTAAACTAACTTGTCTGTGTGTTTGTTTTTGTTCTTCAACATTACATTGTAAATGTCAAATGGGGGGCATTTACCTCACAATTTAAAGTTTTACTCTGTGTTCGGTGCTGGGCTCTGCAGGGTTTTAAAACTCTCTGAGTTTGATCTGGATCTGAATGGTGTTCATACAAGTGCTTTGACCTTGAACACTTATGTGAACTTGAATCTGGGTGTTTGATCCAGGGTCATGTGTAAATAGAGCCAAAGAAATGCGCTTTTATTTACGACACCTTTACCGTAAAACCGCAAGGTTTGTAGTGTCAACTTCTTGTTTCAAGACAAAAAGACAGGTAACCTCCCCCCCCCCCCAAAAAAAAAAAAAACCCAAAACAATTGTTTGGGGCATTAAATGTTTGTCTATCTTTGCTAAGTGTGGTAGGTAAATACTAGTCAAGTGTCAAAAAGGGTCATGAATAGTAATACCAATTTTTCGTGTGTTGTGTGTTCAAATATCTCCAATCTTGTCTATCATTATAAATTCAGAGAATATTCCGGACATGCTTTAACCAGTATTGCAAGTGAAATGCTTTGAAAGAGGTCAACTTCTACACAAATGGAAAGATTAATAGAAGTTTCTGTGGAGGGAACCATCTTCAGTATCATAAGAGAACAAAATTCATAAACCTCCAAACTGTATAATATACATACGTATATAATATGAAAAAACAACAAAATCTGAACACATAATTATTCCCCGAGATACAAAGTTTGTCATTTAATTTTGTTGCCGAGTTCAAAAAGTGATATTGTCACTTGTTTGAAACCCTGAGAAATCTGTAAATCTCTTTCAAGATGAAGTAACTTAAAAGGGTGTGGAGACTTGCGCAAAAAGAAACGTCTAATGCCGGTAATTTGACCTAGTTTCGAATGAGGTGTAACAGAAGTGTTAAACACTACCATCGATCCCAGAAAATACACACACAGCTTGTGTACAGTCAGTACATACAGCTGCGGTCAATACCCACAGCACAGTGTACAAACGATACAGCGATGGACATCTACGGTCCAGTTAAAGATATCAATTAAGGTATCACGTTTCATTACTGTCTGCATTTTGTAGCGACACAAACAAAACGTCACTTGCAAGCAACAGAAAGTTTACATTTTCAGATGGCCGCACGCAGTTTGGGCGAGTCTTCAATTCCTTTAAGGATTCTCTTCGTGATTTGCATTTTGGTGATTTGCATTTTATTTTGGCTTTATTGTTTTACAGGACCAGGTGAAAATGTACCTTCGGTCTACGGCTTGGACTCGACAGATCCAACAAGATGGGATGAATTGGTTTATCAGCCAGCGGTTGAGATCTTGAGAGCGCTAATGGAGGTCAGTTTTACAGCTAAGGTCATCTGTCTACTGTTCACGGCATTATGGGCCAATCGCCTGATGTAACAACAAAATTGATTATTTTGAATAGTTTGGCTGTAGGTGGCATGTAGGTGGGGGGGAGATGGGGTAAGAGGTGGGGTGAGAGGTGGGGGGAGAATACATGGAACTAGGTATTGTATCTCATGTTACCACAGGCTGGTTTTTATATGAATGTTGACTTTAGGTTTTGTTCCTCACTATTTCGAGGAAAATCCAACAAATGCACTAGTATAACCTATGCTTACCACAGATCTTAATAGACTCAGTTGTAAGTTTCAACAAATTGCTTCATATTGCTATCAGCAATGTGCAGTGAATCTTTGATCATCCTAGCGTGTAGGGACTAGAGCTTCTCCGAGGCTCAGAAAATCCTGATGATAAAGGTTTCCTATCCTTTTTGTGTTGTTTGCCATTGTTTCTTGTCTCTGTACAGGGATTAATTTATCCTATCCTTTTGTGTTGTTTGCCATTGTTAGGGTTACCCTAACCCCTTAATTTTTTTTGGGAAAACTTCAAATTGTTGACATTTATTTGCACGGTTGGAAATTAATCCAGACCATTACAGCTGATCACTGACTCTGTTATCTGATTTTTGGAAACAAATAGATTGCCAAAAAAGTATCAAAAACTAAAAGAAATGCTGGTTTAAATTGTCAGTAATGAAATGAGTCCATTTCATATTAAAATGTGTTATACTCAGAATTCTTCACGTAAGTGCTAAACGCAAGTCGAAAGGAAATTGCTAACTTTGAAGGTTTTGATAATATAATCAGACAACTATTATTACCACGCTTAAGCGACCAAGAATGTGTTAGAATCCCGAAAGGGCTTATGGAAAACAGCTTTAAAGTCTGGTGGCTTCCAATTCCATACTTAAACTCAAATTTGGAATCTTTTCAAGTTAGAAACTCATTTCAGATGGGAAAACTGTAGATTGCTCTTGGATGAAAACTAACTTTTCTGTGACCCAGTTCAACTCTTGTTTGCCCTTCTTATAATTGGCATGGGAGGCAGTTTATTTTACTATGCTAAGCAGCCACATGTGCATATGGGAGAAGCTGAGACAAACTTTGAAATATCATATTAATAGTTAGAGACTTAAAGTTCCATTGAATGCCACTTTTAACTTCAAGAGAATACTCCTATGAGCACTCTGGGAAGCCAAGACTAGATTCAAAACTTGAAGTTTCGAAAAATTTGATATTTTGGTCAATTCTTTTTTAAGGCTATAGACTTATGATTTTGGGCCAAAATTTTGACTTTTTTTATTTTATAAATTTCCTTCCAACATTTTCATTGCAATATGAAACTATGCTGGCCGAGTTAATCAACTGCATTGCTATGGGCTATTGTGTCCAACATTACTGAAAACTTATTAATTGTAAATGCAGTAAGATCCTTTAATCGGTAACTGGTATGTACTGTGTTTATCTTCCGACAGGGTGAGGAACCTTCCAACAGACCGTTGGAAAGACAAGAAGCTGACAACACACTCACCGATAAGGTATCGCACGTCTGTAAATTCTGTGATGGCAGGATATTTGTCGGTTCACAGCAATGGCAAGGTATGTGAAAATTGTCGGATAAAAATAGGCGGGAAAAAAAGAAAAAAAAACGAAAGAAAAAAACGAAAAAAATAATAAAACGAAACAAAACTAATAAAACGAAAAAACAACAACAATCGTTTGGAAGGGGATAAAAATGATTGGCTGAGGATGTAAAGAGGATAAAACCTGAAACTGATGCTAGAGTGGGTTTCAAATCAGTTACCTTAGAAATAGGAGTACATTGGCAATAAGTACCAGTTTGCTATCTAACTGGATAAAACACTTATCTCTTTGTGTTCACCATGCTCATTAACTTGTCTGTATTCTGTGCGCGTTTTTGTCCCTTTTGTTACTGTTACTTGTCATTTAGCCTTTGAAGAAGATCCTGCTAGGATCAAAACGTCAGGCCAACTTACTTTTACACATTCTCTTACACAGGCTCTCTAGTGGATAAGCAGTTTGCTAACAGTTTTATTTATTTTTATTTGGATAAAACAAATGTCAACAAACTAGGTTAAAAACGAAACTGGAGACTGAGCTCCAGTAATGTGTTGAGAATGAAGCATTGCAAAAAATGCCATGAGCAGAGTGAATTGTTATTTTATTGCAGTAAATGTAACCACAAACATTTGATGTCTTGGTAAAGTTTGGTACCTTTCAATGGTACAAAGCATCAACATTTAGCATAGGCCAAGTTAATACTTACACAAGAGGTTGATCTGTAACAGGCGTAGTCTAGCTAGAAACACTACAATTTTTCGAATTCCATTAAATCGTTTGTTAGACTTAGTTCTTGAGTGAATGTACTGCTTTGTAATCTTAACTGGAAGCCAGGAGGTGTTTCGTTGTTTTCTAATAAACGGCTATACTGTTTCAAGGGTGAATTTGATTCCTTGCCCGAAGGATCAAGGAATCTATGCGATGGTGATTGCGTGTATGTGTGTGTGTATGTGACGCCCTTGGCTCGTAAACACGATAACTCAACAATGGCTAGGTGGATTGAAGTCATACTTGGTACATAGTTGCGCCACACTGCGTAGAAGAGCGCTATTGATTTTGGTGCTCATCTCATGAATAATAATGAGGTCACAGGGTCAAATGTGAAAATCTCCTAATGCTAATAACTCCAAAACCGAAAGTCAGAATTTATTTGTACTCGGTATTAATGTGTTGGTAGATAGTGGGTACATGGTGATATATGTTCAAGTTGATATTATGCATTTTATTAAGGGGCGGGGCTCAAGTTGATTTTCACTAAAATAACTTGTAAACATGTAGGTCCACAGTCAGTGAGAGAACCTTGCTGATCAATTTAATCAACAATGAGGAAAGGTTGGGATTATAATCTCAATTGAAATTCTGATTGGGCAAATACATAACCACCTGCATGTCATAAGTTTGCTTTCAAAGAGGCGATTTGTTGAAGAATTTTATCATCCTTTGAATTATGCAGGTCACGTTACCTCCAGACGTCACAAGAAGAGAGTCGCAGGAGCGAGGAAGAGGTCCCTCAATCATAAATGGGCAGAAGCTCTCGCAAAGAGAGGGGAAACAACTGGAAACAAAAGGTGACAAAGTTTCTAGTCAGGGGGCCATTAGTCTCAAAAGGTGCAACATGAAGGAGGGGTGTGGGTGAAGGATGGGGGAGGAAGTTGGTGGGTGAGATGATCAACATTGCAACTCACTCCCTTTCAATATTGGAGGTGTTTTTAGTTTGAAATTGTAATACATACCTGAAGGGGCACCAGAAGAGGGTTGAATTCTGGGGGTGAGGTGGTGGGAGGGGGGGGGAGGAAATGTCGAAGTGCAGTGGGACGTGGGACTTTGTTTGAGGAGGCAAACCAGAGAGCAAACTCATCACTTTCGTAGAAAATGGATCATCCATGACAGGTGCGTACTAGACAATGGTCTTTCTAACTGCGTGGACGTTAACACTAAATGTGTGAAATTTTATGAGGACAAGTTGCTATGGTTACAAAATAAAGCACCATGTTGCATCCATGCACACTTTGTTGTACTACATTTGATCCCTTGCACCTTGCACAAGACGGTGTTCCTGATCCACATCTTCAGTAAACACACCATCCCAAGGAAAATCCTGCTTACAGGCCTCCTGTATTATTCTTGTGAAGTTAAGCTATGCATATAAATGAAGAGTTTCTAACTGACAGGGATGGTTCCGGATGTCAAGCAGCTCTATGATCTACTCGAGCATGAAATAAATATTAGCAAACTAATTGTGAAGATGACACTCTTATCAGACTTTCAGGTCTAGGCTGGCCAACCTTTACATTGTCAAGCCTTGTCATATTAAACCACATACCTTCTTTCACCAGTTTGTGTGGCTGTTGGATCTGTGTAGTTAAGATGTGTTTGTGAGGGCATAGCTGAGATATAGAGACAGTTTTTGTTGTATATTACTGTTGTCAAAACTCATGATATAGCACTGTATGAAAATAATAACATCTTTTAATATATTTGTTAATGGAGTTGCAATTTGTTTGGGTATGTCTTTTTTATCTCACTTTTCACTTAAAATGGATAAACAAGACAAGTAATACCCCCCCCTCTTCCTCCCTCCTTTTCCATTCCTGATCTGGGTTGGAATTTTATCTTAACCATGTTATTAGTGGTTCATGCATCATTAAGTTTAGAATCTGGACAATCGAGCTTTATTGAGGAAGTAAAAAATATCTAGTTGTACGTGCCTTAATCCCAAAATGCCTTGGGCTATTCACTTTTGAGGAGAGGGTGGGGGGGGGGGCTGAAGGGGGTATATTTGTTCAGAACAGGGTAAGAGTGGCACATATATTGCCACAAGTGCAATGATCCATCCAGTCGGTGCCAAGACAGAACTCACAAAATTCGCGACTGAGAGGGAATTGACTCCTTCGACATTGCATCCTGTTTGCACCTTCGTGTTTCCGATACAGTAAACCTGTTGGCCAATCCGCCACCCATGCTTAGTAGCCGAATGAATCAACTCCACTGGTATAATATGTCACATAAGTCCATTAAAAAAATGACCCGAACCAGGACCCAGGCATCATGTGACATTTGTTTTTCCAGGGGGTGCGTCCTGTCCCTCGACGCCACTGAGGCCAGCAAATCGAACCGAGATTTGGTTAGGAATGTGACATGTAAGTTTCTGTACATACGTCATGCATTTGTTGCCTTAGGCTGACCGATGGTTGGACACAGTGGCGACGGAACCGGGGGGGCTTGGGGGGGCTCAGCCCCCCCAATGAAAAAGTTGAGGGGGCAAATGCATGATAAGCCCCCCCAATATTTACCAAGGTTCCGAAACGTGCATCTGCCCATTTGTCAATGCATACTTGTCGATCTGTCCGATGCACACGTATACTATATAGGTGTAATAATTTTAGTAATTGCTGGGGGACCCTCGGCCCGTCCCCTAGCTATAGACCACATTGTCACCCCAACCGCGTCTTCACGCCCCGTGAAAAGTGGAAGAAGTTAGTGTGAGTACCGGTAAGCGTAACACAACTTCGTCTTAGGCCAATGACTTGCCTCATTTTAGCCAGTTCTCCAACATCCCCTTACTTAGTGGCGGAGCGTCCATATATACAGTCAGGGGCGGATGCCCCCCCCCCCCGACGGACTCAAATGGATTGCTGGCGCCCTTTTCACTACTTTTTTACTTATTCGCGATTATTGACTATTTTATTGCGCTCTCATATACCTATTGACATTTGTCATATTCTGTTGGTGTAATTTACCGACAAAATGGCGACAACACCTATTTATTCTCCGTTTATCTGCAAATTAGTAAGGCCCGAAAGGGTGATTTCCTGCAATCTAGGGAGTGTCTTTACTCAAAAATTTTCTTACCGCTCCGCGCCAACCTGTGGTGGCGCTCCGCTTAGATAGTATCGAAAGCGCCCCTACAGACTATTCTTGCCCCCCCCACCAATACCCCTAGCTCCGCCACTGCCCTTACTACACTCAAAAACGTCTTTGCGAGTACACTTCGAGTAATAGCTGCTCTCTTAAAACACCATCGAATATACAAATTACCATGTTTTTACAGGCTTTCGTGCAATCTGAGAAATTGCAGGCTTGAGACCCATATTCTAGGGGTAGGTATTCGAAGCATAAAACACTCGGGAAGTGCCGTTTCCGGCCATCTGGGGGTTTGAAAAAACCCAAAATTTTCTTGTACGCTCCGCGCCAACCGATGGTGGCGCTCCGCTTAGATAGTGTCCACACATTAGCCCCCCCAATAATTTTTCCGTTCCGCCGCGCCTGGTTGGACAATCACCCTTCACACCTGTAAACTATTGTCAAGTACGAGTAGGGTAAAGAGATTTTACCACTACGAATCTACATCAGAAGATGTCAAAGATTTACCAAAATCAATTTTCGATCATTTGTAAAATACCGTACTTTAGATGAGCTTAAAGTGTCGTACACAACCGTTGCCTTCTATTAAGAGGTCTTACCATATTGATCTGAGTCCTTGATCGTTACAAACGGATTTGTATATGACGGAATAAACAACCACGGAAGGTGAAATGCCTGGAGCTGCAATACCTCGCTTATAAGTATGGAATTAAAAAAAACGAAAACTTACTAAGCAGATAAATAAAAAAAACACAAATATTGCACAAAGAAGCATGAATTTCATTTGTTAGTCAAAGTTCATTTAGCCGTATTTTCTGGCAGGTTTATTTGGGTGTTTATAAAGAACGGAGTGATATTAGTTATAATATCGACCATAGTATCGATCCTCCGCTTTTAGAGCTCTTTCAAAAGCATCGTAACCCTCTGTTTATCGATCCAAAGACGGGCCCTTCAAAGCTTCGTCTCTGCTGGAATGTGCGTGGTTTTTGGTTACGGTGGCCCTGCAAATCGAAGTAACACCCATTCCTACCACCTATACAACAGCTTCGAATCTTAAACTGTTATGCTCGTTCCTAATAACAAATTCCATTCATGAATTGAGGGACTTTTTCTTGTTTGTTTTCTGTATGGACATCTAATACGTTATAGTTTATAGAAGGACTCGTCGCATATTTGGTAAATATATCGGGATAGTTGATTTGGAAGAACAGTTACCTTTTGTTTATCAAAATATATCTGAGTGTTAGTATAAACAAACTTGGATACTTATATAGTAGGAAGTTTATTCCATCTGAACACAGACTCAAAAAGTTTGGGAAATATTTGATTTAAGGAAAACCAAAAACTTCCTAACAGCGAACAGTGTGTCGACGAATAAACGAAATCGACGGAGCGAGGAGAGTTGAACTAAATTTGAATATTGAATTATTCGGAAGATGTGAACTCAATGTTTCTCGTAACTTCGTTACCTAAAGGTGTTTGAAAAATGACGTACCCTGATCAGGTAAGACTCGAAATTTGATTTTAAAAGAAAATTGTATAGATTTCATCCGCCTGTGGGGAGCTGAGGGTACTTTATTTGTACAAGTTCTATCCTTTTCGCAGGAGGGATTGTGTGTGTGTGTTTTGGAAGGGAGGAAGAGGGGGGGGGGGGTGGATTGGTCGGGCGGAGCGAATACATCTCATCTTTTCGCCATTGTCAGTTCAGTTAAAAGGGAACTCAGTTGTTCCTCCACTCGAATTTTTTTCTTTCATTATGAATGTATTTATTTAATCTCATGGATGGTGGAGGAGGGGTGGGGGGGGGGTCTTTGATCAGGGTTGCTTGACTTCCCCTCCACACCTGTTAAAATATGTGATCTTGTGAGCAGTAGGTGACAAACTGGTCTGTGTTGTTGGTGATATTATAAGAAACAGTAAAAGCATACCACTGAAAACTGTAGGTGAAACAAGATCGAGGCTGTCGGAAGAGACACGTGGCGACAATAATGAAATAATTTATCAATAAATAATTAAATAGAGAGGACTAGAGGTTTCAACCAGCCTTCTTATTTATTTGAAACGAAAGCGATGTATTATATTCGTTATATTGTAACTGCTTTTTGGAAGAAAGTCATATTGTGAAAATTTAATGGTGATCCAGACCTAACCTTCATCGTATTTGGTTTTGTGTAAAAGGGTTTTAAATGTCAAGAACAACTTCCTCTAAGAGCTAAGATCTTAAATACATTATTACATTGGGAGATATCATAGGTTAATTTGTCTACCCCCATAGGCGTACGAGGCGGGGCAGGGGGCAGACTGCCCCCCCCCAAATTTCCAGAGGACAAGAAATTCGGGCAAAAGTCCTGAAAAATTCGGGGCTAAGAGGAAAAAAATATTTATATAAAAATATGCAGTAGTTTGCCCGAATCCTTTTCAACTTTTTGCAACTTGCAAGGCCTCAGAAGTGCCATTTCCGGCAATCTGAGAGGCATTTTCTGCCCAAAAATTTCTTGTACGCTACGCCCCAACCGATGGTGGCTTAGATAGTGTCACGGGAAATTTCGGGCACAAAAGTTTCTGCCCCCCCAACTGAAATGGTCCCGTACGCCTATGCCCCCCCAACAAGCCAGTAGACTTGACCAAGTCTTTATATGACATCATCCAATCACATGCGCTTCAATTTTTTATGTATGTATATATGTACTTTAGATCCCCCTGCAAGCAGGAACTCGCGAAGAAGCCATCATTGGCTTATCAAAGCCGCAAGCAGACCGAAGTCAGTCTCTTAGATTCATATTTAACGTCCATGATTATGAATTGTCAATTGTCAACAACTCTGTAACTGGACGACATTCATTAATCTTGGAGTGACTCGAACCGGGGACCTTATGATTGGAAGGCACCGGCGATAACCACTGAGCTAACACTCCACACAAGTGGTAGTATTTACATTACCATGGTTATTTTATGAAGAGGAATTATTCTTTACAAAGTCACCTGTTCAGAACGAATGAGGTTTTGTCCATTTTTGAAAGTTCTATTTTCTTTGACAACATTTTTTTCTGAAACATTTTCTTCAAAATCAATGATTTTTCACCAGGACTACGATTCCGACACTTACTATACGCCACGATCCACCCCTACGAGCGAGTTTCATTCACCAGACTTAACAGGTGAAAGTTACAGTAAGGACCACACGAAACGTCACTTACCAAAATGGAAGTCAACATCTACTAGATCGAAGCCTATCGCGCAAAATCAGACGATTTTCGGGAAAATCAGAGAAAAACTGCAAAGCAAGTACACTCGTGGATGGTTGGTTGTTATAGCTGGTTTTATACTCCACGTACCGATGATGGGATTCGTGATGAGTTTTGGAGAATTACTCAACCCAATGTTGAGAAGGTATCATTCTAACACCTCGACTTTAAGTAAGTCTAATGTGCACTTTATTTACTCCACACTGATCGCTTAATAATTCACGTATCAAACTTTTAATCAATGTCTAACCGACTTCAACATGAAGCAAACTCATGAAGTTTGCTTTATTGGTTTTTCTCATTGGTTGAATTGGGTACGTGACAAAATTTAATCGTTACTACATTGTGAATTGGCATGACGTAAGGCTAATAATCACTTTGTTGACTGCCCATGCACAGAGGTGATAAATTGTTCTCTCAGATTTAATCAACTGCTAACCGATTTGAACTTCAAGCAAGTCTACGGTAACGCTTAGCATATATATATATGTTACATAAGCCATGCCATACATTTTAATCAATTACATCGTGATTTGACGTGAAGTAAGTCTACAGTCGTTTTCAAACTCGAGGCGTGGCCCGGTTAAATTAGCCACGTCACACATTTAATCATTTCCATGGTGATTCGACTTGAAGTAAGTCTAATGTTCATTTTATTGACTCGTCAAATTGTCTCTTACTAGTCACGTCACGTGAGTGATCATACGATAGGACTGTAAGACCAAACTGTGATGATCAACAATGCTTTTAAATCCTGGATGATAATATAAAAGCTTCTTCTACACCCCACAAGAATGTAATGTCCTTCGCGTGGTATTGAAATACTCTGAAACCCTCTACCACTGTCAGGGAAAGGCTCGTTGAATCCGACCCCATGTAATTGGGTGGGGTGGGGTTAGGGCTGGGGGGGGGAGGTTTCCTGGAGGGTCAAAAACGGGGAGAAAGAGAGGGATGTACGCCATACTCCCAGGATCGACGCCCCCAGCTACTTCATTAAATGACGTCAATACAAGTCCTATATTATTTTCGGATATTAATACTGACATGTATAACTTTATTTGTTCTGATGATGTACCAACATTTCGTTTCAGGTTGGGTCGGTTCTCTAGCCTTTGGCATGGCTTACGTCGCTAACCCTCTCTCCACACCCCTTTACAACCGTTTCGGATGTAGGTGGGTCTCGATATCCGGTGTGGTCATGGCCTCATTTGGTCTATTTTTGACGTCATACGTCGACACCCCCTGGCTTCTTTACTTTACCTATAGCTTGCCCTTTGGTATGGGTACCAACTTCTGCTATAATCCACCACTGATCCTAACCGGGGAGTGGTTTCCAGTGAAGTACCACGTGTTATCAACCTGTACTCTTGTAGCCGGTATACCGTTCGGTAAGTTGTTTTTCTAAGCCAACATCATTTTCCAGTTTTTCGTAGCCTATAAATAGTAATTGGAAACTTTAACTGTAGTCAAGTCATTCCCAACTAATGCGAAGAAATACGTTAAATACAATGAAATATGAAATTTAATATCGTAATCACATTCGGTCGGTAGTGTGGATTTCAGACGATTTACGATGATCAATTATGTGAGCTTGTTTTCTGCTTTTAGAGGGAAAGGTGGACTGTTGTAATCAAAGGAGGGTGAGAGGGGACTTCTGGGAGGGGTTTTGTCTTAACATTGATTCACACTTTAGCATAGCCCCATAATTGGTTAACAACTTGATGACTATGAAACTAAAGATAGCTAACAAATTCGTATATAATGTCATAAAAATGGATTCCTCAAAAGTGCTCTTAGTAACTTTTCATTGGAGAGACCAGTTGGGTCAATTGTTAAAAAAAGAAGAAGAAAAAATAAGAACATGGCCAAATCACAGTTTTATTCCTTTTCTTACATTTCTGCAGGATCTTTTGTAATGAATCCTTTGTCCGAGGTGATAATTCATGCTCTTGGTTTGAAGGACGCCCTCCGTATTCTTGCCTTAGTAGTCATGGTGATCGGTATCCCATGCTGTTTAGTTTTTAAGCAACCGCCAATGCAGGACACAGCAGACGACAGTAGCGTTGCCACGGATGACGTAGAACCGCCGCAACCTAGAAGTATCTATGACACAGATAGTGCATGGCTTGCTGAAATGATAAGAAAGGAGACGAACCCGCCAGGATTCCTTTGTTTTGGAATGAGAAAAGATCTTTGGACCGAACCAGTTTTTATCTTGTTCCTGATTGGTCAGTTCACAAAAGGAATTGGTTACGTGTTCCCATTTGTTCATCTGGTAAGTCATATAGGTCCTGCACTATGGATCGCCATTTTGTTTTTAGAATATGCTCGCTGTTCATGTAACTGTCCTTCATGGGGATGCTACTACGTTGGGTTGACATGTAACAACGAGTCTGTTTTCCCCCTTTTGGGCGGGAAATACTATAGTAGCGTATATTTCCGGCGATTCTATTGGACGGTGAAATAAAAGTATGAAATAAGTAATGAACTGTACCATTAACCAATATACTTTCAGACAAACAATATTTTTAATTTTATCAAGGTTTGAGGAACTTAAGTAAGATGTCCTAGAAAAAATATGAATTCATCAATTTAGCTTACGAAATGTGTCAAATTCTGATCAAATAATTAAATTCCGTTGATCCAATGCATTGCTAGATTCACTCGCCGCAAATGCTATATATATATCAGGTAGAATTTAGCCGTGTGCAGTATTTCTCGTAGAGGTGTTGGTAGTTTAAAAGACATCGAAACATCTGTTTCAGTGGCGTAGCCGGGGAGGGTGGGGTGGGAGTGGGTGGGGGGGGTAGAAGGGTTCTTGAAAACATCAGTGCCACGTCAGGTAACGTCCTAGCCGTCATCTGTCTTCTGACGTCACGACCTGTTGCTTTTATTCTCAATAGGTTTCCTTTATGCTCAACATTGGACTAAATCCAGCTACCGCATCGCTGATTATGACCATAAAGGGATCCTTTGATATGCTAGGAAGATTGGTAGCCGGTGTCGTTGGAGAGAACATGCCATTTGGACTGATTCACGTATACGTCGTCTGTACGGCTGCCATGGGTATCGCTACCTTCCTGTGTGTCTTTGCATCCAACTTTACACACATGGCAATTTATGCTGTTTGTAAGTTTATTCATGACTCGATAACCGAGTCATTAAATAACAGTTTTGTGGCGAATGTTTGTGACTCGAGAAAGTAAATTTCAAAAGTGATTTGACTCGAAAAAGTTTTCCCGTTTGGAAATAGTACAGTTACTAAAGCCAATGACTTGTACTCGAGTCAGGGAAGTCACTGCTGGTTTATCGCCTCAACCTGAAAATGAAGTGATTCTTTACCAGCCTGTTAGATAATGACTTAAAACACTAGTGACAAGTGCTATGTGAATAAAGTCGTTGGCATTAGAAGCAATGAGACCTTAGCACCTGTGAGGTCCTGGGTTCAATTCCTGTCCCGCTAAAGTAAGATGGGTTTCTCATCCAGGGGGTAATCCACGGTTTTCCTACCTGATATGGTCTTCCAACTTTAAAAAAAAAATCCCATATGAGCCAAAGCTCTAAATTGGATGTAGCCTCTTGGCATGTAGTGTTTGTGACAGACTATTACGAGTACATCAGTATGAGTACGATATGAGTTCGAGTACAACAGTATGAGTACGAGTACAACAGTATGAGTACGAGTACAACAGTGTGAGTACGAGTACAACAGCATGGGTACGAGTACAACAGTATTAGTACCAGTACAACAGTATGAGTAGGAGTACAACAGCATGAGTACGAGTATAACAGTATTAGTACCAGTACAACAGCATGAGTACAAGTAAAACAGCATGAGTACGAGTACAACAGCATGAGTACGAGTACAACAGTGTGAGTACGAGTACAACAGTATGAGTACGAGTACAACAGTATGAGTACGAGTACAACAGCATGAGTACGAGTACTACAGTGTGAGTACGAGTACAACAGTATGAGTACGAGTACAACAGTGTGAGCACGAGTACAACAGTATCAGTACAACAGTATCAGTACGAGTACAAGTAGGTTTGACCTTATTATGAGTACAATAATGACACAATGCTCTAACCACGGGTACTAAGTGTTACACACGAGAACATGTGTTTTACCGTGCCAAATTTGAATTATTGTTGATGCATTTAGGATTGTGTATATTTCGTACATTATCATTCGTATTGAGAAATATGAAATTACATAGTAGTCTAATAGCATGCAATGATGTATAACATTTAATACCAACTGTTTTTAACAAAAATTTATGATTTTAATTTTGTTTTCTCACTTTATATTTCAGGCATTGGTTTTTTTAACGGCGTTTATAACTCACTTTTGTTTCCCACGACAACCTCATTATTTAACAAGGACTACGTAAGAGAGGCTTGGGCCTACTGCCAGGTCCCTCCTGGGATAGCTATAATTCTTGGACCAGGAATGGCAGGTGAGTAAGTGATGGTGGGAGGGAGAGGGTATCTGGATTCCATTGCAGCCAGGAACTTGAAAAAGGCAGCCAGGCACAAGGTTTACAGTCTCACCGTTGTGACATGTTACTTGTATTCCATTTCCGGTTGGCGATCTCGCTGGTTCCGGTTCTCGCCTTATGTATAGTTACCATCTAAAAAATGCATCCAATATTTGTGATGAAATTATTACTTAGTTTATTCTTACACACAAACCACGTCAATTCTACGAAATTAGTTTCTTCAAACACCATCATGAAGGAGTTTTAGTAGAGCTCGAATAACCATATAAAAAGAGCTACACACGGACAGACATACAGACAGACAAAGCTGGCAACATTTTTCGTTTTTTTTTTAAATTGAAGAAAGAAGTTATCAAAGGAGAATATTTCGTCAACAAGGAAACGTTCATAGCAAATTATGTTTTGTCTTTTTTGTTTTTCGTTCTTCTATGAATAGGATTTATTTATGACGTCACGGAGACTTACGAGGCAGATTTCCAAGCCAACACGATTGTTTTTATTGTTGCCATGGTGATATTTGCATGTATACCTGCCATCACGCTCACGCGGCAAGTGATTGCTATACGAAGACGAAAGGGAAAACCAGAGAGAGCGACCATCGTAGAGATGACGAGGATCTTTATCGGAATCGACTCAACCGCCGACGAGGATTTCGACGACGAGAGTCACGTGATTGTCAGGAGTGACGACGAGGAGACGAGTTCTATCGATTGAAGCCGAGTAGCCTTCTTTTTTTTAATAACAAACGATGATGAAATTATTCTTGAATTAACTGTCAAAATATATGAATTTATTGACAGTTGGTCAATTGAATGAACGATTTGGTCACCCACGGCGATTTTGACGACCAAAACTGTTCGCTTTTGTCAGGAGACGGCTTCTGTCCGTAGAAGATGACGAACATTGTTCAAAAGAGGATAAAAAATATAAATATTATATTAATATTTAAGGACTTTTTCTTGAAAAATGAACAGACTGAAACCATCGTTCGCCTCGACGTAAATCACGACGGAAAAATCTCAGGTCATCGTAAGGAGAGTCGAGAAGACGGTTTTCTGTCGGTTAAAGCTTGGTAGACAAGTAACAACAGGTGATGAAAATATTGTTGAATTTACGTCAATATACATATCATTTTTGACAATTGTAATAAATTCGTTACCGACGACGACTTTAAGTACAATAATAATGCCATCGACATCGGCGACTCAGAAGAATAAACTGTGTCGATGAATAAATTGTGTTGATTGACAAAGGTTTACTGAACGCTACTATATGTGTCAAAATGTACCAAGAAAAGGCAACGCACATGAAGGTCATTACATTCAAAGAAAACTTCAAGCGTTTCTCTGATTGCTTAAAAACCATGTCCACTTAATTTTATACTTGGCATGCTGCTATTGAGTTGAAGCATCTTGAATGTTATTTCTTATTTGTTGATATTAAAACAGAAAATTTTATTAATGGCATGCGAAGGTTACCTTGTAACATGATGGTATTTTTATATAGTTTGTTAACATTGTGAAACATAAGGCGTTCCGTAGAAATTCTTGTTCACTATTTGACAAGTAATCAAATTGAAACCATGACTGTACGCCTCGTTTAAACTTGATAACTAAACCGTTGTTGTCACCAGGAATTAACAGTAGACTGGTTTCTGGCATGATATAAATTTGACAAGGATTGTTCAAAGAGAATGAAACTGTTGTTTAATTATAGAAAAGTATATCATTAAAAAATGATAAAATTTAATAAATATTTAATGATAATATTTGAGTTTCCTTCCAAAATCATAAGTAGGGTGGGTGGCACCACGTCGCTTACCTACCGTGTAAAACATGTTACAATGTCCCACGTACCATTGTCGGAGGGGGCAGGGCGCTGGTTCAGTTGGATATATATATATATACATTCAGCCGGGAAGGCTTTAGACCACCCTATGACGGTACACCCACATTTTGAAACCTCTACATACCATTTTTAGCACATTTAGACTTACACACACTTGGCAGCCAATGTATGGCATAACAAGGGAGCGGTGGAGAATGAGGCTACATGTTTTCACAGAGTATAAAAAAACGGCTCTCTGGATTTGACAGTTCGCCGAGATTCTGCGAGTTTGTCATGTCAGTCAGCCTGTGAAATTGCTGATCGAGCCGTGTGTCTCCTACAGGTTAATTAGACAATAGCATTTTCAAGAAACTAATGAAGAGGAAAACAAGCAGCACACATACTTTGGAAGCTTTAAATGGGTAATGGAAACTACTTAGGAAAAAATAATGGGAGGTTCCCCCAAACCTGGCAAACCCCCACTGCCGGGGAGTACCCTTACGCTAAGAAAATGAAAAAAGGAAAAGTTTCCGGTGACTGGGCTGTTCCCCAGAGGAGGACAATTCCTCTGGGGTTTGACTCACAAGTCCTCTAGCTACCGGGTTCCTAAACAATGGGCCCATCTCTCTGCCAGGGCTGAAGCCTCCTCCGAATTTAAAAAAAAACCTAATGGCACTAGGGAACTTTTTAAATTGTTTTCTGTGTAGGTTATATGAACTAAGTATTTAAGCAAGAGGTCATAGGATTAGGGGGTTAAGAAGGAGGGTGTTTTAAGGATATTTGGTTTGAAATAATTAGTTGGTAAAGAGTTTGCTGCAATGAGCTTACTGGTGGCGATGAAGCTAGGAGTTTTGAAAAGATTAATGATACTTTAGTCCTCGGGCGAGTCATTAGAATCAAGGTACTTAAAGATTACAAGCTTAGATTTATTTGGACTAATTTTCACTCGCCATTTTCTACACCAGGAGCTTAGGGTTGTTCGCAGAGAATCTTTGAAGCGTACTGATGCATCGGGCGGAAATTCTTTTAATTGTATGCCAAATGCCACCAGCGTTAGTTTGTAGTAATCTCTCTTTTCAATTCAGCAGCTGTCAAAATGGAACAATATCAACCCACGAATTAAGATGAATGATTATGTAAGTCTGTCATTCTGAAGTTGTTGCGTATTCGTTGTTATGGTGACTTAGGTATGCTATTGAAGATTGAATATTCATAGTGTGCTGCAGCCGAAATAACGTGATTTCATAGTGTTGTCAAACCTTCAGTAATTCAATCCGGCAAATAGTCAAGTGGATGAAAGGGTGAACTACCACCTGAATGTTCCGAGTTCGATTACCACACGATGAAGTGCTTTTTGCATTAATTATCTTTTACTCGGGTTAGCATCTTTAAGTATTATTTCTGACTCTCCTTTATCAGCGCTCAGGAGTTTGACGCAGTTGTCAAGGCATAAACCTGCGGATTTCTGTTAAAATGCGTTAGGGTTCGAGATCAGCTCGGTGCAGTGATGTTCCGACAAGGGTGCAAAAAAGGTGTGGCTTAAGGACCCATACCAGCGCCTTCCTTTACGTCTCGGACCCGGAGAATACCCATAGCGGGACCGGTCGACCTTGAACGGCCAGAAGCGAGCTAGGTGGCTTTCGGTGGCACATGCCTCTTGAGGCATGTGTGCAGCCCATAATGACCATTGAATGCGTGGCCCTGCGTCGGTAGTATTCTCTTGTTTATTTTTTATTTTTATTTTTCATTTTTTTTCAAACTTTATTTTAACGGCTTCTGGCCGTTCTAAGGTCGACCGGTCCCACTATGGGTATTTAATTTAAGAGGATAGCTCGTTTAGCAATAGCTAATCTTCTACGATCTTTCCTCTAATAAGACATATAATAATATAAAATGTATGAACATTTAAGAAGTCATAAGTACAAAGTTGAAAAAAAAATGATGTAACCTAACTGGTTAATAAAACAGTTAAAACGTGTAACAGAGTAAAGAAAAATAAGAAATTTGGTAAAAATAAAAATGAAGTAGACCTAAACTTTATCAGATACTAGGCGTTTAACATGGTTAAGATTTCTTGCTGATTTTACTCTTTGATCTAGTTTGTCCCAATCTTTTGCGGCAATGCATGAAAAATTTGTGCAGCCCATAATGTCCACTGAATGTTTGCCCCTTCGTGGTAATATTTTTTTTATTAAGGAGTCTTTAAATGGTTAATGGAAACGACTTAGAAAAAATAATCGGTGGCACCCTCTCGATTTCTTACAGCGTAAAATAAAATTTTTCAATACATGCATAATAAGTCAAGAGGAAATTTGTTCAGTCGGGGGTATTTAGGATTCAACCAGGGAAGGTTTTAGACCACTCATATAAGTGTACACCCACTTTATGGGTCTCACAAACAAGTTCAATAGTTGTTTTTGGACAACCTACAGTTTAAAACTAAATAAAGACATGAATTTATAGTATAATATTCCTCATATTCATTTTACCCCTAACGATCATTTTTTTATTTTATGGACGAGGATGTCAAGGGCCGCACCGCTGCTTTATAAAAGGTGCCATATTACCTTCATTAGGCTATACCCTTATAATTTAGGCCAACATCGCGACTTTTTAAATAATTCCCCAAATTGTAACTGCGGTGTGTGAATTTAAATGACAAAATCTTCGTCGAATGCCACTACTGTCTAGAGAGGAGCGTCTACTGGGTGCTGGGATTCCCTTCTATGTATCCTGAGAGAGATTTGAGAATTTCATTTGTGGCCCTTATGAAATTGGCCATTTTGTACCACACACTGCAGGTAAAAATTAAGTGTTTATACTACTCTTGTCACCGGGAATAGAATCCTAAGGGCGCCACACACCACAGGTACAAGTTTGGGAAGAATTAAAAAAGTCACGATTTTGGCCAAAATCGGACAAAATCATAAGGCCTTATGAAATTGGCAATTTTGGGCCAAAAATGAAAGTTCTCAAATCTCTTCCAGAATACGTACGTAGAAGGGACTCCCAGCACCCAGTAGACGCTTCTGTCGGGTCAAAAGTTGAATTCGACGAAGTTTTTGTCATTTAAATTAGATATGAAATGACGTCAAGATACGGTTATTAATATTTCCACCAAAATATAAGTGTTTATACCACTCTTGTCATATATTTAATTAGATATTTAAATTAGATATGAAATGACGTCAAGAGATGGTTATTAAAATTCATTTTTCCACCAAAATTCGGACAAAATCATAAGACGCTTCTGTCGGGTCAAAAGTGGCATTCGACGAAGTTTTTGTCATTTAAATTAGATATGAAATGACGTCAAGATATGGTTATTAATATTTCCACCAAAATATAAGTGTTTATACCACTCTTGTCACCTGGAAAGGTATCCAAAGGGCGCCACACACCACAGGAACAATTTTGGGAAGAATTAAAAAAGTCGCGATTTTGGCCAAAATCGGACAAAATCATAAGGGTATAGCCTTATGAAATTGGCAATTTTGGGCCAAAAATGAAAGTTCTCAAATCTCTTCCAGAATACGTAGAAGGGACTCCCAGCATCCAGTAGACGCTTCTGTCAGGTCAAAAGTGGCATTCGACGAAGTTTTTGTCATTTAAATTAGATATGAAATGACGTCAAGATATGGTTATTAAATTTCATTTTTCCACCAAAATATAAGTGTTTATACCACTCTTGTCACCTGGAAAGGTATCCAAAGGGCGCCACACACCACAGGAACAATTTTGGGAAGAATTAAAAAAAGTCGCGATTTTGGCCAAAATCGGACAAAATCATAAGGGTATAGCCTTATGAAATTGGCAATTTTGGGCCAAAAATGAAAGTTCTCAAATCTCTTCCAGAATACGTAGAAGGGACTCCCAGCATCCAGTAGACGCTTCTGTCGGGTCAAAAGTGGCATTCGACGAAGTTTTTGTCATTTAAATTAGATATGAAATGACGTCAAGATATGGGTATTAATATTTCCACCAAAATATAAGTGTTTATACCACTCTTGTCACCTGGAAAGGTATCCAAAGGGCGCCACACACCACAGGAACAATTTTGGGAAGAATTAAAAAAGTCGCGATTTCGGCCAAAATCGGACAAAATCATAAGGGTATAGCCTTATGAAATTGGCAATTTGGGGCCAAAAATGAAAGTTCTCAAATCTCTTCCAGAATACGTAGAAGGGACTCCCAGCACCCAGTAGACGCTTCTGTCGGGTCAAAAGTGGCATTCGACGAAGTTTTTGTCATTTAAATTAGATATGAAATGACGTCAGGATAAGGTTATTAAATTTCATTTTTCCACCAAAATATAAGTGTTTATACCACTCTTGTCACCTGGAAAGGTATCCAAAGGGCGCCACACACCACAGGAACAATTTTGGGAAGAATTAAAAAAGTCGCGATTTCGGCCAAAATCGGACAAAATCATAAGGGTATAGCCTTATGAAATTGGCAATTTTGGGCCAAAAATGAAAGTTCTTAAATCTCTTCCAGAATACGTAGAAGGGACTCCCAGCACCCAGTAGACGCTTCTGTCAGGTCAAAAGTGGCATTCGACGAAGTTTTTGTCATTTAAATTAGATATGAAATGACGTCAAGATATGGGTATTAATATTTCCACCAAAATATAAGTGTTTATACCACTCTTGTCACCTGGAAAGGTATCCAAAGGGCGCCACACACCACAGGAACAATTTTGGGAAGAATTAAAAAAAGTCGCGATTTTGGCCAAAATCGGACAAAATCATAAGGGTATATAACCTTATGAAATTGGCAATTTTGGGCCAAAAATGAAAGTTCTCAAATCTCTTCCAGAATACGTAGAAGGGACTCCCAGCACCCAGTAGACGCTTCTGTCGGGTCAAAAGTGGCATTCGACGAAGTTTTTGTCATTTAAATTAGATATGAAATGACGTCAAGATATGGTTATTAAATTTCATTTTCCACCAAAATATAAGTGTTTATACCACTCTTGTCACCTGGAAAGGTATCCAAAGGGCGCCACACACCACAGGAACAATTTTGGGAAGAATTAAAAAAAGTCGCGATTTTGGCCAAAATCGGACAAAATCATAAGGGTATAGCCTTATGAAATTGGCAATTTGGGGCCAAAAATGAAAGTTCTCAAATCTCTTCCAGAATACGTAGAAGGGACTCCCAGCACCCGGTAGACGCTTCTGTCGGGTCAAAAGTGGCATTCGACGAAGTTTTTGTCATTTAAATTAGATATGAAATGACGTCAAGATATGGTTATTAAATTTCATTTTCCACCAAAATATAAGTGTTTATACCACTCTTGTCACCTGGAAAGGTATCCAAAGGGCGCCACACACCACAGGAACAATTTTGGGAAGAATTAAAAAAAGTCGCGATTTTGGCCAAAATCGGACAAAATCATAAGGGTATAGCCTTATGAAATTGGCAATTTTGGGCCAAAAATGAAAGTTCTCAAATCTCTTCCAGAATACGTAGAAGGGACTCCCAGCACCCAGTAGACGCTTCTGTCGGGTCAAAAGTGGCATTCGACGAAGTTTTTGTCATTTAAATTAGATATGAAATGACGTCAAGATATGGTTATTAATATTTCCGCCAAAATATAAGTGTTTATACCACTCTTGTCACCTGGAAAGGTATCCAAAGGGCGCCACACACCACAGGAACAATTTTGGGAAGAATTAAAAAAAGTCGCGATTTTGGCCAAAATCGGACAAAATCATAAGAGTATAGCCTTATGAAATTGGCAATTTTGGGCCAAATATGAAAGTTCTCAAATCTCTTCCAGAATACGTAGAAGGGACTCCCAGCACCCAGTAGACGCTTCTGTCAGGTCAAAAGTGGCATTCGACGAAGTTTTTGTCATTTAAATTAGATATGAAATGACGTCAAGATATGGGTATTAATATTTCCACCAAAATATAAGTGTTTATACCACTCTTGTCACCTGGAAAGGTATCCAAAGGGCGCCACACACCACAGGAACAATTTTGGGAAGTATTAAAAAAGTCGCGATTTTGGCCAAAATCGGACAAAATCATAAGAGTATAGCCTTATGAAATTGGCAATTTTGGGCCAAAAATGAAAGTTCTCAAATCTCTTCCAGAATACGTACGTAGAAGGGACTCCCAGCACCCAGTAGACGCTTCTGTCGGGTCAAAAGTGGCATTCGACGAAGTTTTTGTCATTTAAATTAGATATGAAATGACGTCAAGATATGGGTATTAATATTTCTACCAAAATATAAGTGTTTATACCACTCTTGTCACCTGGAAAGGTATCCAAAGGGCGCCACACACCACAGGAACAATTTTGGGAAGAATTAAAAAAGTCGCGATTTTGGCCAAAATCGGACAAAATCATAAGGGTATAGCCTTATGAAATTGGCAATTTTGGGCCAAAAATGAAAGTTCTCAAATCTCTTCCAGAATACGTAGAAGGGACTCCCAGCATCCAGTAGACGCTTCTGTCGGGTCAAAAGTGGCATTCGACGAAGTTTTTGTCATTTAAATTAGATATGAAATGACGTCAAGATATGGTTATTAAATTTCATTTTTCCACCAAAATATAAGTGTTTATACCACTCTTGTCACCTGGAAAGGTATCCAAAGGGCGCCACACACCACAGGAACAATTTTGGGAAGAATTAAAAAAAGTCGCGATTTTGGCCAAAATCGGACAAAATCATAAGAGTATAGCCTTATGAAATTGGCAATTTTGGGCCAAAAATGAAAGTTCTCAAATCTCTTCCAGAATACGTAGAAGGGACTCCCAGCACCCGGTAGACGCTTCTGTCGGGTCAAAAGTGGCATTCGACGAAGTTTTTGTCATTTAAATTAGATATGAAATGACGTCAAGATATGGGTATTAATATTTCCACCAAAATATAAGTGTTTATACCACTCTTGTCACCTGGAAAGGTATCCAAAGGGCGCCACACACCACAGGAACAATTTTGGGAAGAATTAAAAAAGTCTCGATTTTGGCCAAAATCGGACAAAATCATAAGGGTATATAACCTTATGAAATTGGCAATTTTGGGCCAAAAATGAAAGTTCTCAAATCTCTTCCAGAATACGTAGAAGGGACTCCCAGCACCCAGTAGACGCTTCTGTCGGGTCAAAAGTGGCATTCGACGAAGTTTTTGTCATTTAAATTAGATATGAAATGACGTCAAGATATGGGTATTAATATTTCCACCAAAATATAAGTGTTTATACCACTCTTGTCACCTGGAAAGGTATCCAAAGGGCGCCACACACCACAGGAACAATTTTGGGAAGAATTAAAAAAAGTCGCGATTTTGGCCAAAATCGGACAAAATCATAAGGGTATATAACCTTATGAAATTGGCAATTTTGGGCCAAAAATGAAAGTTCTCAAATCTCTTCCAGAATACGTAGAAGGGACTCCCAGCACCCAGTAGACGCTTCTGTCGGGTCAAAAGTGGCATTCGACGAAGTTTTTGTCATTTAAATTAGATATGAAATGACGTCAAGATATGGTTATTAAATTTCATTTTTCCACCAAAATATAAGTGTTTATACCACTCTTGTCACCTGGAAAGGTATCCAAAGGGCGCCACACACCACAGGAACAATTTTGGGAAGAATTAAAAAAGTCGCGATTTCGGCCAAAATCGGACAAAATCATAAGGGTATAGCCTTATGAAATTGGCAATTTGGGGCCAAAAATGAAAGTTCTCCAATCTCTTCCAGAATACGTAGAAGGGACTCCCAGCACCCAGTAGACGCTTCTGTCGGGTCAAAAGTGGCATTCGACGAAGTTTTTGTCATTTAAATTAGATATGAAATGACGTCAGGATAAGGTTATTAAATTTCATTTTTCCACCAAAATATAAGTGTTTATACCACTCTTGTCACCTGGAAAGGTATCCAAAGGGCGCCACACACCACAGGAACAATTTTGGGAAGAATTAAAAAAGTCGCGATTTCGGCCAAAATCGGACAAAATCATAAGGGTATAGCCTTATGAAATTGGCAATTTTGGGCCAAAAATGAAAGTTCTCAAATCTCTTCCAGAATACGTAGAAGGGACTCCCAGCACCCAGTAGACGCTTCTGTCAGGTCAAAAGTGGCATTCGACGAAGTTTTTGTCATTTAAATTAGATATGAAATGACGTCAAGATATGGGTATTAATATTTCCACCAAAATATAAGTGTTTATACCACTCTTGTCACCTGGAAAGGTATCCAAAGGGCGCCACACACCACAGGAACAATTTTGGGAAGAATTAAAAAAAGTCGCGATTTTGGCCAAAATCGGACAAAATCATAAGGGTATATAACCTTATGAAATTGGCAATTTTGGGCCAAAAATGAAAGTTCTCAAATCTCTTCCAGAATACGTAGAAGGGACTCCCAGCACCCAGTAGACGCTTCTGTCGGGTCAAAAGTGGCATTCGACGAAGTTTTTGTCATTTAAATTAGATATGAAATGACGTCAAGATATGGTTATTAAATTTCATTTTCCACCAAAATATAAGTGTTTATACCACTCTTGTCACCTGGAAAGGTATCCAAAGGGCGCCACACACCACAGGAACAATTTTGGGAAGAATTAAAAAAAGTCGCGATTTTGGCCAAAATCGGACAAAATCATAAGGGTATAGCCTTATGAAATTGGCAATTTTGGGCCAAAAATGAAAGTTCTCAAATCTCTTCCAGAATACGTAGAAGGGACTCCCAGCACCCAGTAGACGCTTCTGTCAGGTCAAAAGTGGCATTCGACGAAGTTTTTGTCATTTAAATTAGATATGAAATGACGTCAAGATATGGGTATTAATATTTCCACCAAAATATAAGTGTTTATACCACTCTTGTCACCTGGAAAGGTATCCAAAGGGCGCCACACACCACAGGAACAATTTTGGGAGGAATTAAAAAAGTCTCGATTTTGGCCAAAATCGGACAAAATCATAAGGGTATATAACCTTATGAAATTGGCAATTTTGGGCCAAAAATGAAAGTTCTCAAATCTCTTCCAGAATACGTAGAAGGGACTCCCAGCACCCAGTAGACGCTTCTGTCGGGTCAAAAGTGGCATTCGACGAAGTTTTTGTCATTTAAATTAGATATGAAATGACGTCAAGATATGGTTATTAAATTTCATTTTTCCACCAAAATATAAGTGTTTATACCACTCTTGTCACCTGGAAAGGTATCCAAAGGGCGCCACACACCACAGGAACAATTTTGGGAAGAATTAAAAAAGTCGCGATTTCGGCCAAAATCGGACAAAATCATAAGGGTATAGCCTTATGAAATTGGCAATTTTGGGCCAAAAATGAAAGTTCTCCAATCTCTTCCAGAATACGTAGAAGGGACTCCCAGCACCCAGTAGACGCTTCTGTCGGGTCAAAAGTGGCATTCGACGAAGTTTTTGTCATTTAAATTAGATATGAAATGACGTCAGGATAAGGTTATTAAATTTCATTTTTCCACCAAAATATAAGTGTTTATACCACTCTTGTCACCTGGAAAGGTATCCAAAGGGCGCCACACACCACAGGAACAATTTTGGGAAGAATTAAAAAAAGTCGCGATTTCGGCCAAAATCGGACAAAATCATAAGGGTATAGCCTTATGAAATTGGCAATTTTGGGCCAAAAATGAAAGTTCTCAAATCTCTTCCAGAATACGTAGAAGGGACTCCCAGCACCCAGTAGACGCTTCTGTCAGGTCAAAAGTGGCATTCGACGAAGTTTTTGTCATTTAAATTAGATATGAAATGACGTCAAGATATGGGTATTAATATTTCCACCAAAATATAAGTGTTTATACCACTCTTGTCACCTGGAAAGGTATCCAAAGGGCGCCACACACCACAGGAACAATTTTGGGAAGAATTAAAAAAAGTCGCGATTTTGGCCAAAATCGAACAAAATCATAAGGGTATAGCCTTATGAAATTGGCAATTTGGGGCCAAAAATGAAAGTTCTCAAATCTCTTCCAGAATACGTAGAAGGGACTCCCAGCACCCGGTAGACGCTTCTGTCGGGTCAAAAGTGGCATTCGACGAAGTTTTTGTCATTTAAATTAGATATGAAATGACGTCAAGATATGGTTATTAATATTTCCGCCAAAATATAAGTGTTTATACCACTCTTGTCACCTGGAAAGGTATCCAAAGGGCGCCACACACCACAGGAACAATTTTGGGAAGAATTAAAAAAAGTCGCGATTTTGGCCAAAATCGGACAAAATCATAAGAGTATAGCCTTATGAAATTGGCAATTTTGGGCCAAATATGAAAGTTCTCAAATCTCTTCCAGAATACGTAGAAGGGACTCCCAGCACCCAGTAGACGCTTCTGTCAGGTCAAAAGTGGCATTCGACGAAGTTTTTGTCATTTAAATTAGATATGAAATGACGTCAAGATATGGTTATTAAATTTCATTTTCCACCAAAATATAAGTGTTTATACCACTCTTGTCACCTGGAAAGGTATCCAAAGGGCGCCACACACCACAGGAACAATTTTGGGAAGAATTAAAAAAAGTCGCGATTTTGGCCAAAATCGGACAAAATCATAAGGGTATAGCCTTATGAAATTGGCAATTTTGGGCCAAAAATGAAAGTTCTCAAATCTCTTCCAGAATACGTAGAAGGGACTCCCAGCACCCAGACGACGCTTCTGTCAGGTCAAAAGTGGCATTCGACGAAGTTTTTGTCATTTAAATTAGATATGAAATGACGTCAAGATATGGGTATTAATATTTCCACCAAAATATAAGTGTTTATACCACTCTTGTCACCTGGAAAGGTATCCAAAGGGCGCCACACACCACAGGAACAATTTTGGGAAGAATTAAAAAAGTCTCGATTTTGGCCAAAATCGGACAAAATCATAAGGGTATATAACCTTATGAAATTGGCAATTTTGGGCCAAAAATGAAAGTTCTCAAATCTCTTCCAGAATACGTAGAAGGGACTCCCAGCACCCAGTAGACGCTTCTGTCGGGTCAAAAGTGGCATTCGACGAAGTTTTTGTCATTTAAATTAGATATGAAATGACGTCAAGATATGGTTATTAATATTTCCGCCAAAATATAAGTGTTTATACCACTCTTGTCACCTGGAAAGGTATCCAAAGGGCGCCACACACCACAGGAACAATTTTGGGAAGAATTAAAAAAAGTCGCGATTTTGGCCAAAATCGGACAAAATCATAAGAGTATAGCCTTATGAAATTGGCAATTTTGGGCCAAATATGAAAGTTCTCAAATCTCTTCCAGAATACGTAGAAGGGACTCCCAGCACCCAGTAGACGCTTCTGTCAGGTCAAAAGTGGCATTCGACGAAGTTTTTGTCATTTAAATTAGATATGAAATGACGTCAAGATATGGTTATTAAATTTCATTTTCCACCAAAATATAAGTGTTTATACCACTCTTGTCACCTGGAAAGGTATCCAAAGGGCGCCACACACCACAGGAACAATTTTGGGAAGAATTAAAAAAAGTCGCGATTTTGGCCAAAATCGGACAAAATCATAAGGGTATAGCCTTATGAAATTGGCAATTTTGGGCCAAAAATGAAAGTTCTCAAATCTCTTCCAGAATACGTAGAAGGGACTCCCAGCACCCAGACGACGCTTCTGTCAGGTCAAAAGTGGCATTCGACGAAGTTTTTGTCATTTAAATTAGATATGAAATGACGTCAAGATATGGGTATTAATATTTCCACCAAAATATAAGTGTTTATACCACTCTTGTCACCTGGAAAGGTATCCAAAGGGCGCCACACACCACAGGAACAATTTTGGGAAGAATTAAAAAAGTCTCGATTTTGGCCAAAATCGGACAAAATCATAAGGGTATATAACCTTATGAAATTGGCAATTTTGGGCCAAAAATGAAAGTTCTCAAATCTCTTCCAGAATACGTAGAAGGGACTCCCAGCACCCAGTAGACGCTTCTGTCGGGTCAAAAGTGGCATTCGACGAAGTTTTTGTCATTTAAATTAGATATGAAATGACGTCAAGATATGGTTATTAAATTTCATTTTTCCACCAAAATATAAGTGTTTATACCACTCTTGTCACCTGGAAAGGTATCCAAAGGGCGCCACACACCACAGGAACAATTTTGGGAAGAATTAAAAAAGTCGCGATTTCGGCCAAAATCGGACAAAATCATAAGGGTATAGCCTTATGAAATTGGCAATTTTGGGCCAAAAATGAAAGTTCTCCAATCTCTTCCAGAATACGTAGAAGGGACTCCCAGCACCCAGTAGACGCTTCTGTCGGGTCAAAAGTGGCATTCGACGAAGTTTTTGTCATTTAAATTAGATATGAAATGACGTCAGGATAAGGTTATTAAATTTCATTTTTCCACCAAAATATAAGTGTTTATACCACTCTTGTCACCTGGAAAGGTATCCAAAGGGCGCCACACACCACAGGAACAATTTTGGGAAGAATTAAAAAAGTCGCGATTTCGGCCAAAATCGGACAAAATCATAAGGGTATAGCCTTATGAAATTGGCAATTTTGGGCCAAAAATGAAAGTTCTCAAATCTCTTCCAGAATACGTAGAAGGGACTCCCAGCACCCAGTAGACGCTTCTGTCAGGTCAAAAGTGGCATTCGACGAAGTTTTTGTCATTTAAATTAGATATGAAATGACGTCAAGATATGGGTATTAATATTTCCACCAAAATATAAGTGTTTATACCACTCTTGTCACCTGGAAAGGTATCCAAAGGGCGCCACACACCACAGGAACAATTTTGGGAAGAATTAAAAAAAGTCGCGATTTTGGCCAAAATCGGACAAAATCATAAGGGTATATATAACCTTATGAAATTGGCAATTTTGGGCCAAAAATGAAAGTTCTCAAATCTCTTCCAGAATACGTAGAAGGGACTCCCAGCACCCAGTAGACGCTTCTGTCGGGTCAAAAGTGGCATTCGACGAAGTTTTTGTCATTTAAATTAGATATGAAATGACGTCAAGATATGGTTATTAAATTTCATTTTCCACCAAAATATAAGTGTTTATACCACTCTTGTCACCTGGAAAGGTATCCAAAGGGCGCCACACACCACAGGAACAATTTTGGGAAGAATTAAAAAAAGTCGCGATTTTGGCCAAAATCGGACAAAATCATAAGGGTATAGCCTTATGAAATTGGCAATTTGGGGCCAAAAATGAAAGTTCTCAAATCTCTTCCAGAATACGTAGAAGGGACTCCCAGCACCCGGTAGACGCTTCTGTCGGGTCAAAAGTGGCATTCGACGAAGTTTTTGTCATTTAAATTAGATATGAAATGACGTCAAGATATGGTTATTAATATTTCCGCCAAAATATAAGTGTTTATACCACTCTTGTCACCTGGAAAGGTATCCAAAGGGCGCCACACACCACAGGAACAATTTTGGGAAGAATTAAAAAAAGTCGCGATTTTGGCCAAAATCGGACAAAATCATAAGAGTATAGCCTTATGAAATTGGCAATTTTGGGCCAAATATGAAAGTTCTCAAATCTCTTCCAGAATACGTAGAAGGGACTCCCAGCACCCAGTAGACGCTTCTGTCAGGTCAAAAGTGGCATTCGACGAAGTTTTTGTCATTTAAATTAGATATGAAATGACGTCAAGATATGGTTATTAAATTTCATTTTCCACCAAAATATAAGTGTTTATACCACTCTTGTCACCTGGAAAGGTATCCAAAGGGCGCCACACACCACAGGAACAATTTTGGGAAGAATTAAAAAAAGTCGCGATTTTGGCCAAAATCGGACAAAATCATAAGGGTATAGCCTTATGAAATTGGCAATTTGGGGCCAAAAATGAAAGTTCTCAAATCTCTTCCAGAATACGTAGAAGGGACTCCCAGCACCCGGTAGACGCTTCTGTCGGGTCAAAAGTGGCATTCGACGAAGTTTTTGTCATTTAAATTAGATATGAAATGACGTCAAGATATGGTTATTAATATTTCCGCCAAAATATAAGTGTTTATACCACTCTTGTCACCTGGAAAGGTATCCAAAGGGCGCCACACACCACAGGAACAATTTTGGGAAGAATTAAAAAAAGTCGCGATTTTGGCCAAAATCGGACAAAATCATAAGAGTATAGCCTTATGAAATTGGCAATTTTGGGCCAAATATGAAAGTTCTCAAATCTCTTCCAGAATACGTAGAAGGGACTCCCAGCACCCAGTAGACGCTTCTGTCAGGTCAAAAGTGGCATTCGACGAAGTTTTTGTCATTTAAATTAGATATGAAATGACGTCAAGATATGGGTATTAATATTTCCACCAAAATATAAGTGTTTATACCACTCTTGTCACCTGGAAAGGTATCCAAAGGGCGCCACACACCACAGGAACAATTTTGGGAAGTATTAAAAAAGTCGCGATTTTGGCCAAAATCGGACAAAATCATAAGAGTATAGCCTTATGAAATTGGCAATTTTGGGCCAAAAATGAAAGTTCTCAAATCTCTTCCAGAATACGTACGTAGAAGGGACTCCCAGCACCCAGTAGACGCTTCTGTCGGGTCAAAAGTGGCATTCGACGAAGTTTTTGTCATTTAAATTAGATATGAAATGACGTCAAGATATGGGTATTAAATTTCATTTTCCACCAAAATATAAGTGTTTATACCACTCTTGTCACCTGGAAAGGTATCCAAAGGGCGCCACACACCACAGGAACAATTTTGGGAAGAATTAAAAAAAGTCGCGATTTTGGCCAAAATCGGACAAAATCATAAGAGTATAGCCTTATGAAATTGGCAATTTTGGGCCAAATATGAAAGTTCTCAAATCTCTTCCAGAATACGTAGAAGGGACTCCCAGCACCCAGTAGACGCTTCTGTCAGGTCAAAAGTGGCATTCGACGAAGTTTTTGTCATTTAAATTAGATATGAAATGACGTCAAGATATGGGTATTAATATTTCCACCAAAATATAAGTGTTTATACCACTCTTGTCACCTGGAAAGGTATCCAAAGGGCGCCACACACCACAGGAACAATTTTGGGAAGAATTAAAAAAAGTCGCGATTTTGGACAAAATCGGACAAAATCATAAGAGTATAGCCTTATGAAATTGGCAATTTTGGGCCAAATATGAAAGTTCTCAAATCTCTTCCAGAATACGTAGAAGGGACTCCCAGCACCCAGACGACGCTTCTGTCAGGTCAAAAGTGGCATTCGACGAAGTTTTTGTCATTTAAATTAGATATGAAATGACGTCAAGATATGGGTATTAATATTTCCACCAAAATATAAGTGTTTATACCACTCTTGTCACCTGGAAAGGTATCCAAAGGGCGCCACACACCACAGGAACAATTTTGGGAAGAATTAAAAAAAGTCGCGATTTTGGCCAAAATCGGACAAAATCATAAGGGTATAGCCTTATGAAATTGGCAATTTTGGGCCAAAAATGAAAGTTCTCCAATCTCTTCCAGAATACGTAGAAGGGACTCCCAGCACCCAGTAGACGCTTCTGTCGGGTCAAAAGTGGCATTCGACGAAGTTTTTGTCATTTAAATTAGATATGAAATGACGTCAGGATAAGGTTATTAAATTTCATTTTTCCACCAAAATATAAGTGTTTATACCACTCTTGTCACCTGGAAAGGTATCCAAAGGGCGCCACACACCACAGGAACAATTTTGGGAAGAATTAAAAAAGTCGCGATTTCGAAATTGGCAATTTTGGGCCAAAAATGAAAGTTCTCAAATCTCTTCCAGAATACGTAGAAGGGACTCCCAGCACCCAGTAGACGCTTCTGTCAGGTCAAAAGTGGCATTCGACGAAGTTTTTGTCATTTAAATTAGATATGAAATGACGTCAAGATATGGGTATTAATATTTCCACCAAAATATAAGTGTTTATACCACTCTTGTCACCTGGAAAGGTATCCAAAGGGCGCCACACACCACAGGAACAATTTTGGGAAGAATTAAAAAAAGTCGCGATTTTGGCCAAAATCGGACAAAATCATAAGGGTATATAACCTTATGAAATTGGCAATTTTGGGCCAAAAATGAAAGTTCTCAAATCTCTTCCAGAATACGTAGAAGGGACTCCCAGTACCCAGTAGACGCTTCTGTCGGGTCAAAAGTGGCATTCGACGAAGTTTTTGTCATTTAAATTAGATATGAAATGACGTCAAGATATGGGTATTAATATTTCCACCAAAATATAAGTGTTTATACCACTCTTGTCACCTGGAAAGGTATCCAAAGGGCGCCACACACCACAGGAACAATTTTGGGAAGAATTAAAAAAAGTCGCGATTTTGGCCAAAATCGGACAAAATCATAAGGGTATATAACCTTATGAAATTGGCAATTTTGGGCCAAAAATGAAAGTTCTCAAATCTCTTCCAGAATACGTAGAAGGGACTCCCAGCACCCAGTAGACGCTTCTGTCGGGTCAAAAGTGGCATTCGACGAAGTTTTTGTCATTTAAATTAGATATGAAATGACGTCAAGATATGGTTATTAAATTTCATTTTCCACCAAAATATAAGTGTTTATACCACTCTTGTCACCTGGAAAGGTATCCAAAGGGCGCCACACACCACAGGAACAATTTTGGGAAGAATTAAAAAAAGTCGCGATTTTGGCCAAAATCGGACAAAATCATAAGGGTATAGCCTTATGAAATTGGCAATTTGGGGCCAAAAATGAAAGTTCTCAAATCTCTTCCAGAATACGTAGAAGGGACTCCCAGCACCCGGTAGACGCTTCTGTCGGGTCAAAAGTGGCATTCGACGAAGTTTTTGTCATTTAAATTAGATATGAAATGACGTCAAGATATGGTTATTAATATTTCCGCCAAAATATAAGTGTTTATACCACTCTTGTCACCTGGAAAGGTATCCAAAGGGCGCCACACACCACAGGAACAATTTTGGGAAGAATTAAAAAAAGTCGCGATTTTGGCCAAAATCGGACAAAATCATAAGAGTATAGCCTTATGAAATTGGCAATTTTGGGCCAAATATGAAAGTTCTCAAATCTCTTCCAGAATACGTAGAAGGGACTCCCAGCACCCAGTAGACGCTTCTGTCAGGTCAAAAGTGGCATTCGACGAAGTTTTTGTCATTTAAATTAGATATGAAATGACGTCAAGATATGGGTATTAATATTTCCACCAAAATATAAGTGTTTATACCACTCTTGTCACCTGGAAAGGTATCCAAAGGGCGCCACACACCACAGGAACAATTTTGGGAAGAATTAAAAAAAGTCGCGATTTTGGACAAAATCGGACAAAATCATAAGAGTATAGCCTTATGAAATTGGCAATTTTGGGCCAAATATGAAAGTTCTCAAATCTCTTCCAGAATACGTAGAAGGGACTCCCAGCACCCAGTAGACGCTTCTGTCAGGTCAAAAGTGGCATTCGACGAAGTTTTTGTCATTTAAATTAGATATGAAATGACGTCAAGATATGGGTATTAATATTTCCACCAAAATATAAGTGTTTATACCACTCTTGTCACCTGGAAAGGTATCCAAAGGGCGCCACACACCACAGGAACAATTTTGGGAAGAATTAAAAAAAGTCGCGATTTTGGCCAAAATCGGACAAAATCATAAGGGTATAGCCTTATGAAATTGGCAATTTTGGGCCAAAAATGAAAGTTCTCCAATCTCTTCCAGAATACGTAGAAGGGACTCCCAGCACCCAGTAGACGCTTCTGTCGGGTCAAAAGTGGCATTCGACGAAGTTTTTGTCATTTAAATTAGATATGAAATGACGTCAGGATAAGGTTATTAAATTTCATTTTTCCACCAAAATATAAGTGTTTATACCACTCTTGTCACCTGGAAAGGTATCCAAAGGGCGCCACACACCACAGGAACAATTTTGGGAAGAATTAAAAAAGTCGCGATTTCGGCCAAAATCGGACAAAATCATAAGGGTATAGCCTTATGAAATTGGCAATTTTGGGCCAAAAATGAAAGTTCTCAAATCTCTTCCAGAATACGTAGAAGGGACTCCCAGCACCCAGTAGACGCTTCTGTCAGGTCAAAAGTGGCATTCGACGAAGTTTTTGTCATTTAAATTAGATATGAAATGACGTCAAGATATGGGTATTAATATTTCCACCAAAATATAAGTGTTTATACCACTCTTGTCACCTGGAAAGGTATCCAAAGGGCGCCACACACCACAGGAACAATTTTGGGAAGAATTAAAAAAAGTCGCGATTTTGGCCAAAATCGGACAAAATCATAAGGGTATATAACCTTATGAAATTGGCAATTTTGGGCCAAAAATGAAAGTTCTCAAATCTCTTCCAGAATACGTAGAAGGGACTCCCAGTACCCAGTAGACGCTTCTGTCGGGTCAAAAGTGGCATTCGACGAAGTTTTTGTCATTTAAATTAGATATGAAATGACGTCAAGATATGGTTATTAAATTTCATTTTTCCACCAAAATATAAGTGTTTATACCACTCTTGTCACCTGGAAAGGTATCCAAAGGGCGCCACACACCACAGGAACAATTTTGGGAAGAATTAAAAAAGTCGCGATTTCGGCCAAAATCGGACAAAATCATAAGGGTATAGCCTTATGAAATTGGCAATTTTGGGCCAAAAATGAAAGTTCTCCAATCTCTTCCAGAATACGTAGAAGGGACTCCCAGCACCCAGTAGACGCTTCTGTCGGGTCAAAAGTGGCATTCGACGAAGTTTTTGTCATTTAAATTAGATATGAAATGACGTCAGGATAAGGTTATTAAATTTCATTTTTCCACCAAAATATAAGTGTTTATACCACTCTTGTCACCTGGAAAGGTATCCAAAGGGCGCCACACACCACAGGAACAATTTTGGGAAGAATTAAAAAAGTCGCGATTTCGGCCAAAATCGGACAAAATCATAAGGGTATAGCCTTATGAAATTGGCAATTTTGGGCCAAAAATGAAAGTTCTCAAATCTCTTCCAGAATACGTAGAAGGGACTCCCAGCACCCAGTAGACGCTTCTGTCAGGTCAAAAGTGGCATTCGACGAAGTTTTTGTCATTTAAATTAGATATGAAATGACGTCAAGATATGGGTATTAATATTTCCACCAAAATATAAGTGTTTATACCACTCTTGTCACCTGGAAAGGTATCCAAAGGGCGCCACACACCACAGGAACAATTTTGGGAAGAATTAAAAAAAGTCGCGATTTTGGCCAAAATCGGACAAAATCATAAGGGTATATAACCTTATGAAATTGGCAATTTTGGGCCAAAAATGAAAGTTCTCAAATCTCTTCCAGAATACGTAGAAGGGACTCCCAGCACCCAGTAGACGCTTCTGTCGGGTCAAAAGTGGCATTCGACGAAGTTTTTGTCATTTAAATTAGATATGAAATGACGTCAAGATATGGTTATTAAATTTCATTTTCCACCAAAATATAAGTGTTTATACCACTCTTGTCACCTGGAAAGGTATCCAAAGGGCGCCACACACCACAGGAACAATTTTGGGAAGAATTAAAAAAAGTCGCGATTTTGGCCAAAATCGGACAAAATCATAAGGGTATAGCCTTATGAAATTGGCAATTTGGGGCCAAAAATGAAAGTTCTCAAATCTCTTCCAGAATACGTAGAAGGGACTCCCAGCACCCGGTAGACGCTTCTGTCGGGTCAAAAGTGGCATTCGACGAAGTTTTTGTCATTTAAATTAGATATGAAATGACGTCAAGATATGGTTATTAATATTTCCGCCAAAATATAAGTGTTTATACCACTCTTGTCACCTGGAAAGGTATCCAAAGGGCGCCACACACCACAGGAACAATTTTGGGAAGAATTAAAAAAAGTCGCGATTTTGGCCAAAATCGGACAAAATCATAAGAGTATAGCCTTATGAAATTGGCAATTTTGGGCCAAATATGAAAGTTCTCAAATCTCTTCCAGAATACGTAGAAGGGACTCCCAGCACCCAGTAGACGCTTCTGTCAGGTCAAAAGTGGCATTCGACGAAGTTTTTGTCATTTAAATTAGATATGAAATGACGTCAAGATATGGTTATTAAATTTCATTTTCCACCAAAATATAAGTGTTTATACCACTCTTGTCACCTGGAAAGGTATCCAAAGGGCGCCACACACCACAGGAACAATTTTGGGAAGAATTAAAAAAAGTCGCGATTTTGGCCAAAATCGGACAAAATCATAAGGGTATAGCCTTATGAAATTGGCAATTTGGGGCCAAAAATGAAAGTTCTCAAATCTCTTCCAGAATACGTAGAAGGGACTCCCAGCACCCGGTAGACGCTTCTGTCGGGTCAAAAGTGGCATTCGACGAAGTTTTTGTCATTTAAATTAGATATGAAATGACGTCAAGATATGGTTATTAATATTTCCGCCAAAATATAAGTGTTTATACCACTCTTGTCACCTGGAAAGGTATCCAAAGGGCGCCACACACCACAGGAACAATTTTGGGAAGAATTAAAAAAAGTCGCGATTTTGGCCAAAATCGGACAAAATCATAAGAGTATAGCCTTATGAAATTGGCAATTTTGGGCCAAATATGAAAGTTCTCAAATCTCTTCCAGAATACGTAGAAGGGACTCCCAGCACCCAGTAGACGCTTCTGTCAGGTCAAAAGTGGCATTCGACGAAGTTTTTGTCATTTAAATTAGATATGAAATGACGTCAAGATATGGGTATTAATATTTCCACCAAAATATAAGTGTTTATACCACTCTTGTCACCTGGAAAGGTATCCAAAGGGCGCCACACACCACAGGAACAATTTTGGGAAGTATTAAAAAAGTCGCGATTTTGGCCAAAATCGGACAAAATCATAAGAGTATAGCCTTATGAAATTGGCAATTTGGGGCCAAAAATGAAAGTTCTCAAATCTCTTCCAGAATACGTAGAAGGGACTCCCAGCACCCAGTAGACGCTTCTGTCGGGTCAAAAGTGGCATTCGACGAAGTTTTTGTCATTTAAATTAGATATGAAATGACGTCAAGATATGGGTATTAAATTTCATTTTCCACCAAAATATAAGTGTTTATACCACTCTTGTCACCTGGAAAGGTATCCAAAGGGCGCCACACACCACAGGAACAATTTTGGGAAGAATTAAAAAAGTCGCGATTTTGGCCAAAATCGGACAAAATCATAAAGGGTATAGCCTTATGAAATTGGCAATTTTGGGCCAAAAATGAAAGTTCTCAAATCTCTTCCAGAATACGTAGAAGGGACTCCCAGCACCCAGTAGACGCTTCTGTCGGGTCAAAAGTGGCATTCGACGAAGTTTTTGTCATTTAAATTAGATATGAAATGACGTCAAGATATGGTTATTAATATTTCCGCCAAAATATAAGTGTTTATACCACTCTTGTCACCTGGAAAGGTATCCAAAGGGCGCCACACACCACAGGAACAATTTTGGGAAGAATTAAAAAAAGTCGCGATTTTGGCCAAAATCGGACAAAATCATAAGAGTATAGCCTTATGAAATTGGCAATTTTGGGCCAAATATGAAAGTTCTCAAATCTCTTCCAGAATACGTAGAAGGGACTCCCAGCACCCAGTAGACGCTTCTGTCAGGTCAAAAGTGGCATTCGACGAAGTTTTTGTCATTTAAATTAGATATGAAATGACGTCAAGATATGGGTATTAATATTTCCACCAAAATATAAGTGTTTATACCACTCTTGTCACCTGGAAAGGTATCCAAAGGGCGCCACACACCACAGGAACAATTTTGGGAAGAATTAAAAAAAGTCGCGATTTTGGACAAAATCGGACAAAATCATAAGAGTATAGCCTTATGAAATTGGCAATTTTGGGCCAAATATGAAAGTTCTCAAATCTCTTCCAGAATACGTAGAAGGGACTCCCAGCACCCAGTAGACGCTTCTGTCAGGTCAAAAGTGGCATTCGACGAAGTTTTTGTCATTTAAATTAGATATGAAATGACGTCAAGATATGGGTATTAATATTTCCACCAAAATATAAGTGTTTATACCACTCTTGTCACCTGGAAAGGTATCCAAAGGGCGCCACACACCACAGGAACAATTTTGGGAAGAATTAAAAAAAGTCGCGATTTTGGCCAAAATCGAACAAAATCATAAGGGTATAGCCTTATGAAATTGGCAATTTTGGGCCAAAAATGAAAGTTCTCAAATCTCTTCCAGAATACGTAGAAGGGACTCCCAGCACCCAGTAGACGCTTCTGTCGGGTCAAAAGTGGCATTCGACGAAGTTTTTGTCATTTAAATTAGATATGAAATGACGTCAAGATATGGTTATTAGATTTCATTTTTCCACCAAAATATAAGTGTTTATACCACTCTTGTCACCTGGAAAGGTATCCAAAGGGCGCCACACACCACAGGAACAATTTTGGGAAGAATTAAAAAAAGTCGCGATTTTGGCCAAAATCGGACAAAATCATAGGAGTATAGCCTTATGAAATTGGCAATTTTGGGCCAAAAATGAAAGTTCTCAAATCTCTTCCAGAATACGTAGAAGGGACTCCCAGCACCCAGTAGACGCTTCTGTCGGGTCAAAAGTAGCATTCGACGAAGTTTTTGGCAATTTTGGGCCTAAAATGAAAGTTCTCAAATCTTGAATTTTGAAATGACGTCAAGATAATATGGCAGCTTTCATAAAGTAGGGGTGCGGCCCTGGGCATCTTCCTCCAGGAAAAACAAATTTGTTAGAGGTCAAATGAATCTGAGGAATTTTTATACTATAAATTAAGGTATTTTTACTAGTTCTAAACTAAAGGTTGTCCAATCAGAACTTTTGAACTTGTATGTGAGGTAAGGAGTGGTCTAAGTCATCCCTGCTTGATTCTAAAATATCCCTGACTGCGCACGATTTCCTTCCGACTAACTATTTGTGTTGTAACATTTTGTTTTATTCTGTAAGAAATCGAGAGGATGCCACTCATCCTACTAATGATTTTGGACGCAAAATGGTAGTTCTCAAATCATGGAGAATCCAGGCTTGGATAAACGTTACCGTGAAGCCATCTTTAGAGAGAAATATGAAAACATTTAGATGTAAACGACATGAGGATATTGTATTCATATTTTGCTTCACCATCATATCACAAGAGCACTCTATCCCTTTGCGTTATTTACACTCTAGTGAAAGGTTTGTCAAAATGTTGCCTAACTTTTGGTTCGTATACCACCACACCAACTTCTCGGCAAATGTGCCTACAGTATGATCAAATATATTCACTTATTTCTTTGGAATAAATTTTCCCGATTTTCTTGGCAGTTTATTTTGCCCATTTTGTTGGGCATTATATTCTACAATTGCTGATTAAACGTGTTTACTCAACTTAGGGCTAATTGCTACTCGACCAGTGGTATGGTGTGGTATATGAAGTATATGGGTATCCTAGTCACATTGAGACAAACGAAACCAAAAAAGCAAATGTCCTGTTTTCAATCAGTGTTTTATTAAGACATTTTACATAGAAAGCTTGAACGGATTTATTTAAAGTGAGGAGTGTTTGTTTTGAAGGGAACATTTAAACAACATCATGAGAGTGGTAAGCAAAATATGACCCATCATTTCCCAACTGAACTTCCAGTAATTTGAGCAACTCTTTACGAATGAACTATTGAAGGAAATCATTTAGTTACAGTATCTGATGGTTTTAATTACGTTCTTAGAGGTTGTCCAGTAATGATAAAGAGCAACTATTTCGCGACATAAAATTTAATCAACCACAATAGTTTGTAGCATACTACAAAACCAATACTCTGTTTCACCTAAGGGCATAAATTATCATTGATATTCTTAACCAAACAAGTATGATTAGATCTCAAACTATTAACACAACCGCAAATGATGTCAATAAACTTGAGGCAAAGGAAAGGGGAAAAATCCAGGAATATTCACTTTCAATTCACTTAATTAGAACACTACCCCTTTAAGTACAGTTACTATAAATGAAGGACATCAGTAGTATGGTAACACTGTTGGTCACTTTATAGCCCCAAAGCCTAGAATGAGCTGAGACCACAACTCTTTATGATACCAAGACCAGACACCTCACTTTGTATTAACTCCCATGCAGCCTTACATTTAAGTTGGTATGCAAAATCCACTACATAATGAGACTTTAACATAAGTTGACAGCTGTGGTAAGTGTGCTCTGGGGAATTGGCTTCCGTTCAATTAATACAAATGCTTGATTTGGTTTATACCCCTCCTTAGCAGACCACCAATACAATATGTTGTTAAAATTTACTTCCAGTATTATGCTAAACAAATCAAATGCTTTCATACTGCCAATGCATCCATACCATTGGAGTTTGGTAAACTTTACATACCCTGTGAGTAAACTAGCAACCCAAACCAATCCAAGGTAAGCAACATAAGTTGAAAAAATAAACAACACATGAGTCATCAATGTGAAGCCATGACATCACACCTGCTCGCTTCAAGTTCACTTCTGGTGTAAAATGTGACCATTTCAGCAGCTAATACCTCGAGAACAGAACTTAGGGAATTGAATGAAAGTTCCACCAGAATAATCAACTTAAGTTCCTCTTTAACATTTCAAAATAAATTTGGGTCTGGACTATTCTTTTCAGCCCCCCCCTACCCCTCCCCATAAAAAAATATATCTATAACTGAAGGAAAACAAAAGTAGGGTAACACTGTTCTGATCACATTGTCGCCACAAAAGCTCGGAAAGAGCTGAGACCACAACTCTTACGAAACCAAGACCATACACCTCACTTCGTATGAACTCCCATGCAGTTGGTACTTGATATCCAGTACATAATGAGACTTAAAGAATGAGTTAACAGCTGGAGGATGGGCTTCAGTCCAATAATTGCAAATGCTTGCTTCGGTTTATACCGCTCCGAGCCGAGTGCCAGAACAGAAGGTTATCGATGGTCTTCGTTTGATATTTTGCCATAATACTCTGCCAAAGTTGTACAATCTGAAATTTGAAGAAACAGGGAAAATTATTTCATCTTCAAAAACACCATTAAAGAGGACATTATAATGAATGTGGAAAAAAAACCCATGATAATCCTTTAAGAAGTGGGTCTAAATGTGGAAAAGAATAATCAATTAAAATGAGAAAAAAGTAGTCCTCCGGATTTGTCAAGAAAATCCTAAAAATTTGGTTTACAGGAAGGTGAACTGGAATGACATTGGTGCAGTAGTTTATAGGGTCACTAGTATGTATATACCATTGAAATGAATGTTCTAAAATAAAAACTTCATACAAATACTTCATGAGGGTTACTTTAGTTGTTCTACACTGAGGCATAGGTTCAGTTTGATCAGTTTGGTTGCTTGGGCAAAATATGATTACATTTCTCAATTATCTGCACCAATATAATAACCATGAACAAAAGCTTCAAAACTTATCTGTGGAACAATCACTGTTACAGTACACTTCACACAAAGAGAATGATGTAATGATAAAAGAGGTTGGCAAGGAATGGAAAAAAAAAATCTGTTACTAAAAGCATCCTCTTTTATTACTGTGTAATCCACAGTATTGAAGCAGACCTTGAATGTTTTCTCAACTTATCAGACTAATGGATGATTTGGGGGTTTACAAACTATCACCAAAAACTCCTACCCATTCACCCAGTTTAGTCATCACTGCGTATGCAATACCACTGATGTTAAAGTTATATTAAAAATGTTTGGATCTAAAATTGAATCATAACCGTTGCACATTGAATATTCCATTTTACCACTAATGAAGAAATATTAATACAACTCACAGGATGGAAATCAATAACAGCATGCACTGAATCCAGCAGGGTACACTTGTCTTTCTTTCCATTTCAGAAATGGAACAGAACTGGCAAGGGGTCAAATGCAAGATTCCTCTCCTCAGCTGAAAGTAAGGCAAAGAATAATACCAAGATATAAATTCAATAAGTTTCGGTGAATCAAGACATGTTGGAAAAAAAACTATGCTGTTCATGTTTTCCTTGGTTGATGTCCTGAACTGTGAAAAAAGTATTAAAAAAAAGGTAAAAAACAATGGTAGACTCATCAGAACTCAGTTACAAGACGGGTTAAACGAAAGGCCGAGAAGATGCTATCGTTTTGCCATACCCCCTCATGACACTCTGTACTTAACCCCATAACGTACACTGTTGTGTATGTTTTTTTATGTCATTTTTTATGTGTGTCAAACAATTCTCCATGACTCGTGCAAACAATATTCGAAAGCAATTTGTTATCTTTTGGTAACAGACAGACTTTGCAAACCACAATAAATAATAAGCAAAGCACTTTAAAGCATTATTAAGTCCTGTACTTACTCTCTCCCACCTTACTAGATTATCCCCATAAACTATATACATATCTGTAGAAAGAAAAAAATCTACCTGTAATCTACCTGTAGAAAGATTCAGAGGTATTCCAGGCTCTTCTTCAACCACATTTCATCTTATCAGCAAAGAGGATAACATCTTCTGCCAGTTCATCCCATTTCTCCAGCATCTTTGGGACAGCTCGTGGCACAAGTACTTCAAAATCCTGGTCAATCTAAAAAAAAAGCAGAATCCTTTAGTTGGCTGATGTTGGGGAGATATTAATGTGCCTTTACGGCAAAAATGTTGCAATTGGACAACTAGCAAAGCATGTTGGATTATTGACCATGTAACTCAATAACAAATAGTGCACACAAAATATAGCAGGACTATGTGGGCAAGTTTTCCTATTAAAAGGATAGCACTCCATGGTGCTTATCTCAAGTCACGGTGTCTGTGAATATGAAGCCTACAATGAGATCTGTACATTATGTTAACATAACTCCTACATATCCTATGCCTTCAGCTGTTGCATGTTGTTATGTACAAATTCTAAAAAACCTAGAAAGTTCAGAGTAGCCATTGAAATTACTGTGGGTTTTCAGTACCACTTCGCCACGCATGTACAGTGTTACTGTTACTAGGCTAAAGGACTTCCTTAAATGCTTCCAAACTAACACTGAAAATTAAAACAAATAACATGTTTGTCTATCTTTCAATCCAGCAAACCGTCACATTTGAAGACGGTGTAGCTACAGTATCCTTCCACAAGTTTTAAGTGAGTTTAACCAATACATTCCTGTACACCAGTGTAAGATCCATTCCTAAACTGTACCTTTCCACCGTAGTTTTAGAGCCTTTGCGCCATGGTGGAAAGGTTCCAAACCGAACTCGGAATGGGAAGGCGGTATAGGCTATACCTAAGGCTAAGGCGGAATGACACTATATTCGCCTAACAGCACATAGGCGTACCTTTTCATGATAATCAAGACTAGGCCTGTATAACCCAGCCTACGTCTAACGTTAGTAGACCCTACTTTTATTACCACTGCGTTGGTCATCCTTGAACTTCAATTTGTGTAGTTTTCTACACTGTGACCCTCTACAGTAGTAAAAGAACAACGTTTCAAACGTACTCGAGTCATAAGTTTGATTATACCTGCAAATATATCAAGTCCCCAGAAAATCAGTCGTAACATAACAATCAAGCTTTCTTCTCCAGCAGTTTGTCACTTTGTTGTTTTTGTTAAACTGCTTCGGCGATAGTGATTGCGCAATAGATCCATGGTTTACTCAGAGCCGTATCTGTCTACGGCTCTGATGTTACACAGCCTCCTGATTATTTTGTGAAGTACGTACCGTTAATGGCACTTGTTAGATTGATTCCTAAGACTCTGTAATAAAGGAATACTACCACGAAGGGTCACGCATTAACCGAAAGCCACCTTGCTCGCTTCTGGCCGATCAAGATCAGCCGATCCCCTTATGGGTTCTTCTCCGGGTCTAACACGACTTCAAGGAAGGCACTGTCATGGGGCCCTAACCCTTACCACCCTTAACTCATGTCATGGGGCCCTAACCCTTACTACTATATTTGAAGCTTCAGACATAAGTATAGCAGTATGATAATCAATAGTATCTCCAAATCTGAGATACGGGATTTTTTGAAAATGGGGTTAGATGGTGCCAAATAATACTCGTTGGCCATGGAACGAACAATCCTTTTCTGAATAAAATGAATGTTATTTGTGAGGGTAGAAGCAGCATACCCCAAACAGGTACAATATGTAATAAAAGGGAGGAAAAGGAATATTATATAAGGTTATCAGTACTGGGAAGAATCCTTTTCAGTCTTTAAATAATAGAGTCCGTAATAAAAGAATATTACCACGAAGGGTCACACATTCAGTGGACATTATGGGCTGCACACATTTTTCATGCATTGCCGCAAAAGATTGGGACAAACTAGATCAAAGAGTAAAATCAGCAAGAAATCTTAACGCCTAGTATCTGATAAAGTTTAGGTCTACTTCAATTTTATTTTTACCAAATTTCTTAATTTTCTTTACTCTGTTACACGTTTTAACTATTTTATTAACCAGTTAGGTTACATCATATTTTTTTTTCAACTTTATACTTATGACTTCTTAAATGTTCATACATTTTATATTATTATATGTCTTATTAGAGGAAAGATCGTGGAAGATTAGCTATTGCTAAACGAGCGATCCTCTTAAAATAAATACCCATAGTGGGACCGGTCGACCTTAGAACGGCCAGAAGCCGTTAAAATAAAGTTTAAAAAAAAAAAATAAAAATAAAAAAAAAACAAGAGAATACTACCGACGCAGGGCCACGCATTCAATGGTCATTATGGGCTGCACACATGCCTCAAGAGGCATGTGCCACCGAAAGCCACCTAGCTCGCTTCTGGCCGTTCAAGGTCGACCGGTCCCGCTATGGGCATTCTCCGGGTCCGAGACGTAAAGGAAGGCGCCGGGCATGGGGCCTTAAGCCACACCTTTTGCACCCTGTCGGAACATCACTGCCCCGAGCTGGTCTCGAACCCTAACGCATTTTAACAGAAATCCGCAGGTATATGCCTTGACAACTGCGTCAAACTCCTGAGCGCTGATAAAGCAGAGTCAGAACTAATACTTAAAGATGCTAACCCGAGTAAAAGATGATTAATGCAAAAAGAACTCCATCGTGTGGTAATCGAACTCGGAACATTCAGGTTGTAGTTCACCCTTTCATCCACTTAGCTATTTGCCGGATTGAATTACTGAAGGTTTGACAACACTATGAAATCACGTTATTTCGGCTGCAGCACACTATGAATATTCAATCTTCAATAGCATACCTAAGTCACCATAACAACGAATACGCAACAACTTCAGAATGACAGACTTACATAATCATTCATCTTAATTCGTGGGTTGATATTGTTCCATTTTGACAGCTACTGAATTGAAAAGAGAGATTACTACAAACTAACGCTGGTGGCATTTGGCATACAATTAAAAGAATTTCCGCCCTATGCATCAGTACGCTTCAAAGATTCTCTGCGAACAACCCTAAGCTCCTAGTGTAGAAAATGGCGAGTGAAAATTAGTCCAAATAAATCTAAGCTTGTAATCTTTAAGTACCCTGATTCTAATGACTCGCCCGAGGACTAAAGTATCATTAATCTTTTCAAAACTCCTAGCTTCATCGCCACCAGTAAGCTCATTGCAGCAAACTCTTTACCAACTAATTATTTCAAACCAAATATCCTTAAAAACACCCTCCTTCTTAACCCCTAATCCTATGACCTCTCGCTTAAATACTTAGTTCATATAACCTACGCAGAAAACAATTTAAAAAGTTCCCTAGATCCATTACGGTTTTGTTTTTAAATTCGGAGGAGGCTTCAGCCCTGGCAGAGATCGAGATGGGGCCCATTGCTTAGGAACCGGGTTGCTAGAGGATTGTGAGTCAAACCCCAGAGGAATTGTCCTCCTCTGGGGGAACAGCCCAGTCACCGGAAACTTTTCCTTTTTTCATTTTCTTAGCGTAAGGGTACTTCCCGGCAGTGCGGGTTTGCAGAGGTTTGGGGGAACCTCCCATTATTTTTTCCTAAGTAGTTTCCATTACCCATTTAAAGCTTCCAAAGTATGTGTGCTGCTTAATTGTTTTCCTCTTCATTCGTTGCTTCAAAATGCTATTGTATTTTTTCCCTAAAATTTCTAATTTACCTGTAGGAGCCACACGTACGGCTCGAACAGGAATTTCACAGACTGACCATGTAACGCTCGGTGCCTTTACGTTATACGCACATATCGTTATGCTGGCATTGTTTTCTTTGTGGATTTTAATATATTACCAAACTGTATGACACTACGTATCGCCGAATTTCAGCGAACCGTCAAATCCAGAGAGCCGTTTTTTTTTTACTCTGTGAATTTTGCAGGAATAACCAATGTTCTCGGGCGACTCTTCCCCGTTCCTCTTCTAATACACACGTGTGAGAGGATTTATAAATGCAGCCTCTTTTTTTGTTATGCAATGGCTACCATGTGTGTGTAAGTCAAAATGTGCCAAAAATTGGTATGTAGAGGTTTAAAAGGGTGGGTGTACTGTCATAGGATGGTCTAAAGCCTTCCCGGCTGAACCAGCCCCTGCCCCTCCGACAGGGGCGGCGATTTGTTTCAAATATTGGGGGAGGGGGGACATTTTTGCCTGGGGTGTGGTACGCAGCAACTATTCATCATGCGCGTACCCAGTTTTTTCTGACCCGGGGGGGGGGGGATGTGGGCGAATTACTATCAAAGCGGAGCGCCACCATCGGTTGCCGCACAGCGTACAAGAAAATTTCTGGTTTTGGTAGCCACCAGATCACCGCAAATGGCACTACTCGGGCTTGAAAATGACCAACCAGATGTACACTTTTGCCTGATAACCAAGTTTATCCCAATAGTGTTTTTTTCATTCATAACCTTTTTCAAGATTGTCACCAGTCACACGTTGTTCGACCTCATCGCATCTCCTGTGGATCATTGCTTTTGTAGTTAATTCTACGTAACGGCCCACAATACCCGTCTGCCCCACTTTTCAAGGTTTTAAGCCCATTATTTGTTCAGAATTTGAATAATAAATTCACTTCAAAACATACCCATAATGTTGCACAAAATTTCATCTATGGACAATCAATATAGAAAAAAATCCTTCAACTGACCGGTCAAAATTGCACGAGTAGAGGGAAGTATGATGAGTTTATTGGTGTACAAATGTTAAAACCTCTTATAACGGCTCTAGAGGGGGGGGATCTCCCTCTTCGCCCCCCCTGGCTACGGCTAGAAATCTTGTAGGAAACAGGCCAAATGGAAACCCAGTGAACCCATATCGATGTGGATCATATATATGATTGAACGTACTTACACCACCTAAAATATTTGGGGGGGGGGGGCATGTCCCCCCCCATGCCCTCCGACAATGGTATGTGGGTCATAGTAACACTTTTAAACGGCTAGGTAAGCGACATGGTGCCACCAATCCTACTTATGATTTCTGGGCAGTTTATTTTGCCTATTTCCAAGGCATTATATTCTACAGTTGTTTACTAAACACTTTTAATCAACTATGGCCTAACTGCTACCCAATCGTGGATATAGCGGTATATGAAGTAAAGGTGAAGGTTGAGAATCCTAGACACATTGAGACGAACGAAACCAAAAAAGCAAATGTCCTGTTTTCAATCAGTGTTTTATTCAGACATTTTACATAGCATGCTTGAACGGATTTATTTAAAATGAGGAGTGTTTATTTCGAATTAAACATTTCGAAAACATCATGAGAGTTGAAAGCAAAATATGACCCATCATTTCAATATTGAACTTCAAGTAATTTGAGCAACACTTCACAAATGAACTATTGAAGGAAATTATTAATTTACAGTATATGATGGGTTTGATTATTTTTATATTTTTAAACTTTTATTTGCAAAGACTCACCAGCCTAGAAAACATGTCATATCTATGAATATATCAACCTGTATTTACATGGAAGACATGCTTATATTAAACATGCAACATTATACCTGTATGTTATGTTACCACTAATGTTTTGGAGTTAGTTAACTTACATTATATTCCCTACCGCATAAGTTAATACTACAACAGACTTTCAGTTCTTAGCAAACCCTTTCTGCTCCCCCACCCCCCCCCCCCCTCACCTACGTACAGATTGGAAATGATCTGTAAAGTTTGGATTGGTTACTATATGTGTTTTTCTTGATAATATCTTTAAACAAAAAGAAACTAAAAAAAAAAAAATTCTCATAATGTGACAAAACCTGTCCCTTTCAACCTATGAACTAAATGGTTAAGATTCAGAATTCTGTAAAGTTGATTGAAAGTAATATGAAATCTTGCTATTTATCTTCAAAATGTCTTCAACAAGAAACCCTGAGTTGTCTTTGTGATTGCTAAAATTTTAGAAAAAGGTGCTAAAAAAACCTTAATCACAAACTTCTTAATATCTGCCACTCTCTTTCTTCCACATGACACCCCCTCCCCTCCATATCATACCTTTATGTCACATTTTTCTCCCTTCCACTACACCCAGCACTTTCCACTCTCTTATAAATGATCCCTCATTAACCACAAACAAATGTTTCTTTCTCAAGGCAAGAAAAGACACAATGAAGTACTAATGGTAAAATTGCTATCAAAACTGAATGCCACAATTGTATCCAAATATTACATTGGAAGTACTGCACTGTTCAGAAATCAGCCAAATCAGTTGTACTTACAGTAAGGAAACAAGTACCACACAGGATATAATCTATATTCATGAAAAATATTCATACCTAGACGTTACATCACACCTAGAGTGTTATTTCCAGATCGAGGCATCCGATGTTAACTTCATCGAATCTTAACCACCCATGAAAGACAAATGGAAGATTAATGCCTTCACCGGATCTATTTGAATCAAATATCAAACCTGCTTTTGTGTTTGATCAAGGCTGAAGAAAATTTTAAACAGACTGCACTAATCATTTCTGAGCTTGTTAGAGAACAAGAGCCCAAGGGCACTGTGGTTCCTTGCATAGAGGTATATGACAATACACATAATAATATCAAGCAAGATTGGGCTCAAATAGTCAAGTAATTGTGGTCCTACATGTACCCATAAAGTAACCAACACTAAAGCTAACACTTTTGTGATCACAAATTGTGATCAGATTTTTGATCAAAATGCACTTTTTGAGATCTGAATATGGCGTCGAAAATGTAAGAAATATAAGGTCACCTAAAAGCGGGTCAACAGATATGATAACATTGGTGACCACAGATGACATGACCGTTAAGTTTGAAAATGTTCCACCACCCCATTCACAACTTGTCCCAAAAATATCAACCCATTTCTTTGCCCATTTTCTCCCCCCAAAATACTAGATTTTTAACATTAATTGACCTTACATGACCTTGGATCACATGACCGTTAAGTTTTAAAATATGCCCCTATACGATTTGCAACTTGTCCAAAAATATCAACCGTGTCACACCTTGGAACTGGGAGTTATTGCATAATATGTCTGAAAATTAACTTTGACCTTGTATAACTTCACACACAAAGGTCACCTGGGGTCAACCCATTGCCAATTTTGATCGAAGAGACGTGAATATAGCATCAAAGCTATAAAAATTAAAACATTTTTTCTTTGCCCATTTTCTGCCCCCAAAATAATAGTTTTTTAACGTTAATTGACCTTTGGTGACCTCGGATCACATGACCATTAAGGTTGAAAATATTTCCCTATACCATTTGCAACTTGTCCCAAAATATCAACCGTGTCACACCTTGGCACTGGGGATTATTGCATTAAATGTCTGAAAATTAACTTTGACCTCGTATAACTTCCCACACAAAGCACACCCAGGTGTCAACCAATTGACAGTTTTGATCGGAAAGTACCTTTGATATCCAAATCTAGCATCAAAACCAAACATTTTCCTTTTTGCCCGATTTTTCTCAAAATTAGCATATTTTTTCTAATGTGACCTTTGACCTTTTGACCTTGGTTTCAGATGGAGTTTGATCTTCTGATTCCAAAAAACAAAACGACAAGTCTGTACAGCCATCCTAACTCAGACCGAAAAACTTTGACCCCATATAACTTCGCACACGAAGGTCACAAGGGGTCAACCTGTTGACATTTATGATCGGAAGGAACCTTTGACATCTTAAAATAGCATCAAAACTGTAAAAATCCCCAAAACACGTAAAGGTCACCAGAGGTCAAATTGAGGTCAAAGGTCACCCAGATGCGGGTCAACAATTAGATTTCATTGAAGCAACTCCCAACCCTAACGGACAATTCGTTCTCAAGTTATCGCAAAAATACTAGTTTTTTTTATTATTAATTGACCTTTGGTGACCTTGGATCACATGAATGTTACGTTTCAAAATGTTCCCCTAACCAGTTCACAACTTGTCCCAAAATATCAACCTTGTCGCACATTGGCACTGGGAGTTATTGCAGTTTTCATATTTTGGGTTTTTGGCCTCAAACTGACCTTTGGTGACCTTCACAGGCACTAAAAACAATAGGGAACACCTTCTCACTATGGCAGATTTATATACCAAGTTTGAGTTCAGTTCAACTTTCCCTTGTTGAGTTACAGTGTACCCAAGCAAGTGTCACAGATGCACACACATAAACACACATGCCAACCATAGGTTCCTTTTGCTAAAGCAAGGAACCAATAAAAGGAATTTTGTAAATGCTGGCATTTCAGTTTGAAACTGGAGTGATACTTCGGTGAAAATAATTCCAAAGTTAGATTCACGACAGACTTAAGGTTTGAAGAAGGTACAGTTGGAGAGACCGACAGACTAGATTGCTCTATGTATCAATGTATCCTGATGTTAGTTACCGTTAATATCTACTCTCCAAGCTACTTCAGGGATGAGCTCACGCAGGGCAGCGGTATTAAGCCGCGCCTGGCAGTTCAGAATGCCGCCCAGCACAAAAAGTATTTTAAAGTTCTCCGCCCTGCACTAGTTTTGATAATTAATTTAACCCATTTTATCATTACCATCATATGGATGAATATTTGGCACAGAAGTTAGTTCTAGAAAAGGGAAAAGATTTTCCAACTAAGCATGCTAATTTGGGAACAATTTCCAAAGGGGCGGGGGGACACCTGCCCCTGCCCCAAAAAATGGATGACACTACCACACAAATCCACCCTGGCACTCAAATATTCCTGAGCACATCCCTTCATCTCAACTTTTCCCCCAATGCTAGCCCCCCCCCCCTCTCCACCCACAAATCACACATTCTCAATGTCGCTGTCTCTCTGCCTCCTTTGACTTGCAATGCCGATAGAATTCTTCTATTAGGTCTTCCTGATCTTTCGTTTCCACTTATCCTGGTTTTAGGTCACTGACTATTTTGTTTTGTTCCATCAGCTGAAAGTCCTTCAGATTTGACAAACTAACAAGCCACCATCGTTCCAGTGTGCCCTCTACCACAAAAACAGTGAACTGATACAGCCTGGAGGAAAGAAAGAAAGATGTTGTAACATGTTAGCTGATATTAGATACTGTCTTTATGAGACAATGTACTTTAAGGCTTTCCAAGGTATTTGTAACCAGGAATGCTGTAGAAATCACTAACACTTTCTCAACTGAAGCCGTCTTTATCTTTAATTTTAAAAAAAACAAGAAAGAGTTCTATGAAGACCACATACACCCACCCTGGAGGCTAATTATGTCCAATTCTTACGAATCACGGAAACTTGAAAATAGAAAGTAACACACTACGGTGGAGCAAATAACAAACAGTAAATTATTGAAATTTTATCATTTCAACTTCTTTTATTGTATTTGAAGTAAAGTAAGTCTAGAGAAAGTGCACTATTTTAATGGGTTATTCTAGTGGAAGAAAAACTGTGACACTTTTAGGAAAGGAAACAATGCTTAGCACATTGTCTGTTTTATAACCATCTCAATATCTAAAATTCCTACATCTCAATCTGGTTATTTGAAGTAAACTCATTTTAAACTGCTTTACTCCACACAGGGGGTAAGAGCCGGGGGGGGGGACACTGGGGGCCCTTGCCCCACACTCTTTTCCTCCAAAATACAAATGTGCCATACTGGCAAATAATATCTGCCCCTTTTATCAAGAACTGTCTTTTGGATATCTTAAGCCTTTGTTAATATTAATATTTTATTTTAATTATTTATTTTTAGTCTTTACATGCTATTTTTAAAATGGCATCCCATACATTTTTGTAGCACGGTTAACAATAAACAATCTCAATAAATAGTATTGATAGCATAGTAACATATCATATATATTTGAGTGATATGGCTGTGGTGTATCAGTTTATAGCATAAAGAGTGGTGGTTGTGGAATGAGAAAGTGCCCCTCTGATGTTGTGCCCCCCATTTTTTGGAAGCTTCATACCCCCCTGAATCCAGGTATCATCATGACACGAACGGTTTAAATCTTCTGAATTGATTTTTCCTTGAAATGTGAAGTATTCAGAATGCTTGTTTAAATGTCTATATACTCCGAATCCAAGGCTTCATTATTGAATGTTTTTTATTTCAATTTGTAAGAGCTAAAAGCATTAGCTTCGACTTAGACATTTTTAACTAAATACATTATCTGAAAAATTTAGACTTTTTCAGATCAAAATGACATAATGATGTCATTTCTAGAGTTGCCCAACATATTCATGAACTTTTCACAAAACTTCCAAAACCAGATGTATGTGGTTTTTTTTTGATGACAACTTTATCAGAATGCGTTTTCATTCAACAATGCAGTTTCTAACATCAACAGCAAATATTTTAGAAAATTTCTTGGATCTGCTCAACAGTCGTGAGAGTACAATCAGAGATTTCAACGAAAGACCAGTTGATATTTGGACCCTCTTCAATTGGAGGCTTACACTCCTTTATCAATACGACAACCTGTTTGATGCCAACCTCCTTAAGCTATTTTACCTCATAGGTCATGCTTTGAAGTCCAAGAGCAGCGAGTAAATTTGGAACGACACGTGAGAAAAAGGGGGGTGGTGTAGTCCCTGGCATCACTATACAGTACTGTAGGTGAGTGATTGTACTTCTCCTGTAACTTGTAACTGACACAGACAGAGTTGTTGCACTTACTCTGTAAAAAAAATATTAATGAAACAAGTTTGAAAGCCTGCTATTTGTGATAAAAATTATTTCCTATAGATCTTCATACAAGAAAGGTACAAAAACTAAAGTGGAAAATAAAATAAAATAAAATAAAATAAGGATAAAAATTGTTGTCAAAACACAGGTCCTAGATTTGCATCAATTCCAAGTTAATGTGGTAAATTTGAATCATGTCCATCGCTGACTAGACTGTTGGTACCGTTCGTGAAACTTTGAGGATTATTTGCAAAGCTACTTTATCTCTGGATTGGTGGGTTTGGTTAGGCTGTGCCTACAACAATCAATGTGTTAATATTTAGGCCTAGGCCTATTAATTATTAGTGTTAATGTATACATGGCAAACATGCCCTAGCTTTCTACCTAGGCCTTACTTTTGTTTAGGCTAAATTCAAGTCTCTCTCAGTTGCCTCTATATGCTACTACCAAGTACCAATCATATCAGTGGTACAAATATGATTATCACTTTTCCAATACAAGTTTCTGTTATATGTAAATTGGTATTTGAAATACCAATTTGCCCGTAAATGATTACTTTGCTGACGAACAAAAGCTCTTTTATCATACCGGCGTCTCACCCCTCAAGAACACCCTACCTAAAAGTGTGACAATGCTACTGTGCTATATTGTTATGTAAAAAAATTACCCCTAATAGAACCTGAATACACTATGATAAATGTATTTCTAGTACCCATGGTTAATGTGCCATAGCTAGGACACAATCACAAACTTTATTGTGTGACTATATTATTTAATTTAACACAAACTCCCCCCCCCACCCCTCCCCCCACTCACACACAAATGATGTATGCAAGTCAGTGTTGGAAAAGCATACAAAAAAAGTGGAATTTTATTAGAATTAATTAGTAACAGTTCTTATGTGGGCCATTAATTACTGTTTCAAGCCTGTTCAAATAGTAGATGAATCTTCAAAATACAACCTGATTACCACAAAGTGAACCATTGATCTCATTACCACAGAAACACCTGCAATTTGGCAAAACACCAGTAGGGAAAGAGAAGTAAACCTGTTATCCTTACACTTGGTGAGGTGGTATTGCTAGCAGGCCTTGTGGAGGAGATATAGTAGTAAGTGGAGTCTCGTCTATCTGACATGCTCAGTGATTAACCTCCGCCACGTATCACGATCTTGTGCAAGGTTTATTGCTTCCTCAAAATTGTTAATGTTAATGTCCTTAAATTGCGACTTTATTCTTCCAAAGAAAAGGTAGTATGGGGGGGATGACATTTTCTGGCTAATTTTCTTTCAAGTACGTGTTTGGTTCCAGCGGTCGACCAAGGAGTGATTCTAAGTCCAAAATCTGATTCGGAATCTATAAAATAAGGGAGATACCAAACTAATATGAGCACTAGTTACAGACATGTGAATACTTTTATAAAATAAGAGCAATCCTCAAACATAAATTATCATTATGTGAGATAGCAGATTAATGTCAACATTCTACTGAGTGAGTAGGTTTGACGATTTGACCCTTTTGACCTCACATGTCAATGCACCTCTGTACGAAGACAGTACAGGGCTCAAATTTAACGATTGTCCAAGACGACCAAAAATCATGTGGAACAACCTGAAACTCTGCTTAGGTAATCAGATGGACGACTAGCTTATTTGCTGTAAGTGTTCAATACTTTGAAGAAAAGTTGGAAAATCCCTATTCTTTAAAATAAAAATCTGCCCCGAAAAAAGTACAGTTGCATGATTTATCATCAACAGTGTCATACACCACATAAAATGTCTATAACTCTACACCATTTCTGTCCAAGTTTTTCCCTGCCAACAGCGTTAATTAGTGAGTTATTAAGGACTTCTACAGATAATGAGTAGAGTGTCTTCCGACAAATTCCTTCAGTTCCCCATACCCACTAGTTTGAATTTAACCAATCAGTGAATAGCTTACATGTTTATTTACGAGCCGTTGCAAAAAATAGATTAAAAAAGTTGCCTTGGTACCATGCACTGCCATAGACAATGTATATAAAGATACCATGGTGTTATTTTACATATTGGTCAACCATGTTCAGAGTTTAAACGTAGGGGCAGGGTTTATTGCGCTCCTAGCGGAAAATATCTCAGAGAGAAACCACATTGAAAGTTGTACATGTTTCGACTGTTTCGCCACCATATGAAGTAAGATTTGAATAGACAAGCTAGTAATGTATGTCGTAATGGCATCGTGGAGTCAGTGAGGTTGAGAAAATCATATGAAAAGGACACAAAAAGCTGCTGTAAGTACTGAGGGGCAGGGTTTATTGCGCTCCTAACGGAAAATATCTCTGAGGGAAATGACGTTGAAAGTTGTACATGTTTTGACTTTGATGCCACCATTTGAAGTCAGATTTGAATAGATAAGCTAGTAATGTATGCCGTAATGGCATCGTGGAGTCAGTGAGGTTGAGAAAATCATATGAAAAGGACGCAAAAAGCTGCTTTAAGAACTGAGCTGCTTTTAGAACTGAGTAACCGTTACTACGCACCGCATCAGGTGGTGACCCAGGAGGAGATGTAATGCCACTGCCTTCTGTGTCTGTGACGGGGAGCTCAGCAGGAACATCACCGATGGGAATCTGAAATCATAAAAGAGCACCAGCATGTAATTGTCTTCCATAAAAGTGATATCATATTCCTCTGTTGTACATGCATTGATGACTGTAGTGTACCCATGATTTTGGGCACACCATGAGTGAATGAAGAAACCAGAAAGGTAAAAGATTTGGTATGAGCATTTTGTATGAAGAGATCGCAAAGAAGATTGAAAAAAATTGACAATTGTTGTATGCGAATGAACGAAAAGGTTATTGAATGTTGCAAATGTCTGAAGGCTAATATTGCACACACTTCATATCAGCATGTCTACAATTAAACAGACCTTAATTTGGACTTGAATTTTGGATCTCAACCCTTCCCTTAACCCCTCAACAAAAAAATAAATATATGAAATGTTGCTTGCAACAAGGTGGTGCTAAACTTATAAAACATTTCTTTAATAGCATATTCTAGCATATTCATATTTAATAGCATAAGTTACATAGTTTCATAAAATGACCTCAGACATTCAACAATTGCAACGGTTCTTGTTTTGTAAAAAGGAGATGCACATAAGCTTTTACAAAACTGTGAACTTTTTGAGGTAAAATTTAAGCAAATGGGTTCACATTCGTTAAAATCTGGAGGGCTTGTGTTTTCAACTACAAAACCTGTTAGAAACATTAAATCTCAGTAGAAAGTGCCTAGAAGGTATATAGTTTAAAAAAAAAAAAGGTTTGAAATCACTTACATTTTTGGGTGCTCCAATATAATCATGTTCAGGCCCAGGTGGTGGTGGTGGTACTGTGTTGCATGATGCTTGGATGCTTCTAGTGGCTTGCGGAGGAGTCGCCTGGATACCAACGTCCCGGACAAAACGAGTGTATCTTCTTACAATCTGCATAGTAACAAACAGAGCTTTTATTAACATTGTAGCTGTTATAAGAAAAGGCTTTCACTTATAGCCAACACATCACAATGTAGCAACATGGTGTCCAGGAAAAGGTTAATACCAAAAATCACTTTATCAAGTACTTCATGCACAGATAAATGTAAGAACAAAATTGTACAGTAAAAGGCTGCTGCCTATGGAGAAATGAAGGTAACTTTATTCATATTTATAGCCTACATTGAACCTACTTGTATGGCCTTTGCTCATTTCAATGAATATTTCCTAACTTACCCTTCTTTTTTCTCCGATTTCAGCTCCTACTTGAAAGTCAGTATCATCATTAACCTGCCATGTTGAACATAAACATCATGGTTACAAAATGAAGCCAAGGACAAATATCCTAATTCCCTGTTAATGTCAGTTGCCATTTAGTTCAAGCCCTACACTATTGTATCAATTGAGTTAAACTGCCAGCAATTAAGCCTTTGCCATTACCATTGTAAAGCAATTACCATTGTAATGACCATTGTGTTACCATTTTGTATTACCAGCAATTACCATTGTAAAGCAACTACAATCTACTTGTATGGCTTTGTTCATTTCACTGAATATTTCCTTGAAGTCTCAATGTGTGTTTTCCAAATTTAAACTTGGACCTATCCAGCTTACTGCCCTAAAAGCTCAGTGACAATGACACCATTCTATGCAAGTTTCATACAAAATATTCATTATTATTATTGAGTTATCTGTCGTTAAAGTGGATGATACAAGTTTACATAGGTTACATTAATACATTTGTGTTACAATGAACATGCTGATATGGGCGGTCGCAGTGATTTTATGGTAAATCGTTCGCGCCATAAGGGCAACAGGAAATATATTTCTTTCTTTCGATTGCAACAGCTTTTCTCCATTAAGCCCACCTGGTAAGAAACATTGAATCTGCTGCGGAAGTTTGTTTTCCGAAATTCATCTGCAAATTTGTATTGAGACTTTAACTAACCCTTCTTGATTCTCCAAGTCCATCTCCTACTTGAAAGTCAGTATCATCATTAACCTGCCATGTTGAACAAAAGAATCATAGTTACAAAATGAAGCCAAGGAAAACTATCCTGCTTCCCAGTTGATGTCAGTTCCCATTTAGTTCAAGCCTTACAGTATTGTATCAATTGAGTGAAACTGCCAGCAGTTATATTTATATCAATATTTCATACACTAAAACCTACTTGTATGGCTTTACTCATTTCACTGCATATTTCCTTAAAGGGTGTGAAGACTCGCGCACAAAGAAACCTCTCTAATTAAACACTAGTGTACAGTCAATACATACAGCTACGGTCAATTATACCCACAACACAGCGTACATAGCAGCGATGGACATCTCAGGTCTAGATAAAAGATAACAAGGTATCACGTTTCATTACTGTCTGCATTTTGTAGCGACAAGAACAAAACGTCACTTGCAAGCAACAGAAAGTTAACTTTTTCAGAGCGCGGCACACGGTTTGGGGGCGAGTCTTCAATGCCTTTAACTTACCCTTCTTGATTCTCCTAATCCATCTACTATCTGAATGTCATCATCATCATCATCATTAACCTGCCATGTTGAACAAAAACATGATAGTTACAAAATGAAGCCAAGTAAAAGTATCCTAATTCCCAGTTCAAGTCCTACAGGATTGTATCTAATGAGTTAAGCTGCCAGTAATTAAGCATATACCATTGTAATGCAACTACTTTATTTGCAAATATATAATCTTCCATTTAAAAATACAGTACTTAGCACCCATGTATACCAGCCTATGGATGAATTTAGATTTAGTATGAATCGGGGAGATACAATGATCAAAGTGCTGTCCATCATAGCTGAACAGGTATCCAGTCAAAACGTCCCTTTTACCAAAACCCCCTCTTTTTTAAGACCTAAACGTCCCCGCTTTTTACCAAAATGTCCCTGCAGTCAAAATGTCTCTGTGAGTCAAAACGTCCCTGCTTTTATAATCAGTTGGAATGCAAGTGTGGATGTTTTTAGTTCAAATCAAAGAGTAAGGATAAGTATAGTTTAGGTTAAAACACAGTTTTTAAGAGTATAATTTACTGAGGTAAAATAATATTAATAGAAAAGGGAATGCAAGAGGGCTGAAGGGTAATAGGATTTTTTTAAAGACGAGTTGGTTTCTGAATGAATATATATGATATTGAGGGAAGGGAATAAAAAAGATTTTAGCCAAATTATAACTTAAAATTAATATATATTCACAACTGTGAATGAATGTGATAGACGGGGACGTTTTGAATTACGGGGACGTTTTGACCAACAGGGACGTTTTGACCAAAAGCGGGGACATTTTGACCAAAAGCGGGGACGTTTTGGTACGGGCACATTTTGGTAAAGGGACGTTTTGACTGGTAAGCGCTGAACAAGTGGTTTCACTTTCTCAATGTGTCAGAGATTCATGTTGCCCAAATATGGCAAATTGTGTTACATTTGCAGGTGGTATCTAATCCTCAAGTATCATGACAAAGGCCCCCAAAATGACATTTCTCAGGGAGTCACCATGAAGGGGTAGGAATACTTTTTTGATAAAAGAAACCTTGTCGAAGCCTCCCTCCAATTACCAAACAGTATAGCTGATAGGTAAAATGGCAGTCAAAATCTGGAGTTGAGTTTAGTTTGGACTATTATTCTGCAGTTTTATTTTCACAAGCAGGTCTTGACCGTTTTGTTTTTTGTGATTTATTGATGATATGAAAATGACAGTTACCCATTGTGTAGCACAAACAACAATTTCTATTTCTGGAATCTCAACTGGATCAACTGGTGCTGATTTGACCTTTGTGCCTTTCTTGGGTTTTTTGGTTGGGACCAGGGACTCCAGTAGCTGAAAAGGATGAATAAGAAAAATGTTGCAAGATCAGTAGTACTAAGAACTCTTTTCATCAACAACGTTGCACCAATTTCAGATATTGCAAAGTATAAACAGTAAGTAACCAGGAGTTCATGGTAAAGTGACCAGCAGAATAAGTGTAATCTAAAAATAGATTGATTGTTTACAAACACGTTACGATTAACACAGTGCTGTGCAGGATTCTCAACCAATAGCAAGCTGCTTTGTCAGTTCTCGGACTTCGCCCAAGGTTGTTATTGTACGTTGGCTTCGGTCGAGTCCTGAACACAGTACAGTAGTGCGGCATGCACTGTGCATATGCCATGGTACACTCAATTTAATATACACAAGTTTTTGCGACGGGGCGTACCATATGTGTGCAGTTCGCATGTAGGCTACTTGTATGCGACGAAAAACAGTTAAGTCCTATGTCGGCAAACACTTTACCTGCATCCTCTTCGCTGCTTGGTGAATATCACGTCTTAAAATATGATTTAAGAAACGGCTGTTTCATACATCTCACTAATTCTTTCAGCGACTTTAATCCCTATTCTTGAGTTGTTGTGATATGAGCCTGTTTACGCTAATTAGTACGACCCGTAATTTAGGCCTAGCCATGGTTAACTTTTTTCAATTCAAGTAGGCCTATGGTAAAGGCCCAAAACATGGGCCAATGTTAGTGTAGGAATCACAAAGTAACATAGCCAAGCATAAGCCAATGAATGACAGGGCTAGTAAGATTAATAAGTAAGATATTGGCCCCATCGTCCAAGCCAATCATACGTTAATGAGGCACTGCCTAGTATTACCTCTCGTCTTTCTTTTGCCTGGATCCGTAGTTCCGATCGAGAGGGTAATTTTGGCTCCAAGTTTGGTCCAAAGGAAAATATTGTTGGCACCGATCCCGGCTTCAGTCTCTTTCTGGGTTTAGTCCCCATTATCCGGGCCTTCATGTCATCCAAAAAACATTCCGATGTAAAATGCTGTTCGCAAACTACGCGATCACGATGGTACTTATACTTCTTGTGGTTAAATTTGTCAGTTCCGATCGCACGAATCCACATTCTACATTGTTCATAGCTTTCCTTACTCTTTGCTGGGTCAGGAATAGCAAAACAAGTTATTTTCTCTCCCTTTTCGTTCAAGCATCCACGCAAATTTTTACATCCGAATGCCTGGCACTGAGGCATGGTTCCACACAAGGCCTTCGCGAACCAGCCTTGTTGAATGTAGTACTGGAAGCTTAGGGTTCGTAGAACTGTCCGATTGTAAAGTTTTACTGTACCCTATCACCGAAATTCCTTGCATTGGAGCTGGACAGCGAAATGTAAACAACGAAGAGTCTGCCGTTCAAACCTATCTTGTGTTACACAAAGACGACGAAATCACCGATGCACTTCATATATAATGGCTCAATGATTTTTCACAAACTTTTATAATTTATAAGAAATTTTTCACTGAAAATTAAGGAAGAAATTAATCTGTATTCAAATGTGGTATTTTGTTGTACCTGTTGTTGGAACTGTATGCAGCGTGGGTTATGTCGCAATATTATCTGCATCAGCGCTGATGACGTCACGTTCGAGCCTGTTCAAAGTATATTTGAAATATCCATCCTTAAACGACTAAAAATTCGTTTCTTTGTCAAACGCTATTTAACGTTCTCTTAATTTGAAAACACATTTGGAAAATTCTTCATCGTATTTTTAAGGTTACTTTCGAGGACTAATAGTCAATTCTTTTGAGTAATCTTTCTTCAACCCTTTGATTATCATCTACAGGGATATGATCTTGTACTTGACTTTGTAAGCGTCTGTAATTGAATAAACATATCTAAGTTATAGTGGCATACTCCTATTAGAATGTCCTCCTTCAGGAAAAGTGCCAAAATGCAGTAAGAGAACACTTTTTTTTTTGATATGTTATCAATCATAATCTGTTTTTTTTTTGTGTGGCTTGCATGCTGAAGAGCATGAATGGAAACACATGTGCTGCAAAAATTGGGTCAATTCAGGCAGGTTTAGACCCCTTCAGACCACCCATGAGCAGCGTACGAAATTTGTTTACTACTGAGTGAAGAGCTTAATTTACAAATGACGAAAACTTCCGGCTCTTATAGCGAAAAATCTACATGGTCATGATACGTAACATTGGTGGTGCCATGAATGGCCAACTCGTCAGCTATTTAGCGATGGGTAGCGTTTAGCTATTGAAAACTTTTATCTAGACTTAGAAACCACATTACTTTTGTGATTTAGTGTGTAATTCAATGGGGCTTTTAATGGGTATATGCTACCTTATGTTCATTATTGAATCAATATTTTCTTTACATGGCTATGGGTTTTCAATCCCTAACATACTTCCATTGTTTTTTGTTTTGTTTGTTCTGCCAAGGGTCTGGAACCTATATGTGAACATGATGGCGCACATGTGTGTGTTGGTGTGTGTGTAATTGTGTGACAGCAAGCTTGTTATCAGGATATATCAATTATTAATGTGTATGCCGTACCGCCATATTTGTTTTGTTGGCAATATCATGAAACGTTAATGAGTCGGCAAGATTATATGTTGATTTCTTATATATCAATTGCATTGCGAACTGTATGTCTGTTTCCAGTCATAGTTGGTATGGTGATGTAGTTTCTGGTAGGTCCATGCATGTGCCCTCAAATAGAGATTTGTGGTGGTGAAGAAAACCCCACATAGAGTTGGGTAAAAATGCTCATATTGTTTGGCCCTGGTACCTCTGAAATGTTGTGTTCCTGGCTACCCCGTCTTAAATGTCGTATGAGTTAATGTGTCCTTCTGTTTAGCTCCCACGGTCCCACCACAGTGGGCTGTTAGCTGACTTAAGGGGGGAATTTGCTTGGATCCACCATAGACCATAAACTTGAAAAAATGGAGGGCGAATGGGGGGGGGGGGGGGCATTGCCCCAGAATGCAATATTGATGGCACTGTTACAATGAGTCGGTTAGTCTACTGGAGGACGCCATGGTAACCATCTCTGAGATTCCGGAAGTAGACAATATTGATAAAGATATTGAAAAAATCATCGAGGAAGACCTCCGTGACCTAACTGGGTCAGTAGTATGAAGTTAAAAGAAACTGCTATGTTTTGTAACATGCATTTAATTTTACAAAAAAATGATACATTTTTGTTTACCAACAAGCACCATATATGAGATTCGCCATACTGTCAATATTATCAAGGAATATATAAACCCATTGGGCTTGGATCTTCTTATTGTTCAGAAATGATTCATTTCCACGGCGATTGGTTTGAGATCTTAATCAGTATGTGCTCCTTGCCTCAGAAACTTGATAATTAAAGCTTCTAACATGAGATTTCACAGCCATATCAGCATGTCAGAGTTGATACTTGCTATTCTTAGATGGCCCATATTGAACAAAATAATTGTTATTATGTGTGTAAAACATCATAGTATTGTATGAGTAAATGCATGCTCGGCTAATGGTCAAGAGTGACACTTTTTCACACCCTGGCCGCAAACCAGAAAACCATATTGGAATACATACATTAAAATTGAAACAGTTGCACAGGGCATTGCAATTGACCGTATCTAAGCGTGTTCAAAATTGGTGAAATTGTCTCCTGCATTTGTGGTTCCGATATGTTAAAGGATTGGTTCAGGTGTTAAACATGTCTATTTTATATGAAAGAGCACAAAAAGACAAAAAGAACAGTGAAGAAACAACCATGATAGCATGCTCTGTTAAGGAGATATGACACTTTGAAGATATCAAAATTTCTTTGAAAATGACTGGTGTAGAAAGACTAACTGTGAGGGTGTGATGTCACATCCTCACTTTCTTAACATGTGTGAATATATCTCTTTAAAAATTATTAACATTTTTTAACACATTTGAAAATAATATAATCAACAATTCTTCAGATGTTTAATCTCAAATACTTCCTTTGACATATATGAGATCTCCTGACATTTCTTTGGTTGAAAGTCATGAAATCTCACAAAATATTTAGGGAAAAAAAACAAAGACTTTTCAGGAATGTGAGGATGTGACATCACAGCTAGTCAGATTTCAGCAGTTTCTACACAATCTGATAAAACTTTAGATTTGAATATCTCTTTAACCGAAAAAGATATTTGAACAGTTTTTTTTCACCATTGTGTTTCTTTTATTGTCCTCTTTCATATAACATAAACATGTATGAAAACTGAACAAATCCTTTAAAGGTTCAGGAACCAATCCGTTCATGATGACTGCATGGAAAGATAAAAGAAAGAGATACAAGTGGCAATGGGGTAACAATTTGTTGGTCATCGGATTAAAGTTACGTTACATAAATTACATTACATATCTAGGAATACATAACTAAAATGCTAAAGTATACCTTAGTCACACACTACAAACGTCAAAATGTTCGTGAATTTGATTCTTCTAGGAATGATTATAAAAGTTCAAAGTATGATGATGTGTTTGAAAGAAGCAGGCGACCACGAAGTTCAATTGCTCTGTTATGTATGACGCGCGCTTCCTGCACTTGATGCTATACCAGAGGAATTTTATCATTATGGAATGCTTTCAGTTTTCTTCTTAATGTGAATTGAGATATAGTAAATTGCATAGGTTGAGTTATATTCTGTCAATAAACTTAACAGATTTCTTTGATTAGTATTCTATATTTATGTATATTAATTATAAATATAAGGCTATACCTTATTTATGTATTGCTTACATAATAGTTTTAGATATACATACGTACGTAAAATAGATACAAACTTATGCGTATCTACTATGCACAAATGTGCATAGCTTTAATTATGAAATAATTTGAGACAGATTTACATACGTTATGCATGATACACGTACATATTGCAAATACGCATGAGCATATACGCTATACATACATATAGGCGTAATCGTATATGCTATATATATACATACATAAATCCTTTAACTAGACTAGGGTCAATAAACTTCAATAAACCTCAAAACTAAAAAAAAACAAAAAAACCCGTTCCACACTAAACGTTCTTAGCGATATAAACTAATTAACGTAAACAATTAACGGAATATGTTCAGTGTTTGTACTTCATAGTTATCTTTCGTAAAAACAAAAAAAAAACATAAAAAAAAAGGCAAACAGAAGCTGAAATTTAGGGGCAAATACATAAACTTGTAATACTACATGAGTGGTATTTAAAACCACAACGTCACGTAAAACATTGTTAAGTAATTTAATGTCCATTTTCATACTCCTATACCTACATATTTTTAATTTAAATTTTTAAATTTTAATATTTTTTTAAATTTATACATCTCAATTTGTCGTCAATGGCCAGTCCGTCCATATATCTCCCTTCTCATGAATTTTGGAACGGAGATAAATTTGCTCATAAGAGTTAAGATTTACATCTGGGTAAAATGACAGTCCCGTGAGAAGTTCAACATCTCGAATACTAGCTCTGTGATGTTCCACATAGTCAGCTGATGTCTGAGAAAGAAGCAAAAAAACAAAGAAAAATGTTTTATTATTTGTATTTGGTAGCGGGATTTTTTTGTCTCTTTGCATATCAATTCATGCAATATACACCCATAACTAGAACACTGTAACCAAAAAGAGACCTTATGTGATTAAACTGATATTGTAGTCAGTTATAAAGTTATTAACATTTTATTCCATCACTGAGGATCTGACGTCATCACCAGTTGAGCATTAAAGGGTTATTCCAGAGAATAAAGATATTTTAAACCTGAATCATCTTACAAGCAAATCAGCCGTTACAAACATTACCAGCATTCCATTTTTCTTCTTGGACTGTAAAATATCAAGACTAAACATCTACCTAAAATCATCCTGACTAAAAAATTACTGCGACTGTTAAACAAAGATGTAACCTTGAACTCACTTGACAGGTGTAAATGCCATCCATATTGGGTAAAACGAAAGAAATAGTTTCAACGTCGGAACACGAGGCGGACATTACTTGATCACCGAAACATCGAGAAACGACCATAAAAAAGTGTGTTGGAAGTAACAGCCTGAAAGAGATAAATAATAATACAAAATTGAAACTGATTTATCATCATCAGAGAAACGGAAGAAACACACTCACACACACGCGCATTCATGTTTGTATTACATTCAGACCGAGGACCCCATTGTATTTTCCATTGTTCAAATCCACGTACCCCAACCTTAAAAATACCCCATACAATAGAATTCTTCCGAGGACGTGGTGATTCTTTAGAAATCACAACTGAGGACCTAGAATTCTTTTGTTCAAGTCCTCGATCAGATAGAAAAACAAACGCATAAACGCGCGCCCACGCACATACACAACGCCAGATGATCTTCACAGTAATACTTTTCACGTGGGGATGGTGCCACAAATTTTAACACGACTGTAACATGATACAACATGATACATCATGCTTCAACATGATAGAGCACCGACACCCCACCACCTCAATCCCACACGTGTAGTTTCAAAAAAAAAAAAAAAAAAACCATGAACGGTAACGACAGTCGATTCCAAACATTTGAATGAAGATTTTGCTATTCACGTGTCGTTTTCTTGTATTTCGGGACCATCTGCGAGACCGTCAGCATCGAGATCGTAAATCGGACCGGATATGACGTTGATGCCATTGCTTGAGTCAGCCCATCTGGCGACTTGTTGGAACAGGAAACCATCCCACATATCTTCAAGAAAAAAAATAACATAAAAAATAAATATAACAAAAATAAGAAAGTAAATGAAGTAGGCCTACATAAGTGATGATGAAAAATAAAATAAATCACGAGAGCAAAATTTTAATCAAGCATTCATTTTTTAAGATATTTCAATATTTTTTTTGATAGTACTGAAATTCCATTCGAATGCAGTTGATTAGGTAGACCAGTTAAATTCATTTCAAAGCATGAAGGGGAAGGAAATCCTACAACTTTCCTGAGATTTCAAACTTTGATTATTTCTTGTGACGTCACAGAAAGATTTCAATTCTCAATATTTTGAGAAATTAAAATAATGATTTTTTTTATCATGGAATGTATAAAGAATCATTATTTCAACCATGCACCACGAACATTAAGTTATACACAATCAGTATCAGTGCTTATATGGCTCGTTTCACAAAAATAATTTAAAATGAATTACATAAAATATAAAATATATTTCCATCCATGTTAAACACACAATAATAAATAATAATGCAAAAAATTAGTTTATCATATATTCTTGAGACGCGGATCATAACTAAATTGCGACTCATGAAGAATTGAAGGCAGTCAAAAAATTCATTACGTCGAGACTCGCCTTTGTTATATAGTACATCTATACTATTGCTTAATATACGGTTACAAATGTCACTGAAAATTATTCATTAAAATTATGGATGTGGAGAAAAAATGTCCACGAATGAGAAAGGAAAGGAATACAAAGATAAGTTCTACCTGTTCTAAATCCTTTGAACTGCATAACAGCGTTAGAATTAATTAGAGCATCCATCATCTCATCCTCTGATTGGCCCAATACTAATTAGAGAAGACAAAAGAACTAAAGACAATGTACAGAGATAATCATGCATCACAAAATCATTCTTGAACTAATGAACTGAATGAAAGAATTCTTTTTTTCTGACGTGTTTTCCATACGCAACAATTTGCAATCGCTGGATCATATACTTTGGTAAAATACATTGTTGGTTTAGGAGGGGTGGAAGTGGAGGTGGAGGGAGGGGGGGGGTTAGGGAGAGGACAGCAACAATATATACAGTGAATCGCTCCGGGGAAGTGTAACAACTTTTTTCGCGAAATATTGACTATATAGGAATCATGTTAAGTGATTCGTATACAGATTCAAAAGGATGTCGTGAATGCAGCTGTTTTTACTTTAGAATGGTAGATTCGACAGGAAGTGGAAGTGGGTGATGACCCGGAAGTGGTTGACTTTGACGCATGCGCTAGAAGGCTTAATTATATCTTGCAGGTTATTTAGAAAGCGAATGCGTTTGCTTCGATTAGGGACACGTTGGTATGAGAGAAGTGGAGAAAATACATATAGTGTCTATTCCTTTAAGAGTCTATTATACTTACTTGGCGGATATAAGTAACCTGTTGTCAAATTTTCCATAGATCCTGTTAGATTCGAATCCAAGAAATTGCAATCGTGAGTTGAGACTTCGGCAGGGAGTCTAACATCAGGACGAGAAAGACAGTCTTCTTTTTCTCCACTAAGAGTTGTGATCTGAAAAAATGATGCAATGCAACCACTTTCTGTGCATGTTAAAGGTATAACGAAGGCAGGGATCGAAGACATTTTATATTATTCAGTAACCTCAAAACTATCTAATATTCGATTTTTAAGTTAACCGCTTCCTGATGACTGAATACGCTCGCTTTGAGAATTGGCTCCTGCCGGAGGCCTCACCACAATGTACAGTAAGCCGCCATTGATTACGTAATATGCCTGAAATTCCATTATCATGACGTCATGTTATATACTATATATATAACTTGAGTGAATCAAGTCATTTCCAATAAGAGCCTTCCAACAACTGATAACTTTCTCAAGTTTTATTTAGCAGGCAAATTAGTATCAATTGTACGACCCCCCCCCCCCCCTCCTCTCAGTAAGGTAAACTGTTCTCGAATTAATGAGCACTAAAAGAGGAATTGAAGTTTGATCATGGATGGTGAAGTCCTCATCTTTTCCGCATATTTTTGGTACATACCATGATTTTCAATTTAATACTCTGTACAGATTAAACTTTTAACATATTTATCACCAAGAGCGGTGGGGGCAGGGGTGAGAGGGCGTTCCCCCGTGTTTGTGGGAATTTATCACAAACGTGCCCCTCTCTCATAAATTAGATACATTACACACATCTATACCCCTCCCCTCTTCCATCGTCCCTGCACACCACGGTGAAATGGCCGATGGGAATATTAATCAAACATCCACTTTGTTTGTCAGTGAGTGAGTAGCACAAAAGATTCATATGTGTAGACAATTGAAAACATCAGTCCCAGTCCGATGCAATGAAGCGAGGTTACCATAGGTTACATAGCATATTCATAACTTGCAAATACTTTTTCATATTCATTCATTCATTCATCCATCCATCCATTCTTTCATTCATTCATTGATTCATTCATCCACCCATTCATTCACCCATCATCAATCCATCCATCCATGAATTCATCCACCCATCCATCCACCTACTCCATCCATTCATCCATCCATCCACCTACTCCATCCATCCATCCGCCCGCCCGCCCGCCCGCCCATCCATCCATCCATCCATCCACCCATCCATCTAGCCAGCCAGCCAACTATCCACCGATCCACCCACCCATCTATTCATCCACCCACCCATCCACCCACCCATCCACCCACCCATCCAACCACCCACCCATCCATTCATCCACCCATCCATCCATCCACCCATTCATCCACCCACCCACCCACCCAATCATTCATCCATCCACCCATCCATCCAATCATCCATCCATTCATCCATCCATTCATCCACCCACCCATCCACCCACCCACCCATTCATCCATCCGTTTATTCATTTCCTCACCTGATCTTTATCAATGGTATAAGTTGCGTATAGTGGTGCGCCCATTCTGTGACTGTAACCTGTGACATAATTCTCCTGACGTAGCTGGCAGACTTCGTCGCTTAACATGACAATCGGTAAACCGAACGGGGCGTGCTTTTCCTCGTTATTAGCCACTAAAACAAAACCAGAGAGGAGCTGTTAGATAATCTTTCATTAATTGATTTCAGGTGAAACTTACTTTATATAAAAAAATATTGTTTAATTAACTTATGGTAGTTTTCTTTATTCGTTATAATGGTGGCCTCTCTATTCCACTCGCGTGAGCATGCCAGTAAAAGCATGCATTTAGGTTATGCACAATTTAGCACAGTTTTCTATGAAGAAATTCAAACATCGGCTCTAAAATAAGGGTACATTATTACATGCTCTCACATTTGTTCATATGCGTTCATCTACTTTTAAAATGACACTTTGAAATAGGTGTGAAAATTTAAAGTTTAAAGTCAAACTCACGTGGTGCGGAAATTCTAGGAAGGTATGATACACTAGTTTCATTTGTTTTGATTAATACTTGGCTGATCTGATAAGGTTATAAATCAAACGTCAAAAAAGTTGCCTTAAACCAATTGATTTATTTTGGAGGAGGGGGGTGGGTGTAACTTAATAAGGAGGTTGCTAATCCATGAATCCGGGGAAGTCTTTTCGGATATGTGTTATTGTGTACAAGTTTTTGGAAATTACGTTATTATTGAACCAACTTAGCCCCTTCCCCGCTTTCCTCCCCATCCTGCTAATCTTACGTACAGAGGTGTCCAGTGCCAAGTCGGCCCCGCGTGCAATTATGTCACCAAGCTTCTGTTTGCACTCTTAACCCCATATTGTTCCGGCCCATTTCTCGGACCGCAAATTTACCCGGCCCCATCGGCTGTAGCCCACTGAACCCCCCCTCCCCGTCTCACCAGGCCTGGGTACGAATAATTAATAGTAAAAGAGAATGCTTGTTTTATTTACCTGTTTCTAATCGACTGTCGAAAGCTTTAAGGTCATCTGCCTATATTAAACCAAATCAAGAAACAGAAACAATTATTAATGCAATTGTTTTCATATTGAATAATAATAATAATAACAAATATAAATCTACAAAAATAACAAAATGTCTTAATATCTGTACAATATGTGAGGGATGGATGAAAAGATCTATCATCTAATTCTAAACCAATTAAAAAATAAATTAATCAATGGACTGATAAATGATGAATGAATGAATGAATGAATAAATTATTAATTGGTAGAACGAAACAAAAGAACAGAGAAAGAAGATAGAAGAATGAAAACTTTAGGGAAATAACAATTTAATGCGACTTAATACGGTAACATTAGCACGAAATAACCAATGTTGTAGTTGTTAATTCAACAAATAATGTTAGAGAAGAAATAACAGTAGGAAAGAAAACACAATAGAAACGACATAACAAGGAGAAGAATAACAATAGAAATAAAGTAACATCAGGGAGGGGAAATAATAATAAAGAAGAATAACAAATAAAGGAAAATAGCAATAGGAGAAATAACAACAGCAATGAAAAAGGGTAGAAGTAAATACTTATAAAGAAGATGTTACAATAGAAAAGAAATAACAAAAGATGAGAAATAACAATATAGAAGAATAACAACAGAGAAGAATAACAATAGAGAAGAGTAACAATAGATAAGGAATTTCGGAAATGTTTGAGTTGAAAGTTAAAGTGTGAGAGTTCATGCAAGATGCACCTTAGAGGGACAAATTATTGGATTAACTAATTGACAAACTTTTTAATTAAATGACTTTGAGGTATCAGGAGAGAATTATTACCGGAATATTGATACAACTGCAACCACTGGTGTCATCTTCGAGTCTTTTGTTGTAAGCAGTATCATCTGCCGGGTAATCACACGCAACAATGGTGCTAGGAATAGTAGGAGGAGTCGGTTCAGGGGGAAAACGAACATTCTTTAATAAGTGATGAAGGGCGCCTCGTGTTCCATTGTTCGGTGCTGGAGTGATTTCTAAGATTTCTGTTCGTACAAGTAAACATATATTGCTTTAAGCTTTTCACAGTTATTCAGTTTACATTGATTGTGTTTTATGGTAAAATCTACTCTACTCAACATGTAAGAAAAAGAAATGCACAATTCAAATGACTATTTGCAAGAGTACATGAGATAAGTAATGAGTATTAACAAGGATTCTTCTCAAACCACAAAAATCCACCCCTAGGAGATGACACAGTAAGAATTGTGTATGTGGATCTATAAACGAATTAAAAGGTATTTAGCATGGTCGATTCGGATGGAAGAGGCTGAGAGGGCGTCGTCCAACAGTGAGGGCGCAGTGCTCAAATGTAAGCAATATTCCTCTGGCATATTCTAATAGCTAGTACACTGCGTACGATAAAGGTCATGTGATCATAATCTTAAAGCTGGCATGTCGTCTCATTATCAAGGAATGCTTTTTCAAGGCCTAAATTATTAAGGCATTATCCCAAAAGCTTGATGAGTCTCTCAAAAGACTGAATAAGCACCGTTTAATTATAACTTAATTTTATAATACTGTAGGGCCCTGCAGTAATTAATCTGGTTTTGTGAACAAAAATAATAAAATAATCCTAATTCATCTTATCGACATATTCAACGTACATGTACGAAACTGTGACGTCATGCATATTCAATATTCATGCTATAATAAACTACCAAGCTTACCACACATTAGCTCATAAAGCTCTATATTATGGAATGGTTCAATCGTTAAGCCCGACTTAAAGGATGGTCCTTGTGCTATAAACAATGCCTGGAAAACAAAAGATGATTAGTGATAAAGAGAGTTTATTGAATATTGATCGTGGGAATCACACAAAATGTTTCTACCACGAAAGAAAAGCAAAACAGAAAAACAAAAACAAAAAAAAAACAAATAGAGAAAGAGAGAGACAAGTTTACGATAATGCAAAGTGTCAAGTTCTGACCATGCAATGTTAATCCTGCAGATTCTCCACAATTGTTAAAGTAAATGATTTAACGTCTCGGTAAGGGAGAATAGTTAAAGGGGTATACAGCGGTAAATAAATAGGTTGTTTAAGTTGAAGCATTAGTGACTATTAATTTACTTTCTAAAGCATACTTATCGGGGGCAATGTTTCAAGAATCGCTTTGATATTCATATACAACCGTTTGTTGTTTCAATCGACAAGGAAACAAATTCAACATTTATAAAAGAAAAAGAAAAACGATAAATGTCGGAAAAATCGTTAAAGGATATATGCCAGTTATATGCTGACTTTTCACTTTTGAGGAGAAGGATTTTCTTTGTACTGGAATGTGTCCCAACGGTTTGAAACATTTTATTTTAGGAAACACATTGAGCAGATGACTTAAAGTTATAACATAGAACAATGTAAGAAGTTACCTTCATTAATTTCCCGAGATTATCGTATCCGTGCGTACCACCGTCACACCAGGTAGAAGGAGAACTGAAGTAAATACAAAATATGTGTATTAATAAAGAGTATAGAACCACATGACAACTTTTCACAATAAGAAAAAAAAATATATATAAAAACAAAACTGTTAGCAAACTGCTTATCCATTAAAGAGCCCGTGTAAGAGAGTGTGTAAAAGTAAGTTGGCCTGACGTTTCGATCCTAGCAGGATCTTGTTCAGAGGCTGAATAAAAACTAACATAAACTATACAAGGGACAAATACAAGCACAGGATACAGACAATGTTAATGAGCTGGTTGAACACAAAAGAGATTGATCGATGTAGGAGGATGGTGAGAAGAAAGAAACCAACAATGGGAAGAGGAAGAGGTAGGAGATAAACCGTGGAGGGACAGAGAGAGTCGGAAGAAGAACTGCAGTAATATACAAAATATGTGTATTAAAGAGTATATAACCTCATTACAGCTTTATACAATAAAACTCTAAACCATTTCCCATTGCTTTCTGTATGGTGACGTGATTGTGATATTAATATGCCATTTTTTGTTGTTGTAAAAACGCAATATTTTTAAATCGATTAATCTGTGAATAACCCTCTTCAAAAGTACGCTTGTTTGGTGACAAAAATCTCGGAGCGTGTAATTTGAGCGATGGAGATTTTATATTTGTAGCGGTCAACCTGTATGATAAAGAAAACAGTACTATAAAGCAAATTTGATAATTAAATTTCAAACAGCTGCATGCAGGGATAAAAAATACTTACGCCGAGGCAGTCCATCCCGCTGGTACAGTGATCAGGATATCTTCAATGCGAATGTTATTAATATAATGCCACCTTTTAGGTATGTCCGTCTTGACATATGGAGTTGCGACTGGGTGAGTACACTATATGAAATATAAAAATGATACCATAATGCCATATTTTTACTTATTAATCGTTTACTATTCCAGCTGAAAGAAAACTATGAATTTCTGAAATGCTTAAGATATGCATGGTCAGCGTATAACTTTGTGATTTCATTGCGGGACTGGTAACGTATAGAGATTGTGGGTCAGGATAAATCCATAATTGTAAATGAACACTGTGTTTTCTTACCCGACATAGACCACTTGAAGCATGATAGGACTTAATCAGATGCGTCTCCAAATTATGCACAAAGAATCCAATCATAGTCATAACATACCAGAGAGATACTAACAGCCTAAACACACAGTAAACTATAATATGTATGTACTATTTACTGTATAAGTGAACGTAGCCTATAGAGTTGCTTTAAAATATACCATGGCCAACGCAACCGTGTAACGTGTTCTAATGTGAGTGTGTGAAAGTAATGGAACCTGCTATCATATAGCAGTATATGCAAAGAGGAGGCCATTCTTCAAGGGCATAGGAACCGGGGGGGCTGGGGGGGGCGCCAGCTCCCCCAGTGAAAAATGTGGAGGGGCGGAAGTATCATTCCGCCCCCCCCCCGCTTCGCAAGTCAGAAAACCCCTTTTTCATTTCCAAATGAGAAAAAAAATCTCATTTGGAGCACCAAATTGCATCTAAGGCCTGGTGAAAATACAAAATTAAGTTTACAAAATGGAGTGGGTGTTGAAGTGTGCTATATTGCACTAAATTGCATCTGAGGCTACCTGGAAATGCAAAAAATTCCAAAGGGGAGGGGGACACCCCCTCCCTTTAGACCCCTCCCCCAGGCCGGCCATGAGTCTTCAGCCCCCCCCACTCAAAAGTACCTTCCTACGCCACTGTCATTCTTAGTATTCCCATTGTCCGGACAGGACGTATGCCGCACAGATTTGAGTGCGGGAAGATCATCATATTCTTCAGTATTAACGTAACTTGGTAACCTACCTTAAGGGCGTCAACTACATCTTTCGCTTCCGAAATACCGGCTGTAGAATAAATGAATAAATAAATGAATAAATAAATAAGTGAACAAATAAACAAACAAACATACAGACATACGAACGGATGGACAAACGGGCCATGAATGAATTAATACAAAAATCGCGGCGTAGTAAGTTTGGATAGTGTCTTATACCATACTTTGACTATACGACCTCCCTTGTAAGATTTTGTTTTTCAAAATGTCGGATATTCATTGCTCCTGCCGATTTTTTGTTTTGTTATGCCAATCTGTTACTTGCCTTGCCCTTTCTCACTGTTTATTAATATTGTTATTATTGTTATGATGGTTATGATTATTATTATTGACTGATTGATGGAGTTGTTTTTGCCTTAAATACTTTATTCTGTCAGCCTTCACTTGTTTCAAGTTCCCCGTCTCAGTATCTTAGGAAAACGGGCCTCCAATTCTTGACCTTAAATTTCTGCATTGTCAATTATGTTTGCACTTACAAAAAAAAGTAAAAAAAAAGAAAACGAAAAAAAATGTGTTGAAAGGAAAAGAATTATTACCGCTTGATTTTGGGTCCAGTCTTAGCATTGTCCCACCAGTTGACCGTATGTGGTAGTCATCTTCTTCTATGTACTAAAATTTCAAAACGAAATTAATTTCATTAACTTATAGAGTTAATTAAACGCACGAGTTGATTTCAATTACTTTGTAAATGGATTCCAAATTTTGAGGGTTCTGATGACACATCAACAGCAATATTACAGTAAGCACCACGGCGATATTGTAATTTCATTGCACATGCTCAATGCTGACATACTGGGTGACCCTAAGATAGAAAAAAACCTGTGGTCTATATTCATCAATGTGTTCAACTTAATTTAATCTTTTCTAAGCCATGAAACTTTGAGCAATATAGTTTGGAAGCCTCTTTTTTATCCCCAGACGACTTGAAGTCAAGCAAATCTCTTACGAAAAGTTAGCAAAATGAACAACAGATATAGGTCTCAGCTAGCTTCCTGCACATGTGATCAGGCTGAACACTATGATTAGTCATTTGTTTTTTTGTATCACGTGACTTGGTCATGTAGTAACGCAAGCAGATAAGATGTTGGAATCGTAAGATGACTTATTAATGTAGTTTGACGTTTCCCAAACTGTGCATTATGATCTAAAAATTGGATCAGTTAAGCTTTTACGATTGCCCTCAATTCGAGGAGCAATGCTCAGCAACAGGAAAGCAAGTAGACCGCCATGGGTATCTCCAACAATTGAATAAAACACACCTTCCTCTACAGTTGCTACGCACTGTATAAGCAACAATTTATAGGTTTACATTACCCTTGTTCTCACAGCGTAGCTAAGTTTACGACTTGAAAGAGGGATTTAGAGATATGGTAGCAGCGATATGCTAGTTAAATGCCACCCAGTTGGGACAATTGTTCTCTATACTGTAGTGTCATGTTCCGCTTTGGAGCACTTGTATTGTCAGTATACGAGCAGTATGAATATCATGTTTTTTAACAGATCAAGGTTAGGAACTGTTTGTACTGTCAATTGTCCCAACTGGATGGCTTTGAGATCATGATATTGAACGTGCAGTTTAGACAGGTATTAGCATTAGGAAATTGTCCCAATCGGCTGGTTAAATATTCAAATCTCATACATACATATTCAAAGTGCTATTGCTTACGTCATCGAGCACGTAGAGTTGATCGCACGTCCTATTAGCCATCCCGTGGTCTGCCATGACTATGACATCTATACAATCATGGAAGCCAATACGCATTAGTCCATCCATTAAATATCCTATGATACCATCCATTCGCTTTATTTGTTCGTCTTCCTAAATAAAAACAAAAGAAGAGGAAAAAAATCAGTTGTTAAACAATTTGGATTTCTTCTCGATTTTTATAGATGAAAATGACTTGGCTCAGGAAAAGAAGAGGTTTTAGTCCCGATTTGTTTATGCGAAGACGACAAGACAAGGGTTGGTACATCTGCAACAAATGTACGGTATACCGTAGTCTAGGCTAAGTGTTGATTTGTTAAATTGCAAAGTAGGCTAGGCTAGATTCATCTGCTATGGAAGTGTGTTTGTCTATGCTAAGTGTTAACACTGTAATATACAAAGTCGGTTAGGAAATATTCATATGCTATAAAAAGTGTGGTAGTCTAGGCTAGGTGTCAATATCATATACGTTAAGTTGCCTAATCTATGTGCGAATACTATGAAAGTGTGGTAGGTCCAGCTTGAAGAATCAAGCAATGTATAGGTAACTACAGCTGTTGAACAGTAGAAAGGGTTTCGATGTCTTACCTCCGGTGAGTTTGGTCCTGGCTCGTGACCTGTGTGGTCTGGTTCATCATAGTACAAGGTCAACAAGTCAGGTCTAAAAAAAATGAATATTCATGAGACATCATAAACTGATTTGTAAACAAAAATAGTTGATCGGAAGATCCCTCCTCCCCTTACCTGCCCCGAATCAAGATACGCCCTCAAACAGGATAATAAAGTGAGAAAAAAGAAGACGTTAAGCACAATAATTTGATTGATACGTGAGCAAAAAGAAGACGTTAAGTACAAGAATTTGATTGATACCTAAGTCCTTCCGGTTGACTTAGCAATGCAACCAGTACATCTACCCTCGAAAAGTATTCCGCGTCTCTGAAACAAGCAATGAAATAAAAAATGTAAAAATTTTGTATTGTAATTCATGAAAGGTCTTCTTTGTAAGGTAACAAGATTTAAATTTAAGTATATATAATGATCTAATCAAAGAAAGAGAAAAATGCAAAACATACTCACGCGTATAAAAACCAGTAGTCTGGACGCATCTCTAAAGCAGAAAAACAAAACAGCTTATCTTTCTGCAATGTACGGGAATATGAAGAGGATGGACGGGGGGGGGGGAGGGGGGTTGAGGAGAGGGGAGGGGTATTGTTCCTGGCCGTGCATGGTGAGGTTGGGAAACGTGTGGACGAGGATTGGATAGTAGGAATGGCCTAGGGTACGATAGTAAACTGGTTACATTAGAAAAGTTTGACTTTGTTAACATGTCGTAATTAATTATATTTCTTTGCGTAGCAAAATGATTAATGAATGAAAATAAAATCTTGTAGTCATGTTTATGTTCTTTTATTCATACCTTGAATTTCAACATCAGATCCTACCCAGAAATACGTAGCAGTCCGTAACCCGTGTTTTTTAGCTGTGTTCCAAATCTGGTGAAGAGGAATATTTAGACTTTACGAGAGCTAAACAAAGTTAATTCGAGTTATGTTAGTGTAAGTTATATCTGTACGAGAGGTCGAAATATCTGTCTATACGTTTAAGTGCAGAAGATTGGCGATTGGGCTAAAACAGTGGACATATATGAGGGAGAGTGGGTGGGGTTGGTGGGCTAGGGGTGGAATGGGTTAGAGGTTGGGTAAATTTGTAACATGGAGTGGAGATATGGGCGGGGTAGGATGTGGGCGTAAGTGGGACAGGATGGGATGTGGGGTGTGGGTGAGAGTTTCCAACTACCTAGCAACCTTTAAAGTGAACAGGTATGAAAGAAGGCTCCTTATAAATTGTATCATTAATACGGCAAAATAAAATAATAAAAAACGAATAAAAAATTCTGTTAAATCAAATTATGTTGCTTATGCCAGCAGCCGTTTTAAATGCAAACTGTCAGGTCTCAAACTTACGATCTTCCGTGAGGACTAAGCCTCGACCCACCAGACCCTCACCCATCAAAATCGATGCTTAGAATGCAGGATGGCTATATTGAACTAAGAAGTTAATGTTAAGAAAGATGACTTTATCAAACACCATCGGGAAGCTGCGAAAACTATAGAAAAAAAAGTTCCCACATCAGGAAAAAAATTCCAACGTCTCACCGAAAAATATTTTCGAGGTCCACTTTTGTGTCGCGCCGAATAATGTGCTGGACAGTATATAGCGTTAGTCATGAATATACTTACGGGCTCTCCACCCCACCATTCTGATTTCAACTTGTTCGATGACGATAGCGAGAAAACTCCCAAATCCGAATCATACATGTTGTTACCGACGATCCCGTGAGATTCTGGATACAAACCCTGCAAGAAACCAAATACAAATTTATTTTAATTTAAAATCGTTTAATTCTGTGGATAATTTTATTAGAGTATGTGGTACAGGTTGCATCCATAAATCATCAACAATTATGTTATGCATAGGGGCCTAGATACATGAAATAATATATACATATATTCATAGCTATGTCGCATACCTAATATGAGAATCTCTGTCAGAAGTTGTCTAGACGATTTTCATGCATGATTTTTTAACAGCATCCTTTGAATTAAATGTTGTAAAAAGGATGTTTTCTTTGGTTTCTTTAAAGTTTCTATATATCTATATATATATATATATATATATTATATATATATATATTTATATATAAATGATTGGGCAGAAGTATGTTTTATGTAAATTATGCGCCACCCCCCTTGACTACAAAAGAACAATTATATAACAAGTAAAAGTATTATTTTCGCCCCTTGCTGAGAAAACGTTAGACTAACCGAATGGGTTATATAGATATATATAGGGAATGCGGCTACACCCGGAAAGTATGGAGGGATTTTCAAAACTGGGTTCAAATCAAACTGAATATCAATATTGCAGTTAGTAAAGAGCTTGTTCTGTTTGGAAATTATTTGTACAAAGACTATGTGTTTAATAACATCCTTCTGGTTCTGAAATTTTGTGTTTACAAAAGTAAGGTTAAAAAAGAGAAACCTTCATTTAGCTATGGTAAAATTGATCTAAAGAATTTTCATCTAAAGCAACTTGTAAGCAACATGCTTTTGATATCAGATGGCATAACTGGAAATCTTTATTTGAAGTTTAATGATTTATTGGTTGTTGTGGATAATATCGACTAATGGTCATAAAGTATATGTTATTATGAACTGTACATTGTTTTGATACTTGATGGAATGATAATCAAAAACAAAACAAAATTATTTTATTTTTTATATAGAGTCTTGCAAAAGAAATTATGACCAGTCACACTGCTGCATTTCGCCTACCTTTTAAGTTATTCCGATCAGGTGAATAGGGGGGGGGGGGGTCAGGGAAGGTGAAGATAGGGGTACAAAGGTAATAATTCCTTGTTACGTACTTACCGTGACTTGTGTATAGTGGTTGGGGAAGGTCAATGTAGGGAAACTTGGAACCATATGTGGTGCGTTGATTCCACAATTTCCTACAGAGAGAAATGAAGCGAACCACATTCACAAATAAATCAGTTCATCTCGAACTTAGATTCCTCTTTATCCCACCCCCCAAAAATACCCATTTACCAACAGGGTATTAAGGGGGGGGGGGTCCTACCTCCGTTCACGATTCTACATATCCGTTCATTTGCTTAATTCATGCCTATTTGCTTATTTGTAAAAATTCGCTTAGCTTTGAAAATTCTACATGTTTCGTCACGCATTTTCGTTGAAAAAAATTCGTCGTTCCTTTGAAGTCCCGCACCCCCCCCCAAAAAAAAAGTACGTAAGTGAAAATAGATTGCTAGTATTTGTCAAACTTCTGCGAAAAGGAGGGCGCTCACCTACGTGTTTAACACAGATAACTTATTTAAAACAAATGTATTATCTACAGTGTTTTAATTGTTCGTGAAAATAAATTAAGGATCGCAAAAAAGATAAAAGTAAAAGAAGTATAAAGCTTTAACCATAATTGATTATTGTAATTTCTGTCTGTTTAGCACATATTTTAATAATATGAATAATATTGGTATCGAAATGTATATAAAAGGTTACATATATTGAAAGATTAGTGTAACTTACTCAATTTGTCAAGATTGGGAGTGAGCTCTCTATCCATAAAGTCGCTTCGAAAGCCATCCAGTGAAACTATTATTAAAGGAGGCTTGGAGACACTATTAAAAAAATAATAATAATAATAATTATCACATATTTCATTTTAAAAGAAGTCAGTCTGACGTCACAAGTAAATATAATATTCCACTCAGGGGGGTAGTTTACATTTATACGAAGGACCCCATTGTTTTTTTTCTTCTATTATTCAGATCCATGTTTACCCTGAGCTGAACGATACACCTGAACAATAGAATTCTTCTGAGGACGTGGTGATTCTTTTCAAATGAACGTCTGAGGACTTGGAATTCCTTTGAAAACAATATAAACTACAATATTTGTACTCACTCAGCCGGACAACTCGGCTCAGTCATACAGGGGCGGTCCACCCAATGTTCGTACGTGGGTGGGGCTTGGCTGGTAGGTTCTTTAAAACGAAGAAAATGGAAACATTTTCTAATCACAATCCATACAGATGGATGTCTGAGTACGGTTGATTTGAAACCCAAATCTTGACGCCATTTCCTGTAAATATTTGTCCAAGTCAACTCGAATTCGAATTCCTTCGTAGGGCCACTCAAAGCCCGGTTCGGGACCCCCCCCCCAACCCTTCTGTGACTCGCCACTCTGAATAAGTACCGCTGAACTACTGTTGCTTAATTTGGGGCAGTGATTTCAAAGGTTATGGGGCCAAACTACAATTTTTCCCCGACTGATTCAGGTATAGGGGCGTGGACGAGCTGTATATAGGCTGTTCCAAATTATACGAAGGAGGGGTGTGACTGTGGGGCCGTTGAATGCGACTCCCATGAAGGGGACGGAGGTATGGGGATCCTCCCTCAGCAAAATTATATATTAAAATATAAGGTGTCAAATGGGTGCATTCATATAGGTATAATTAAATTATAAATTAAGTATATAGTTGTAGGTCTATAAATACAAGGTTGTGTTAGTATATACTTTTGAAATTTGAAAAAAAAATAACCGACTGAACGTTTAACCCTCACTGACGATGAAGGTGGGAACATGCCCCCCTACCCCCACCACACCCTCCCTTTGCACACGCCACTAATGTAGGCCTTGTCACGGTTCAATCTTTATTTTCAGTCCATATGCTTGACCGAATAAGTCTTTGGGTTACTGTTGTGGTTATACATGAATAAGTTGATTTATCATGAAACTTACCCCCTGGTTCCGTGAATGTATCAGTTTCGCTGTTTCCAATAGCGTACCCAACGCCTATGCCAACACCAAGGGCAACCACCAAGTCTACAAGCTTTGAAAAAAAGCGAAATATATGAATAAATATATATCTCATACAGAATATATATCACACGAAAGAGTGAAAAGTCATAAAATCTATACCAAGGGCATGCAAAATAGAAATGTAAGACTATCTTAGTTAACTACAAATTTATTTACATTATTATATGATTTTTGACCAGATGTTTAAGCACGTCAGAGTGACGTCATTTACGATGGGATAGATTGAAAGCAGTACAGTGTAAATACAATACAGTGTATGTACAATATACAATATAATACAATATTACAATACAATAATACAATACAATATCATACAATATATAACAATACAAGACAATACAATATACAATACAATAACAGTGTAAATACGATACAGTGTGTATACAATAAGCAATATAATACAATATTACAATACAATAATATACAATACAATATCATACCATATATAACAATACAATACAATATACAATACAATAACAGTGTAAATACGATACAGTGTGTATACAATATACAATATAATACAATATTACAATACAATACAATATCATACGATATATAACAATACAAAACAATACAATATACAATACAATAACAGTGTATATACGATACAGTGTATGTACAATATACAATATAATACAATATTACAATACAATAATATACAATACAATATCATACCATATATAACAATACAATACAATATACAATACAATAACAGTGTAAATACGATACAGTGTATGTACAATATACAATATAATACAATATTACAATACAATAATACAATACAATATCATACGATATATAACAATACAAAACAAAACAATACAATATACAATACAATAACAGTGTAAATACGATACAGTGTATGTACAATATACAATATAATACAATATTACAATACAATAATACAATACAATATCATACGATATATAACAATACAAAATAAAACAATACAATATACAATACAATAACAGTGTAAATACAATACAGTGTATGTACAATATACAATATAATACAATATACAATACAATACCATAATATACAATAATAATATACAATAATAATATACAATATAATACAATACAATGTACAAAACAATAACAGTGTAAATACGATACAGTGTAAAGACCATTGCCGTTTGTGCTTCGAAATATCATTGCAGGTGCAAATAATATACATACAACCTCTACATATGGAAACACACTGTGCATTCATAAACGGAACATTATACGGATATATTCACGACAAGTTTTGGTAGCTGTTTGGTGGAGTTATGTTTATCATGTAACCTATAATATCATAATTAAGTTTGTTTCTCCTATATCCTATGTTACTTTATCAACATCTGTCCCACCATTTGTCTTCATATTTTTACGATTAAACATGTTTTTTTGTGTGGTGATATATGTTTGAAATAGGCCTATATACATATACATACACAACTTGGTTAAGACTTGACCTCCTGACCTTGCTTAAAATGTTAAAATCTTTGTATAAGATGTTTTCTTTTTTTTTTAGTATAAGAATAATTGTAAAATCCATTCAATATCATTCATGTGAAATCTTGACAAAGGAGATCAAATTCGTGGCTATGGGAGTGATAAAAAAATCGACAGTCAGTTTCAGTGAGTCAATCTAGGTTTAATTGAGGACACATTATCTATAATAATATATCTATATAATCATCTATATTTAATTATCTATTAAATATCTATTATATTGATTATATAATTATATCTATTATATATAATTATAAATATTATATCTAAGTATATCTATTATATAATTATCCCTAATTATTTACTAATTGACTTGTTCGAGATGGTATACATCAAGTTGTATAGTCTTAATTAAAGGGAGACTCCGGTGGCTGTTGGTGGCAAATTTGTTAATGTATCTGGCAACAGCAGGGTGAATTACGACAATTTCAAAATTAAAAATACATTCCTTTACGTAAAGACATAGTCTGCGCACATACACAAACAACTGACATATTTTACCATGGCAATCAAACATAACAGCCACAAACATGGAATAAGGTCAAAAAGAACAAAGAACAAACGACAAACGACAAAAACACTTCCAAAAGAACAGGAAAAACCACATTTTATTTCAGGTGGCAACGCACTTAGTTGTTTTTGTATGGTATACGTATATATATGCGTGTAAAAACGGTCGCAATAATATTTAGTGTGGTATGGAATGTGACCTTTACACTATAGGGCGGTGTTATAAAAAAAAATGCGTAAATTTGTAAGCTGTTCGTATGCGTCACTCTGTGATATTAATCCTACACATCTATCTCAAGTGGTTACTTCATATCTTCATCAATCGTAAGTATAACAAGACAGAAGTATAAACAAAGTAGTAAATGCCTGCGAGATGCTTATAAATAGGACGATTACATGTAATACAAAAAGAACCAAGAGGGAGAGAAAACAAAGCGGAGGTCCAGCAGCTGCATAGACTTACTGTGTAACTACTATACAACCTCTAAACATATAGGCCTAGAGATGCCATCTTAGTGTTAATTGACAAATATTCAGGGATGCCAGAATTCCGGCAATAGCCGGAATTCCGGCTTTTTCCCGATTTTGAAATTTGGTTCCGGCTCCACACGATCTTTCAGTCCCAGTTGAAACAGGCATGAGCTTTTCCGCGAATTTCTAACTATTATCCTAACACACTGTAGCATACGCAAATTGGAGCCTGTACCGCATTTTTTTCTCTGGATTTCATAAAGTCCCAATATTAGCTTAGATAGTCTTTGGGACATCCAAGTTCCCACAACTTTTAGGCCCATGGGGCAAACCCTGCTGGCATCCCTGATATATATATATATATATATATATATATATATATATATATATATATATATATATATATATATATATAATCAATAGCGTGTTGTTGACCGTGTTGACAAGTTTAAGTGTAACAGGGCAGTGTGAAGATTTGTGTCAACATGTTATGTTAGCTGTTATATAAGTTACCAAGAAATATCGTGTTTTCGACCTGTTATCAACTTTACTACTATCTTACCGTACTTGTTATAGTGTAACTTGACAAGTCTATAAATGTATAGTCATTTTGACATATTGTCCAATAATCTCATGTAACCTAGCTCAGTATAGCTCTATTGACGAACGCAGCAACTTTTAAAAATTTCATCACATCAAATTATCAAAACGTCATGTTAGTGGAACTCCAGAACTCAACAAACACGTTGGAGTAATCGATCGATAAATCGAACCGTAAATGTTTAGGATAAAGATTACAATTTCGTGGAGTTTCATTTTTCTCTTTGTTTCTTTGTTTTGTTGCCCGCCCCCCCCCCCGAAAAAAAAGGCTGATTGTTGAAAAGTATAGTGTGTACACGTAGAAACCTTTATCAATTTGATGCTAATATATCTCAAAATCCTTATCAACATTACAGCAAAGTGGATTTGATACCATAGTCCAATCTTAATAATAAATAACACTTATATAGCGCTTAATACAGCGTTTCAAAGCGTTTTACAAAGTAGGAAAGAGACAAATGAAACCATGGAAAAAACAAAACGAAACTAGGAATCGAACAGAAATGTTTGAAGTTGTCTCTTGAAATACGAAGGAAGGGAGAGTCACGAACGTGAAATGGGAGTTTGTTCCAAAGAGAAGGGGCAGCGACCGTCAGAAGAGGCAAGATCGCAATACTGACGAGTACTTCCAGCTGGGCAGTGACTTTACCGTAAAACTATATAAGCACTTTTTCCTATTAGTGTACAGGGGAGACCTTAAGAAGGCTTTCGCAATATTACGAGAACGTTATAACAGACTTTGAATTGATGTTCTTACTTACCAGGATTATGATAAACATCAGCTTTCTATCTGCTTTTTGCTACAAAAAAAGAAAGGAAGAAAGAATGAGACACAAAGTTGAGATGTTCTAATGTCCACTTAAGTAACATATACACCCACAGAGGGGTGGGGGAGGGGGAAGGAGCAGTTTAAATGTAACCACGTTGCTGCCCTATCCTGATATATAGAATAGAACGGATCATACAGGTGCAACTTTCGTAGTGTTATATAAAAAAAAGCTATATACAGTGCATAGTTTTATCATGTAAACATGCATAAAGTATGAAGGCACTTTTCCCATCATGGGGCACCTTCCTACCAAGTTTGAAGAAAATAAATCGGCCCGTTCAGTGGGAGGTTTTGGCACAAATTTGAGTGTTTCTATGGTGACACGGTGCGCTCTTCCATCTTTATCTACTCATCTCAGTTTCTATAGACCTATATCCATGGTTCAGTATACAGGCTGATGGCACCACAGAAATAAGCAACACATATCCAGAAGAAAAAACACGTTTGGAAGTTTCGACCACAGATCCTAATCGACATGTTTGTGATTCGAAATAAATATATGTATATATATATATATATATAGCCTATATATATAGCCTATATATATATAGCCTATATATGTGTGTGTGTGTATATATATATATGTGTGTGTGTTTGTTTTTCTATATGACCGAGGACTTGAACAAAAGAATTCCAGGTCCTCGGTTGTGATTTCAAAAGAATCACCACGCCCTCGGGAGAATTCTATTGTATGGGATATTGTTAAGGTTAGGGTACGTGGATTTGAACAATGGAAAATACAATGGGGTCCTCGGTCTGAATGTAATACAAACATGTGTGTGTGGGTGTGTGTGTGTGTGGGAAAGTAGATTTAGATATATGTGTGTGTACCACGTTGAGCATATCTATCTATACATATGTTTTAAATTTATACATCTAATATGATATTCTCTAAATTACGTTCTGCTTCGATATGCTCATATCAACTTCGGTATATTTATAATGTCTTCGACATGTTCATATCAGTTTGGGCATTTTCATCCCGGTGTGTGTATATTTTCCGAATTTATGAAACGGCTGGCTCTCTGTATATAGCCTAAGAGCTGAAGACACCTTTTAGCTGTAGCCTAACTCGCTCCTATCCTATTATATGGCTATAGTATCGACATGTCGAAATTGAATATCAAGATTACAAGGTGACAACTCAATACTTTGTTGTTTCTACATCTGTAATACCTCACTGAACAGCTTAACAAAGTATCAATATAATACAACAGATGTTCAAGCATATAAACCTTTTTTTTTTGTTCAAATGACGGAGGTTCTAGCCTATACCATACTACGCAACCATTTTATAACATTGATATCTCCTTCAACTGAAACTTAAAACCGTTCGTTTACCCATGTGAGGGAACTTAACAAACACTTGAAACACGAAAGACAAAGAGCAAAGATATATGGCGGGGTTGCTTCTCTTTGAAAAACAATTATACTATTTACACAGAAAGATTTTAACTATCTGTAAGTAAACCTACGCGGGACCTTTTTGCAGCAATCAATCAGTCAATTCCGTTCTGATAGTTTCAACGTTAAATGACTATAGCTACAAAATCTGATAAAAGATAACAGGACTGTCAGTGTAGGGCCTTCATTATGTATTATTTAACTTCTCAAACACTGACTCGATAAGCTCCTTATAACCGATGTACATGTGGTTATCAGCACAGTGAATATGCATGTGCTCAGTGCAGTATTTGATATAGGAGTCACTTAATAGTCAAACGTTCGTAAACCAAGGATTACTTTTTAGTACCTATGATACACCGGTTATCGAAACACTATAACAAAGATATTAGAAACGGTAGCAATTAACCCAATCCATGCTTCCCCCGTCTCACTTCCTAATGTACCTACGAAATAAGCTTGAATAGGTGACATTGGCGACCTAAGCTTGTTATACTCTTTATGCAGTATTTATGCAAAATCAATTCATCTTTATAGCGTAACGTGCAGGCGTACATATGAACCTATGTAAAGTTATGTAACGCAACTATACCCTATTAACTATAGACGTGTTGGCAAAATGGGAAATGACGTTAGAAGATTGGAAACAAGAAAAAAATGGTCTATTTATCTCCCTCTGTCTAACCAGAGAGAGGTCTTATCCGACTTACTTTTGGATCGGTCTTCCCGCCTTCAATTCCATTGGGACTGGAATTCTGTCAAATGTGAAGAAAAATATAATATTTCAATTATATGTGTTATGTATACTAGAATTATAGTACCGAGCAAGAATATGCAGGTAAGTATCACAACAAGAATTAGAGTACAGAGCACGAGTATGCAGGTAAGTATGAAAACTAGAATTAGAGTACCGAGCACGAGTATGTAGGTAAGTATCAAAACTAGAATTAGAGTACAGAGCACGAGTATGCAGGTAAGTATCAAAACTAGAATTAGAGTACCGAGCACGAGTATGAAGGTAAGTATCAAAACTAGAATTAGAGTACCAAGCAAGAGTATGCAGGTAAGTATCACAACAAGAATTAGAGTACAGAGCACGAGTATGCAGGTAAGTATGAAAACTAGAATAAGAGTACAGAGCACGAGTATGCAGGTAAGTATCAAAACTAGAATTAGAGTACAGAGCACGAGTATGCAGGTAAGTATCACAACAAGAATTAGAGTACAGAGCACGAGTATGCAGGTAAGTATGAAAACTAGAATAAGAGTACAGAGCACGAGTATGCAGGTAAGTATCAAAACTAGAATTAGAGTACAGAGCACGAGTATGCAGGTAAGTATCACAACAAGAATTAGAGTACAGAGCACGAGTATGCAGGTAAGTATGAAAACTAGAATAAGAGTACAGAGCACGAGTATGCAGGTAAGTATCAAAACTAGAATTAGAGTACAGAGCACGAGTATGCAGGTAAGTATCACAACAAGAATTAGAGTACAGAGCACGAGTATGCAGGTAAGTATCACAACAAGAATTAGAGTACAGAGCACGAGTATGCAGGTATAAGTATCAAAACTAGAATTAGAGTACAGAGCACGAGTATGCAGGTAAGTATCTAAACTAGAATTAGAGTACCGAGCACGAGTATGCAGGTAAATATCAAAACTAGAATTAGAGTACAGAGCACGAGTATGCAGGTAAGTATCAAAACTAGAATTAGAGTACAGAGCACGAGTATGCAGGTAAGTATGAAAACTAGAATTAGAGTACAGAGCACGAGTATGCAGGTAAGTATAAAAACTAGAATTAGAGTACAGAGCACGAGTATGCAGGTAAGTATGAAAACCAGAATTAGAGTACAGAGCACGAGTATGCAGGTAAGTATCAAAACTAAAATTAGAGTACAGAGCACGAGTATGCAGGTAAGTATCAAAACTAGAATTAGAGTACAGAGCACGAGTATGCAGGTAAGTATCAAAACTAGAATTAGAGTACCGAGAACGAGTATGCAGGTAAGTATCAAAACTAAAATTAGAGTACAGAGCACGAGTATGTAGGTAAGTATCAAAACTAGAATTAGAGTACCGAGAACGAGTATGCAGGTAAGTATCAAAACTAAAATTAGAGTACAGAGCACGAGTATGTAGGTAAGTATCAAAACTAGAATTAGAGTACCGAGAACGAGTATGTAGGTAAGTATCAAAACTAAAATTAGAGTACAGAGCACGAGTATGTAGGTAAGTATCAAAACTAAAATTAGAGTACCGAGCACGAGTATGCAGGTAAGTATCAAAACTAGAATAAGAGTACAGAGCACGAGTATGTTGGTAAGTATAAAAACTAGAATTAGAGTACCGAGCACGAGCATGTAGGTAAGTATAAAAACTAGAATAAGAGTACAGAGCACGAGTATGCAGGTAAGTATCAAAACTAGAATTAGAGTACAGAGCACGAGTATGCAGGTAAGTATGAAAACTAGAATTAGAGTACCGAGCACGAGTATGTAGGTAAGTATAAAACTAGAATAAGAGTACCGAGCACGAGTATGCAGGTAAGTATCAAAACTAGAATCAGAGTACAGAGCACGAGTATGCAGGTAAGTATAAACTAGAATTAGAGTACCGAGCACGAGTATGCAGGTAAGTATAAAAACTAGAATTAGAGTACCGAGCACGAGTATGCAGGTAAGTATAAAAACTAGAATTAGAGTACCGAGCACGAGTATGCAGGTAAGTATAAAAACTAGAATTAGAGTACCGAGCACGAGTATGTAGGTAAGTAAAAAACTAGAATTAGAGTACCGAGCACGAGTATGCAGGTAAGTATCAAAACTAGAATTAGAGTACCGAGCACGAGTATGTAGGTAAGTATAAAACTAGAACAAGAGTACCGTGCACGAGTATGCAGGTAAGTATAAAAACTAGAATTAGAGTACCGAGCACGAGTATGCAGGTAAGTATGAAAACTAGAATTAGAGTACCGTGCACGAGTATGCAGGTAAGTATAAAAACTAGAATTAGAGTACCGAGCACGAGTATGCAGGTAAGTATAAGATCTAGAATGAGAGGACCGAGCACGAGTATGCAGGTAAGTATCAAAACTAGAATTAGAGTACCGAGCACGAGTATGCAGGTAAGTATCAAAACTAGAATTAGAGTACCGAGCACGAGTATGCAGGTAAGTATCAAAACTAGAATTAGAGTACCGAGCACGAGTATGCAGGTAAGTATACACTAGGCATAGAGTACCAGGGCGGACTCAATGCAATTTTAGAGGCTTTTCTCTACATTCCAGGGCGCAACTTCACATGTGGTAGCGAATAACATGAACGGGGGGGGGGGGGGTGATACACTTGATATCGCTTGCACAGAACATTGAAACCAAACGGATCTCCTTTGTAATAGGAATCTTAAAACACTGGCTAGCATTTCGAGTTCTTTGAAATATAGAAGAGTTGAAATTCTCTCACCCATATCACTATTACAATTCCAACCCCGACAGCCCACACTCCTCCCCATCATCCCAGCAACACTGACCCCCAAACGCCCCCCCCCCCCCCATTTACCATTCGGAAACTTTCGATGGAAGGTAATTGGTCATCAGTTTCTTGTTCAAGACTGAAGAAACTAACACAAAAAAAATCATATCATCTCCATGGTAATTATAATAGGTTATAGCATCTGGTTAAAAAAATGCTCCCAAACTTAACTGATTTCAGCCAATCAAATTGTAGGTTAACCCTTTTACAAATGTCAGGTTAAATGTCGGAATAGTTGGATCAAGATATCTTCAGGGATGGTTCGACATTATTACTCCCAAATCACACACCAACCTAGCACATTGTTTGTATGTTTGCTTTTCATTTGAGTAATGGTCTTTGCTCATACTGAATGGATACATAACCTTTAGTTTTCCACAACTGCACGTAAAAGCAGACGTTTGCTTTTCGAGGTTCTTGTTCACGTGAGAGATAACTGCTCTGGTCACGTGACCTATAATCTAGATGTCTCCATATTATCACGAGTCTTCTTGTTTTATAACAAGTCTTGTGTTTTTTTAATATATATTTGGATTGTTGTCTATATACCAGTAGTGGAGTGGACAGTAATGACAAATGTTTGGCGACGGAGGACTCTAAAGTTTCCCTGGCTGATATAGGTATATAAGGCCATGAAAATGACCAGAGGCGAATCAAGGGATTTTACAAAGGAGGGGGTTGGTCCTTGGGGCGTTGAAAGGGACTCATATTTATGGGGTTTGTGAGTGCTCCCCCAGAAAAGAAAGGTAACGTTTAGACGTCAAACAGTGCACTCTAAGGCATGTTTAGGTCTGAACGCAATTTTGTGCTAATAATTAAGAAGTTGGAAAGTTTGTCAGGTTGAAAAAGGAGAACACCCTTGCAGACGAGTGGTGAAAGAGATGGGGGGGGGGTGGGGGTGGGGATCTGTTGTCTCCTTCCACTTTGCGCACTGTGACTTGTTTAAACTGTATCCTGATAGACAGCCAGAGAGCTGTAACTTTGTGTAAGCCATGCCTCAAAAGTCATGAGACTATACCGGTCTTGAACCATTAAGGTGCTCGGGAAAATATGGAAGGGGCTTGGGAAATGCCTGGGATACAAAATATTGTTTCCTCATTTTTCTTATGATCAGAAAAATATGGGTGCAAACAGGGGGACCGGTGAGATTGTTGTCTGACTCTTAAAGCCTCCGCCTACACTATATCCCCGATCCAAACTCCATTTTCGTCACTGATCATTATCTCCTACTAAAGGGACATTTTTAGAATCTTTTAACTGACATGTGATTGTAAAAGAAGCCCTTTTAAGCTGGGCCTGACCAATCTTTTCAAGGTTGGTCGATATCATTGTACACTGATATAGCTTATCAAGAAACGAATAACAGTTCTGCCAACCGAACTTGTTTTGGATTAAATGAATGCAATCATCTCCGGTTACATTTCTATAGAACAAAGCATATTGGACTTAAATCTACTCAATAAAATATGAAACGAACGAAACTTGAAGTTATTAAAACTCAATGTGTTTATAATGTCGGCTGTCTCGTATTTTGGTATTGGTAACATCTCCAAACCTATTCAATATTATATACACAATGGAAGTTGGAAGACTGAATACGTCTTTCATCGCTAAGAGAGAGTAACACCCGTGGGTGTCCCTTCAGATATGTTTGTTATACCTGTCTCGCTAATTTAAATATCAAACTACGTATCTTTTCAACTCAGCCAGTCTTTTCTAAAGAAGTTAGACACTTTGTCAAATGTAGAAAGGTTCATGTTTTATACCTTTAACTATGGAGTTTAGGTTGACCATGGCCTATATGATCACGTCTATAGGCTATACCTTACAAGCTGGAACACGTGTTACGGTATAGGTGTTAGAACGTTTTATACCATAGTCAGCAACTTCAACGATTACAGCATTAAATTAATTTCCAATAAATTCCCACAGCAAAAATTTGGAGTTATCTTCAAGTCCATCCATTGCAATAGAATATGTATATATGTATGTATATATATATATATATATGTATGTATATATATATATATATATATATATAAATATATATATATATATATATATATATATATATATATATATATATATATATATATATATATATATATATATATATATATATATATATATATATATATATAAGACAGCGCGTAACACTTCCGTTTATCATAAGCCCACGTACTCAGGGTTACTTACCATTTTTTTCAGTTGCATTCCGTATTCTTACAAAATTGGTCTCATTAAAACGCTAGTGGATAGAATGTACAAGATCAACAACTCTTGGAAAGGATTTGACCTAGACCTAAAAGGACTTATGTCCACACTCGGCAAAAATCAGTTCCCCTCTCACTTAATTGACAAAGTTGTGAAATCGTATTTACAAAACAAGGAGCTGAGCTGGATTAACATGATAGCCACTTGCCACAGGGCCACATCAAAAGAAGTGTATGACCCAACCTAGTAGTTAGCCACAGCTTGAATAAGCAAAGCGTACCATATATTTTAGATATATGATTATATATAAATTTACATATATATATATATATATATATATATATATATATATATACATTTATATATATGATTCAGTTTGTTACCATTACAAGTAGGTACTTTAACCAGGGAGCTGCTAATATAGCAGCTCCCTACTTAAACAGCTGACCAAATTAACCAGATCCTGCAATACCGCAGTATGCTAGTACAAACGGTTACATCGCCGGGTAAAATCCTGATGTCTTTAATTAGAACGAAACGAAAAAGACCACCCATACAGTCGACTAACAACACCGTACACGCCTAAATTATCTTATACATGTGAATAATGTATATGGATAGTGCAAAGGAGTGTGTATGGTGCAACTCAACCTTTGTGGTAATATCATGTATACGAAATATAAATGAAATGATTAAATGTGACAAACCTTCTCTCCCTCGTATTCGTAAGCTTTATTATCGTAATTTGTCATAATGATGTTACGCGAACTATACCACAAGTAGGTAAGTCTCCGAAGTTAGAAAAGATAAAAGTAGAAGCAACGATTTTTTCTTTGTCCGGTTGTTGTCAAGACATTTGACAAGCATCGAGGTATACCGCATACGTCTCAACAGTAAACTGTTGATAAAATATTGGTTGTAGTATACTACCAGGCAATAACCGTATTCACTGTCAATAATTGTCGATGCAAAGAGGTTAAATTCCACATTCGCCTCTGAATTATAGTAGCAGTGTCGCTAGGCTGCTGTAATTATTTAACCAACCTTCAGTTAACATCAGATAAACAACAACGTGAGCTACTATAAATAAATGACGTAGATAGAAACCTTCGTAACCTTTCCGTCTGTGTGAACTATGGAACCAGAAAATGAGGTTACGAAAATGGAGTACTTTACGTTCATAGGTACTAATTGTTTGAAAATGTCGCTGGGCATTTGTATCTCATAGCATAGTATATAGTTAAAACATTACGTATCAGTAGCGAGTGCGACCTTTATAGACACAATTACTTAGTATACAGCTCCAAATTTTAAGTGTTTAACTGGTTGCTTTATACCCCCCCCCCCTCCCCCGACCCGAATGCGCCTTCTAAAACCGATTCCTGCTTTCGAAGAATCATTTAGCAGGGTAACCATTGATTGTGTTCAAACATTTGACAGCACTGGGGCTGGTACGTCATGATGACCTGTCATGTGTGAGGTCATGGGAATCCCCCGTTTCAGATGACGTGAAGAGAACATCTGCATCTGTGACCTCGAGTGGATTATACACAGTGCCGTTTACGGGAATTCAAAGGTGGGAAGGAGAGGGGATTTGGCAATTTAGATATAGGGCCATGGGCCTGGACGGGCTAAATGTAGATTAAAAATGAAAAAAAAAAATAGGGGTGAGGTTTTGGGGTCGTTAAATCTGACGCCTATGTGGGGGGGGGGGGGTGGCGGTCAGGGGATTTCCTACCCCTAAAAACAATCAACGTTTAGAGGTATATTTTAACTGTGGTCTGACCGCAAGGTTGTACTAAATAAATACTCTTGAAATATCTCCCAACTGAACGCTCTTCCGCAACTGACTATGAAGGTGGATAGGAGAAGTGACGGCGACCTACTGTTCAACCCTTCCTTGCCACATTCATACACTAGCGACTCGTTTTAGATATTTTTCATTTCGACTTACCTCTGTTATCAAATAACTCAAGTTTAATATTCACTGAGTTCTGCGTTGGGTCAAAATTAAGTTTTGTTTTAATTTGAGAAAATCTGTTTAAGAGAAGTCGTGAGTTTCAAGGTGGTTTATAACCAGACATTTGGAAGTGGCAAGGGGGGCGGCAACAAAATGAGAGTAACATTAGGACGGGGTGGTCGCACAGACTTCGAGTAATGCAAGCGGGCCGCAGAGCCACCAACGCGAGAGCGAAATCATGTCGACGTGGGGACCAGATGCCCCCCCCCCGTCAAAGGATCCCTGGTCGGAATGAAGAAGGGAGAATTAGCCACTGAAGCTTTGCGGTTTGCAAACCTTACAACAGTCTCAAAGTGGTAGAATTCTAGAGGTAGACGTAAGTAACAATAATAAGTAAAAGAGTTGTGTTTCAGTCCTGCCAGTTTTGTTTTTTGACATGACAAACTTTCATTCGGTGAGGTCACCAGGGGATGTGGGTTGGGGGTGGGGGTGGGGGAGAACATTTTCGGGAAGGATGCATGTGCTTCCCATGAAGACACTACCGTTAATCACAAGAGATATTAGTAGTGAAGAACGATCAAAAATACGGCGTCCGAGTCCCTCATTTCACCCTATACGTCACCCATGTCTCTCTAATGTTTTGCTTATTTTATAGCGCCATCATTTTGTCAAAATATCCAGGCACAGCTCTTCAATGATATTTCATCCAGGGACTTCGACAACTTCATGATTTATTAGATTTTGCAGGAAGCCTGAAGAGGGTTTTTACCCTATTTTGGTTTGAATAGTGCTTGTATCTTTGCAGTTAAAGAGTAAGTAACCTAGGATCATTTGCATATAAGATACATAGCGACCCTCCTCACATCATTTATACAAATTACCGGGGTGATTGTACCATACAATAAGAATGATTTCCTTAAATTTGTATCCAACAATGAAGTAGTGACTTAAATAAGACACGACCGAGAAGCTATACATCATAAGAGATAGCTACGATTAGCATAATTTGCATGTAAGGTACTAGGCGAACGTCATCAAATAATTTTCCTAGCATCAATGAGAAACATTTCCTACTGTTTGTACAATAAAGGAGGCGAATACAAGAAGTCAGTACAATGTTCAGTGGTGTTAAACTTGCCAAACTCGCATAAAACACATTTTTGGAGAAAATCCCGGTGTGGGGACCCCGGTATGTTTTAACTCAGTTAATTGCAATCTTAATTCCTGTAGTACTCAATTAATTGCAATATTTATTTCCTTAAGTACTCATGTAGTACTGTGGTAGGATTGAATGCTCAACAAACTCAACAACTTGAAGAAGCTTTAACATGCTTGATTAACAAGAGCAACCCAATCCCCCTTACGACGTCCCCCCAAACGACAAACACAATCAAAGTCTGAGTTATTATTGTCCTTTATCATTTGCATGGAAGAAGCCAAGTTAGGTGTAAAAAGAGTGACAAGCATATTGGCTTATTATATGGTATTAGATACGACATTCTGCTATGAAGCGTATACAAATTAAATACAAATGAAATTGCCTTTTACGCACTCAATGAATCCATTGACCGACGATACAGACCAACAGCAAAGAAGATATACCAGATCTTCCTTGTTCATTAGACAATGCTAATTAGCAATTCCAATTAAGATCTCTTAGAGTCGTAGACCTTACTGCGGGTTCATTTTTGTATATGGAGTATCAGTATATATTACGTCGAGTGTCATAGCAATTAACGTATAGACGATCATTGAACAGTTTTCTGACGGCTTTCATCAGAAATTACCACTATTGGAATAAAAAACCAAGGATTCGAAAATATCCATAATTCGACACTTTCTATAGTATCGTGAGGTCCTTCAGTTGTAATATTTCCTTCTGTGCTTGGGGAATTTGTGATCATCAAACGTAAAAGGGTAAGTGTGAAAAAAGGTTAAATGTAAAGTGCGATACGAGGACATTTAAATTCTTTAGGTGTAAGCTATTTGTGATTAACATGATTGGTGATTCATGTTATCATGTGCTGATAAGAGGAAGGAGATTTTGAAAGAAAAAAACAAACCCGAGATCAAATTTGTGCGTGAAATCATTCCTAATACCAGTGTTATGATTAACTGTATTGGTGTCACAGAAGCAGTAATATCTCGCATGTATGTGCGTGGGAGGTTGGGGGGGGGGGGGGTTGCAGTTAGGGATAGTGAGGTGAAACCTTTGGGATTTTGAAACTTCGAGACCTTGTTTCTACTTAAAGGTCATCAATATTGACTTCCTCTCCGCCCTTCCCTCAACGCCCCAAGTCTGGAATGATGCTTGAAAATTAATTATCTAGGTTTATTCTCACTGATAGAGGCTCTGACCTTCAAAAATAATTCCCAGAGAATTGGGTAATTGGGTATTTTTTTACATTTTCGAACAATTCCTTTCATAATTGTATATATATATATATATATATATATATATATATATATATATATATATATATATATATATATATTTATATTTATATAGGAATCAAATAGTAATTTGAATGTCTTCACATGCAGACAATACTGACCTTTTGAAAATCACTGAGAAACTTCTGTTTAAGTAGTAAGCTAGCATGTGTTTTCATTTATGATAACAATCTTTCTTTTTTTTAGTCCTCACTTAAGATTAATCATTTACAGTATTATCACTACGGATTGCTTTTATTGGCATTATTTCCCATTCAAGGTCAGTTTTATAGAATGATGATTTTATTAAAAACGCTCTTGAACTATTCCACAAGTCTATTCGTCATATTTATATCCTTTTCTCTGTTTTGAATTTTCTTTCTCGGCAAACATAAAACACAGAAACAGACAAACAGAAACATCAAACGTTAATTTCCACCTTAGCCATCGATATTATCTTTATTTTCATCATTGATTTATGATACAGGGTTTACAGTGTATACAGACACGAACCGCTCGTCAATCTTCCTTTAATGTTGTGTCTTACAATACACAACAGACCCCTTGCCTAGCTAGATATGATTAAATGTGTGCTTTCTTCTAAGGCAATATACTGTATCTCAACTCTATAATGATTATAACCGAGGTCGTTTCTACGGTGGATATTTTGATTGTGGTGCGATATATAGGCTGTGTACACTCACCGTGTTAGTAATGCTGGTTCATCGTCGGAAGATAGCTGCGTAATAAAACGTATCATGCACAGGTTATCATAATTACTGACAAACTTTTCATAATTGTCATATACATGGAAAGGAATACTCCAGCAGAAAAGAAAAGTCAAAGGCGATGTTAATCCCTAACCTGTGAGTCATTGTGAAGGAGTTAAATGAAGTCATAGTTTCCTTGTTACGTTCAATTTCTAAAACATATGGCACGGATTTCATTTGAGTGTGTTGCCTCATTAGAGTTGGATATGCGTGGGCAATCATCGTGAAAATTTTTACCGACGGTTATTGGTATGTAGTTTTTATTTCGTAATTCTTTAATGATACATGTTCTCACATTGCGGTTCCTTCTGTAGATCTTGCATGATTTGGACAAACCGTTAATTGATTTTGAGAATTCATAGTAAACGGTTACTAGAAATATGTATATATGTATACACATACATACAAATGCCATAGTAAACAAAAGTTTTAACTCTAGTTTATTCTACTTCCATGTTTTTGGATGGTTTACAGTTGCGAAAACTTGTAAAGAGTACGGTTCGTTCTTTGATACGAGGAAGAAGGATACTGCAACCACTGTGCAGCATATTATGTTTTAGGTATGGTTAAAGCATTAGTAACATCGAAGAAAATGACAATGAAATATAGATCCATTTACAATATTGATCTAAATTTTGAAAAGCATTTGCCACAACAATTATTCGCCAAAGTTATAGAAACGTTCCCAGTATTTACAATTAAACGTTGTAGATTATTCTTTAAGGGGGAAAAGGTGGTCCTGAATTTCTGCAAAATATTCATCGGTATCATTAAATATGTTTGTAATTGTAAATGAAAAACATAATAAATACTTTGCGAGTGTGGGTAGCATTGAATAAGATTTTCACGCGTCCTGTGTTTTGATAGCCAGCTAGGTTCCTAGTTCGTAATTTCGATCAGTGTTATACAGGTCAGGCATAAGCAGAGTTTTGTCATGAGTCTTGGTCAATTAAATTAGATACAATTCCATACCAAGCTCACTTAACATTTTACAGTCCATTATAATTCACAAACCATCAATTTTCAGATGATGAATAAGAGGCATTAAAACGATGTTGGAAATGTTCGATTCGCTTTTTATAATCTTTAATAATTAAATTTCATTGATAACTGTGACTGATTAATGCATTCATTAAGTGACACACAGCTTGTGGATTGTCTTGATTCCATCATTTGCGCTACTGCTTTTTGAGTTATATCCTGTCGATTTTGTAACTGTTCTATTAGATATGGGAAAACCAACAAAAGAACCTAGCAATTTATAGGAACAACAAGGTAGTTAGGTGTTACCTTAAAATAGATATTTATGTGTGAATATATTACCTATCAGCTGCTACCTGTAAGAAACACTTGTAAGTTTAACAACCATGAACCATATGAACTTAAAGAATAAATCTACCTTTTAGCTGTAGCTATGACAAAGGTTTTCTCCTTACCTAACAAGCTACATGACTAAAACTTGTTTCGTTTAATTAAAAACTGTTTTCCCGTTATTTTTATGTCACTGTTTTCACTATCGTCGTATAAAGCGTATGCTCGTTGAACATACACTTTATAGAGTGTATTCATTTAAGCATGATTGCATTTTTTTAATGATTATGTTGAATTGTTCATCCTTACCATTGATAATACTAATGACTTTGCGTATACTAACTCTAGCTCTAGTGACCTCTATCAACGACTTTCACGTTGTTTTATAACGTTGTCACTTTTAAATCAAAGCAATTCTCAAAATACCACAAACCCTCAAGAAATATTCAAAAAGTCATCACACTTTACGTCATTCGTGCATCAGAATCTTCATCATCGAATGTTTTCCGCCTGTTTTCTATTCTCCCTTCATTGTGATCAGTGATACTGTAAGCTACAAAATTCGTGTATACGCCTACACACGCAAATTAGATGTGTCGTAGTAACGAAAGCAAACAATGAAACATACCTGCCCACGCACAGAGTATATGCGAGCTACTCGATCATCTTACGCTATATAACGTACACATCTTCAATCATTCATATATGCGCAATAACACTGTTGCGCAATATAGATCAACGGTTGTTTGTGTTACTCCAAAGAAATATTTACATTTGAGTATTCCTCGTCCCCAATTTAAACTTATATTTATAATCAACATTTGGAGATTAAAACAAATTCTGCCTCAACATAAATTGTTAGATTATTGAGGATTACTCACAGTATTCTTTGCTTCCTGCATAAGTCATTGGCGGTTTATTGCCCAAAAAAAAAAATTGTGTAATATATAAAAAAAAAAAAAAAAATTGTGTAATATATATATCACAAAGATAAAATGCAGCTCATAAGTTCGGGAAAATTGCCGTAACGATGGTAACCTATAAATCAAATCACCCAGTTATACGGTCATTTGCTACTTGGTATTGTCATTAAGCCTGGCAAAATCTGCATTTAGGCAATCACACTTGTCCATTTCTTTCAATTAATTGTCATATTGGCCAACTATAGTGGTAAATATGAAAGAAGGCATAGTGTTGCATATACAGGGCACGTACAATGAGATTAGAGTATATTCTTGTGATAAAAATCTATATAGCTCACATTCAGATCCACAGAAAACACAATGTTTTTTTTTATACAAAAATAGGACAAAAACAGGTGTAACATTGAAGACGATGTAAGAAAACTATATTCTTATATAATTATGAAGGCTGAAACACATAATACTTCATAGGCCTATAGGCTATATACTATATGAATATTCGAGATGAATATCAGTTTTACCTCCGTGTCATCATATAAAACTTCCTTAATTATAGTTGCGTACGTTATCGGTATTCTACAAAAAAAATAGAAACCATAAACACGTTTGAAAAACTCGAACAATCTAAAATCTTCTTTAATCTTCTTAACTTAAAACTCTTTCCCGAAAGTTGGAAAGTCCAATTTAAATGTTTTCCTTAAAGGCTCTTCGAGTTCGTTGCCCTACTTTAAATCAGAGCGTTTTATTACTTCAGGCTAAAACTCATCCTGAATCTTATAAGCTCACCAAGAAGTTTCACATCAGCAAGGTTTTTGTAGAAGATTAATGTATATAGAAGATGAATGATCTTTAAGAGCACAGAGGATTTTCTTCGAATTATGGAAAGATTTTATTTTGATTAACAATCGCTTTACAACGGACATATGACCCAAAGAAATTTGGTTTGACGTCATGTAGCATATGCAGCTTGTAGCTACTCTCTTAAAATGATAGACTGAAGAATTCAGTCTTCTGTGAGACTGAAATTTTTTTCAGTGTTATACACTGAGTTTAGACTGAGAAACACCTACTTAGACTATATTATCAGTTACACCGTTCAGTCGCTGTTTTGGACTGACTGTATTAACCAATCAGCTAATCACATGTGGCATAGCATCTTACCATTTTCAGTCTCTGTATTCCACTGAAAAATGTATCCAATCAGAGAATAGAAATGCGCCTACGTCATCCGAAAACTTGCAAATACGCAGCACAAAAGTAAGTGACGACGAACGCTACAATTTGTGTACATTATGTACTACTATATTCTTCGCTTAGCCAGGTACTCGCTGTACTGTACGTACGCACGTCGTACACACAGCTATGCATGAACGAGACAGACGACCGTATGTCTAAGCTAGAGTAAAGGTTATAAATTAGCAATGACTGAGTCTTTAAGAACTTTTCTTACAAATAAAGGTTTCCACGAAGAAGTGATAACAGTTTTCGAAGGTATGTATGTATGTTTTTGTTGTTTCCAATTAATAAAGAATAAAAGCTTGGCAGTTCGGAACGTTAGTTGTTCTAGGCTTGTGCGCGAGGTAGGCCTAGCTAGGCTGTACTATAGCAAATAGGGCCTAGGCCTAGGCTATTGTTATAATTGGTGGGGCCTATTTACACGATCGTCGGGCGAATAGGCACGCCGGTCCTGCATATGTACCCGATCGTCGGGCAAATCAGCCCGCCTGTCCTGCATATGAACCCGATCGTCGGGCGAATAAGCACGCTTTTCCTGCAATATGTACTCGATCGTCACAAAATGAATCTAGCCTAGGCCTAGGCTAGCTAGGTTAACCTCATAACAAATACTTGACCATAATAACGCTGAAGAAATTGCAAAACACAGTACTATTATGCATAGATTGTAAGCACCCTTAATTATTTGAAAAATGTAGTTACTGCTACAGCCATTACAGCATGAAGCTATCACGGTACCAGATCGTCGGGCAAATTAGCCCGCCTGTCCTGCATATGTACCCAATTATCGGGCGAATAAGTACGCTTGTCAGGACTGCAAGTATGTCCTCGATCGTCCCAAATGAATCTAGGCTAGGTTTACCTCATTACAAATACTTGAACATAATAATGCACAAGAAATTGCAAAACGCAGTACTATTATTCATAGATTGTAAGCACCCTTAATTATTTGAAAAAAAAATGTAGTTACTGCTACAGCCATTACAGCATGAAGCTATCACGGTACAAGATCGTCGGCAAATTAGCCCGCCTGTCCTGCATATGTACCCAATCGTCGGGTGAATAAGCACGCTTGTCAGGACTGCAATATGTACTCGATCGTCCCAAATGAATCTAGGCTTGGTTAACCTCATTACAAATACTTGAACATAATAATGCTGAAGAAATTGCAAAACACAGTACTATTATGCATAGATTGCAAGCACCCTTAATTATTTGAAAAATGTAGTTACTGCTACAGCCATTACAGCATGAAGCTATCACGGTACCAGATCGTCGGGCAAATTAGCCCGCCTGTCCTGCATATGTACCCAATCGTCGGGCGAATAAGCACGCTTGTCAGGACTGCAATATGTACTCGATCGTCCCAAATGAATCTAGGATAGGTTAACCTCATAACAAATACTTGAACATAATAATGCTGAAGAAATTGCAAAACACAGTACTATTATGCATAGATTGTAAGCACCCTTAATTATTTGAAATAAATGTAGTTACTGCTACAGCCATTACAGCATGAAGCTAACACGATTCTGTTAAACCATTACCATTGTATTTAAATCATGTGGACACTGGAAAAGAATTGGTATGCTTTTGTTATTTTATTAAACATATAGTGGGCCATCAGTCTTTATTATAAGATTTTACAGTAATATTACCATTCACTAATCTTATGAAATCAGTTTCTTTTACAAGCAGATAGACATATTAGTGAAATCAGTAGGCTAAAATGTAAATCATATTCCTTGTTCACTGGTTTTCTATGCTGATGTAATGGAATCAGGAGATGTCATGAACAATTTATCCTTAAAAAGAGAAATTTCTGAAAACAACTAATAACAAACCTTGCTTGGTAACCATGTACCTGCAAAAATCAACATGATAACCCATAAATGTTAGGTTGACTTTGAATCCACCTTCACATAACACACCTCACCCGCCATGGATGACATATTGCTGCCTATCGTGAATTGATATATCTCCTTCGTACAATGCCAGTCATGTTCTTGTTTCTCCATTCTCTCCTAAATATTATTCTAGTCTAGTCCACATCGAACTCTACCTCTCAACATATCTTTTTTTTAAGAATGTTTCGATTTATACCATATTGCTTGTCCTTTATCACATTTATTTTTATCTTCACCAAACAGGAGGGCACAGATATTGAGAGCGCAGCACAGGGCAGACAAGGACAATATTGGCAGCCTTTCATCCTATCTCTCGGACCAGAATTGAACCCCAAACAATTCTTCATTGTGGCAGACAAACTGGCCATTCCAGCAGGGACAGATGCGTAGAACATACATTTAACATAGACTATGCTCCCCCTCTACAACACTAGTTTTGTGGGTTCCATGGTGTATGGAATTTTGCAACCAACAGAAGTGAAGTCTCTCGTCCGTATCCTTGCTACATCTATAAGGGCAGCCAGCATGGAGTAACTTCAAGGAGTGAATGTTACTTTTTTATTGCTCTGTAGTCCGGAACCATGTGTGTCAGCATGGAGTAGCTTTAAAAGGGTGTGAAGACTCGCGCAAAAAGAACGTCTAATGCCGGTAATCTGACCTAGTTTAGAATGAGGTGTAACAGAAGTGTTAGACACTGCCATCGATCCCAGAAAATACAAACACAGCTTGCTACCGTCGGTAATTAGACACTAGTGTACAGTCAGTACATACAGCTGCGGTCAATACCCACATGACAGTGTATAAACGATACAGCGATGAACATCTCAGGTCCAGCTAAAGATATCAAGGTATCACGTTTCATTACTGTCTGTCTTTTTTAGCGACACGAACAAACATCACTTGCAAGCAACAGAAAGTTAACTTTTTCAGATGGCTGCATGCTGTTTTGGACAAGTCTTCAATGCCTTTAAGGAGTAACTAACACATACCCTAAAACGTTAAATTGATTACCCGGAGTTTACCAACAGTTTTATATAAATAGGGAGGGCTCCAGAAATAAATATTTAATTGATTTTTGGTTTTTAAGAATGTTTTTTAATGATACTGATCTTATTATGAATGTAATTAAACAAACACCTAGTTGCCAAAAAAACTTTGTTGTATGATTTTTCGAGCATGTTATTTTAATGTTTACTTAAATGTTCCCACATTTCACTGCACTCACTATGTTGAAGGTTTATTTAATTAAGCAATTAATTAAACTAATATTATTTATTGTGCACAATATTCCATAATTTGTTCCATGAAAAGCAAGAAACCTGATTATTATAAAGTCAGTAACTGTAGAAAATTCCATTTGAGAATATCCTTTCCTCATTATTCCCCCCCCCCCATTTTTTTTTTAATTTTAGTGATGTAATGAGTCAAAACTGTTTCAATTTTTTAGTCGACTCTCAAGTGACATATCTTTTTCAGAGGCCGACATTAAATGATTCACGTCAGATAATTTATAAAACTTCAAAATTTGATTGAAAATCCAATCACAATCACTATATATGATTACTATCAGAAAGTTAAGAAATAATTGAGGGTGGTATAATAGTCACATGTACTGTTTTTGCATACAAATTTGCTTGATATGAATGCCATATCATGAAATCGTGAATGCAGTATATAATAATTCATGTTTATCTAATAGCCATTATGAAGTTATTGCCATTCTGTCAACTGCTTGTAATATTTTGTTTTGTGTGTGCTGGATAATGACTTTCAGCAATCGCCAATCTATATCATTGAAACACATAGTATTGTTGACCGCACTGATATATAGTTTAACCATTCCTAATATTTTATAAATAACCTGCTGAAAATTTGTCATATGTTTTCCCCATTTTGAAATCATTCTAAGAAATTGTTGCTACTATACATTAATGATTCACAACTGGAAAAAAGGCAATGTACCAGATCAATTGTACTATCGTCGTGTTTCCATCCTATCCCTTTTGTAAAGGCAGGATCGTATAGTTACTATATCCTTTACAGTGGAAAATTTAAAGTTCAATGAGATCGGGAGATGGGATCAGCTGGGTATATAACGACTCAATTTACAGCTGTGTTGTCAATGAATTCCAGGGTATTACCACCTGGTGGTGACATGCAAATAATTTAAAGTGCTTTCTGTTGCAGTGGTGTTGCCAGACATTTGAATCTTGGTTGGTGATATGTCTATTTGTGAATTCCCTCTCGGGGGAGGGGTTCCCCAGGCCACCCATTGGCCACACCACTGATCTGTTCTCAGCTCACCTAATCATTTTCAAAAAAAAATTAAAGAACATTTCAGATGGCCCAATTCAAGCAGAAATTTGACAGATTAATATTGAACTGAAAATATGTCACTGTTATGTAAAGTATCTTTATAATTTGAACGTTTGTTGGAAAGATAACATGTTTTGTTGAACATCCCTCAGAATATTGTAGTTTTTATTTTATTTTGTTAATATGATAACGAAAATTATATAAGAATATATAAGTGGGTTAGTGGAAATAAAATTACTGTTCGGTGGATATTGACAATTATATTTCTTGATGGAATACCATTTTTAATGTACTTTGTGTGTGACTGTCACTACGATTTTCTGGTCTTTATAGCCTAACATGATTGGATGTGAAGGCGAAGTCACTCCATGAAGTAGCACCTTTCAATAAATTCCCCTGCATTAACAGATCATTGTATGTTGTCTTTGATGACCTTAAATGCATCTATATTGAAGAATTCCAGCACTTAGCCAACACGGAGGATCAATAGAAAAGCTTGTTCAATACAGAATTTGCAGTTTATAAGATTGACAGTATAGCTGTGATGTGTAATAATTCAGTCTAAAGGACCGACTGTTCAGTCTGATATCAGTCTAATAGACTGAAAGTATTCAATCTAATTAAGACTGGTGCTGCAAGAAATCAGTCTAAACTGCTGACTGTTCAGTCTAAAGTGGTTTGATTTTCAGTCTATTAGACTGAAGAGTATTTAGTCTAATTAAGACTGACCTTCAGTCTTTACATTTCAGACTGGAATTCAGTCTAAGTAGTCTGATCCCTTATCCCATCCATCGTTAGACTGAAATTTCAGTCGATTAGACTGAAATTTCAGTCTCTCATTTTAAGAGAGTAAAGTAGCTCTCCGTATAGTTCGGTTGTAAATAATTTTTACCAAAAGGGTTCGATTATTTCCCAAACACTCTTGTGGATTTGTCCTGCCAATGAAGATTACTTAATCTATTGATTAGTAACGTCATTCCATACTGTGTGTTTCACTGTATTAATGCTGTATAAAAAAAGCCACTTGGAAAATTTCTGACATTTTTGCTACTTATTCGCTATTTTAGGTGATTCTGCTATAATAGCAATTACTTTTCAATGCAGGAATGGCAACGTTCCACAAACAGTTTGTCTGTTGCGAGAACGGAAGGCAAAACCCATTTACGATAAAAGTGATACACGCAGTTAATAGCCACAACTTCTTGGCTTACTAAGTGCCTAACGATAAATCAACGCATGTAGGCGGATTGATTTCGCTTGTAATATATTGATAGGGAACGGAACATTCACATTCAATGTCACGAATAAGTAAGCTGTTGTAATCTTAGTATTGTACAGAACAGTGCGTAGATATATAAAGAAAATAACCCATTATGACAGCAGCACATGACATGCATGCAGCTGTATATGCATAACAGTGTAATGAGAAACAATGTTATGTCAATGGTACAGTAACGTCGGGCTGTTATGTTATATACAGATAAACTGCAATATGGTCAACAGTGCTATATGAAATAATAGGAATATTGAAAACAGTGCGGTGCAATAACAGGAATTTGACAACAGTGCGAAACAATTACATTAATAAGTTGTTAATATAGTTGTGTCATGGTTAACACTCACAAACAATATCGCAATAGCAATAATACAGAGTTAAATACGACATTGTTTGTTCAATATATACAAAGGATATATACAGAATCGATCGCCAATTCTCGATACAGCTTACGGGAAAATTTATATAAATATAGATCAGAGATTATGCACGAATCGTTAAGTATCATTGAAAGGTTATGTCTTTGTTCTAGTGCCAAACTTCACCTTTCAACCTCTTCCTTCAAATTTAAGCAAGAATTTAATGAGTTTTTAATATCGTGTTATCAATATAAGTTGTGATATTTCAGTCTTTACAAAAACAAATAGCCTGTCAAGGTTATTGAAAGATATATTGATAAGCAACTTCAAAACAATACCTCATCTTGTTATAATTATGTTTGACTTGTTCCATTATGAACAAAATGTCCATAGTTTCTTGCAATCGAGGTGAAGTGCATAATTATCTTGATTTTCAGGATGAATAAATAATTAGACGGTAGTTAATTAGATTTTTGCCTTCACAAAATTTTGAGAGATAGCTCGACAAATCAGTGTTTCATTTTTATTAGTCGTAAACCATTGTAAAGGCTCAGGGTACTTCTTCATCGTTCCACGAACATAGGGCGATGTCATAGGTCATATCATTGTGAAGGTAACTGCGATTTTTCAATATTTTGATATTATATTTCACTATACTACATATGTTAAGGAAACGCGAGTTTTTGGTGTGCTCATGTTTGCTACATTGAATTATCATTGAAATATACGATTGTAAACCATAAACACTTACGAATGTTAGTGTTGTAAATTAAAGTGTTTTAGAGTAACACAACAAATTCATTTACCGAGAAGCCACTGTTTGCTCGCAGTAGTAAGGTCGGGTGGGTTGGGGGTGGGTGGGGGTGGGGTGATGAAATGGTGATGAATCTGTGCAAATGGAGGGTATACAGTTAAGTAAAAGGCTTTGCAACTTCGTACTGTTTTTCGAACAGTGTAGTATAGCCAAAACAGATTTTGTGAAAATCAAGAACCCTAATCACTATTCTAATGAGCAGGACTTCTACCGTACAATGCTCAATTTAAAAATTATTATAGGAGATTATAATTTCCGTATGCTGAGATAAATTTTCTTTTTCTTCGTCTCAAAATTCGTCAGTCAATAGAACTAAAAACTCGTGGGAAGCATTAATTCGTCACCAAGAAGATTATAGGCAATTTCTTTCATCGACTTTAAAGTAAGCAGTATAGATCCCTATACACTCGAAACGCCTGGGAGCTGTTTGTTTACCTCAAGACGATTGCGACGAGTCTCCGTACGTCAGAAAAAAAAACCTTTAAGAACCTCACGTTTTGTAAATAATTTGAAAATCTGGTCGCTTTGAGGCATGTAATGAACTACGAGTTCGTATAGGAATACGTGTACGAGCGTTCACGACTCCTGTGTGTATATAATTCGATATTCCTCAATTATGATGGTACGCCATTGCGGCTGCGTATGAGCCCGATTTTCTGTGTGTTGTTTTTACGTATAGTCATTACACTAACGAAACGAGTCAATTAAGTGCTGCTAGGATTCACAGGAGGAGGAATTATAGTAGGGGAAAACGTGGTTAGGATGACAGTATGGATCTAAATAATTTATTCATTGGAAATAAAATTCCCATTGTCCCTCATGGTACAGCGATGAGATAAATAGGGAGGTTGTCCTATACATAGTAAGACGTCTATAAATTATTTCGACGGTTGGTCATATATGCTGGAGAAATAACAACTTTAGGGAGTAAAAAGAATTAAGGAAATTGTTACAGTTGGCTCAATTTTAGCCACGTTATAACAAAAACTACAGAGTAAGTTGAATATTTGTTCGACATGATTAGACATGTATTATTTTGTTAATGTCTTTCTATATGACTACCAGTAAGTCGGAGTAAGGGTAACATACAAGATGATTCCAACTACCACACCCCCTTCACTGTGCTCCCTCCCCTCCCCTCCTCTATCTGATGACGTCACTGACAGAGGCTTTTGCATCTGCCCTTTAAGCAAGGCTTTCATATCAGCACCATGGTCACTATTAATTATTATTAATAAGTTTTGAAAATATACATGATTGATTTTGCAGGACGGTGCCCAACCTAGACGCCAGGGTTTATTACTATTGTGTAGTCCTATATAACAAAGTTCCATCAAAACAACATGTTTATATATCAATTGGGACAGATAAATATTGACATATCTTTAACGTAAAATACTAACAAGAGGCTAGGAAACATTTAGGGTTTCTAGGAACTATTTAAACCTGACTTTTATCCAAGAAAAAAAAAACTTTTTGTTCAACATTGATAAATTTACCAGAAATTATATTGCTTTTAATGACGTTTGCACTCGGGTATAAAAATATGGTATATATAAGGGAAAAATCTACGCTATGACTGTCATTGTCTTTAAACCTTCAAAATGTGAGTTAAAAAGGCAAATGCATTGTAATCATACTGCAGATACATAAATTTGAGACAAAAAATAACACAATCAGAAAATTATTCTTTGTTTGTACCAACTTATGTATTTCATGTTATATTTTATCTACATGACCATAAACTGAAATTTAGTAGGTTAATTTCTTACATGAATAAAGGAAGAAAAATACCTCTTGTCCCTGTACAAAAGTGAATCAGTGAAACAAATACACCCCACAACTGCAAGGGAGTGTCATTTAGCACCAAGAAGAAACACCATTAATGGCTTACAATACAGTTCTGAGGGGCGTACCAATACGCCCCGCTACTGGTTGGAGTGTCATTTAGCACCAAGAAGTAACAACATTTAGTGGCTTGCAATACAGTTCTGAGGGGCGTACCAATACGCCCCACTACTGGTTGGAGTGTCATTTAGCAACAAGAAGTTACAAAATTTAGTGGCTTGCAATACAGTTCTAAGGGGCGTACCAATACGCCCCGCTACAGGTTGGAGTGTCATTTAGCACCAAGAACTAACACCATTAAGGGGCATACCAATACGCCCTGCTACTGGTTGGAGTGTCATTTAGCACCAAGAAGTAACAACATTTAGTGGCTTGCAATACAGTTCTGAGGGGCGTACCAATACGCCCCGCTACTGGTTGGAGTGTCATTTAGCACCAAGAACTAACACCATTAAGGGGCGTACCAATACGCCCCGCTACTGGTTGGAGTGTCATTTAGCACCAAGAAGTAACAACATTTAGTGGCTTGCAATACAGTTCTGAGGGGCGTACCAATACGCCCCGCTACTGGTTGGAGTGTCATTTAGCACCAAGAACTAACACCATTAAGGGGCGTACCAATACGCCCCACTACTGGTTGGAGTGTCATTTAGCACCAAGAAGTAACAAAATTGAGTGGCTTGCAATACAGTTCTAAGGGGCGTACCAGTACGCCCCGCTACTGGTTGGAGTGTCATTTAGCACCAAGAAGTAACAACATTTAGTGGCTTGCAATACAGTTCTGAGGGGCGTACCAATACGCCCCACTACTGGTTGGAGTGTCATTTAGCAACAAGAAGTTACAAAATTTAGTGGCTTGCAATACAGTTCTAAGGGGCGTACCAATACGCCCCGCTACTGGTTGGAGTGTCATTTAGCACCAAGAACTAACACCATTAAGGGGCGTACCAATATGCCCCGCTACTGGTTGGAGTGTCATTTAGCACCAAGAAGTAACAAAATTTAGTGGCTTGCAATACAGTTCTGAGAGGTGTACCAAAACGCCCCGCTAATGGTTGGAGTGTCATTTAGCACCAAGAAGTTACACCATTAGTTCTGAAATAACATAATAACACCATTAGGTGGCTAAGAATGCAGTTCTGAAGTCCGTACCGATACACCCCCTACTGCTCGGAGTGTCAGTTAGCAATAAGAAATTACATCATTAATAACAACAATAAGTGGCTTACAATGCAGTTCTGAAGGATGTACTATTCAGACTCTCAGATTGCTCTAATGGGCATACTGATACCCCTACTAATAATTTTTCACCAAAAAAATACAATAATAAGAGAAAGTCACTGTAACCTTACCCCCCCCCCCCCCTCCCCCCCTTTTTATTTCACACACACTTAAAACAAGCATTTTAGGATTTGCAGAGTAGAAGACCATGTGGCTGTTTCAGTGTTGCCACTTCCTGAACACATATACCCTACAAGACAATTAACCTCCCTGTTGTCCCCAAATGACCTTTGACCTTCACCAAAATCAATACGCTTCTTTTAATCAGTGCTATAAACTTTTTTTTCATCCTCTGTGATCTAGGATCATCCCTAGCAACAATAGTCACATTAAGTTCTGTGCCATCATCCCATCAAAGTTTCCTTGCAATGGTTTTCCTCTTGAACGCAATGGCCAGACCAAACAGACTCAGTGTGAGCATTTCTGTGTCATCTTCAGAAAAAAAGAGAGAAATAAAACTTTATTCTACACTGACAGTCTAACCATTTTATTTATTTTTTATCTGTTGCATTGATAGTAAAAAAACAAATGAACAAAGACTGCAAATGTTTTTTGATATGATAAGTTAGCAGAACTATACTGTCATATGATTGCAGTGCTATCACTCTGCTGTCCTCTACAATCTGAGTAATACTATGACAGAGGTCACATTTCTGCCTGTATTAGTAGCCTACATGTTGTTCCCATTATACAAGTGAAGATTCCATTTGAATGTAATGTGTCCCCTTGGAGTAATATTGAATTAAAACATTGAATTTAATTTGATGTGACATTTGACCTATGTTTCTGGGGGGGGGGGGGGGGGTCTGCTAGACATAGACTTTAACCCTAAAACACCTTCATACCAAGTTTTAAGAAAATCAACCCAGTCATTGAAGAGGACTGTTTGACATAAAATTGGACACCCCACACAGACAACTTTTACCCCTCCCTCAGTCAAACACTTCCGGTGACCATGCAATACCCCACAATGAATGACCCCTATTGGGAAAACTAACCACTACCATGGCAACTGTTGCGTAATACTGTTAATGGTCCAACTTGCAAAGGAACTACAATATTGTACCTAATCCTTCCTATGAGAGTGATTAGATAACAATTATTTGAAAATTCACATACTGTAAGAGAGCGATTCTGTGTGCACAACACAAAGTTATGTGTTATGTGTAGACAAGGACTTTCCATACACACTTTCAATGTCTTAATGCATAGGTCATTGCAACCTGAATATACAATATGGAGGAATGAGATGAATAACTGCTCGGCAAAAATTCTTCTATAAAAACAAAATTCATAGTAGTCACCTTTACCTCAATGCTCATCTGATGCCTGGTTTCCCCTATTTTGATGTGCTTGTTTGCTAACCAAAGTTTTGTATCTTTACATTCTTGTCTGGATTTCTCTCTCTCAGCTCCTTACAGGCTGTCAGATTGTGGATGCCACCAATAACTTCATAATGGTATCCATTTGCCTGAAAGAAAAATTTGTTACAAAATGTGAAAATGAATATATCAGTAACTTAAGTCAAAGTAGCGTAATGTCAGACTTTTGTCCTCAAAGATCAGGTGTAATTGACATGCAAACAGAAAGCCACAGGGCTTAGTGATTCCTTTGCCTATTGTTATTGTAGGGCATTGGAGGGGAGAGTTCTACTGAGTACATGGGATCCACAGTGGAATGGAAAAAAAATCTCTTGCAACTATTAGCAAAGGAGAACTAAATGTGTACTCAAAGATATGGTGTGGACAACCCTGAGTTATCATGTTTTCAAAGGTTTTTAATATTATGATGTATGTAGGAATCCACATGTCAAGTAAAAGATCTGTTCATGTTGTTCTTCTTGTCTAGGGCTAATATTGCCATGTGCATGGTGAGGTACCATGTTCAAGAAGTTTTTCAGACTGAAATTAACTGACCTTGAGTGACGTTGACCGAAACAGCCCAAAAAAAAGAAGACAAATGCTTAATTCCTATCAAATTTGAAATTTACCAAAACTTCACTTCTTCAGCTAGAAAAGTTGTCAGTTGTTGACCACTAGTGACCTCAAATGACCTTGACTTCTCCCAACACACTATCAGCTGAGTATTTACTAAGAGTGTCTTCATACTGAGCATTAACTTCATGCAAGCTGTACTTAGTGAGATATGTTTTCAGAATTTAACTAAAATGTACCTCAAATGACATTTGACCTCAAAAAAGTTAACATTATAGATGGCAAGTATTCAATCAGAGGAACAAATTTGACATTCTATGTAGCTTTATTCTTTGACTTAGCTCATTCACAGAGTTTTCAGGTTTAGACCATTGGTTATCTCATATGACCTTTGGCCCCTCCCAAAGCAATAACAGTGAAGAATTTACTAAGGTGGTAGATACCGAATACATTCTTCTAATTGTTCAAAGTGTGAACTATATGTAAGCTGTACATGGTGAGATAACCTGTTAACAAAGTTTCAGATTTTTAGGTGGTGTGGACCTCAAACAATTTTTGACGTACTAAGTAACAGCAAGTGGTAAGCACTCGATTGAGGGATAAGCATACTAATTTCACTTAACCTTTACTTCAGTAAGGTCATTTATGGGGTTTATAACTGTTGACCACTGGCAATTAAATAACAATTGCAGCTGAGAATTTGCTAAGGGGTAGCTTTCTACCAAGTATGAACTTCATGCATATTGCACTTGTTGAATTATCAAAGTTTTCAAAATTTGAGCTAAGGCATCTCTCTCTCACATATCACTGCTGCATGGTTTTTGATAAACAATTATGAAGCACTCCATTATAAAAATCACTTTATAATCAAGTGCTGATTACTCACCGTGGGTTCTGAAAAATTCTCCAAGTTTTCCAAAGTTGTTGCTATAACAGTCAGTGGTTGATATTGTGGTTGTTAAATTCTAACATAGCCTCTTTTAGTTTGGTGAGAAATTACACATTCACTTCTCTCAACTTCCGACCAACTTCTAGATTTTCTATGTCAATATTTGCAACACCTGTGGAGAAGTAAAAACGATGGTAAGTAAATTTCTGCAAAGCTAACATCAACTGACAGGGAAATGCCATACATGTTGGTATGCAAAATGTTTTCCGTAAACTTTGTAAAGCTAAAAATACTATTCAAACCAAATGTACACAGTGACTATAATGATTGTTAAAGTATGTTGAAAAGCAATGTTCAATTAATGAACACATTATTAATGGGGTTCTGACCCCTCCCCGATAACACTCAAATAAAAACTGATACTTCTATTGATGTTGTAAATTTCTGGTGAAAAGTCAACAGTTGAGGCAGTTCTTAATGGGCATGCAGTAGGAGGCATACAGATGGCTCAGTATGAAGGACACTGCACAGAAACTGATGTAAAATGAATTTAACAGCTGCCTACTGTCCTTTTAGTTGTGGGTTGCTGAATATTACTCATACAGTATGCGGGCCCACCATGGTAGCCACAGGAGGAAATTTTGACTAACAAAAGGCCAAAAATAGATTGCTGAAAATGGAAGATGATTGTTTTAGCATCTAGGACAAACTTTTATCAATGTTTTTTCGTGTTGAAAATTAACGCTTATTCAAATTCTCTTCAATTTTTTTTTTGTCCAGTAAATTGGTGAACCAAAAGGGTTGGGTTTTTTTTTCCCTTTGTTTTTTGGTGGGCCAGATTAGATTGTCTGGCATGCTCAATCTGGCTAGTAGGGGCCCCTGTTCTAAAACCACAACAGTTCCAATTCCTGAGGCAGTATATTGTACTGCTACCGTACCTGACAGCTTCTAAGGGTTCTCACCTAAGAATGCTGCATTAACTTCCTTCTTGATGAATTCTAAAGGGCTGACAACTGGCTGATCCTTATTACTCTTCCTCTTTTTGTGAAGCACAGGTAACTTGTGCTGAGCCTTTCTTTTCTCTTTACTTCCTGATGTTGAAGGTCTGTTTTAAAGTGGAAAAGAGCAGTTAGTAAACCTGAATATGATAATATGCTAGTGTCCTTGGACTCCAATATCTCAACCCCAATCTTGGCCCAATGTCTGACCCAGAGGGGAGAAGGGGTACACATGAGGCTTTCACCCCCATGAAATTGAAGACTGTAAACATTTTACTGCACTGGTGCATGTCAGTCTCTGAAGCAATAATATTCCTTGTTACTATATTATATTGATTCAAAACTAATTATATAGTTGCAATAAACTTTTAGGATTTTGGAGTAGCCGACAACAGGAACGAAATTAGGATTTAGGAGCACTTCACGTTTTAACAATTTTGATATGTTAACACTATCCTGGCTTCACTGATTAAATAGGCTTAGGGCCTAGCTCTTGCTAGGTTGGAGTTGGAGTTGGACGTGACAATGTTATTTTCTACGAAATTTTAACAGATTTGTAGGTGCAAACAACAAAGACACGTTTTTTTTTAAATGAAAGCTGAAGGTTAAGGAACGTGAAGCATCAATCGAATTAGGACTCACCTTTGATGTTGTGACCTAGCCTACACAGACTTCAGTATAGAAATAGTGTGCACGTTACCTAGGGCCTAAGTTAGAGCCCGTAGAGGCCCCTTTTCTTCTAAGTTCTATTTGAGGCGTATTACAACGAACCGAACTTGTCAAAAAAATGGCAAAATCGCTTGGTCAATAACTTCCTGGGCTCCTGCCTTTAATTGTACCGTAAATTGTCGAGAGGAATAATAAATTTAAAATGCCGGTATATCCTAGTCATTGAATCAACTTGAAGTAGGCCTAACGTTTAATACTAACTCACATCATGTAGTGTACTTCACTTGTTCACCTTTGACCCTCAAGTTTTATGTCAAATTCACGTACGTACATAATATAAGCTTAAGGAGGTAGCACTTGTATGTTACTACGCGACTGTGGTCGCCGTTTTCTTGTTCGTCGGAAAATATCACAGAAACAGATTGTAGTAGTAGAAACCGTCAGGAGTGTCACTCGTTGACTTGTTAAATGGCTGTCAGCTTTGCTTGTTATTGCACTTGCTTCAAGTAGCATTTTTTCACTCACAATCAAGTCAGAATTGATTGAAATATCTTTTCTAATCAGTTTGGGTTGTAGACAAGCCACACTACATGACACGGACGGTTTTTCGTCAAAGTCAGTCTAGAGCAATGTATAGTGTGTCCATTATGTGTTTGCATGAACAACTTAAAAATAGTAATACACAAAATATGACGACAGATCATGAAGAAGTTCGAATTCAAGGTATAACGTTAATTGCTTGTCTACACTGCGGTTGGACACCTGCAATCACAAGTAAGTTACGCTTGGCAGTTACATTAGCACACTGCGGTTCAAGCGTCCTTTGACTCGAGTCAGAGAACAATAGTATTCACTGTTGATGTCAGTTCTGTATGAAGATAAAAAAACACTGATAATGTGCATTCTGACAGTTAACCCACCACAATGGAGGTTATAGGTCGGTTAATTACGCGGTGACTTGATTCGGGTTTTCAAGAATGGTATGGTTTAGACATTTTATCCTTCACTGACCTTTTCAGGTTTGCCAAGCAGAATTACCAGAGATCAATGTCTTAAACACCAGAAGTTATAAGTACCATATATTTGTCAAAACTCCTTTTTATTCTCAGAGGGTTATGGAATAATTTGTCTGAGAAAGTTGTACTTGCAAGTAGTGTACGAACATGGGAAGTATCACTTCCTTGGTAAGAATGGCTTTGGGTGTTCATTTAGAATATTTGAGAACAAATGGAGAGTGAATGCTTCCAGGAAAGTACTTTTTGAAAACGCCTAGCAATTTTAGCGTGCTATGATTTGGGGCGATTGGCTATGCACTTTCAATTTATTTTAAAAGCATACCCATATACATGCAAGAAACAAAAACTCCACTTGGTTATTCTTAACACAAAATATATTTCATTATACGGAAATAAGTCCAAAAATTTTCCTCACCTTAATGCTGTTTGGGATCAGCGGTATATTTCGAATCTTCATGTAATTGGTGACAAGGGCTCTTTGGTTCCAAAAGTAGAGTCCCGACAAGTCCGAAAAAAAGAAAAATCATAAGTCTTCCTCTGCCACACACCAATTTCTTGGTCTCGTCATTTTATAAAATTATTATTTAGGCGTTTCGAACTTTTTCGCAACTTCGGCTCTACGATTTTGCGTTTGGTGCATCCGTGCATGAGCAGTCTAACCTTGTCAGGGTATAAATACGTTGGTGGTCTGAACAACTCCCTGGTCTAACAAACGTATACGTATGTGTATGCAACTACCACAGTGAAAATTTACGATATCAAATAATAGTGCGGATGTTTGTGGTAGAAAAAAGACAACAAAGTCTGGTTGAACATCTCCACGTTTGCGGTCAACATCGAGAGGGCCGATGAAAGATTATATTACGTAATCATTCCTATCACGTTGCGTTCTCTCACACAGGAAATGAAGGTTAACGTTTTTAAGTTGACGACATGCCCTGGCCTTAGCCTTTAATTAGAACTATACTTGTAAATAATGAAAACAGTGTGTTTGGGGAATAGGATCATTTATATACCTACCAGTATGTGTATGCATGGAGGTAAAAAACAGGTAAAAAAAACAGGTAAATTGGAGGTAAAAACAGTTTTCCCTCCATGGTGTATGCATGTGTGCATGCGTGAGTGTATGTATGTATGCAATGCATGTACGTGTATAGGTATGGATGGATGGGAATAACAAAGAAGCTGCATTAAAAAAATATATGATGCATTTCATTGAAAATAAGGCTGCAGATATATAAATATATATATACATAAATATATATTTCTATATACATATATATATATATATATATATATATATATATATATATATATATATATATATATATATATATATATATATATATATATATATATATATATATATATATATATAGGTAAGTGATTGGAAGTAAAACAGCCAAATGTTTGGTTTTTGCAGAGCTTTCGAGCAAAACTAGCTCTTCTTCAGTGCATGATCACCGAAAGTGACAAGGAGTAGCAGGAATTGAAACTATTTTATAGAGAAGATGTCGGCAAAGTTGTAAAGGCAAAGCGACTTACTGATTTCTGCTGAATTGAGCAGAAGTTTTAGAAATTCGGATTATTTTAATCCGCGTCGGATTATTTTAATCCGATTCTGTCGTAATTGTCCGTCGGATTAAAATAATATATATATATATATATATATATATATATATATATTATTATTATTATTATTATTATTATTATTATTATAGAAAACCAGAGAAATAAGATGACTCATAATTGACAAATAAGGAGTAAAGTTTTAGAAAATATATTAGAATTTCGGTCCCCTTGGGGGCCTTCGTTGGCAATACTTGGCAGTCGAATGAAAAGTACAAAATATACTAGCACAATGAAAGTTTGACGCTAGATAAGTGTAAGTTGCATTGATGGAATTAAAAACCAAATAAACCATGACTATACAGGAAGCGGATGAATGAGCAAAGAACGGATAACATGTTTGTAGAACTGATAGTTGTTAAGGCACTTAAGGGGTCCCAAGTATTTGTCGAGGCCGGTGACTTAATACGAAAGATCCAATCGATTTCTTTACGTTTACGTTCAGTAGCGAATTTGAAGTTCAAGGCAATTAAAATACATTTTTAGTTTTTGAGAGAATGTCTATGAAGATTGAAATGTTCGGAAACGGGGAATCTGATCAAATTATCACGAAATATACTATTTGTGATTAGTAAAACGTAAGCGGAACCGGGAGCCTGTTCACCTACATAATTGCCCTCTTTGCAAAGTACACAATAGAAAATGTAAATAACATACCACAAAAGAGGGAATGGGGATAGTTGACTATAGTCTTAGACCCGTTACCGTTAAATATCATTGAATTTCTGTTATTTTATGTGATTCCTGAAGAACAGATAAATGAAACGTTAACCTATGTGTACAACAAATTTTACATCATTACTCACTATCACACATTCCCACTAGGATATTTTTAGTATTCAACAGGGTTGTATAGTATTTAGGTTGTCCCTTGCAATTTTAAAGTGCGTGTACGCAGGGACGTAGCTAAGGCCTGAAGTTGGGGGGGGGGGGGGGGAATGCAGTGGCTGAAATTCCAACTGGATGGGTTTTGGAGCCAGAAAATTCCGACTGCTGACTTGAACCCCCCCCCCCCCCCCCCAACCCGCACTACTCGTGAACGATACGGTCAGTGTTAGTCAGACATCCCATCTTTCGCGACTGCAATTTTGTTCCGAATTTTTTTGCGGTACATTTGTAGCACTGGCCCTCACTTCACAAACTTATTAATCACTCTGGTTAAGCGGGTAAGCAACTGAGTTGAGTTATCTGCTTGATAGGCTACATAGACTACTAACTACAAAAGCTATGTTAATGTAACAAAGGGGAAAACCTTTTTTCAACAAATTATATTCGACAAAATACAGTGCTTTTTCCTAGCGCGCTTAATATTATTTTCTTGGGGGGGGGGGGGGGGCTATTTATCACTTGCATGAAAACAATTTCAATTGTTCACATCATTCCAACTGAGCATTTGGAATGAAATGAACACTTAAACATTTTGCAGAAAAATGTTGAGTTGACGACTGATACAATAAGTTATCAATTAAACATTTTGCAGAAATTTTTCAATTGCTCCATTGGAATAAAGTGAACAATTGAACATTTTGCCAAAAAATGTTCAATTGACGAGATAAGATATGTTGTCAATTAAACATTTTGCAGAAAATTTTTCATTGCTCAGATGGAATGAAGTGAACAACTGAACATTTTGCAGCAAAATGTCCAATTCACGAGATATGATAAGTTGTCAATTAATCATTTTGTAGAAAATTGTTCAATTGCTCAGTTAAAGCAACTAAGCAATCCAACATTTTTTTTCTTATTTTTTATAAGATTTTATCTTGTTATCTAAACAATTTACTGAAAAATTTCACCCTATGGGGCAAAGTTTTTCTCATGTTGATGGCACTTTAAAGCTTCCGTAGATAAGCATTGAGCGTTTTTATCGTATACGTTGTACAGTAGTTTTATTAGGCATTTTTTTTTACAGTATTCAAAATCACACGAAGTTTTGTATGGTGGAGTATAAAGATCGCGAGATACAATTTCTAAATGTGACAAGGAAAACGTGGTAAATATGACTGATTAAAGGTCAATTTTGACCGAAAATTGTAGGTCACTCACAAATTACAAGAATATATGAAATTAGAGTGCGACAGTCGGAAAAATTAGAGTGAGACAGTCAGAAATTCGGACTGTCGCACTCAAATTTTCCAACTATCATCAGTTTTACAAACATTGGGGGTGGGGTGTGAGACACCCCCACCCCTCTAGCGACGTCCCTGAGTGTACGTATACACACGGCACGTCGAATAATACACGGGCGAAACTCGCAGTGTCCTGCATTACCATTGAACTTCTGAGTTCGTATATTTTTCAAGAAACCGACACGGATACATACGACAACGTATACCAATATGTAAATGTCTCTCAAGATCGGTATGTCATAGGCACCTATAGATGACTGAATTTCCCAGTGAGGTAAAATTCCTCCTAGATGGTAATCAAACGGTTTAAGAATTTTACCCAAAGGTGACCATATTTTAATATGTAGCATATATGGGGCCAATACATCATAACTTTAAGCCTTCGAAATAACCTATTGTAGTTGCATATAACAAGGTTTGAACCTAACTGGAGACCAAAACTTCCCCGTATGCAACACCTTTGAAAAATAAAGAGGCGGGGGGGGGGGGGGGGTCGGAAAGAGGATTCAAGAAAGTTTGTAATATATAGGCTTCTTAAATAGTGCAGTTCCTAAAGGTACTACTCGTTTGTATTGGGTTTAAATGCCTTCTAAATCGCTTAATTTTCAAACAGTTTCTGTGAAGACTACTATATTTCAGTCATACTTTCTCAAGCGTGGGCACAATGCCTAAGCGTGGGCACAATAAAGCGTGGGCACACATGCATGTTAACCAATATGTATATGTGTAGTGTACGCGGCTGCGTGCAGTACATATGTTGTCTATGTATATATGTTAATCGTAATGTCTTTTTCCCGTTTTGATAGATGGGCTATAGTATGGGGTGCCTCCTATGATAGTAAGAAACCCGTTACCATTAAGTACCATTGACGTACCCATCAGTGGCGTCGCCGAAGGGGGGGGGGGGCTGGGGCCTGAAAAAATCGTGCCCCAGGTGCCCTTCCCCTTCAGATGCGGTTGTAGTGTTAAAAAAAATACTCAGACAAAAATCTTTATTTGCCTAAATTAAAAACATCAATATTGGACAGATGCAAGCCCGAAAATTACTTCAAGTTGCTAAATATAGCACCAGATTGCATCTGAGGACCCTTAAAATTGATCCAAAATTCACAAAGTGGAAGGGAGAACTCTCCCCTATCACCCCCCCCCCCCCAGGACGGCATTTAACAATACACATTGTGCCTCCATAAGTAAGTGATGTGCCCCCCTCCCCCCTGTACTACATGAAAGAGGACAGTAATGATGGATGAAGAACCCGAAGTACATCTGTTTTTCCGTATCACATATTATTTCACAAAAATTACAAAATTTAAATCCTAATGACGTGCGGGCATAATCTATACGAATTCAATACATCACTAACTATAGGTGGTGGCGAGATCCTCAACCCTAAATGTGATAGATTTTGTGTATAACTTCTGCATATCAGTTTCCAATCTTATTTCCGAAAATATTAATCAATAAGAAGTGCTGAATGTGAACAAATCCTAAATGAGAGTATATGCCTAGAGTCGGCGAATAAACAATTTTGGTTGTTAAATGTATACATGATATTTTTCTCAAATTGATACATATGACCTTGAATTTTACCCATCTTTTTAATTGTGTTAATGACAATGACATATGTAAAGGAGGATTTTGTAACACCTTTAGATCCAGAGATATGTGTGTTTTCCACGTCGCAAAAAAGTACGCCCTCTATTCCATCTTGTTGCTAAAATATGTTTTTTCCCTCTTTTGTTGGAGACTAGGTATTTTCCGTTATATAGTAACATGATTCAGCTAGGAGTTGATCACAATGCACAGAGTAAATTGGTAAATTTGTATAATTATACTCCAAACAAAATTAAAATAACCCTATCAATTAGACATAAGCATTTTACTGTTTTCCAAAATTATCATGAAAGCTTGATGTATTTTGCCACATTAGGAGGCTTTAAATGTATTGTCAATGTTAGTGCGATTAATTAAGTGAAAATAGCTATGGCTGTAGAAAATCGGAGGGTTGAGCGCCGTAGGCTAGGACTATATTGTAATGGACTTGTCGCAACAGAAATGTGTATGTGTTTGTGTATGGGTGAGGCGGGGGGGGGGGTGGGGATATAATGATATTCTTTATAGCAAGTGATTTTAATGTTATGATCACAAGCTGGCTGAAAAAAAATATACCATAATTTATCTTACAAGCATGCAGCTATTTTTTTGGGTGGGGAGGGGGGGGGGGAGGTGGTCAGGTCGACCGTTGTTTATATAGGATCAGCAAAGTCGTTGGGAGCTGGGGTTAGCATCGATGTGGGGCAGATCTCCATGCCCCTGCCCCCATACCCCACCGTGCTACTGTTTACAAACAAGTGAAAGCGACATTTTCCAAATGTATCCATGTAAACCACAAATGAATACTTCTACAGAAAGGCTAACCTAACACAAATAAGACTATAGGCATGCATGTGTGTTTGACAAGTAATACTGATGAGAACTCCGCATAGTGCATATTTTTACACAGTACAACTAAACAAGTCTACTACAGTACTATTATAAAGGTTACCAGCGTTAGCCTTTTCACACAATAGATCTAGCGTATTTTTTCACCTTTCTAGGATTCCAGCATACGTTTTATCAAAAATCGCACCAAATCGGTAATTCACAAAATAATTACTTTGTTTTCTGAAACTTTGAGACCAAATTACCACTTGGCAACCCAATAAAATATATTTATAGGCTTCCGTGGCTTTTACACTATAATACCGCGTGAACTGCTTTAATATTAATGGGTTTTTCATACTTGGGTTTTTCATTAGGACTGAATCAGTATTTTTGTAAAATCCACAGTTAATTTTCTTGTATTATTTCCTGATTGTTATTAACCGTTTTAACTTGTTAAAATAATCACTAGACTGCCTATGATATGAATCAGTGCAACGAACAGTCAACGAATTATTGAAAACAACACATAACAAGTGAGTGAAACTGATTATCTAGCGTTTTCTGGGGTTTTATTTTGGCAAATCTAACGTTTTTTTGTTACTTGTCGCTGGTAACCCTGATTATTATTATGCTAACCGTAAATGACCTTTGGCCACCCCGTACTAGTTTTAAGTGATTGACAGATCAGCTGTGCCGCAACCCATTACAACTCCCTGGTAGTACAGTAGATACTGTAAGTGTAATCGCACAAAAACAGCGTGTGTTATGACACATACGTTGTACTCCCTGTCCCAGGGCAACTCCGAATATTGAGCCTATCGTTTTAAATTCTACACTTGTTGCTAGCGTCCATACTGACACGATTTTTATCGTCAACTCTTCTTCGAAATCGGGTGTTTTTCGTAAAAAGCTTGCATCCTGAATTCCTGACCATCGTCGATACAATACAACATAATAATCATAACTGACCTATGCATCTTACGTAGCATTGTCACTCTAGCCTAGGCTATGAACATTGAAAACGAAAGTTTTGGACCAAATGTACTACTAGTACGCGATTTCCGGCTGCGAATGACACATTTCCAATCCGAATTTTTTACCGGCCCGGGCAAGGATCAGATCCATATTACGGCTCGAGTGCAAATGCGACTGGATCAATGCATCAGTTTACCCCGTGGAGAGATGATCGTCTGATAAAATCAGAGGATCTGATCTGGATCTTGTATAAAAGCACAAGTCCAAGAACAGATTTAAGAACTTAGGTAAGTGCTAATTTTCAAATTTAATCTTTATAGCAGCAAATAGGCTCATATACTTCATTATTGCATACTGTACATGGTGCATATTGCTATAATTTATTTCAGGCTTTTCCAGTTACAAACATGCCCCTCCCCCCAAGAAAAAAATAACAAAACATAAATAACAGTTTTGGTATATATATGTCCCTGCATGGTCCAGTGTGCAGATTTTTACTCACATTTGTTGCTCTCACTATGTGTGATTGTGGGAACTAGGGACTGTGTCCCAATGGCTAGGAAAATTATTGAAGGTCAGGCTATTTTATTGAAGTTAATGAGTTTTGTCCTTTTTTACAAGTTGTACTGAAGTTTGGTAGAACACTACCATTTCGACAAAATATTGTCAACTAAAAATTCACTTTTCAACATTGCAGCATTGATACTGACATTTGAGAAGTCCTCTCCCTCCATACATCCACATACAGTACCTCACAGATGTGCAAGATTTCATAACAGGGCTACACAGTCTGCATAAAGTATATACTAACCTCAGAAGCAATCAATCACAACAATATTGTCTTGCCTGATTGCAACTCCATTGTGGAAATAAAACCTGAAAACTTTGTCCCTTTGGTTGTGGTCAAACAGTGTGTCAATAAAGGATCATATGACACCTAGCCAGTTCATATCACAGTGTAAGGCAGTCTATACTGCAGCAGCCAACAGTGAATATATACAGTCTTCAAAAGCAGGGTTAACCACAGAAAGGGAGTAAAACTGTTAAGCAGTGGTCATGCTCTGAGGACTTACTCTTTCAATGCATGCCTTTGGATACTGTTTCACATTCATGGCTCATATTATTGTGGTGTGCAGCTGAGTAAATGAAGATTTAGTTGTGCTCATTTGTCATTGTGCTCCACTTACATGGGAAACAAAATGTGTGAAGGAAACCTTACAAATTTTAACAAATTACCAGTTTTCTGTCAGAATGTAAAGAGGATGATCCTGACAAATTGGACATTGAGCCAACTCTTTTCTCATCTCCACACAAAAGCAAGGGAAATACATCCCTACCTAATACACTTAAAAGGAACGTGAGCATGGATAATGAAATGGAAAATTTGGAAGAGGAACCAACTTTAAATAATCATACTAAAACAAAACTTTCACTGTCGTTTGAATGGGGCAGTCACTGTGAGTCACAACATCAGTACTATTTCTCCAGATACAACAAATGATTCGCTGTGGTTGTACCTTGACATAAGTTCAAATGGAAGTAGTAGCAGTAGCTTTGGTATTGCCAGAGAATTTTCTGCATCAATTTCTTCATGTGATCAAAACCTTCTTTTTTCACCAGGAGTGAGATAAAACGAAGGAGACGCAATCAAGCATTTGATCCTCTGCCTATGTTCCAATCTGATTGCTGTGATGGTAGCTGTATCAAATCGCTTTCTTACGATGACCTAGAACAGTCTTTTCTAGAGGTTAGTGAAGTGAGGGAAACTTAGCTAAAGCAATTCACTCTGGACAAGATTTGGATTCATCAGGAAAGATCATGTCACACCTGAGACAAATCTTGTTCTATTTATGTAATTTGTGGGAAGATTGTATGTGAGAAAGCATTTTGTATGTTCTTTGGTATTAGTAGCAAGTTATTCAAAGATTGTCTGAAATAATTTCAAGTTGGCAAGAAAAATGCAATTCATGGCAATAAAGGCAAGAAAAGGATGAGAACAAAAACTCCATTTGCACTAGCTTGGATGAGGTGTTTATTTGAACATATTGGAGATTACATGCCCCACAAAACAGAAGTGCACCTTCCAGTGTCATACACAAAGACTTCTCTCCATGCATGCATGAAGAAGGAAATGATAGAAATTGGCATTGGTGAACAAAGCATCATTTCCAAGGAATACTTTATGGAAATCTTTAGAAGAGTTCAAGATTCCTAATTATTTTATCTTGTGAATGTGCATGGATTTATGACAGTTATTGTTGCATACATTGCATGGGAAAAGGGGAATAAAATTTCAAATTCCTCATAGCTAGTAGCTTTAAATTGATTAACTAGCATAAAGACATTGATAAAGTATACTGAAACTTGTGAGGTCGAAAGTGCTGTTGTAAGACTGTTTTGCCAGGATTATCACACAAACAATACAGTAGCTGTGTACATTACAAATGATAACTTTCAAGTACTGTACATGGTCTGCTGATCAATCACAATTGGTGGGTTATAGCCCGGGGTGTCAAAACCACAGGCATTGCATCCTTTTTTCTTTGCTGACTATGGAGGCTTTAACTTCATACAATCCAGTGACATTTAATCTGTTTAGTTAACTACATGTGCAGTCCATTAAACATCTCTTCAGAAAAATTCATGTGTCTCTATTGTTAGCTTCAGCTTCAGCAAGCACAAAGACTGTACTGTACATACTGGAGAGAATACACCTCACAGCTAGTGTACCACTAAAGCTGCATTATCATTCCTTAAAAACATTAGAATTATTGTCAAAAATTTTGATTTAAAGAAGTTCTAAAGAACATGTGACATAAGTTTGATTGCAACCTCCACTCAAATCAGGAGTAAAAGTGCTTTCTGCTGAAATGTCAATGAACAACTCCCTTAGATAGAGACATTTTCAGAAAGTCCCCCAAATATGCCAGAAATTGAAATATGCTTACCTTTGGTCAAACTTCTTTAATTGTTTTAATTTCCACCTTTGAGGACATTTACCTCAACTGTCTGGGAAAATGATTAGGGTCTTATTTCCAAACATCCCTATCAATTGGTCTAATAAATAACATGAGAAGATGTTGTGCAGCTTTACTTGTTCTTTTCTCAATTAGCTACTCTCAACACCCTATACTCCTTTAAAGGAATTCTCTAAAGTACCTAAAAGAATGCTTAACTTCAGTTATAATTAGTAAAAAATTTCAACATGCTCATTGCATTATTCTATGGGTATTCATGAAAACAACATGGTTCAAATTGACACAATAAAACTCTATCACTAATCACTACATAACTTTTTCTTGATTAGGTTAAGCAGTTCAATTTTACACCATTGTGTGAAGTAAAACTTATACTTTAAATGCTTAATTAAAGTATTTCAACATTATATTTTTCTAGACGACTGAGTTTACTGTGAGTGGTACTTGAAAGAGGTAGCGGAAAGAACAAGGAGTGGAAAGGAAAATGAAGAATGCCGACAATTGCAAGAAGTTCATCTTAATCATCTTAAGTGAGTCAAAATATTTTACTAATTTAGAATTAAAAGTTGATGTCTGCTTTCCTTTTTGAATCCTTGCAGAAGTCAAAAGCAATAGAAAGACTATCTATTCCTTCAAGTCCTCTATATGTGTGGGTGTGTCAGTGATGCTCCTAGTTAACACTTATCTCTTTCAAAAACTTGCTTGAACTACAAATTGGATATAGTAGCCCTAACTAAGATGATAAACCCTAAAGTTCAGAGAAAGGTCATTGGATCGGTCTCAAGTTTTCGTAACAAGTAATTAAAATGGCAGAAAATGAGATAGGGGCCTTTTCTGGCCCTACTCTGAGTGTGCTCTATATTCACAAGCAAAGGTATGTTTGAGTTTTAATTTCCATAGGATCCTTGCCCAGTAGTAGTTGTACGGGAAAAGTGCAAAAAAAAGTCAAGTGGGTGGTACGTTTTATGAACAGCGCCCTCAAACTTAAGAAATCTCACTTCTGGCCCTAATTGGGGGGTCCATTTTGGGCCTGTGGGTATATTTCAATTTTTTTTTAAATACCATTTTTCAGGAGCGTATTGACACTATTTTTAGAAACTCAAGTAAAAAAGTTGTGTATTTTGTGTTATCTACTCAAATTTCTGACTCGAAAATTGCGAAAATCACCTCGTTCATATGTATGAAAATGCTTGCACAAGCTGATTTGAGTAATTCAAATGACAACAACTTCTTAGCATTAGCATACAGGTGCTTAACAATTAAGAGGGTGGTCCACTAGCATAAGGACTACAAATAAACTGCATTTCCAGGGTCATAGATGTCGAACGATGTCTGTGAACAGCTATTTTGGGCATTTCAAGGTCAAATTTGGTCACAATTAGAAGTTTTATTTTTGGTTTTCAATACAAACTAGTAAGATATGTATAGTTATGATGCAAAGAATGTGCTAAATCATATTTTATATAAGTTATTAATGCTCTGGAGAGCAGCTTAAAGTGGCATATATGAGAGTTATATCAGCCCTACAGAAACATGCTTGCGAGGGCAAACAGTGGTAACATTATATCTTCATTCAAGGAGATCATGCTAACAACATTAAGAACTATTGAAATGTATTAAAAGGGTTCTGTCTAATACTCTTTGACTCCAACCCCCCCCCCACACCCTCCCCATAGTGCACTATGCATATTTGAATACATGCATACAGTATGTGACTGACTTTTACTGCAAAGAGACTGCATAAACATGCATTCAAGGTATACTGAATTATTGGTATGGTCCACAGTGTGCACTATATATGTGTGTACATGTTCAGTACAGTGTTATTTTACACCAAGTACTATTAAATACACACTGTCCAAGATAATGAACAGTATACACACTGTACATGTATTTACTGGTTAAACATTCCTTTTAAATTATTGAAAGTCTTTTAATTTATTGAATTAGCAAAAGAATTATACACTACTGTACATTGCAAATATTTAAAAAGACATTGAAATATGCACTTTGCACTATATATGTGTGTACATGTTCAGTACAGTGTTATTCTACACCAATTACTATTAAACAAACACTGTCCAAAAACATGTACAGTACACACTGCACATTTATGTACTGGTTAAACATTCCTTTGAAATTATTGAAAGTCTCTTAATTATTGAATTAGCAAAAGCATACACTAAATTGCAAATATTTAAAATGATACTGAAATATGCACAGTATTGAATGGAATGACCACACATATATACACAAATGATACACACATATATAGTGCACACTGTATGTATGCACTGGTTCACATTCATATTCTAATCTGATATAGGGTTGGGTAGAGGTTTTGGTTGGAAGGGGGTGAGTTACATGCATACAGACAATTTGAAGCAGAAGATTACCTTACCAAATAATTCAGTATACCTTGAATGCATGTTTATGCAGTCTCTTTGCAGTATTAAAATTCAGTAACATATATGCATACAAATCTGCATAGTGCACTATGGGGAGGGTGTTGGGGGGGGGGGGGGGTGAGAGGGAGTCAAAGAGTACTAGACAGAACCCTTTTAATAAATAACATTTCAATAGTTTCTAATGTTGTTTTACGTGGTCTCCTTGAATGAAGATACAATGTTACCACTGTTTGCCCTCGCAAGCATGTTTCTGTAGGGCTGATGTAACTCTCATTTTCGCCACTTTAAGTTGGTTGCTACAGTAGGCGGGGTCGTAACCTAGCAACGAAAAAGTTTTCAATTTTTTTTTTTGCCCAATTTCATCCTTTGAGACATATGGCAAGACACCATATCATTTCCAGGCGATTCTAAGAGGGTCGACGTGGAATCGACCCAAAAATCTGTTGATTTGGCATGGATTGACCCATATATCATTTACATTATTTCTCAAATGATATTGGATCAAAACTCAAATCAATATTTCTTATCTGATATCGTAAACCCTGTATCAGTTAAGAGTTTATTTTGTATCATAATATGTTCTATTTTTACTAGGTCAAAAGGAGAGCAGTAACATCTTGCCCGCACTAAGGCGTGCCAGGTTTCTTTGGAACTGAATACCCTTATAGTCGATGGAATGGACCAATCAAAGACTGATCTGCCACATTTTGTCCAGAGTGATAAGGATGTAAAACATCCACATCCACATAACAGGTCAGTATTATCATGGAGGTCTGTTTTACCTCCATGGTATTATGAAGTGACCGGAAAGTGTTTATGTCATTATAAGTGTAAACATCACGTTTTCTGGTTTCCGAGAAATTGTAATCCTACAGTATGAAATTGTGATGTCATGTTGGTGTATAGTACAGTATGTATGTGCGTGAGCAGCATGTGTGTGGGTGTTTATACAGGGTGTTTGTTTGTACGATGCCTTGTTTTACAACACAATGTCTCAAGAGGGGAAGTTTGATTATCTTCATAAGTAGTATAAGGATGGACACCTAAGGTTACAAGAAGTCTAGTGTTCCTATTGTTTTGGTTGAGGTCAAATCAATTCTGTTCTTTATTTGTTGTTCTGATAAAGATAATGGCCTTAGTATCCATCAAATATTATGTGACTGTGTTTTTTTTGTTAAAGCACATAGTAGGTTAATTATCAAACTTTATTTAATAGCAGAAAACAAGTAATAACAACCTCTTTATCATACATGTCAATGAAGTAGTATATATTCATTCTTCTCTTTCTTTTCAGGTGTCCTAATTCACACTAAAGGTCCATGTGACAAGTTTGCATACAGGTATATGTTATGACTGATCTGAAGCATATCCAACATGATTCAAACATGACCATTACATGCAATTTGTGGACACTAGTGAAGCACAAGGATACTCTTGGGAAGGATCTGTTTTTGCAAATGGATAATTGTTACAGGGAGAATAAGAACCGCTATCTTCTGTCCTTCAGCCCTTCTGCTCCTTGCTTTTAGAGTTGAAGATCTTCAGAGTGGTGATATATATAAATGTTATAACTTTGCTAAAGAAGTTATTGAAGTATCTGACTATATTAAAGTTGGGTATATAACAGCCGTAAACCTCATTGATTCAAGCACACGACCATACTTTGGAGAAGTCACTAAAATTTAAAAGGATGAGGTTATTTTACATTGGATGAAGGGATCCTGGACTGGAGACTGGAAACTGCTAGACTGTGGCCAAGGAAGAAATAAGCAGCCATACACACCATCAGTTTCTTTCCATTCCTTAATGTTCTGGGACTTTAATTTAACCCATAAAAATCGCCTTCCAAAGAGGGAAGTCTGTGACTTGAAAGAAAGATATGCAGCTATAGATAAAGAATTTGAGCTGAATAACTAGGAAACCTTATGTTTTACACATACTATTGATTGGGCAGTGTGTACTCTTATTTTCTTGCAACAACTTGTGTAAAAGAAGATATGTAGTTTTGAGAAACACACACAATTTTCTTGGTGTATTGCTACACTTAACTGGTTGGGGCATACTGGTACGCCCCAAAGATATATACAATTTATCATAGGGGTGTATTTCTACTCTAAACTGGTTGGGGCGTACTGGTACGCCCCAAAGATATATACAATTTATCATAGTGGTATATTTCAACATTTAACTGGTTGGGGCGTACTGGTACGCCCCAAAGATATATATAATTAATCATAGTGGTGTATTGCTACACTTAACTGGTTGGGGCGTACTGGTACGCCCCAAAGATATATACAATTTATCATTGAGGTATATTTCTACACTTAACTGGTTGGGGCGTACTGGTACGCCCCAAAGATGTATACAATTTATCATAGTGGTATATTTCAACATTTAACTGGTTGGGGCGTACTGGTACGCCCCAAAGATATATATAATTAATCATAGTGGTGTATTGCTACACTTAACTGGTTGGGGCGTACTGGTACGCCCCAAAGATATATACAATGTATCATAGTGGTCTATTGCTACACTTAACTGGTTGGGGCGGGGCGTACTGGTACGCCCCAAAGATATATACAATTTATCATAGAGGTATATTTCTACACTTAACTGGTTGGGGCGTACTGGTACGCCCCAAAGATAAATACAATTTATCATAGTGGTGCATTTCTACACTTAACTGGTTGGGGCGTACTGGTACGCCCCAAAGATATATACAATTTATCATAGTGGTCTATTGCTACACTTAACTTGTTGGGGCGTAATGGTACGCCCCAAAGATATATACAATTTATCATAGAGGTATATTTCTACACTTAACTGGTTGGGGCGTACTGGTACGCCCCAAAGATATATACAATTTATCATAGTGGTCTATTGCTACACTTAACTGGTTGGGGCGTACTGGTACGCCCCAAAGATATATACAATTTATCATAGAGGTATATTTCTACACTTAACTGGTTGGGGCGTACTGGTACGCCCCAAAGATATATGTTATTAATCATAGTGGTGTATTGCTACACTTAACTGGTTGGGGCGTACTGGTACGCCCCAAAGATAAATACAATTTATCATAGAAGTGCATTTCTACACTTAACTGGTTGGGGCGTACTGGTACGCCCCAAAGATATATACAATTTATCATAGTGGTGTATTGCTACACTTAACTGGTTGGGGTGTATTGGAACGCCCCAAAGATACAAAAAACATTGTACAATATATCCATTTTGCCCCAAAATGACTATTTATCAAAAAATACTTGCATTTTATGTTCGCTTTGGGAAAATCATACCAAAAGTAATCATATATTAAATTTTTGCTATATTTTGTCAACTTGATTGATAAAAATCTTTGCTTTTGTTAGTAAGTGATGGTTTATTCAAAATTCAGTGAATGTTATGGCTAAATTGCTTAATTTGTTAGTATCTGTAACAGCAAACTCTTTTAAGACATCTAATCCACCAGAATAGAGATAAAATGTTTATGTCTGCTCGTTTTACTATGAATTAACAAGGTAACACTGTTGTGTAAAATTATTCCATTTAAATGGCTATTTATCCTGCATTTTTGAATAAATGTATATTTACAGAATTTTACAAATAAGAAATGTTACATGCAAATAAATGAGAAAATAAGCAACATATTTCAAATGTCATATTTTTCATGTACTTATACAATGCAAAAGCCAGGCCTTGGTTAACAGACCACATTTCAACGTAAAATGGTTGAATTCACTCGTACATCTTTCATTTTTCAGCTTTTACTTGGAGAAAAAGTGAAAAGTCATATTTCCTTAATTACCCAAATGTTTCCTAGTCTCTTTAACCATATGTTGTCAACAACTTTATTCATCATGACCTGTATTTATTTCTTTATTTGATCTTCTCCCACAGTTTCCAGAGAATCGACGAAATCAGTGGCCAGCTTCGCGCAGATATCATCTTAAAGCCTCCGGCGATTGTCGATATACTAAAGAAGAAGTAAACGTCAATGCCCATACTAGTTCTGTTTTGAAGAATCGTAGGGAATTGGCGGGAATTTTCTCAAGTGCTATAGATGGTTAGAGAGCAACTTGAAAGCTCTTTCACTGATCCAAGACTACATTTTTTTCAGACGATTATATATATATATATGAAAAAAAAGATCTTTTTCTTTCAATGGGTTTGAACACGCATTTCTTTTGAATACTTGATCGATAACATCGAGAAAAAGAATTGAAGTGTTCTATCAAACATCTACGGTAGATAGCTTACATTTTGCGTGTACATTTACGATTGGAAATGAACGTATTCCATATTCGTGTATGATATTCCCCTTTCAAAACGAAGACGCCATTGCTTTGAACTAGGAGCATTGTAAATTGTGTGAGAGAGCGCCTTCTCGTCACTAATGGAAACTCATTGGATTGACATTTTCAGTGCAATGAGGCCTGCATAAGCTTCAGAGACAAATCAAGCAAAGGTTTCATTAGAACTGCAAATAAGAGAATTTCTCTGCTAGGTTTTCAGTTGATTTAACATCACCATTTTTGACCATTTTCAATTGACTTCCCATTAAAATTTGGACCATATATACGGTATTTATCACAAAGGGAATTATTGTGCCATGGATACGGACGATCACGAAACCCTTCCGAAAGCTCCTGGCCAAGACAAAGCACCGAGACATCTACCTAAAGCAAGCCCAGTGACATCCCCACCAGTCTCGGCCTTACAACAAGCATCCAGCAGAAGGAAGATCTTCGCCAAGCCGCCTAGGTTAGAAAGCGTCTCGGAGAGTGACGTCAGTGAAAAATCGGCCGTGGATTCTCCATCTACGAGTTCGTCTGACTTCGGTGTGCGTTCGTACCTTCATCATTTCTACGAGGACGAACCCAAAGAGAAAAGTGGCGAGAGTGTGTTTGAAAGCGGCGGCGGTCCGATCGATAGTTGCGCTGAGACTGTGAAACGATGTGCTAGTAGAAACAGACATTGTTCTCCGATATGGTGGAAAGCCGGTGCCTGGGTCGGTTTCAATATTCTTTTCCTTGCTTTGATCGCCATTTCAGTGAGTTACCTCGTTAAGCCGCGCCCTACCAACCTCTACCAGAAAGATGACATACCGGTCGTCGATCAAGAGGCTAAGGACTTCAATAAGAAGCTGAACGCTGCGAAAGTCGGCAGTCTAGTTTTGCTATGTGTCGGTGGATTAATCCTAACAATTTCGCTTCTTCTGCCGACTCTAGGGATCACTGTCGATCCCGACGAGATCCATGTGGATCCGTCAGGTACATTCCCACCTTACATGCCTTTGGAAAATAACGAAGACGACGAGGACGGGATTCCATACACGTCGAAATTGACGAGTGTACAACCGCAACGCGCGAAAGGAGAATCAGTTGTGGCGGGAAAAGATATGGTTAAAGTCCAAGAATAAAACACTCTCTTTCGTTCTCAGCTTTATGTCAACAAGGTCTAGTAACACTCACGTGAATCAATACATGATTCCACTTGCAATCGAATTGGGAGTTTTAATATACTCCGTTTCGCCTATTAACATTAATGCCCACATACCGTACCATTACACACTACCAACTTATATCGGAGATTTTAAACTTACGCATATATGAATTATAGATAGAGCGTGTATGAGTTAGAGTAGACTTGTCATATACTTGGGATGCGTTTGCATATGGATGAGGTATGTTTCTTTTCTTAAATAAGTACTTAAACATTGACGACCTTCGAATCATTGGCTATTCTTATCATACCGATTACTAAAATATCACTGTTCTAAAATAAAGAGGAAAATTGATCTGAGAAAGAAACTATATACGATTCATGACAATAATGAAATTTGTCTAAATAAGTGCATGAACAATGGATAGGAATGGTCGTCTTAATCTGTAGCGTGGACGAATGAAGGGTAAGATTATGTATGTTAGATAATCTCTTAGATGATCTCTTTCAACAAACTCTCATTCATTTAGTCATAACCGAAGTTATCGAATAAACTGGTCAGCGTTCCATGTAAGGGCGATTACACGATGAAGTCAAGAAGTTGATTAAATCAACATTTCTTTCGTTTAACAGCTGAATTAGGACAAAGATGTACAAATCATATTTCATTGTTGTAGAAAACAAAAAGATTAGCAAGACTATCGTAGAAGCAGTTTATGTGCAGATAACAATTGCCCCTACGTGTTGATTCGCTTTAAAATCAGACGTGCAAATTTCATTAATAGAGGATTGTGTATACCTTTGGAACTATTAGTTTAACAGAATCACAAACATATGTTGCCAATACTTAGGCAGTTTTATTGTAGAGTTCAATCAAAAATCAAATTCGCACCATAGCTATAGTATTCCGTATATTTAAATCTACTTAACCTGTGTTTGCTTATTGAAGTACTACAGTATTATGGTCACCATGGCGTATCTGTATACGAAACCAATGTATGTATCCAAAGATGGCATCGACTGAGAATGCAACCCACGGCTCAGGCTTCCGTCTTGCCTGACGTAACGTAATGTTTGACGTCAATGTGATGTAATGATCCGACATCTTTAATGTTATAAAATCAATGAGTTTTGTCTAATGGTTTGTGATTGGAAAGTTTAGATTGAATAACAGAGGAAGTATGAAATGTTATTCATATGCCTTAATGTGACCGTTAATTAATTTGGGCTACTTTCGTATAAGTAACCATTTAGTCTTACCTTTCCTAATCACGTGAGTGCTCGACAGTCGTAGTTTGAGTCGTCGAACGCTTTACATAAATAAGGTTGCTAAGCTACAGAAACAAAGGAACATTCCTAAGTAATTTATTCATTTATTCGTTCACTTATTATCCGCTAACTTTAAACAGTAATAAGAAATAAAACAAACAACGCCATTTTCCTTTCCACAAGCATAGCTATATAGGTTTGGGTTGTATGACAAATTAGCACGCAACGTAATTTGCGCTTGACAAAAGCGTGTTAGGCTATGGTGGTCAAACAATGCCACTCTCACGACAAAACAGTCATTAATTTACCTAATTAAACCAGACACTATTGAATTTTACCTTCGCTTTCATATACATTCGGTCAATTTTTAAAAGTAACGTAAAAAAACAAAATAATACTTATACGATATTTTGAATACACTTCGTACAAGAGAAACTACTGTAGAATTTGTTCTCTTCTATCGTTTGTATTTTCTGTCTAATTTATTGAAACTCTGTTGCTATAGAAACCAATTTACCTCCCCCAGCAAGCGGCTCTGGCGTGTTTCATCGTTAACAAAATGATTCGGCAATTATTAGCTCGGGAAAGGAATTCACAAAACAACCATGCATACATATACAAAACTGGTCATCTGTTTATATAGTTGGTGTATAAAACTATCGGAGTTCACTGTTTCCTAACGTGATTTATTTATAGCATATATCATTAGCATATATCATATAGCATATATCACATAGCATATATCATAGCATATAGCATATAGCATATATCATCGTAGGAAGATCTGAAGAAAACAGTGCGGGCAGAAAGCTGGTAAGATTGAGGGTTCTTGCCTATAGACTTAAATAAATAATGACTTCTGTTGCTCAAAATTTTGAATGATTGATCTTTAAATTTTGACCGTTTCCTTGAAATTTAGGGACCCTTTTTTTCCGGAAATGTCGAAATTTGAGTGAGTTATACCTCCAAATACCTCTTCTCGACAGATCGAAAAAGCAGTCGAAATTTCGAAGGAATTATGGGGTATATATGAATATAAAACTTAAATAGTTAGGAAAGTGATGTGGCAGAAAGCACATTCCTGATCATCAGTATATTTGCCCCAATTTTAAGAAGGTTAAATTTGCTAGAAGTTTTAAGAAGTACTTTTTCAGAGGCTCTAGTCCTCCATGTTGTTTGCATATACACAGAGGAAGGTTGAGTCTATATACTTCTAAATGTCTCAATAAGGCAAAAGCACTTTGAGGGTGTCAGGTAACGTACTTGTTGAAGCTGCATATGAGCTAGCATATTTGGAGGCAATATTTATACTGATAACCTTTAATGTCTGAATTAAAGAGGGAGAGATGAAAAATAATTATGTTAATATTTAGTCCCCGTAATGAATATTCATTTGATCACGCTGTGGTATAGGTAGACATAATTCTTGCATAATGCCACATCATGAAAAAGAATCACTAAACCGTGAAAAGTCATATAATCGTACATCAAGATTGACACATATCAATGAAACAAATCAACATTTAAATAATACATATCTGACGTCAGGCAATCTCTCTAAAGGCTTTAAAAGACAACAAAAATCGACATTATTCCTTATTTTGTTTACGAATATGAATATGCATATTCTCACTCTGGACACCGAGAACTATTACGTAATACTCCAACGGAATTTAAAGGAAATACTGAGGTATATGGGACGCATGAAACAAACTTCCTGCGTCAAGGATTGTTTTTCTCGACTCGCTTTGACTATATAATATTCCATTGTAAAAAAAAAAAACTTGTCCAAAGGCGACACAGGAAACAGACAATTCACATGCAAAATGTAAGAAATTCCTTGAAAGGGTACTTTTGTGATATCAATTTTATTGATTTCAGAATAGAGTACTTTATGTGTTAAATTCGTTGACGTCTCCTTCTATGCGAACAATATGGACATGGTCTTGGTTTACGATGGAATAATTTTAGCAAAGCCTGGGGTTATATGACGACATGACTTATTGCGCAATCCATGACTGATCCAAATCAAATGAATTAAACTGCAATATATTATTCCTAAAAAACGGAACAAGCCATGCCGTGGGAGATGGGATCAATATATGTCGTTTCAACAATTAAGTTCTGTTGTATCTCTTCATAAGCCTCCTTTACTTGCAATTCCAAATTCGTGTATGGTCATTCTTGTACAATCAATCTATACTTGAATTTCATGCAGATTCTTTCACAAGCCCGCTAGATTAACTTTTTCTATGACGTACATGAGTTTTGTTTAATTTTATCCAAATAAAAAATCGTAATGAAAAAAAGAAAGAAAAAACACGTCATTAATTGAACAAGGGTCAGTTGTTTCATTATGGTACTCCAAATAACTTAATTTCACTTTAGCTACGGTATACAGGACATTAGTTATCGATCACTTCCTTTGAATATGGATTTCCAGCCTACGAAGAAGCAAGTATACATATACCGTACTCTACCCCTGATGAGTGCGTGGATGGCCGGCGTATAGCTATTAGTAAGTATTACGGCTATTGTAGAATATGAAAGGTTGGTTTGTAAGGCGCGCCATAAGTGGCAATCAACATAAGTGATGCATCGCATATAGGCATGGATGAATAACTTCAGACTGTTTGCCTTTCAAGGTTAAGCAAATATTCGGGCGCTTATTTTCCCTTTTTTTTTACATTTTTATCGAGAATCGTATGATATGTGTCCGATTTCAAATTTAATATTTTCAAAAGGTAACAAAAAATCCTTCCAAGGACTGGATGTGTTCACCAATATTTAAAAAAAAGAGAGAAAAAAATTAAATTTGTTCGATAAAGTGAAAGTTGACTTTTGGATTGTTGACTGGTTGGAAAGTTGACTGGTTGCATTCCCTGCAGGAGCTGATAGTTGTTATGAAAAGTAGCATCAATCTTTTAGTAATATCATAGCACATATCTATTTCTCTCATTATGGACTTATCACCATCTACGCTTTTGATCAAGTTCCAAAATTCCCTCTCGCAAATCTGTAAAGGGATACGGTATGGAATCAATCTCAAAATATAATTAAAATGATCAGGATGAATTACCAATTTTTGCGTATAATGTTTGTTTTTTGTTTTCCTTTAAATTATCCTTGTAATTCGATGCGATTGCGGATAAGGCAAAATGTAATATCACAGATAATGAGACAAATATTGAAGCATAGTTCAGATCAATGCTGGGTGCGAATGACAGCGCCCGATGTATAGTGGCGTCAGAAAGAAGTGTTCTCTTCAGCGTGTGTGTGTGCGGGGGGGGGGGGCAGGGGAGGGAGGCTGAACCTCTGGATCCTGGGGTCAATTGGTAGGCCCGGGGAAATATGGGATATAGAATAATGCATATTTATTTTTAAAATATAATAAGTAAATATGAAGAAATCAACAAGCCTTGGGCACGGTTACATAAATGTTCACGCGACCCGACATGACTCTCGATACCAGGATGTGCGCGTGTTATGGGGCGGGGGGGGGGGGGGGTGGCGATTCAAGAAATGAGTCCGTGTTCCCTTGATAGGGACAAGTTAATTAAGATAATGTTTTGGCTGATACACACACCTTATGGGGTCATAATCCTATACAAGCCCTCATCAGTTATTGCGACGTTATATAGATCACCAAATGGTAAACACTGTTAGCGTCTTGTATTGTTTTGGTTCAAATATACGTTCACATTTCAGCCATCAATATTCATAAAAGAGTGACAGTTACAAATTGCACTCAAGTTCCACTTGGATGCTTAAGAGTGAAGTCTCTTTCTGAATCCCCCTCCCCCCACCCCCACCCTCTCTCTCTCTCCTTCTGCTAAATATATTAAAAATATGCCTCGGAACTAAATTCTTAGTTTAAAAATTGGGTCTGCTTTCCCAGGAATTTGATTAAGCCATCTATATACCGCGCCGCGTGGTCTACACTCGGGAATAACATGGAGACCATTTCCATGTTCTTTATAATCTCCTCTTTTTTTGATGGGATTTTTGCTTCGCTGCATCTTCTAACTTCGTTTCGTCAAGGACATTACGCATTAAAATATTCTCAAATATACACCTATAGCATAACTAACAATCTTGCATGTTCATATACAGAGTCCATATATACAACACATGTATTTGCGTCGTATACCTGTAAGTACTTCCGGGTTACTGAATCTAGTCATAATTAAGGCGGAAGCACTTGAATCCAATTGACTGGTCTACATATACAGCATCACGTATACCTGCAGAAAATATAAGTGGATTTCTATGGTTTTTAATTTTTATTTTCTCCTGATTTTGAGATGGGTGATTTTCTTGACAGCATTTCAATATTCACAATCGCCAAGGCTATATATAATACAACGTTAATAACCGATACGTATTAGCTTACCTTTCATGGTTCCTATACTGCGCATGTAAAAGCATCGCGACAATCTAGGATGCAGAACATTTTCGACGAATTTTTCTAAGTAATTTAGTTCAGCCACCAGAATATTTCTCTCGTCCGATATTTTTTTTTTTTGGTAAAGTGGCCATTCATTCATCCTGATAGCAGTGAATGTATAAAGAGAGTTTCTGTAATTACCAATCATCAATATACCATTTCATATTGCGCATGTGCAGTTCAGCTCATAAAATAACAAATATTTTTTTGAGTAACACTCTTTCACAGAAAGAAGATGATATTTTCTATTTTTGTTCACAATAATGACATTTCAGAAGCTCTTTTAAAAATTGTCATGATATTGATTTGATTTATTTCATATTCCGATTGAAATGTAATCATATGTGAGATGCCTTCATTTTAAGTTAAGCTCAAAAGTAAATATGGGCATATGAATTGCTTCAATTAATGGACCTATTGATACATATATCGGTATACTTCCTGACAGCCAAACAATCATAACATATTTCTTGTTTTTATTTAAATCTCATACTGATCTAAAAATGACATACTTAATAAATAAAATCTGAATTTTGCCTTCAGTCTTTTTTCACAAAGCTTCTTCTCCCTTTATATTTAACAGCCATAAAAAAAAATACATCTTTTTTTTTGTCATTTATCACAATTCCGTCCAAATTGTCAAAGTTCTCTGTCGTCTATATATATATACAATATAATTGCCTTTCGTCAAATATTTAATCGATTTGGCAACTGAAGCCACTTTAAGTTGAAAGAAAATAATCTTTCTCGTTTTTTGCTTTGAAGAGTAGCCTACTGCAGGCATTATTCTATTTACATTGATATCCAGGTACGCATAATTTATAGTTACAACATTATATTTATTAGTCCTCTTTCGCATTTCCGTTGATGTGACTGGTGGCAAAAACATTAGAAACAGCCGTTTTGTCACGTTTAGAGCGGGCAAGATTTCTAATGTCAATATTTTCTTATAGGAAATTCTCTGTATATGTACATATATAATATATATTATAGACATAGCCTACACTTACACACTACAGAGACGCACGCACACAATCAATGGCCACATTGGTTGGCGAATAGATCTTTCTCGGCGTATAATTATCAACGAAGCCATAAATATTACCCTAACAAAGATGACGGGTTGCAATCAACTTCCTCCCAAACAAGAGACGGTGAGAAATTCTTCCTCATGTTTCTACGCAGGTGTTCAAAAGAGACCCCATTAACATTTTAAATTTGTCTCATGTGTGTACTAAACTTTAGATAGGTGTGACTTACCTCAAGTTCTTTTGAGACGTGAAGTTATAGAAGTGTATCAAGGTTTAGCAAGCCTTTATATCCAGAGGGAGTGGGGGGGGGCGCTGGGTGGGTGGGGGAAGAGATCAACGCAGGTGGATCGCCGTCCCTGGGAAAAGGGTTAATGTTTTTGCCTATCTCAGGGGGCTAAGATGCCAAGTGATGCAATCTTTTCCATTAATTTCCCTATATTTGTATTTGTATAGTCATTTTCAAAATTCAAATGGATTCCAAGAAAAGAAAAAAAGAGATGGAATTTTGATTATGTCGGTCCATATTCCGTACTTACCAGATATATCACAAACTTTCAAATTGTAAGTGCCAGAAGGGAATTTGTTTCTAAGTAAAACAATTAGACTATTTGTAGGCCTATGCCATAAAACTGATGAAAACTAGGCGGTAGTTTTGTTGGTTTATTGATTTAATAGGATAGGAGTTTTATACGTGCATATACAACCTTACCTTTTTTTTTGAGCTAGAAATTTTGAAAAAACTGAAATCATTTAGGGTGGCATATTCCCCCCTCCCGCCCCCCCCCCCCCCCTCCCCGTGGCTACGTACCTGAAGTTCAGCATAGAATATATGAATCTTTGGTATTAAGAAAAGTACCCTTCCTGCATGATTCTCAAATGAAATGATTTTTTCTATATGATTACCATCACACAAAACAAAGCTTATTAGTTGGCATACTGGCTTATGTAACCAGGCTGTATATTGTTACGCAAGTTCGACTGACGGAAGACTACAATATTGTATAAACGCGAGAGGGAAGTTCACAGATTATTCGGCGCGCATAATAATGAACGAGTTTAATAATGGTGCGACATTTATGGAGATAATCATGATCATATAGAAATCCCACAATCATGGGTGGATAAAGGGTTTGATTGGATTTGTTAACAAAAGGCTAATCCAGTACCCGCCCCCACCACTCCATACCCACTCCCCCACCCTCCGCACGTACCTCGGTTATTCAATTCTGGTTTATAACGTGTACAGTATTTTTGTACGGCTTAATCCTCAGAATGAAGAAAACATGACATAAGCTATTGAGAACTAAACCAGAAATGCAAAGAAAGCTAAGCAAAAAATTAACAACAACAACAAGCAAACAAACAAAGAAGCAAACACAAACAAACAATAGTATAAACGAGAACTCGTAGAGGCACTGCAGGGCTCCGTCACAAGTCATGATTGCTTGTGTGTTCACTTAACCTCTATAAAGAAGAAGAACCTATAAGAGGTATTCCTCATTTCATTTCGCCATGCAGGAAATATTTATGATGTGTATATATCATAAAACGTTGCTTCTGACAGATTCCTTTTGAATCAAAATAAAATGAAACTGTTAGCAAACTGCTTATCCACTAGAGAGCCTGTGTAATAGAATGTGTAAAAGAAAGTTGGCCTGACGTTTCGATCCTAGCAGGATCTTCTTCAGAGGCTAAATGACAAGTTACAGTAACAGAGGGGACAAAAACACGCACAGAAAACAGACAGGTTAATGAGCACGGTGAACACAATGGGATGGATGAAAGGGGATTATAAGTAGAAAGCAACAGGAGAAGAGGAGAGGAAGGAGATAAACTGTGGAGGGACAAAGAGAGGATTAAAGGCACAGGGTAAGGAATAAACTGGAGAGGGACAAAGACAGAAAGGTGTGAAGAAAAATGGAGGGGAAGAGAGCTGTTAGAAGAAGAGTGAAAGGGGGGGGGGGAGGGAGAAAGGGGAGAAGGAGTAGGGAACAGAGGAAAGTTAGTCATGTCCTTCCTGAATGTTCAGCCCATGAGGTTGAATGGTACGAAGGCGTTGCATCCAGAGCCTCTCTCTGCTGATTCGTACTAGGTCAGGACGGCTACCTAAGGATTCAATCCCCTGTAGGGACATGTCGTTAATGGTATGGTTGGGAAGGTTAAAATGTTCTCCAACTGGGGTCTCAGTCTTCATGGTGTTGACTGTGGATCTGTGACCATAGAATCGCTTCTTGAGGGTGGTTTTGGTTTCGCCAACATACTGGATGCCGCAAACTCTACAAGAGATCAGATAGATGACATTGGTGGTAGTGCAAGTGATGTGACCCTTAGTCTTGTGTGTGAGTTGCATGCTGTGGCTGGTGATGGAATTGGATTCAACAATGTGGTGGCTGCAGACGATGCATCTCGAAGTACGATCACATTTGAAGGTACCATGCTGAATGGGTGTGGGGTTAGAAGTAAGAGGTGGAACAGCAGCACGTACAAGAAGGTCTCGTAGGTTGCGTGGTCGTCTGTAGGCGATGATGGGTTTTTCAGGGACGGCTCGTTGGAGTCTATCTGAAGTGAGGAGAATGTTGTGGTTGTTAGAGGTGATTTTCTGAAGGGGAGGAAGATTAGGGTGGAAAGTAACAACCAGGGGCAGCTTGTTGTCGCAATCTCGTCCCTTTTAGTCAATTCTTTCCACAGCACCATCAAATTCACCTCTGATTACTCTCACCAACAGGTTAACTTTCTCGATGTGACTGTTCGCAAGGAACACGGTTCTCTCTCTACAGACTTATACACCAAGCCCACAGACACACACCAGTATCTCCATTCTTCAAGCTGCCATCCCCGTCACTGCAAGTCTGGAATTGCCTACAGTCAAGCACTTCGTCTTCGTCGCATTTGCTCTAACAATTCCTCTTTCATTCGCCATACAGATGCTTTGGAAAAACACCTTATTGCCAGGGGCCATAGTGCCAGAAGGGTGCGTGAAGCCATTCAGAGAGTCCGCTCCCTTTCCAGATCATCTACTTTGGCAGTGAAGGACAAAAAGGGACGAGATTGCGACAACAAGCTGCCCCTGGTTGTTACTTTCCACCCTAATCTTCCTCCCCTTCAGAAAATCACCTCTAACAACCACAACATTCTCCTCACTTCAGATAGACTCCAACGAGCCGTCCCTGAAAAACCCATCATCGCCTACAGACGACCACGCAACCTACGAGACCTTCTTGTACGTGCTGCTGTTCCACCTCTTACTTCTAACCCCACACCCATTCAGCATGGTACCTTCAAATGTGATCGTACTTCGAGATGCATCGTCTGCAGCCACCACATTGTTGAATCCAATTCCATCACCAGCCACAGCATGCAACTCACACACAAGACTAAGGGTCACATCACTTGCACTACCACCAATGTCATCTATCTGATCTCTTGTAGAGTTTGCGGCATCCAGTATGTTGGCGAAACCAAAACCACCCTCAAGAAGCGATTCTATGGTCACAGATCCACAGTCAACACCATGAAGACTGAGACCCCAGTTGGAGAACATTTTAACCTTCCCAACCATACCATTAACGACATGTCCCTACAGGGGATTGAATCCTTAGGTAGCCGTCCTGACCTAGTACGAATCAGCAGAGAGAGGCTCTGGATGCAACGCCTTCGTACCATTCAACCTCATGGGCTGAACATTCAGGAAGGACATGACTAACTTTCCTCTGTTCCCTACTCCTTCTCCCCTTTCTCCCTCCCCCCCCCCCCCCTTTCACTCTTCTTCTAACAGCTCTCTTCCCCTCCATTTTTCTTCACACCTTTCTGTCTTTGTCCCTCTCCAGTTTATTCCTTACCCTGTGCCTTTAATCCTCTCTTTGTCCCTCCACAGTTTATCTCCTTCCTCTCCTCTTCTCCTGTTGCTTTCTACTTATAATCCCCTTTCATCCATCCCATTGTGTTCACCGTGCTCATTAACCTGTCTGTTTTCTGTGCGTGTTTTTGTCCCCTCTGTTACTGTAACTTGTCATTTAGCCTCTGAAGAAGATCCTGCTAGGATCGAAACGTCAGGCCAACTTTCTTTTACACAGATTCCTTTTGACGATAAATTGAATTATTTCCTACATATTTACGATGGCTTTTTACCGTGCATATATACTTTAAACATATACATACAGGCATGCCTATATATGATATACAACGCGGAGTTAATGGGTGGATTTTCATCCATATATTTGATGGCATTTGATGGCGTACGCTTCAACACCTTACCTATATTGAAGATAATATTAAAATTTACACCGTCAAGACCTGACCTGGGTTGATGCACACAAATCAGGGATGATTCTCTAGATCAAATATCTCAAAATGAGACTTTAAGGAGTATTCCGTTCATAATGAGAGAGTTACGTATTTGTATATAGACGTAATGCTACAGGGTGTTGTTGCGTATAGTTATTGTATATAAGTACTAAGTGTTCATTATTGCTTTTTTCTATATGAAGTATCGACATTACATGACTACCGACAAGTGCAGTGTATCTTGGGTCGCACCCCCCCCCCACCCTCCCGCACGAAAAAAATAACGACACGAAAGAACACAAAAATATTCTTCAAATTTGAAAGTGGACATAATTTAATATAAGAGAAAGAGAAGGTGATGGATGGGAGGGGGAGGGGCGGGGCGGACAGAGATGGAGGCGGGGAATACTATATGAATGACTTTCAGCTTTGGGTTGAGTATCAAGTTTTTTCCTTGTTGAACAACAATTAGCCCTCCAGATATGAAGCAGCAAAATCTTACGCTATTATCACGTGACCGCTTGTCACCTTGTTGGAACGAATTGTATGATTGTATGTTTTGGTGCTTGCAGACGGTTCATCAATCTCTTAAACATACACTCAATGTTAAAATAATAATACTGTTGATCAAATTGATTTAATGCTGTGGTATTGACATTTTATATTTCAAATTCAAACATGTCGTAAACTGCACATGTATCGTACGGATGGTGTCTCATTAACAATTTTTTTTTTATGTATTTAGTTTTATAAATTTCTCATATGACTCATATTTTTTACGGAGCAGGGGCAACGTTATGATGTTCGATGTGTTATATTTTCATACATTGGCTAAAATAAATAAATGAAATGAAATGAACTAGTAGCACATTGTCGCACAGTACCAAAACAGTTTTATAGCATACATTACGACAAATTTAAAGAAATATCTCTCACAGAATATTTCTCAGTATAGTATTCTCCATTAGCGCACAGGTTAATATGAGTATGCGTGACAACACTATCTTCAAATCTAGATAGTTACGGTAAATCTCCTTAAATTTAAAGTTGGAAACGCTCCTTAAACGCCAATTACGATCGGATACCACGCGTTCAAAGGACATAATGTTCTCCCGAGCTGATTAAGTAATTGCCTCAGAAGACGTGTCTATATGTACTTCGCCATCACAAGTTCAATTCAGTTTCCTTTTTTTATAGTCATGATGAAGAGCAAACCATGAAATGATATTTGAAGAGAGTTATTAGCAAAAGCAAAGCCACAGCTGAGTATAACTTTATAAGAATCGACTGAGAGTAGATGGTTCTGGTTCCATGGTAACGTGTCACGACAGATAACTACAGCTCCCGACAACTGTTATAGGTTCAAGCCGTCCTTCTTCTTATGCGCAAACCACGTTCAAGTAGATTCTATCACTCAGTTGTTAACAGAAGTCATATAACAGTTGGATAATTTCTTTCTTACTTGAGATGGGATCTTGTTCACTACGTCGCATCATTACTTCAACTGCCAAGAGAGTGTCGCAGTATGTGCATTCATACGAGGAGTGCCGTAGTATACACATCTATACAAAGTCACGTGCCGCACTATGTGCATTCATAATACGACGCCAACCGCAGTATGCGCATTCATATAACAACGCGTACCGCAGTATGTGCATTCACACTACGACGCGTACCGCAGTATGTGCATTCACACTACGACGCGTACCGCAGTATGTGCATTCATACTGCGACGCGTACCGCAGCATGTGCATTCATACTACGACACGTACCGCGGTATTTGCAGTAATTCATATACGATTTGTGCTATACTATACACTTCCACAACATTTGCATTCATACTACGACGCGTGCGCAATATGTGCATGCATATTATATCTAATGATAAACATATTACTTTCAGCTGGTTTTTTTTTTTTTTTTTTAGTAAGCGTTCATCTGAGAGCGTTGGTTTCATATCCACGTGGCAATGCCACTATACTTGATAAAGGCTTCTTTTCATGTCTTACTTTGCATGTTTTCTTCGTATATTTTGCAATCGCCTTCGTACTTTTAATTTGACAAAAGTGGCAGATATAACTACGAAGAACGTGACATTCATGCCAAATGTTTTCTCAAGTTCTCTTTTATTTATTTATTTATTTATTTATTTATCTTTTAGCTGACTTCAAAATACATGTTTTCATGCATGTCAAATGAACTGAAAACAGTTTCTTGAAGACGGTACGTAACCATAGTGACAAACTAGTATTATCCCGAAATACACATTTCTGCAACACTTCTTTCCTCCAACCGATAATGGAAAAGTCTTGCTTATAGAAACATGATACTGTAGCGTCAATAAGGGTTCTGATATTCCTGTAAAGTTTTCTCGTCAGTAGAGGAACTATTTCCACAGGACTTCAGACCGTGAAAGCTGAGTAAACAACTGTAATAACATTAACAGTTAGGCCTTAACGAAAATCTATTATGCCGGCGGGAAAAGAAAAACATGTTGTCTTTCAATATTTTCATCTATATATAGCGTTACCTTTTCTCTCTAGCCTATCTTTACTTCATTTTGGGGGATCTTTCTTTCTATACTGTATTAAGTAGGTTACTTTCAGCAATATAAGTGCATCCGTTTTCAGGCTTTTCCCAACTTTACGTACGATGTGACGTCACCATGTCGTCGGGGGCGTTCATTCATATGGCATATATATATATATATATACATATATATATATATATATATATATATATATATATATATACATATATATATATATGTATATATATATATATATATATATATATATATATATAGATAGATAGATAGATATCTCTATATAGATATCTATATATATATATATATATATATATATATATATATATAAATATATATATATATATGTATATATATATAGATATCTCTATATCTATCTATATATATATATATATATATATATATATATATACATATATATACATATATATATATATATATATATATATATATATATATATATATATATATATATATATATATATATATATATATATATATAGATATCTCTATATCTATCTATATATATATATATATATATATATATATATATATATATATATATATATATATATACATATATATACATATATATATATATATATATATATATATATATATATATATATATATATATATATATATATATATATATATATATATATATTTGTTTAACTGTATATTAACATGCTGGCAGGAGGTAATAAGGGACACCGCGGGCGTTGTTTAGTATCCAAGGTTTGAAGTGAGAATAATGGAGCACACTTCATTAATTATTCACCAGTATATGTATGTATGTGTGGGTGCGTGTGTTGTGTGTTTATAGATATATCATTTAATAGGTTATTTTCAGGATCGTCACTACACGTGCATTTTTCTCAACTTTATAGAGATTGCCAACATGCTTGCAGGAGGTAATAAGGTCACCGCGGGCGTTATTAAGTATCCAATTGCAAGCGTTGAAGTGAGATTATGGAACACATTTCATTAATTATTCACCATTATAAATACATAAAATATTTATAAAGATAAAAGAAAACTTTGCAGCACGATAACTAAAGTATTTCTGAACATTTTGTATTCCATTTGTGTTTGGCAAGATATGAGAATTGGTTAAATTCTATTTGCTTTAAGTAAAAGACGCAGTAACGCATTTTACATTGGGTTTTCTTTATTGTTATTAACTTTTCTTAAAATCCTAATGAACCTGCTGCAAGCACCATTATGTACGACTTAACGTACTGGGCAAAAGCTTAATGAACCATATTTGGAATAACCAAAAATAATCCTACAATATCTGATACTGCATATATAACATACGGTAGAATGTCTTCATCAAAAGAGATTTCCGTATAGAGTAAGTTTGATAATGATGTATTGTATACTATGTATGTATTTTAGATCCTCCTACAAGCAGGAACTCGCGAAGAAGCCATCACTGGCTTATCAAAGCGGCAAACTGACCGAAGTCAGTCTCTTAGATTCATTTTTAACGTCCATGATTATGAATTGTCAATTGTCAATAACTTCGTAACTGGACGACATACATTAATCTGGGAGTGACTCGAACTCGGGACCTTATGATTGAAAGGCACCGGCGTTAACCACTGAGCTAACAATCATATGATTAAACCTTTCTGTCGTTTCTCAAAAACTTAAAGTGATATAGAAATATAACCCGCACTGGTTACAGTGAATTTTAACGGTCTATAAATACAAGGATGACCTCAGGTATAGAAATTCATTCTTGAGATCGTCTTTAGACGAATATAAAACGTGGGTGCCACTAATGGTTTTATAGCTATTCACGTTTTCAAAATATTGAGCCACTCGAAAAATATAAAACAACACTTCACCATGAAACATATATACATATACATATATAAACATTTACAGATACACGTAGAGTAAATAATATATGATGCTTACCCACAAGCTCCCAAATTGTCGAGATTGCAATTTGGTTGTGACATCACAGGTTCACTCTGCATGCCTCCAAATATCCAATGTGGACCACGTACCCCCATAGAGACACCGTACAGCTTCCTATCTGCAAAGTATAAGTGAAGAAAATACAAATACTTCAAAACACCCCAACAGAAGATGTTGTCATTCCAAATTCCTGATACAGATTAAAACTTGCCGATAAAAGATCAAAAACTATTGTTTCTATTTATTCTTTATGCCGAAAGTTGACTTACTCACAGATTAGGAGAATACTATAAATAACTTGAACTAAAGGTAAGCGAGCCTCTCTCAATCCTTTTGAGTACTTACTGGCTTTTATAGCACCGATAATTCTCTTCATTTAGTTAAATATACTTACGCTAAGTTAACTTCTCTATATAAAGCTCCTTTGTTAAGTCAGACACAGATTTAGTGTCACTACATTTATGTACAAAGGTAAATTGAATAAATGAAAAATTATGCTGTATAATGGCTAGGCAGGGTTGCTTGGAAGCAGGACCCAGCGAAAAGGCCCTAGAAATAAGTTGGGTGGTCTGGACAAAGTGATTCTATAACCTTTGTCGGTTGGCCTTTAATTGGACACAGACACCAAAGAACTACAAACACGTTTTCATATGCGTAGTATTTATCGCACGCATGCATGACTTTTCTAACATTTCCCTCATTATTTGTAATGAAAGTTGACTTGAAATGCTATCCTGGGTTTATTATAATACATCTTTGTGGGATTTTACCATCGATATTGTGCCCCCCCCCCCCCCGGTAATATCCACAAGTATATTTAAATGCTTCAAACCCTTTTATGTCACCCTATATCTTTGCTTTGATTTATTCATGGTTACATAAAGAAAGATACCCCCCCCCCTAAAAAAAATGATGATGATGATGATGATGATGATGATGATGATGATGATGATGATGATGATGATGATGATGATGATGATGATGATGATGATGATGATGATGATGATGATGATGATGATGATGATGATGATGATGATGATGATGATGATGATGATGATGATGATGATGATGATGATGATGATTATGATGATGATGATGATGATGATGATGATGATGAAGATGATGATGATGATGATGATGATGATGATGATGATGATGATGATGATGATGATGATGATGATGATGATGATGATGATGATGATGATGATGATGATGATGATGATGATGATGATGATGATTATTATGACAAGATATGCCCAAACAAGCGTTGTATTACGTCACTTTTTCTCGGGCGGATGTGCATTATACTGTAAGTGTGGTATGATACATGAGTATAATATTTCATTTATAAAGGTTAACATTAAACATATCTGCATAATCAAATGACAGTTATACAATCAACATATGGTGACGTGTTATCCAAGGGCTATATTATCTTTATTTTCATATATACGATTGGTTTTTATCCCTTCTCTTGTGGCACATTAAAATCAATTTTCCATCTTCGCTGTGAGTCGACCGGAAAATAAGGCTGTCATGTTTTTAATTGTTTATCGATTTTGCGTTGCCCTGCGACACATCAACATGTTTACATTTTAGCTGCCTAATGAACATCCATAATTAGCCACATTGTCTTTGGTAAAGGCACTGTTGTATAAGTTAATTTGTAATCATACGTGTCTATAATTGACTGCACATCTTTGTATACACTAAGTGTCTCCATCCATGTTAATTTTGTCTTTCCCTATATACAGCTCTACAGTATATGATAAGGTCTACACTATATGCTTTTCCTTTCATCGGCTGTATATATAGTATTTCTTCTAGTCTGTCGTCCGACACATATGATTGATAGTGGCTGGCACGGAGGGAGGGAGCGATACCTAAAAGAAGAGCGGCAAGTGATCACATCCCCTGCAGGAAGGTCGCGAAATGATTCGATATTCGCATTACCATTTATGCAGAGTTTGCAGTACCATGCATGGAGCTAAAACAGATTTGAGCTCCATGGCAGTACGAACCTAGTATAATTTTTCCTTTATGGTTTAATCACTTTTGCTAATGTGACGCACTACGTCTGTATATTACACGAGGGAAGACGCATTCAGCTATGGAATGCATGCTTCGATTCACGGCGTGACAGACAGTCAAACTTACTTACTCTACTGTGACATGACTCATGTGATAACAGAGATTAGGGATGTCTTATGAAACGAAGTTCCGATGATAATAATAATAACAGCTTTAATGAGCTCTTTGTCTATTCTTGGCCATCTGTTAATGATATTCCTAATATATCTTATTGCTGGCTCATTTTTTTGGCTACCATATAGAATAAAGGTGGTGTGGTGAATACCTTTTTTTTTACCATACTGAAACTTCTTATTCGTTTCGGAAGAGCAGTCATGTACAAATGGTTAATCTGCCTGAGGTATAGGCTTTCACGGCGAAACAGTTTTAAAAATGTACGTGAGACTGCATCACTAACAGGCATTCGTTATTTTCATGCTATGTTTACGCCACCTTGATTTAATGACTGTTTTTTTTTCATTCCGTACCGCCAACGTTACTTGAAAGTATTCTTTCCCCGCCCACATTGGTAATGTTTGCTGATAATTACCGTTGTAACCATAGTAACATCAACATTGTGGCAACCATTGCCCAGAGTTATCTATGTATTCCAGCCTCGGGAATAGAAATTGCGTGTGGAACATATATAGCTATCTTACATTAATGATGCAAAGAAAAGAAGATTAAGAATGTACATCTCAAACTAAGGGGGCAGAGGGGGAGGGGGGGAGAGAAGATAAATAGCGACCAGTCGTGGACCCAGAGAGAGGCACCAGGATGGGCAGGGCATCCTCATCTGATTATTCAGGTAACGAACAATTTTTCGGAACTAAAATCAGTGGCAAACATAGTATAAAATGTCCCCCCCCCCCCCACACCACGAAATGCACGTGGTTCCATCCCGCATACTGATATCATTATTTGTCACAAATTGGAACTCTAATAATTTACAAATGCATGATAACAGACCGAGGGGTGCCACTTCGCATTCACCCTACATGCAAGTTCAAGCACGTAAATTGTTCATTGCTAACACCTTTGTTACACCTTACGTGCTGACTCTCTTTGAGGGGGACCACCATGTGGATCCCGCAGCACCCTCACACCTGCTCTCCACAATTCTATCATGAAGTATGTATTTCACTAGCACAGTTATGGCACTGGACTCAACCCCTGCAGGGCATCAATTTCAACCTATAATATAGAGATAACTGCCATGAACAACTTCCTGAAACAGCGAAGAGACACCGTATTCCATTTGGGAGATATTACAGATATAACATTTTTTTTCACAGGAAAGGCAGGACTCGATCAAAGTTTAATATGACATCATCAAGCTACATGTGCTCCCCCACCCCCACCCCACCCCTTATTTTTTTGCTATGTTTCAGTTTTATATATAACGAGGATGTGTTTTTGCAAATGCTGAATCCTCACTATTGAAGCTGGTTACATGACGTGCTAATGATGGCATTGGATTAAGGGAAAAAGCTGACAACATTTCACCTTACAAATACGACCAGAAAACGGACCAGAAATAGGTCTTGTGGCACTATGACATCACAAATGTACAAAACGACATATATAATAAGATGTCCCCCAAACGGAACAAGATTTTGCGTAGCTGTATGGGGTGGGTGGGGGTGGGGAGTGGTGGGGGTGGGGAGGGGGAGGGGTGGAGTTGGGGGTTCTTCATAAAGATCTCTGTCATATAAAGTTAAACATGGTGGTTGGTTAAGTTTGTGTTCCCTTTAAACTCAAAAGCATATCAGATTTCCCTTCTCGCTACGTGCGAACTTAACTTTTGTCACCATACTCTCAGGATATACGGTAGCATATTATAATTCACTGAAGACTTGGAGAGTATAGTCTGCATGTGCCATCCCTGCGGAATCCCTTAATTGTGTCTCTTTCAACAAGAAAGTTCTAATGCAAATCACCCTGAACCTATCACGAAATTTCACGATTCAATTACATATTGAAATGAAAACGGGGTAAGTCCATCGCCAGGCACGCTAGGGATATATATAATACATTCTCTTACAGTCAGACAGCTGTCGCTGAATAATTTAACCATTCATTTCGAATTTGAAGTCATCCAGGGTCTTAGGAATCATGGGATATCAGTTGCAGCGAAAAGCGTTGCATAATCTTAATAAAGTATAATAATGTACAGATATTTCCTGGAAGTTTGTTATTTCAAACTGATATATAGAGCTGTGAAGGTTTAAAAAAGCTCAAAAAGCAAAGAGAAAATACATTAGACCAGGGAATCAAATTCACGGTGGGTAAGAGGATGGGGGGGGGGGGTATAGACAGATTTTTATTTACTTCTAGTAAATATTGCATGAAAGTTTATATTCTCTAGGGTGCCACTTCTGTACAAACAATATTTTGGGAAAACTTGTCTCTTGTATGTTAAATTAATCAGCATTTACCTCAATTTCTTTGAAACTTCAAATCTTAGAAGTTACCTTATACTGTTCGCACAAGATCCAGGTTCTAACTGAAACATTTCTGAGTTCAAATGGCTTTCTCATGTTTATCCCATAATAGTTCCATGTACCAGGGTAGGGATAGGGAAAGGAGGGTAGGAAAAGAGGGACGGGAATGGGAACTAAGGAAGTGGGGGGGGCGGTTAGTACCATTGTGGAGAAGATGACCATTATCAACCCGGCCAATTGGCTATGTTACTATAGTGTCACGTGAATCAAACAGTACTTTCGTCAATCCCACCCCTTCTCCCATCTGCTCCAAAGTTACCTAAATGTAACCTATCCCGTATTATTTTTCATGCATGTTTAGTGAAACTCGCCGGATGGGCGACAATATATATATATATTTTGTACACGGTAATCAATCGCAAAACAACAGGGATGTATTCCGCTAGGAGCGTAACAAAATAGTGCAACACCGCAAATGTGCGTATAGCAGCTTAGTTTACTACCTGATGTTGTTCTGTTGTTACACGTGACCTAACATTAGCTGACTAATAAATACCACGCTGTCATAAGCCAGTAGGTTGCCCCCCCCCCACCCTTCCCTTTACTCCTTTATACAGCCGACTTTAAAAGACGGTTACTTTTCTTCGATATTTCAAAGGAGAGATGAACTTTCCTCTTATATAGCCTGTGTATTCAGTATTGCGGAATCGTAGGCTTAACAATTTTCATGACCCGATCGACATCCACGCTATGTAGAACTACGGGGAAGGAGGGTGGGCGATGCTCTAACGAAAAACTACTTTATTTACTCTTCCACATGGATGATACATTTTAAACTTGAAAATTATTTGGGGCACACAAGAAGTTTGAACATCCATTAGGGATATGAATCGTACTTTTCCTCGGCGAATCAGAATATGTCGCTAACAAGGCACACATTCCAGGGACTTAATAATGGCGAATGTTTCCTATGGATGCAGGCAATTTGTTAAATACGGATATCGCTGTAGCTAAACTTGGCCAAAGGGTGATGTTCCTTTCTCATAGAACCAGTTACATTATTTCTATAGACATTTGTAAAATTTTCGCAGACTCTCTGATCAGATAAGAAAGAGAGGGCCAGAACAAAGAATATTTTGGTTCGGTGAGCTATTGTTAATTAGAGGTATTTTTATTTTGCAAGTCAAAATTCGTCATGGTATTGTGCATGTAACATCGTTGATTATAAAAATTGGGGGAAACAGCTATGTATTGGCAATTTTGATAAATGTGGGTTCGGGATGAATGCCTCCCCCCACCCCAACCCCCCCCCCTCTGACTCAAGTGACTGTAAAAACTGCCTTGCTCAGCTTGCCAATGTGTAAACAAGATGATGGTCGCACAATTTTGAGCATATATACATTTCAAAGCTGTCCGAATTGTTTTGAAGGGTGTTTTGAATATGTGACATTTTCAGCACATCTGTAGCAAGTTGTTATGCCACTGCAAGGGCATTTAAAGGTACGTTACTTAACACCTTGTAGTTCCACCATATGCACGGTGATAAATAAAGCTTTGAACTTGCGATTTATGAAACACAATACACTACAGTCATTAATTTGGGGTTTTCACATATTGATCATCCCCTTGAGCATAGTTGAAACCCCTCAGTATCCAATCCAAGATCAAATCAATAAGGTGAATACTAAATAAAAACAAAAACAGTTTTGCTGTCAGGGTGCAACTATGACGTCACACCTGCATGCTTCAAGTTCACCTACTGTAACAAAACAAAACAAAAGTGGTAAATTTCAACGATCAATATATCGAATAGGCAATGGAGGAATTACATGCAAATTTCACTAGGGATGCTTAGTATATGTTAATCTTCCATTAGTCAAAAAATAAATTTTCCTCGAGAATATTCCTTTAAAAAGGAGATACAACAACCAACTATCATTATATAAGCTTATATGACAAACTCCACCAAACAGCTTACGAAACTCATTTTGAAAATCTTCATCACATTGACCAGAGAGTAGTTACAACTCCCTGCATTGACTACTTCGAAGGTTTAGTGTCTCCTTTAAGCACATATGTTTCTACGGTTGGGGTGATGAGGAAAAGAAGGGGTTGGGAGAGGATGGGGAGAGGAGAAAGAAAATACAGTAAGAGCAGTCACCTAAAACATGGAGGAATACCCCTTTAACTCTCCTATAACTTCCAGAAATAATGACAAGATTCAATGTATTCTTTTAAGTATATATAAATATTTATTTTAAAAAAATGTAACAATGAAATCTCTCAATACAAAATATGGTATATACAACTCATAACTATAAAACAGGAAGCAAAAATTATGTGACATAAAAACATATATCTAAATGTTGATTGTAAGACTTTCTTCAATGGAATGAAAGGTTTTACCTTTGGTCTGATGAAAAACTGATACAAACATTTCAGCAAAAGATGATGAGTTAGGTTAAATTGGGGGAATACTCCCCCTCCCCCCTCAAATTTTGGGACCCAACTCAATCCAAGCGGACCAAATATCTTGCCTGTATTTTTGAACAGAAATCATAGTTTTTGGTCAGGTAAACAGATGTATCTGTACCCAAAAAATTCAGACTTTCTAATTTCTCTCTTGGTATATCCTTACAGAATAACTGCACCTCACCAAAACTTATTTCATATCATTCATGTTGTCTTGTTGATCACAACACAATAGATATGCTAAGTAATGAGCACTTAAAAGAGACAAATTTTAACTACTTTGTGACTTTTTCAGCCTTAATGACCAGCAGGGTGCTAGATTTGACATCACTTGTTTTTACCCTGAAGAAAGAATGTGTCATGGATCTAAAATTTTTCCCTTTCAATTTTTGCCCTTCTTGTTCAAATGCATTGCAGTAATCTTAAAGGAGAGTCCAGGAGTAAATTTATTTTTAGAATGATGAAAGAAGGACATTCTAAGCATCCTGATGAAATTTTCATCAAATTCTAACTTTTCGACTTCTTTTTAGACAACAACATTTGACAGATATTGTACCTGGAGTGAACTTGAAGCAAACAGCTTTGATGTCATAGATGCACATAGGCAAACCCTTACTACCATTACTCCTTCAAAATAGGGATCCATGTGAATATTGCTAAACTGCAGTCTTTGGTATATTGTTAATTTCACATCCCTTCAAGGTACTGTTGAAACCTAATCCAATTCAAGATCAAAACAACATAGTGAAAAAAAATAAAAAAATTAAACCATCATCTTTTCAAAATGCAACTATGGGCCGTCACACATGCTCCAAATCCAACATCTCTTACTGTATGTTTAAAATGTTGACAGTTTTAATTATCAATATCTCGAAAACGCTATATAAGAATTGGATGGAAGTTTCACCAGGGTATGTAGATTAAACAATAAACAATACTCTAAACACTGATTAAACATTCCCTTGAATTCTGACCTATTGTTTTGGGGTTTTTTTGCTCATGAGACTTTGATTACATTTTGTAGACAATCGCGATCAATTGCGATGTAGAGTATTGTTTAGTCTTTCATCAGTAACAAATAAATCTACCCCTGGACTTTATTTTAACTGTCAAGTTTCACTTCAGATGACAAGAAATATTGATTGCGATTGTCTACAAAATGTAATCAAAGTCTCATGAGCAAAAAAAACCCAAAACAATAGGTCAGAATTCAAGGGAATGTTTAATCATTTGTGGAGGGAGAGGTATTAGTGTTATCCTTGTGATCAATAATTGGTAACATTTTTGAAGAAAAATGGGTAAAAAAACGTACATAGCACTCAATACAAAATGCTGCATAATGTGTCTCAAAATAAATGTCAAAACTAATAGATTAAATGATCGATTTTAGCCTTCAATTTGGGTCCATTTCCCTTGAATGAATCTAAGAATGCTGTACTTGCAATCTAAGAAGGGTATTAAATCAAAACATAAACCCATGATTCCTGGTCTAAAGTGACTTGAACAGGAAGCAAACAGAGGCATATTCAGTGAAGGAAGTATTGTTCAGATTATGTCACCATGGAAACACAAAGACATTCACAAAGCATTCATATCTAAACCCTTCAAAATGTGTGAATGCAATGTGTCGTCAGCGCAGACATTTTGTGACCATTTTAGCATATCTAGCAAATCTTGTGTTACCACAGGGCCCCCTTATATTTGGTAACCAATGTCTCTATTTAGATGTACCAGTTGTATTGTCTTTGCTTTTAGCACCAAAGGCTCTTACAATAAAAATAAACATTAGATATTACAAAATAAAACAAAAACGAACAGTGTGGAATATTGGTTAATGTTAACATTGATTATCAAATACCAATGACAGACTTGATACACACTTTAATTGGTAACAGTGATTGTTACCATGGAGATAAGGAGTTCGGTTGCCATAGAGAGAAAGAACTTATCCTGAATGATATAAAGCACACATCTGGCTACCCAAGGGTTGTAGTAATAAAGTGTTAAGGAAACACCCACTTCTTTTGAGCATTGTACAGAAACGACTGTTTTCTACTTGTTGTGAATGGACGATATGTAGCTGAAAAGAGAGGTAGAGAAAAAAAGGATTTTAAGTTTTTTCACTTTGTTTTAAAACAAGATCTTTATACTTCAAATGTTATGCTGTATTGGCCCCAAATATGCCAGATATTCAAATATGGTCACATTTACTCTTAAACTGTTTTTATTACCACCTTGGAAGAAATCTTCCTCACTGGGACATTCAGTCATTTTGTGTGTTCATTTAGAATGTCTGGGAACAAATCTGAAGAACAAAGACCCCCACGAAAGTACTTTTTGAAAACTTCTAGCAGTTATAGCATGCTATAATTTGGGGCCTATGGACATACTACCTTTAAGACCCAATAGAACTTGTGTCACAGAAAAGTACTAAGACCCTGTGTAGCAGTCACCTGAAAGTATCTAGCATGCTATCTACAATAAACAAGGGTTGCTGCTTTAATACCAATGAAAATACTGCCACTGTCTTTGTCACCACCGTAACAAATAAGAAAATCCATCTACCTATCAATACTGTGCATTAAACAAATACTCTCCATGTTGAAAATATCATTAGGCAGAAAGACTGCATCAGCTGCAAGAACCGAAGACTTACCACTCCTGAAACAAAAGTGACTTTCTTGCCTGATTTAATCAAAGCAGTCACAATTTAGGCAAAGATATATGAAATAAATCGTCTACAAATTTAGCCACATTGGAAGAATTAATAACAGTAAAACTTACCAGGTCCTGGGTCTGTTTCAAACTTCACATCTCCTCCTCGCCATCTGCTGGAAGTCGATACAAACGCCGAACTGGACATGTAATGTTTAGGAGGCCCCCTGTAGTCCACCAGCTCATAACTACCCGGGCCGGGTTCGGGAAGGGGCGGAGGCAGGGGCATTGCCGGGGCTGAAATGCACAGGTAGTGTTTCCGTGGAAACAAGGTTTTGTCAGCTGGATCGACAGCTTCGTATGGGTGGTATTCTCCTGGTCCAGGGTTCTTGAGAATAAAGACGGAAACGAAGGAAAAACTGTAATCTGCAAATTTCACACCACTTACATTATCTAAGTGATGAATGCAAGTGTGAAATTCATGGAAATTTATATCATGTTACCAGCAAATAATTTGAAGAGTATATTGCTAGCCTACAATTTGTGATGGACACAAGGAGGTTAACAGGCACAGCATCAAAAGGTTTATCACATTGTGTTCCCCATTGGTAGGTACAAATGCATTTGTACAGTAAATCACAGGATGTTTGGTTCTCAATAGAAAATACAGGTACAATAAAAAAGACATAAAGTGTGTTAACCTGGAAGTGTCATGGTTTTTTTTTTCATTTCCAAAATGAATTCAAAATACCTATTACTACTACTACCCTTGCTTGAACTGCCTGCACACAACTTTTCCTATTTTCATATCTACAGCAATTCGCAAAGTGACAAAAGAACTGCAACAAATTCCAGCACTCTGGCATGGCCATGTAAGCAGGAAAGAGGGCGCCAGTCATCTTTACAATATTCTCAGTCACCAGTAAAAATCCACACAGACATCAGGATGAAAATATCTGCTAGTCTACATTATCTCAAAAATACCTAGGAGCCTCCTTGGGAAGTTACACTCCATCGTACCAACACTGTCCCTCTCCCCCTGCCCCCTCCCCTGCCCCCTCCCCCGAAACAAAATACTAGGATATCATTGATCCTTGCCCAATCGTATCACCAACTTAAACAACCGAGGCATGAGACTAATAAAGATGATATAAGAAATGAGGGGTGGCTTCCACTTCCTCTTGAATCCGGATAGTAGATATTTATCCGATTTCTTGCCTTTATAAGCTACGGATGATACTATCTTAATGATTTATCATTTTTTAAGATCTAATATGACAGCTCCCAGGTAATCTTTTCAATGGCCAGTCATTTATACTTATCTCAGTTCCTTGTTCAACTTCAAAACCAATAAAAAACTTAATACTCAAGATTTTCAGTCACATCAAATGTCACGCAGTTAGAACTACTATTGATCACCAGTGGGAAGTTTCTTTCAAAAGCAACCTTGGGGATTAAAGTACGGTAGTCTATCATTAGGTGAAAGATGCCCAAAGAGTTTGATTTAAGAGAGATGGGGGGTTGAAGTGGAGGGGCTTGAAGTACCTACCTCGGGCACCGCTTGTAGCATATCTCGCTTGGTAGATGACTTAAAGCTACTGTATGGAACTTTAACTGATGGCTTCACTATTCTATCATTCACATTATAGTGGCCTGCAGGAAAACAAAACCACCAAAAGATAAATACATAAAAAAAATATAAAAAATAAAAGTAAACAAAAGTATTAGGCAAATAATAAACAAAGTATTATGTAAATAGTAATAAAAAGGTAAAACCGTTCAATTTTCCAATTATTTTTCTTTCATATTTTCACTGTGAGTATAATATATTTTTTACTCCAAACAAAGCCGACACAAGGCCATCTTTATAGTTTTCAATATATTCAGATTCAGCATTTGAATCATTATTTCTATTACAGAAAGTTAACATTGTAATAAACAAAGAAAACCATTCAAAATTCAAGCACATGTGGTCCACATGATGTTATATTTAGACTTGCTCAAGTCTTTGGTCTCACTTGTGAATCAAAAGTAAAACAGGTATAAAACAGAATAAGATGTTTTTTGTTTTAGATGTCTGGAGAATTGTTCATTTCAAGTATCTCTATCACCTAAAATAATCATCATAGTTAGGTTTTCCATTTTTTCCTTCAAAATTTTGGGTGTATGATTTTGTAATGGCATGATATAAATTTGTGCGGAATGTCACTTTTGTTGAAGATACTCCTGCAACAATGTTCTTGTTTCGTGAGAGTGGAGAGTGGAGACTGTTCCAATCTGTCTGGACAGGGAGAGGAAATCTGTCGGTCCCTTGCAGGATAAAGGTATTGAGATATAAATCAAACCCAAGCATTTATCTTTAAAGACTTACAAGGTGCAGGTGCTGAAGAAGTATTCTTGTGGAAATCGACCCGTTTGGAGGTCGACTTGAAGGCGGACTGCCCATGGTTACCGTGGTGTTTGTGTAATAAACTGTCGTTGACCTGCAAAGAACAAATTGAGCAGTCATAAATATTCAGCACCACCAAAAATATGAAAAATTATAGAATTGTTATCATTGAAAGAGATATTTTAAATAATAGCAAAGCACCTTTACAGCAAATACTTCATGTGTTGAAGATGCCACTGTGGTTGAAATATCTACAAGAAAGTGGCAAGGAAATTTTATCTTAGATTTTAGAATTTATGTCTTTATGAATGACCAAATAAAATATTGATTCAGGCTTTTCCCTTACTTGTTTGCTATTCCCCAGTTAATTTTCTCCTTATGATGTGGCTACACGAAAAGAAAAAAATTTACCCTATACTATTCCCTGCTGACAGCAGATGCCAATAATGGTTAGTGAATACATGTTTACATATGAAATGTCAAATTTCCTTGGTTTCCATGAATATGCAGTATTATCTCAGCCTGTATCATTTTTACTACTTTCCAACATGAGCAAACATCTTTAACAGAGTTCTAGTTTTCTCATGAAGCATGAACATTTAATTCTGAAGTGAACAATAACACTGAGACCAAATGATAGAAATAACTTATTAATTAAAATAGCTTGGTAGGGTGTATATCATTTTCCGTTCGGAAATTATTTAACAGTAACATTTTATGCAGCAGTTTTTCACATTCACGCTTTTCAAACACTTAAACTATTACGTCTTTACAAAGAATCGCTCTAAGAAAGTAAAAGTCAAAAACCCTACAAGACCCTACATTTTCCATAGCAATTTACCCAGTACTTTGAATAGTAATTCGCCATGGGATACCATATGTATTAAACTAATCTCTGATGCTTGTGGGTATGCCTGCTCCTATTGAAAAGAATGCATAGAAAGTGTTATGACCCCTTAATTGCTTGTCGAGTCTTCCAACAAAAGGTAACCAGCCTACAGAGTACTAGACCAACTAATGAGTTTGTGCTGCGAGTTTTTCTTGGAAGGCATGTTCAACAACCTTGATGAAGACAATTTTCTATCGCTCTCACCGATAGCCTACAGTCAGTGATATTATCCTTTCAGGAGCTGTCTCAAGGCCATTCCTGATTTGCATATTTCATTTGATTTGCGACAAAAGGTTTACTCCTGTCAGAATGTGATAAGCCTAATTTCCTTCTTTAATATGTTTCTGTGGTGGGGGAAAAGAAGAAGTACTTCAGGGTGTTTGGGTGTAAACATTGTGTTAATGAATTTAGGGGAAGAAAAAAAAACACACAACTTGAGAAGAATATCTGCTAAAAGTCTGCTATACTTTGTCAATGTTGCTAATGAATAGAGAACATTAGAGAGGAGCAAAAGGTAAATAATTGGTTTTCTGTGAAGTTGAAGAGACAACATATAGAGATTATCCCCCCAAGGTAGGCCATTGGCAGCTGTATTCTCCCTTAATGCATTTTAGTTATTTTTTTATTTGGAGATTTCTGTACAATAATCTGTCATTATGGGGCATATTGTACTTAAATATGTTTAATAGCTGTGCATCCCCAGGTACATTTTATATGCAGACATTATGGGTCAAATGTTGTACTTAAATATGTTTTATAGCCGTGCATCCCCAGGTACATTTTATATGCAGACATTATGGGACAAATGTTGTACTTAAATATGTTTCATAGCCATGCATCTTCAGGTACATATTATATGCAGATCGGCACAATCATACATTGGAAATGTTTTACCTACCACCATGTCAGATAATATTGTGATTTGAGTGACCCTTGTCTTGAAATTATCCTCTGCTCATCTGTCTAAAATTCTGTAGATGGCATTAGAGAGGGGGAAGAGAAAGGGGTGTAGGAGGGGGTGGGGGGAGGGGTGGACTGAATGTTTCATTGTTTGTACCTGGTAGGCATTTGGAGCTGGTTGGTCTGTTGATTTCTCTCTCTGAATTGCTATCGGACTCTGAAAACTACTCGAGGTGCTTGATTGGTTGAAGTCTTTCCGGCTCGTCAACAGACTGGGTAGCGAGTAAGCCGCAGAGCCAGGTCCAACGGTAGTCTTCAAGGCTTTGGACCTTCTATCCTGTATAAATGGGGGAATGAAAGAATGCAACAGACATTGATTAATTAATTAAGTCATCCATTTGAATTTTTCCTTGACCCCTCAGCTACCCCTTATTCAATTTTAATTTTATTATTATTTATTCAATTTTTACAGGCATAACCCCAAAGTTGAAATTTGGTTATGTCATTGCCTGGAGGTGTACAGAGAGGTCAGTGACCTTAGGGAGTTACATCATCTGCCTACAGTAGATTGGATAAACTCTCACTGATTACATGCAAGGTCAGTGGCGTAGCTAGAGGTTTTGGCACCCGGGTGAGTAGAAAATTGCGCCTCCCCCCGCTACTGAAAGTGGTTATATGGTTATATTTTTTTGGGCAAGTCGTTACAGCCCCCCCCCCCCCCCCTAAATCAAATTGTGCTCCTACGCCTTTGATGTTTCCACCTTTCGAAATCTACTGCCTTGGAACTGTATACTGAAATTTCCATGACATGTAGTCATTACAGAATACAGAACAGAATAAAAAATATAAAAAAACGGCGAAACGAAATCACAATCTGTAAATTTGCTAATATAAACAACTACATTCAGTTCAGATTCTTATTAGTAACTGGAAAATATTCATGCCTGATGACATACATCAATTTCGTCATGTTTTTCTTAAAAGTTCTTATTTTTTTTACTCTCATTCTCCTATTTCAGTGCCCCCCTAAACCAGGCGCCCAGGGCACCTGCCCTCCCTTGACCCCCCCCCCTAGCTACGCCACTGTGCAAGGTAGAGAAATACTCTCTACTAGACAGCTAGTATTCACAATGACAGGTAATATGTCTCACATTACAGAATTTTACCATGGAAATAATCATAATGGCTATCTATAGCCATAAATCACAGAAGAGAAATTGGAATTTATAATACTAAATTTGCAATATAACAGACAGTAAGGAAACATTTCATGAAGAGAGTAACAGTTAAACCTAGACAATCACATTTATTCCTTCCATATGATAACTCAGTTTGACTGATATCCATGGGAAACCAGAATTGATAAGAATCTGGGCTTGGAGTACTGGATATGAAGCAATATGTGCACTGAATGCAGAAGATGTTAAGAAGAGTTATTAACCATTTTTTTTTTTTATTATTATTTTTTTTTTTAGCCTTTGAAGAAGATCCTGCTAGGATCGAAACGTCAGGCCAACTTACTTTTACACACAACCATAATTTTTGGAAAATAAGTTAAGGTCTGTCTCAGTGACAGTCTTTCTTACTTTGGCCCACTAGTCCCCCCCCCCCCCCCAACTCCACCACACCCCAGTTTAACCAGATACACAAGTTCAGGGCTGAGTTGTGAATTATTAATATGATTAATGTCAACAAATTTTCTTGACGTGTTCAGTCTCAAAATAACTTGACAAATAGCATCCAGGTTATCCATGTGTAAGAAAAAAAATATAAAAAATAAAAAAAATCTGAAAAATATGACGATTTTGAAACAAAAACATCAGTATCAATATAACCTTATTCCACGCTAACATATGCATCCAACAGACCAGTTAAATTTGTATTTTGAAAAATCTTTTGATTTGTCAGTTTGCTTGCTAAATTGGTCAAGTGTAACAAAATTTTAAAGGATTTAATGACAACTTGCTTCTCAGATTGACTGACCTTTGACACAAAGCCAACACCATATCCTCTTTTGGAGTGTGATGGAGTCTTATTGGTTGCCTTTCCATGCTTGAGATATGTGCCTGGTCCTGGGTTTTCATTCTGAAATTAAGAGAAACATGTTAACCATAAGTAAAGCATTGCTGCAAAGTGTGTGCTGAGCAAGAAGTGTGAAACCACAGGGACCCTATAGAGGGTTGCATAAGGCTAAGCATCCCTAGATTCTTGTCAGCATAGGTTGGACCCCTCCCCCTCATGCCACAACCTCCCTCCCCCTTCCCCCCTCCTCTGATGTAACAATTGGAACCAGATCATAGAAGCAATGCCCTATGTGGAGGATGGTTCTTTCTTTCTCTCTATTTTTCTTGTCTTTAGAAGCAAAGGATAATTGGAAGTGCAGACATTTCTCCAAAATTGACACCAAAGTATGGTTATAAAACACAATTTCATTAAAGATTGCAAATGTACAATTTTGCTCCGTAAGAAATAAATTAAGTAATTGTTATAGGTTTAATGCAAATTGCAAACTCATTTCCTCTGAATTTTGGTTTCTTCTGTTATTACTGTATTTTTTTTCCCTTGTTATTTTTTCTCCAAACAGATGACCTAGAACAGTTTTTTTTGTGTCATATTTGGTCTGCAACTTTAACACAGCTAACCAAAAACAATTATCACAAATTGTAAATTGTTCAAAATCTGTCATCCATATTTTGTTAATTATAAATTTGATTTGAACCTTGCCGTGCCAAGCCATTGAACTACAATGTTATGAGATCGTTACCATCAAACAGAGTAAAAAAAAGATTATGATTTGTTAAAACTCAAAAATGCTACATTTTAACTTGTAAAGTTTTCCTTCTCATAGCAGAGACAGGGAAGCAATTTAGTGTTCAAATATTGTAAAGCAGTTTTGCTGGTTCTGAATTTTGCTTCCTATTAAAACACACTTTGGTTCTACATACAAAATATTGTTCAATATCTGTGCAATTTGACTATTTTGTTTGCTATACTCTACCATAGTAAGTATTATATTCTCTGTAAAGCTCCCTGTAGTGGCAGAGTTGCTTATTCGGCCTTCCATAGAAAAGTTATTTTTATGTTTTCGGGTGTTGAAAGCCTACAAGCCAACACGGTATTTACGAGCTTAATTATCACCATTTGTGACCTACGAGTACGTTTATACGAGTACGTTTCTAGTATATAACCATTCTATAGCGTTTAGAGTGTATCATTCAACAGTTATTTTGTTTCCTTGTTTTTCGTGTTTTTTGTGAGGAACGGTGTAAATATCTCTGTAAATACAAGTTGTTTTATTACTTTACTACGGACTTTCGTCAGTGTGTGTTTTTATATTACGGATTTTCGTCTTCGTCTTCAGCTAATTTTAGTCGGCTTTTCAGCTCCGTGCCCGGACATCACATGGTAAATACCTTGGTTATGTGTTTACGAAACCTTACGATGGACTGTTTATCTTATATGTTAACAATACGTTATGATTACGAACCTTTTTGTGACCCCTCGCTACTGATTGAAATGTGGATAGGCTATAGCGGAAGTAGGCAAAGCTATCTACTGTATATGTAGTGCACACAGTATCTAGGTTAGTTACAGTTCTCGTATAACGGGACTACAGTTTCAGTGAAAGCAGTGCGTGAGTGCTGCTTCTTGAACATTCTCTACGGAAGCCTATAAGGGCCATCACTAAGGAATCTTATAAGAGACACTATTTCGTTACTTTGATACGATACCTTAACCAACGACATGGAGGCTCTCAAAAATGAAAGAGCTAAGTTCTTACGTACCTCGACTCGATTAAAAAATGAGATATCAAGTATTATAACGCTACCGTCAGTTGAGGATGAGAAAATTCGAGAAAAGGTGTCTTTGTATGACAGAAACTTTGTTGATTTTTCGGAAGCCCATAAGGCATACATTGCTATGTTGAATGAGGAAGAGGCCACAGAGGAGAACAGCACTTATTACCAACCGAAATCGGAGGAATATCAACAGTTTTCCAAGGCAATGTCTGAATGGATTAAAGGAAGAGAGGTCGACATAAAACCTCAAGATAGTATTTCTCAGGTTTCCAGTAAGGGTTCCAAAAATTCAAAGGCCTCATCAGTAAGGACTGTAGCATCGACAGAGCGTATGAAAGAGGAAGCCAAGTTGGAGGGACTAAAAGTTAGGGTTGAAATGTTGAGGAAAAGAAGAGAAATTGAAGAGAAAGAAAGATTGCTCAAACAACAACGGGAGGATTATGAGTTAGAAGTTGAAATGAAGTTGGCAGAGGCAAAGGCGAATGTGTTCAAGAAATATGACAACCCAGAATCAAGTGACGAAGAAAGCCTGCTGACAAAGTCTGACGACAAAGTTGATTCCAGTGGTGTACACAACTTGATTCGATCCCAAACAGAGATCTCAAGAATGATGATAGACCAGCAAAAGCTTGTTTCACTTCCTAGGCGTGAGTTGCAAATTTTCGATGGTAAAGTTCAAGATTACAGAGCTTTTATTGCTGCTTTTGAACACAACATTGAGCAACTAACAGACAACAACCAAGATAGGCTATACTACTTACAGCAGTTTACATCTGGTAGGCCTAGAGAGCTAGTAAGAAGTTGCATGGGGAAAGACCCAAAGAGAGGTTATGAGCAGGCTAGACGAGAGCTAGAGGAGGAGTACGGCGATGACTTTAGAATCTTGAGTTCTTACAGAAAAGAAATAGAAATGATGCAACCTATTAAAGGAGAAAACTCAGCGGCTATGAAAGATTACCTTACATTCTGTGTTGTGTTTGGTAACGCTATTAATGAAAGTGAGATCCTCAGGAAAATGGACCAGACAGAGAGTATAATGAAGTTGGTTAGCAAACTTCCTTATAGACTACGAGAAAGATGGCGCTTGCAAGCCTACAGAATCAAAGGGAAGAGTCATAAGTTGGCAGGATTCCATGACTATGTTGAGTTTGTCAGAGAACAAGTGAAGATAGCTACCGACTCGATTTACGGTGACATAAGTATGGAGAGTTCAAAGGACTGTAGTAAATTCAGGCAAAACAGAAAGTCCTTTAAAGGTTTCAGTACAATTATGCAGGAGCAGAAACCAAGATCCAAGAACGAAGGAAGGAGTATGGAATATACTAAATGCCTGTATTGTGGCAATAACCACATGCTAGAAGTCTGCAGAGAATTGGGCTCCAAAACACATGAAGAAAAGTTGATCTTCCTACGTACTAAAGGACTGTGCTTCAGATGTCTTGATGGTAATCATATTAGTAAAGATTGCAAGCAGGATAGACTTATTTGTAAAGTATGTCGGAAACTGCACCCTACAGTACTTCATTATGGTAAACAGCCCGAACGTAAGTCCACAAGCCAATTGGGTGACTGCTCAAATCAAGCACCCAGAGAAACAACCACTACAGTCAAGACGAGTTGTGTTAACACCCAACCAGGGACTAGTATCTGTATGGGGGCCGGAGTCAATAAGACATCCATGCCTGTTGTGCCAGTGCGAGTGAAATCTAAGTCAACAAATAAAGATGTCGAGACTTATGCCTTCTTAGACACTGGTAGCTCTGACACCTTTATCTCAGAGAACCTTGCTAAGCAGTTGTGTGTCAGTGGACCTAAGACCAAAATACTGTTAAGTACACTGCCGAATGATGGACTGGTGGAGAGCCGATTTGTTGTGAATTTAGAAGTGTGCGACCTACAAGGACTGAACTCCTTGCCATTGCCAACAGTGTACATCCAAAAACGGATTCCAGTTAACAAAGAAGACATTGTTACTCAAGATGATTTGAGAAAATGGCCTTACTTGAGAAGAGTCTCAATACCAGACTCAAAGGCAACGGAAGTTGGATTGCTCATTGGACAAAATGCCCATAAAGCATTAGAACCATGGGAAGTGGTTAACAGCCAGGGAGATGGACCTTATGCTGTACGTACATGTCTGGGATGGACTGTGAATGGTCCAATAAAGAGTGGCATGAAGGTTCATGTCAACTACGTCAGTTTGCGGACCATAGATGAAATGTTAACTTCCCAGTTTAACTACGACTTTAGCGAAAGGATTTCAGAAGAGATACCTGAAAAATCTAGAGATGATCTCCAATTCCTCCAACAGTTAGATAAGTCAGCAAAGTTGGTGAATGGTCACTATGAAACAGCCCTACCTCTTAAACAAGAAGATTCTTGCATGCCAAACAATAAAGACTTGGCAGTGCAATGGGCTACCAACATGAAACGTCGTTTTCAGAAGGATCCAAAGTACTATGAGGACTACAAAGGTTTCATGCAAGGGTTGCTGGATAAAGGCTATGCAGTTCCGATAACAGATGAAGAGACACATCGTGATGATGGCAAGGTGTGGTATGTTCCTCACCATGGAGTCTACCATCCTCAGAAGAAGGAAATACGTGTGGTATTCAACTGTGCAGCCAAATTCAAGGGAGTATCATTAAATGACAAACTCCTGCAAGGCCCCGACCTTACAAATTCTTTGGTTGGAGTCCTTCTTCGCTTTAGAATGGAGCCAGTTGCCCTCATGGCAGACATTGAAGTGATGTTCTACCAGGTTCGAGTGCAAAGGGAACATCGTGACCTCCTACGCTTTGTTTGGTGGCCAGATGGAAATACTGACCAACCCTTAAGAGAATACAAAATGATGGTGCACTTGTTCGGTGCGGTGTCATCACCGAGTTGTGCCAACTATGCGTTGCATAAAACTGCAGATGACTTTGGAGATGGTTTCGATAAAAGAACCATAGAAGCTGTAAAGGAAAACTTCTACGTTGATGACATGTTGAAATCAGTAGGGACCGAAGAGGAAGCTATTGTTCTGATGAAACAATTGAGAGAATTATTGGGCAGAGGAGGATTCCGTTTGACAAAATGGGTCAGCAACAGTAGATTGGTCTTGGATACCATTCCCAAAGGTGAAAGAGCAGAAGGGATCAGGAGTTTAGATATGGAGAAAGACAAACTACCAATTGACAGAGCTCTTGGAGTCTCATGGTGTGTGGAATCAGATCAGTTTCAATTCCGAGTGACAGTGAATGAGAGGCCATACACTAGAAAGGGGATCCTATCGATAGTTGCTTCGATCTATGACCCGTTAGGATTTCTCGCCCCATTTGTGCTAGTTGCAAAAAGAATTCTCCAAGACCTTTGCAGAATGAAATTGGCTTGGGATGACGATATTCCAGACGAGCATCTGAAATGTTGGAAAAGATGGCTGGTAGAATTGCCAAAGTTGAAAGACTTCAAGGTCAACAGATGTCTCAAGTCAGATGGTTATGACAATGTCAGAAACACCCAGCTACACCTTTTCAGTGATGCTAGTGAAAGCGGTTATGGTGTTGCTGCATATGTTCGTTTCGTTAATGAAGAAAACCAAATTCATTGCGCATTTGTGATGGGGAAGGCAAGGGTTGCCCCCCTCAAACAAATCACCATCCCACGGTTAGAACTCACAGCGGCTACAGTGTCTGTGAGACTCTTCAAATCCTTGGAGAGAGACCTGCATATCAAACTGAACAGTGTGACATTTTGGACAGACAGTACCTCAGTAATTCGATACGTCAGTAATAGTTCAGCGAGATACCATACTTTTGTAGCCAACAGGGTTGCCATTATTACTGACACTTCCCAGCCAAGTCAATGGTCATATGTGGAATCTTCAGAAAACCCAGCTGATGACGCATCGAGAGGTCTGTATGCAGACGACCTAATACGATGCCATAGGTGGATCCTTGGACCAGATTTTCTTTGGCTGCATGAGAACGAGTGGCCCTTAAGACAGAAATTTGAACGAGATATATCTTTGAAAGACCCAGAGGTTAAAAAGACGGCAACGGTTGCTGCTACGTCTACCAATGTAGCCCAGAACACCATGAATGAGTTGATCAGCAAGTACTCTGGCTGGTTCAAGCTCAAGTGTCACATTGCATGGATGTTGAAACTGATGTCAGTACTAAAGCAGCTGAGTGATCTTCGTAAGAGTTTGAAGGGTCAAGAGCCAATGGAAATAGATGAGAAAATGAGACATGCCAGACAAAGGAGATTCAAAATGAATTTGTCTGTCTCCGACTTGGAAAAAGCAGAAGTTTCAGTTGTGAAATTTGTTCAGAATCAAGCATTTCCTGATGAAATTGCTTCTTTACGAGACAACTCTAAGGGCAGATCAGTTAAGAAAAGAAGCCCTATCTACAAGCTGGATCCGAGATACAAAGATGGAGTGTTGAGAGTGGGAGGACGACTCAGTCGGTCAGCCATGCCTGAATGTGAGAAACATCAGTACATCCTTCCCAAGGAATCTATTGTATCCGAGATGATTATGAGAGAAATCCATACACAGTTACACCATGGAGGAAGAGCCCTGACTCTGTCGCATCTGCGAAGAAAGTATTGGGTTGTGAGTGCGCATGCACTGGTACGTAAATGTATTAACCAGTGTGTAACATGTCGGCGTTTGCGAGCAAAGGCTGGTGAACAAAAGATGGCTGATTTACCGACTTCTCGTATTACTCCTGATGAGCCACCCTTTACAAGAGTGGGCGTGGATTTCTTTGGACCTTTCAATGTCAAACAGGGACGTTCTTTAGTGAAAAGATACGGAGTGGTCTTCACGTGTTTTGCAATACGTGCAGTACACTTGGAGGTAGCACATGCTCTCGACACCGATTCCTGTATCAATGCACTCCGCAGATTCATCGCTAGGAGAGGACAAGTTGGTGAAATTTGGTCTGATAATGGAACCAATTTGGTGGCAACAGATCGAGAGTTGAAACTGAGTATTCAAGAATGGAATGACTCAAAGATTCGAAGTGAAATGTTACAAGTCAATGTTGACTGGAAATACAGCCCACCAACTGGTTCACACTATGGTGGAGTCTGGGAACGTCAAATCAGAACTGTGAGACAGATCCTAAATGTTCTATTGCGGTCACAAACATTAAGTGATGAGAGTTTGCAAACCTTTTTGTGTGAGGTGGAGGCAACAATAAACAGTCGTCCTTTAACTACTGTGTCCCTCGATCTCAACGATGTGGAACCCCTGACACCAAACCACTTACTTCTTCTGAAAGGCAAACCTAATCTCCCACCTGGAGTCTTCGTCAAGACAGATGTCTACGTGCGACGACGTTGGAGACAAGCGCAGTTTCTTGCCGACCTCTTTTGGAAGAGATGGCTTCGGGAATACCTACCTCAACTTCAGCAGCGTCAAAAGTGGCTGAAACCAAAGAGGAACTTTGAGCCTGGAGACATAGTTTTGATAGTAGAAGATAACGCCCCGAGAAATTCTTGGTTGATGGGACGTATCACCTCAGTATTGTCAGATCAAAGGGGAGAGGTTAGGCGGGTAAAGGTAAAAACTGCTTCCAGTGAATTAGAGCGGCCAATAGCCAAACTGTGCCTGTTATTAGAGGCTGATGAATAAAGCTTGCTCTATGTATGTGCCAAGGTGAGCCTAGCGCCCTTGGATTAAGACCGTGAAGGTCTGATCTGATCTAAATTTACCTCTCCATGTGAAATTTCTTACTATTGTTATGTTTACCTGACATTTTTGACTTACTTTCAGTTGAGTATTGAGCCAAGTTCTGCATTCCTTTGTTCAATGTAATAATGCATGTAGCTACCAAGGTGAGCCAAGCGCCCTTGGGTAAAGGTCGTGAAGACCTAATTATCTCTTTTGTAAACACAAAGTTAATTATGTAATTTGTAAGCAAAAGTTTAAGTTTTTGAGCTGTTATTTTGTTTGAGAACTTTGTTTTTTTTTACTATGCTTTTTCTACATGTTTGGAAATAAGTGTGCTAGTTTGCTTTTAAAAAAATGTTTAGTTTGTTATCCTTGTTGTATTATTCATTGTTCTACCAGAAAATGTTTAGGGTAATTGTCAAACATGCTTGGTTTGTACAATTAAGGGGCCGGTGTAGTGGCAGAGTTGCTTATTCGGCCTTCCATAGAAAAGTTATTTTTATGTTTTCGGGTGTTGAAAGCCTACAAGCCAACACGGTATTTACGAGCTTAATTATCACCATTTGTGACCTACGAGTACGTTTATACGAGTACGTTTCTAGTATATAACCATTCTATAGCGTTTAGAGTGTATCATTCAACAGTTATTTTGTTTCCTTGTTTTTCGTGTTTTTTGTGAGGAACGGTGTAAATATCTCTGTAAATACAAGTTGTTTTATTACTTTACTACGGACTTTCGTCAGTGTGTGTTTTTATATTACGGATTTTCGTCTTCGTCTTCAGCTAATTTTAGTCGGCTTTTCAGCTCCGTGCCCGGACATCACACTCCCTAAAGTGTATGTTAATGAAGTAATAAACAGTTTTTCCTGAACGGAAGAGCATGATCTCACCGCATTAGCATCATAGTTAAATCTCTTGGATGTCCCGCCAAATCCTCTCTTGTCGGAGTTGCTTATAACCACCGTCTGGTACTTGCTTGGGATGGAAGAATTGGCCGCAATTGTGCCATGACCTGAAAGACAGAAACGAGCTAAACGTGAAGCTGATATTTTATTACTACAAATCACGAAAAGCGAAATGAAAGTACTACAGAAGAGACGACTGGTTGTCTTGCATTCAAAAAACAAAACAGGCCGTTTTATAAATGAATTAAAATATGTAACACTACTTAAATTGTACTTTTCAGATAATGACAATAAAAACCGATTTCCATACGATCATATTGGTATGCGAAATAAGGTCGAAGGCTAGGTACATCTATAATAAAAGTTCTAAATGCCGAGCCTGAAGAGTGTATTTTCCGTGCAAGATAGCTTTATGCTAACAAAACATAATCATCTGTATTGTATGTATGTTGTGAGGCCATCGCCGTTCGCTACACAAGTTAAAATGGCAATTACGAGTATCCGTACAGCCTTTTACCACCATTGTTTACTTTTATGGATATAGGTTCCAAAGATGATTTATATATATATAGCTTTGTGATTTTACGATTGCTTTATGCTCCAACAGGTCAACGCGCATGTCAAACAGTTTACAATCTACAATGCCATTACGTATTAAGCACAACACCAGCCGTGTATAACCGACATATTGGACATTTACATTATTTGGACATCAATTTTTCCAGGGAGTTGCTTTTATACTACTGTACGTGACCGGCAAAGTACACAATATCCAATACCAACGGACCTAGATACAACGTAAGCAGACTGCACGACGTCTGCTAGGCATCATGTACTACTTCCGCGAAATTCTTGTTATCACTTCCTTCATTTGTCCTGTTCAAGTTGCAGGGCTTTCGTTTCTTTTTCAAAGTGGTTTGGGAGATGGCAGCCATTTCACCACTTCTGCCACGGTGGCTGAAGCTTTGGTAAGGAAAGGACATGACGTCACGTATCTCATCAGTAACGCCTGCGAATTTCGAACGAGAAGCCCAAGATGGGGTCCATTGTTCAAATATGAAATTTTTAAACATTCATATCCACCCGAGCAAGCCTTGGATACAATGAAGTCATACGTGCAGTGTTCGGTCGACGAAGGTATCATGGCGGGTGTACTGAAACATGCTTCCGGCATGATTACGGTTGGGGCCATTGATTGCGATGATCTTTTTTCGGACACTGAACTAATTCAAAGACTGAAGGATGCCAAGTTTGATGCCTTTGTTGCTGATGTTGTATGGCCATGCGGTAGTCTAGTCGGAGAACGACTCAACGTGACACAGGTTTTAGTGATTCCGTCCGGGTACATAGCCATGTTGGCGGCTATTTATGGGTCTCCAGTCAACCCGGCTTACAACATAGCTTTAGTGGATAATATCCCTTCACTTCCTATGACATTTTTACAGCGTGTGAAAAATTTCATCATGCATCATGTACAACTGATTGCTTTCGTCAAGGTGTACGATTCGGCGTACCAGGAGGTCATGAAGAAACACAACATTTCGCCTGAAAAGACTGTTAATCAAATTTCTTCAGAAGCGGACTTGTTCTTATTCAACATGGATTTCTCGGCTGAGAATGCCCTCCCATTGACACCAAACATTGTGACAGTCGGTGGACTCACAACAAAGCCTGCGAAGGCTCTTCCTGCGGTAAGGAATTATCATTTTGTCAACAGTGAGATTGGGAGCCCAGAGGATGGGAACTTGGTAGATTTGCAAGAGTGGACGGTTCAACATCTGAGTATACAAATGATATTGATAAGGGTGGCCCTCTTTGAGACATCGGCCTAGCCAATGGGGCAGGGGGGGGGGCTTGCCTGCACCCCCACCAAGTTAAAAAATTGTCAGAATTTAATTTTTCTTTAGAAAACATGGTCTGTCTACCCCACTAGAAAAATAGACTGGGCCCCCTTAAAATAATAAGTCTACATACCCCTGTTTAGGAGGATCTCATCTATAATCTTGTCAAGGCCTGTACAGTGTCTACTACTACTATATATATTATAATTTATCTACTACAAAAGCTGGGCTGCCAATAACTGATGTAGAGCTCTAAATGATGGGCCCCACTATTCCCAAATTTCAAAGTAAGAGTAGCCAACCTGCCCAGCTATTCCGATTTTTTTCAACCTTTACCAATGAAGTTCTGATGTTCACTTATCTTGATCATTATGACTTCAATTTTCTTGTTACTTTCAGGAACTTGAAGAATTCGTTGCTGGATCTGGGGAACAAGGAGTGGCGGTCTTTTCACTCGGGACCTACGTGAATCGTACCAACGAAAGGGTCGCCAGAAACATCTTCAATGGCTTAGCCGGTTTACCGTGCAGAGTTGTTTGGAAATTTGACAACCAAGACAATATTCCAGTACCCCCAAACGTGAAGATTATGGATTGGCTGCCTCTAAATGATCTTCTAGGCACGGCTTGTTGTATTATCTTTAATGCTATATAATATTCATTCACTGCAAACTCACATATATCTAAATAAAACAAGAGCTATAGGCGGGCACAGCAGAACTCAAGGCTTTGAGAATCGACTTGTGGCAGTCTGTACTTCATGTTTCACATCATTGCAGGGATAAAAATGAATCAAGAAATATTAGTTGACATGGAATAATTTAGCTATCCATACTTCATCCATCATGTGGATGCCAAATTGTTGAATATGAAATTTTTTGTCCATATTTAAAAGTTGGGATAAACCCCCTGGCTTTCTGGATTTCACATGATGTGGTAGAACTTCTGAATGTCATGCAAGCCATTGTACAATCTTGTAAACCAGAAAGGACATACTGTACACTCTTACCAATAATAGTGTATTGATGCTGCTACTTTTTAAGGTGTACATGATTTGAAGAAATTTAACATCTCTGGAGCATTTGCTTTGCGTGATTCTCACTTATTATCTTCCTATTGTCATTGTCTACTCTCCATTGTTATTGAAGATCTTGCAAAGTGGCTTTAATGCCAATCTGTATTTCTAAATTCTTTATAAATTGTTTACGAGGACTTTCATAATGTCAACTAAATTTATACTAACAAAATTTCATCATTAAGTATGATATTCTCATCTAATGTTACCATAAATTATATTTTGACAGGTCATAACAAGACCAAAGTCTTCATTTACCAAGGCGGTAACAATGGCTTTTACGAAGCGTTGTATCATGGGGTGCCGATGGTGGTCCTTCCTGTGTTAGGTGACCAGGGGCAGGTTGCAGCCAGAGTAGTGCACCAGGGTATAGGGAAGACGTTGGATCTACGTGAAATGTCATCTGATGAACTAAGGGATGCTGTATTGGAAGTCCTGACAAACGATCGGTTAGTACTTGGCAGCTAGTTTACTCAACAAATACAAATTTGCAAAGAAATCTTTTATATTTACTGTATTTTCAAGGAGCACAACTTGACCTCGGACAGAGAACATTTGAAAAGGAATTAGCAAGAAGTCTTGGGAAGACAAATCTGTCTCTTCTACAGTCTATTTCTATGTAACAGCATGAAAGGCAACTTTATTGCACACTGTACAATACCATGGATACATCACTAATCCCCTTCCTTCAAATCCCCTTTTATCTTCTTCCCCTCCCCCCCCCCATCCCTAAGATTAAAAAAAAAAGTTGTTGAAACATGTAAAACCCTGTGTTACAAGATGCCTACCTGTTTGTATTATGGTGCTTCCCTGTTTGTTTTATGATTTAACTCCATAAAGAATATTTCTCATTCCTCAATGGACAAGAATCTAACATTTAGAATGCTTCAAATTGCTCATGGTGAATCACTTTTCATGAACTACGTTTTCTTTTCTGTTTCTTTCTGTTAACGACTAGATTTCAGAAGAACATTGACAGACTTAGCGCAATTTACAGAGACAAACCGATGCATCCATTGGACAAAGCAGCTTATTGGATTGAACATGTGGCCAAATTTGGCGGCAAATCCTACAGACCGCCCTCTCTTGATGTCGGGTGTTTACAATCTTCACTGTTAGATGTCTATAGTTTCTTGGCAGTAATTATCCTATTTGTTCTGATCATTTTGTACAAATTTTTCATGTTTTTAATCAAATGTCTCTGTAATAGATCAAAAACTCATAAAAAGGGGAAAATGGAATAAAATGCAAAGTCTATTTAATTGTTTTTGGGCTTCTTGACAGGAATTGCCTCGCTTGTTATGATCATTGTGTACATATTTTTCATGTTTCATAATGAAATGTCTTTGTAAAAGTAGATCAAAAGTTTATGGAAAAGAGAAAACATACAATTGTGGAGAACTTGTTTGGTTTTGGTATTCATGACATAATAAACAAAGAGAAATTCAATTTTTATCCACCCAATTCACTTTCTTTTCTATATTTTTTCTTTTGCTTCTCCTGCATTATTTTGAAATTTTTCAACAATGGGGAACATTTAAAAAAAAAGGGTTAAAAAAAAAGTGCCTTATGTACGTGTGTGTGCCGGGGAAGGGGTTAGTGATTTTCCATTTAACCCTCCCAGTCTCTGACTGCTGCCTTTGCATATTCTGTTGTAAGTCTCGCCCAGAATCTCATGGTAATTTGATTTTAGCTGGCTTCAAGATGTCTGGATATTTCATTGGATAAACAGTAAATGGGGTAATACTGTATTAAAGATCATATGGGTGCATAATTCCTTTCTGCTAGGAATATTAAGTTTAGTTTCTGAGTTATCACATTTCATTGTCATATCCCAGAAGATACTGTAGACATTTTTGGATTTCTGAAATGGCAGTAAAACCATCTTTTGAAGTACATGTACAGTAAGCTACTTTTATTTATTCAACAATCCGATTAAATATTTATGTTTAACTTGTTGTCACAGGCCTAAACATGGAATGAAAAGTAAAGTGCTTTATGTTGGACAATGAGACCCATCTTGATTACATTCTTGATGTCACTGTTTTAAATGCCACATACCAAGTGAGGTGTAACCATCAAAATCTCATCTCAAAATCTCAGCTTGTTCCCTAACCTCCCAGGCCCACCTCTCCCATTATCCCTATGTTGAACTGTATGAAATCCTAACAGTTCTACATGAGCTTGACTTGTAATAAGCCATACAGTAGTGAGTACATGCACTAACTTTTTGAAGTAGTTATTGAAAGTTGTTTTAAAGTTAGTTCCTATAGAGCATCAATTGAAAATAGGCTGTGGCTATTCTTACGACCAGGAGTAACAATTATTTATAAACTATTCTTACGACATTGGCGAATATCCGGTTACGCATGCGCAGTAAAGTAAATAAAGCAACTGCGCATGCAGTAGGGGTAACCCTAAACACTAGCCGGAAATTATTATTAAAGCAACTGCGCATGCGTAACCAGAAATTATTGTTACTCCTACTCCTAAAAATAGCCACTTTGTTGAAAATAAAGTACTTGTTTCATTTACGTTTAGTCCCCCCCCCTCCTCCTTCTTGACCGTACCTACTACAGTAGCTGCTAAGACTCTTAGTAAGAGTAAGACTTAGTCCTAGGTGAGGGCTAACTCTAGCCTGTTGAAGTTGAGTACTTAGACTAAGTTTTTTTGTTCATGGTTTAGTAAGTTCAGGCCTAAGTCTGTTATTGTATGGCCTGTTGTCTCTAGTCATTGGCCTAGCCTATGTTACTTCAGTGTCAGCTCTAGCCTATGCAGGGGCTAAACAAGAAGCTACAGTAGGCCTACTTCATTTAGGCCTATATAGGATCTAGTAACCTGAGGCAAAGAACAAATAACCCACAAGCCTACCCTTACTATTGTTGGCTAGGCTAGTAACTGTTAAATTAGTGTTACAGTTAATTTTACTAGGCCTAAGTATGAGTTTGGCCTCAGTCTGGTTGTAAGTAGCCTAGGCGTAGTACTAGGCCTAGGACAGTTGCAATTGTTGAAGAAATTGAAACCTTTATGTAATTTTCCAGGTTTTATTGCGCCGGCGGCTCTTCTATAGCCTGGATCAAGAGCTTGCACACCATCTGCCATCAACTTGATGAACTTGATGATCAAGTTGCAAATAAGACGTTTCGTTTGTGTTTTTCGTAGTATGACCGTTCAATAATCGTATTGTAAACACCTAACGAGGAAGGCCAGACCAGTGCGTGAAGTATACTTTGCACTTAAGATTAAATTTCAGCCTAGCCTTATTCATCTGTGCAACTATCAATACATGTGCGTGCATTTAATAAGACCATGTACATGTACATGGATCGATCGTCCGCGTTTGTTTACTTGAAGACTTGGTCAAGTCTAGTTGCTATGCGACTTACATGGAAGGCGCATCGTTAGAAGAGTTGAGATGCAAACAGCATAGTTGATAGCACAGCCGTATATTTAGACGGCTCTGCAACTAGTTGTGTGCACACGGTTTCTGAGGTGTTAAATTCCCACGACTGGTTGGGGAGGAGGGGGGGGGGGGTGACATGGAAGGGCAAGAAGCGAATAAAGGTTTTAATGGAGGGGCAGAATGGCCTGGGGTCATTGAAGCTGACTCCCACATATGGGTAGAGGTAAGGGGTCATCCCCTTTTAATTATTGAGTTCTTTGAGCAATCAAGCATGCAGAACACATTGGACGTTGAGTATTAACATCTTATTATATTTTATTGCATAACATAGTTATACTGTACAGGACAGATATAGGACGAAATCCCCAAGATTACGTGTTGACAGATGGAGAGACAGGGTGGACAAGGACGAGCAGACGGCGTGCTCTAACTTATAATACAAATATTCAAATACTCAACTCAATAACATACAGGTGCAGAATTTACACTGTAGTGCAATGTTTGCACACGTGTAACTTATGTATATGCAATAACATTACACCCCCACCCCCCCCAACAAATAAAAATATATATGTCAAATGGTTCATTCTGAGGCATATTTAAGACATAAAAGTATTTACGTGAAGCTTTAAACCTGTGGTTGAATGCAAAATAAATCACCCAACTGAACCATTACTAACCTCGACTGAGGATGTTTAGTGGGGGTGAAGAAGCCCTATAGTCCGTCCCCCACTTGCCCTTCCCCTGACATGGTCTGCTGCTTCCATATAAGTGTTTTAATTAGCATGTCTAGGTTAGATAAATGAAGCAGACTATACAATAAATGGTTTCATTTTCTGTTTATGTATATACATTAATTAAGGTCTGTATCGCTATTTGACCCCTGTCCCCACCCACGTCTCCACCATATACCTTGGTAACGTGGGCCTCATCCTTACCTACACCGCCTGGGTCCAGTTTATGTAACGTTAAGTTTCTCCATTTGAAATTCTGTTTCGTAACAAATCCGTTGGTAACTTCAGACTTAAGACATCTTTTGACCAATTACGTGTCCATTTATGTTAGTGGTTTCTTTCTTTTTTAGTGCTTCGCTAGCACTGAATAGTTTGGAAGCTTTTGTTCTGGCTATTCATTTGCAAAGCGAACGCGCCTACACAATTGACATGACATTCACAGCTGTCTAATAAGATATGTCGTTAATCGATATAAGGTTAAGCAATTGCGCTATCGGCAAGGGTAGAAAATAAACTCTTCCAATTTTTGTTTTTACTTTAATGATTTTTTTTTCGTTTATAAATTTTGTAAGCAAACGTTACCATGTTAATTTAGTAATACACATGTATAAACTAAGTTATCTGATCGTAAAACATTACAAAAAGCATATAGAGTTCTTATAACTTATCAAAAATATTTATGGGGCCCTGCAAATATAGTAGCATAGTCTTTAAAATGTTTATTCAGTTCTGACTTTCATGCCACCAATTGGAGGTCCACAAACGGCTTTGTCTAGAAAGATAGGCGGGGCCTATGCGTGTCACAAAATAGCGCGGCTAAAACAAAATTGTTTACACGAATTCAGTTCTCCCGCTCATCTCTACCAGGCAACAACTTCTACTGCACCACCTGCCTAACATACCATTAGTTAAGTTCATTGCTTCAATTTTCTTATTTTTCAAATCTAGACAAAATGCTTTCCGTCCATTCACCTGAAACAACGAAGATGAAGTTCTTATCAATTGAAGAAGACAAGGAAAATCAGGTAAGTCTTAGCATCCAAGGAATTACACAGATGTTTCATAGCCTTATTTAGGCGGTAGTGTTATTCGTGGCCCTAAACGCATATGCTATGAAAAAACGTTCATTACAAGTCTGACAGCTGAGGCCAAGTAAGATAAAGCTGTTTGATGTTTCTAACATCGCAAGTCTGTGCCGTGTTCACCATCAATCCAATGATGAAGAAAATCTTGTACTTTTCATAGCCCAACCAACGTTAGGCTTGTTCACAAGGTTGGAACTTGCAGAACTTCGCTAGTTTGTACAACGTTTGCGTAGGCTAACCTAGTTTTTTCTCATTTGTTTCAGACCTTAAAAACTTCCTCTTCAAGGAAAATCAAAGTTCTCGGAGACTCACAGAAACAGGTAAAATTTTCGTCAATGCACGTTATGTAAGCGTTCAGTGTGGGTGTTGTGTAATATCCGTTTCGCGCCCGGATTAATTACGTCACAATACGTTCGGTAATTCACTGAAGCTAGCTAGGCACGATAGTCTCTATACAGCATACTGACGAACTCTTACTCAGAGTTCTACTCTATATACTGTTGTTCAATACACAGTTAAGAGAATCGTTAACATTTTTTTTTCCTTGTGCATTTTGCCTGTATAATCCTGAGCTTACAAAAGGTTGTTTCAACACTAGTAAATACTAGTTAGGTGGTCTTGGCGGTACGAAATATAATACTTCTAACTTTCCTAAGCCTATAAGAATGGTTTCAACACTTAACATTTATCAAGTTAATAATACTATTACTAGTTAGGCTATGCCGAGGCATAGTTCAGATGTGTGATTCCTGACCCTTGAGATTTTCAGGATTTATAACATTTATTAAAATGCTTATAATTACACAGGAATAATTTATCCAGTATGCCTATTGCATTTCTAGTAGTAGTAGCCTAAGAGTAAAGATGTAAAGCAGTTTTCTACAAAGGAATTAAAGTATTCACTGAGAACAAAAATGTGCATTGAAAATTTGGACATATAATTAAAATTTATTTCAGCTAACGTCCTCTTCTATCATAGTTCACTGTATGAAAAGTTCTCAGTGTAAAAGAAATTCTTCATGTGATTATATATACACTAAATATATCATATAAATGTAATTTGTTCTGTCGCAAGTATATAAATTTTAAATTGAACATGTTACTCGCTTTGTCAACTGTTTTCAATGTACCTCGAGAGGTGTTGCTATGTTGTGTCTGCATTGAGACTGACCAGTACTTTAACACTATACAGATGTCCCTGAGGGGTCCTAGGAACATATGGTTCAGCTTGCATATGTTAATCATTTATAATGTATATTAAAAGTATATTTTTTTAATTTCCTGCTTCAGAATATCATCAAAACGGACATCCCACAGAAGAAACAACTGGTCAGTATTTTCAAGTTTGAAAGCCCATTCCATCATATGTAGCATTTGCAGGTCATCTTAATAACCCTCCTTCCGCCTCCCGGGTACCACCCTCCTTCCCCCTCCCGGGTACCACCTTCCTTCCCCCTCCCAGGTACACCCTCCTTCACTTTTGGTCCATGTGAGTAACCTGTTGTCTTGTGAGAGCTAATGCAATCTTGACTCCAGCCCCAAAAGCTCTTTTAACACTTATCCTGTTTACTCTTATGAAACTGAATACAATATCTTTCATTTAAGATTCATTTCATTTCTTTCCCTTGCAGTTGCCATCAAATCCTAACCAAGAAAATGTTAAACAGGTTAGTTTTCACTGCTTTTAATCTAGTCAATACCAGCTTTGAAATATGAATAATAAGTAGTTACCTAATATATGACAAAATGCCATGCAAATACAACTGAGATTTGTCCGTCAAAGTTTGTACTGGACTTTTTCATGAACCGACAGTTTCATCATTTTTTTTCATTAGACTTCAAATCGAACCATTAGTTTTATACTTTAGTCAAAATGAAAGTCTACCATTCCTGCTAAATGTTCCATTGTTCTTAAGACTTACTTTTGGGAAGGGCTATGCATTGACTGGATCTATGTTGCCATAGTTGATGAGACATCTGGTTGAAGCCAGTTTTTTTTTGAAGCAGCAGGGTGACCCTGGGGTCAACAGAGACAGCTTCCATGAGGAGAGGCAGCCTTGGGAGCATTTTATATATTTTTTTCATAGGGTAGAAAGGGGATAGAGGTTTACACCCCTTGCGGGTTCCCCCTTCCATTCTGTATCTGCACCTGCAAAATCAGTCAATCTGTTTTAGTTTTGTTTAGTTAATGAATGATTAGTAGCAATATGAACTTGATAAAATTACTCTTTTAATTCTTGGAAGTTTCAATTCTAATCCAATGATCCATTTTATTTGATTGCAGGAAGAGGCTGCTGAACCACTCCTCAAGGACAACCCCAGGAGGTTTGTTCTTTTCCCTATCGAGTATCAGGACATCTGGAGAATGTACAAGAAGGCTGAAGCTTCCTTCTGGACAGCCGAGGAAGTGGATCTCTCCAAAGATATGAAGGACTGGGAGTCGCTGAAACCGCAAGAGCAGCACTTTGTTAAACATGTTCTAGCTTTCTTCGCAGCCAGTGACGGTATCGTTAACGAGAATCTGGTAAGTTTAATAGTTAAACGTAATCTTTTCCTTTTACACAACAGCAGATATGACAGGGAGAGAAATATGTAAATAATATAAGCCAAGCATTGCAACAAGAGGGAAGACCCAGCAAGACCTTAGCTGCCCTAACAGATCCCCAAAAGACTTAAAGACTACTGGCTAAAATTTAGTTAATGGCAAACATTATTAACGGTGTACTCTTTTCAGAGCAGACCAATCATTTCTCATAATTAACAGTAATACAGGGCTTAAGTAAGGTACGAGGTTCATTGTTGATTATTATTGACTGACGATTGTAAACCATCGTATCATGTGCTAGTTCCAGATGTCTAGCAAAAGGAAACTTCAATGGCAAACTTCATGGCCAGTGAACAGCCTGCTGAAGTCACCATTGACAATTAAAAATGGTTCTCTTCGGATTGGAGGTACTGAAAGAACTGGAGATCTCCAAATTGAACCAAATTGTTGAATCCAATATACTTCATAATAAACTACTGCATGCAATTATTCACTTTACAATAACACAACTCGAATATTCTCTCTGCTTGCAGGTGGAAAGGTTCAGCCAAGAGGTTCAGGCATCAGAGGCTAGGTGCTTCTACGGATTCCAGATAGCAATCGAAAATATTCACTCAGAAATGTACAGTTTACTCATCGACACATATATCAAGGATACAACAGAGAGGTAAGGATATAATAAGTAGATTCAAACTGATTTGCAAAAGGGAGGATGGCCTTTTCATTGTTAGCCTCCCCATGACAGGTTCTCAATTGAAATATTCTGCAAAGTCCAGTGTCAGAAATATGGTTTTGAGAGATCAGCCATGGAGCGTAAAAAAAAACATTAATCCTAGTTTGTTAAAAAAAATACAGCAATAGTAACATTTTTTGTTACTATGCAAATCAACTGATATCATTGTTGAAATATTAATTACACATTGCATAATCAAACATTGACATTTTCAATTATTTTCCAGAGACCAATTATTCAATGCCATCGAAACCATACCAGCTGTAAAGAAGAAGGCCGACTGGGCGCTGAAGTGGATCGACCACAAAGTTGCCAGGTACAGCGAACGCGTGGTAGCCTTTGCCGCGGTCGAGGGCATCTTTTTCTCGGGATCATTTGCTGCAATCTTCTGGCTCAAGAAACGTGGATTAATGCCAGGCCTTACATTCTCCAATGAACTCATCAGCAGGGATGAGGTGAGCAGAGTTTTTTCACTGATCCTGCTCAATAACGAAATTCAGCATACTCAAATGTCTAATGCTCCAATATTACATTGCATTACATTATTACATTTCAGTTCATCTTTGCTTGTAACCAATACCTAGCCTGCTTGACATTGAAGAAACAGGATAGGTGGTATTCATAGTAACTTGGGACTTAAAAGCAAATCCTTCCCTACTCGTGGTGTTAAAATTAAAGTAATGTTTGCCAAAAGAAAGGCAGACTAATGAATTTCAAAAGTCTTTCCATTAAATGTTAATCACAATGTTTACTTGCTGCTTATAACCTCAATTTACTGTTTTTCTTTCATCAGGGTCTTCATTGTGACTTTGCATGTCTCATGTTCAGCCATCTCACCTACAAGCCCTCCGAGCAGCGCATCAAGGAGATAATCAAAGAAGCGGTGGTGATAGAGCAGGAGTTTCTAACGGATGCACTTCCAGTCTCTCTCATCGGTATGAACTGCCAGCTGATGAAACAGTACATTGAATTTGTGGCTGACCGGCTCTTACTAGAACTGGGCTGCACCAAGGTGAGGGTCATTAACTTGTCTCACATTGTAAGAAGAACTTATGGCCAGTACCAGTTAAAAAGAAGTATCGAAAAAAGCAACGGTTGAATGAAGTAAAAAGATTTTAAAAGCACTAGCTTCAATGCTGCCTTTCTGTATTCATGTCGGTTTTGCCCATAGTATAGGGTGTGTATAGTCGCCTTATTCTTAATAAACAGCTGTCTGGGAAAATATTCCAGGAAACTATTTGGGTTCCTACTTGAAGTCTTTCTGTACATAGGCAAATTGAATTTGATGCTTAAAGAGTTCCCGTAATTTGCCAAACTGCTTTCTTATATCCCTGTGAGAACATATTTAACAGCAAGATCTTAAAGGATATATTCAACTAAATGACAAACTATTCCCAAATTCCCTCAATTTCCCCTAATCCTAGAAACCTTATTTCCATCCCTTCTTAAATATTTTACCTCTATTTTCTCTTTTTCTTGTATTTCCAGGAATGGAAGGTCAGTAATCCATTTGACTTCATGGAGAACATTTCACTGGAGGGCAAAACAAATTTCTTTGAGAAGAGAGTAGGTGAATATCAAAAAGCAGGCCTCATGTCGAACAAGGAAGATCAGGTCTTCAGCTTAGAAGCAGATTTTTAAGAACAATGAGTCGTTCACTCAGAAGTGAATAGATCAGAATTCAATGTGTAGTGTATGGAACCATGCCATTCAGAGAGAGCCACTGGGCAAACCCTGCCTACATTTTGTGATACCGGGTGTTCCATGATGAATGGAAATGATCTTGTCTGTAAGTTTGTTGATGGACGGACAGTTCAGCAAGAGGAATATATTAACAATACAAACTGAATAGGATGCCTGGAATGAGATGATGCAATATCGAAGAACATTCATTTGATTAAGATTCTAAATTTTTTATTACATGCAGTAGCTTTTAATCCTGTTTTTATATAAATTGTAGTTGCTTTCTTAATCTTACTGACAATCTACGGTATTATGAGATCCTTAAGTCAGGCCTTCAAGGTTTACAGGGATCATATTTTCTGTCCGGGGGGGATTTGATTTATAAGCCTGACCACAATTGTTTAATTTGATAACTTTTATTATTGATATCTTGAAGACTGCAATAAGGAGTGTTTAATCCTTGCTGAGTCCAAGCTTGATTTACAGAGGTAGCCAATGTGCACATTACTAGAAATGCTCTACTGGTGTTAACTTTCTTTTCTTTTTTCTTTTTCTCTTTTCTTTTTCTCTTTCTCTTTTTCTTTTACTTTGGTGGGATTCACTTATGCCATTTCTTATGTTTTACCTTTCTTGTTTGTATATAGTAAACATTTAATAAAAATAATTTTATTAAAATGCACTTGTTATTTGTCTTTTCTTATGGAAACCTTAAACCACCACTTCCTGGAAAACTTCCTGTAACATTCACAATTGGTCTAAGAATATATATAACTTTTACTTTTGTATAAATTTTTTCACCCACCCTCAAATCCATTTCAAAGATCTGGGGAATGGAAGTTACAGAGCACAGACCGGTGGTGCTTAATGCATCGTAGCTGCACTGGTAGTGTGGTGTCTTACCTCCAGGGTTAGTGATATGGAGTAGTATTCTCAGAACATGGTATTGTGCACTGACAGATTACCAAGTACCATTCATTTTAATTAAACTTAAATGTAGATACCATCATTTAGGTTTTCGTTGAAAATTACAATCAAAACTACATAGTACCATGTACAGAGCTGTGGTCCTTTATTGTACCATACACTTTATAAAAAAAATTGATATCCGACACCTGGAATACTAAAGTCTCTAATCCAATTGCACTTGACTATCTACAAAATGTTACTCTTATATATACAATACCAACAGGCTGTGAGCTCTATCAGAAAAATTCAACGATTTTGTACTTAAACATGGAGGGAATATATTGTTGGATTTACAAGTTTTAAGAACTCTCTTAAAAGTGTTGTCGGACATTGCGAAAGTTAAAACCTTGGTACAGTGTGCTATCAGTAACGAGAACCTAGCCTACATTACAATATACTGAGATACAGTAGTGCTAGTTGAAAGTGTCTCTTAATCAACAAATTGTAAGCTAATCAGGCCAAACATTCATACACACAAGCTTCACTTTGATTTCTTTAAATATTTCAAAAACTTGGGACCTCCATAAACCTTACCCATGCTTGATGATAACTCCTTATAATGTAATAAATAGCTGCGTCAGTTTCTACATTGTTGACAGATACAAGACTATCTTTACCCAATTTAATCAGAAATATTTAAGGCAATGGAACTTAATCGGGAAACGCAAATCACTGATGGGAAATATAACAGTCTGAATAAGTGAGCCTCTCATTTAATTTATCCAATACTTTGTATTTAAAATCTTCCAGAAAAACAAATTAGGAAATATTTGATCCGCCTGGTGGCAAATGAGCTTGATAGAACAAGGATAAAGAATACCAAAGGAAACGAGCTGTCTCTAAAGAGAAAAAAAAAACCTCGCAAAACAAGCAGAAAATATACAGTAAACATATGAAAGCTGAACAGTCAGCTGAACAGTCAGAAAAGAAACTTTCCAACTGAACAGCTGCCATGGAATTAATAAAACTGACCTACTGCAAGTACTTCAAATTTCTCTAATATATTCAGCTTTTGATGATGTTCACATCAGACGGAACTGTTTTCAACCAGATTGCTGAAAACAATGCTTCCTTTTATAAAAAGAAAATATGAAAACAGGGTTTAACCTGCCCAACAATCCACACTCGGCAGAATGACCATTTGCTATTCCAACTAAAAACCAAAATAAAATAAAACTGTTAGCAAACTGCTTATCCACTAGAGAGCCTGTGTAATAGAATGTGTAAAAGTAAGTTGGCCTGACGTTTCGATCCTAGCAGGATCTTCTTCAGAGGCTAAATGACAAGTTACAGTAACAGAGGGGACAAAAACACGCACAGAATACAGACAGGTTAATGAGCAACTAAAAAGGGGACAAAAACACGCACAGAATACAGACAGGTTAATGAGCAACTAAAAACCATAAGAATTATGCTAAGCTCCATCAAAATTCCAAATGGCCATGTCACATATCCAGAGTTTCAATACTGCTTGATGTACATTACTACCACAGAATTACTGATTTAGAGGAAAAAATAAAAAAATTATCAATCTGACTTTGCTACAGGACACTGTTGCCAATAGCCAGCTTATTTTCTGGCTTACTGACAACAATTGTCTATATAATTATTGCCAAAGTTCTAACTGATGAGTGTTCATTCTAGTTTGGTCTCTACTGATATATGTTAACTTTAATTTCCACAAAATGTTTTCTTTGGAAAGGTGCTAGGCTCTTATAAAATACTTTGAAAGCTTCATGCAAACGTACTTGGAAAAACACAACATACACTTCTGTGAAATTTCTTGTAATACTAGGCTTCATTTTTTTTCAAATCTGGCCATGTATGAAACAAAATGAGAATTTCTGGCTGAATCTGAAAGAGGACAAGATGACCCTGGCAAGTGAACATACAACCAAAATAACCTCTTCCTTCGCACCAATGAGTTGCCACATTCACTCTTCCTTTTGCCTACAAGCTCCAACCCACTTCTTCACCCTCTTATTCATACTGTTGATCACTACAGTAGTCACTTTTGGTAGTTTCACCAAGTTCATAACAAGGTTTTCCTTTGACAAAACTACTCGAGGCATCTAACACTTCTCCAGGTGGAAGCTGAATTTGAACAAACAACAAGGAGGCTACCCCTTTCTGATGGCACCAGAGGCAATTCCATTTTTGAAGCCAACGCATTAGTCCAGTTCTTCTTCTTCATCCCCGCATCCATTACTGCAGAAGATGCATGGAACGACCAGCAGGAGCAAGGGTGACGCCAGCAGGATGAAGAGACCTACGCAAGCTAGGCTTGCAATCACCTGAAAATGTGAAGAGGGTGGGGGGAAAAAATGGAAAAAGTTAACAAAAACAAGCATGATCACAAAATACATAAATAAATAAATTGGCTCATGTCATCCTTAATAAGCAAATGAGCTGATTAAATTAGGCATGGTGGATAAGGAAACGAAAGGGAAAGAGTTTTCCTTCCACATTCTACTCAGTGCATGTAGTCCCAGTAGTCTAATTCGGAGAGAGATAATCCAATAAGCAAACAGTACATTTCAAGGTATTGTTCCTCCCGCTCAGGACTCCCCATGCTCCGTTCGACAGGTCCGTTCTCCAGTCAGACGACCACTCACAAAAAGACATGCAAGAGCGTTATACGTGAATTCTCGAGATACCCACACACCCATGATGCTAAACTATAGATCTATGAAATTATCATTATTAATCCAATCCTTCTTTGTTCAGTATTTTGTAAAGGTAGAATATTGGTTCAATTGATCATATATCTGTTTCTTATAAAAGATAAAGGAATTGCGCAAATGTAAGAGACATATTCAAGTAACTTTTTATCAACATCATTTTGTAGGTGAATTTTACACCCAAACACCTTTAGACTTATAAACCCAACCAAAGGGTAAACAGCATTTTTTCATTGGTATAGTTTGTCAGGATGTTATAACCAGTTGTGAATATGCATAAGTTGATGAATACAAAAGAATATAAAAAACTACAGAAAAATGACACTGAGCTCGTTCTCCCTATATGACCAAGAAGTGCATGAGAATAGTGTGTCCAGGGTATCCCAGATAACCAACAGTTGTGTGTGGATGTATCGGTAATAAGCAACTTTGATTTTTTACTCAAAAGTGTCCTTCACAGATGACCAGCATTTACATGCAATGTTTTTCATAAACATTTCTACAACTTACTGTACAACAAGTGATATTACAAATGAAATGAATAACTACCTCAGATGGTTCATGCACTTACATATGTATGATACCCATCACCAAACCTTGGGGGGCGGGGGGAGGTCCCCACCCTAGGGTGGTACCTCACGTTGGTAGATTATCGTCTTCGTCTCGGCAGTGACAGAGGTTGCATTTACAGCAGAGGATACAAGGTGCAATGAGTAGAAGGAATGGTGAAGCTAGGAGTAGTAATATGCCAAAACCAGCAAATATACCAATCACCTGGTGTTTAAAAAAAACAATAAAACAAGATCAACAAATATGACCAGGTTGTTCACCATTTGGTACTGACAGGCTAACATATGAAGGACAGTGGAACAATACCAGGAATAATCCCTCCCCTTCCCTTCCATCCCACCCCCCCTCCCCTCTCCATGGGATGAGAACCACATCCCCTTCATCACCATGACTAGCAGGGAACAATGGGAACGTCTCGATCCACTTCCCTATGCCTTCCCCAGCAAAGTCAAATAGAAACAGAAAAACCTAAACCAGGGTGTTGACACTGTCTAGCATAATTCCAAAGTTATTGATCATGTCAAAGTGTCAAAAAGAGTCATGTTATATTATATATCTTCATATGACCTTTGACCTTCACCAAAAACAATATGGTTCTTGTTTTGTGCCATGTATGAAGTATCAGCTCAATATTGAGATTTCTCCAGTGCAATTTCTCACTTTTGACCTATGACCTCCATCAAGTATATGAGGTACATGCATGTAATAAAATTCGAAGGAAAAAGAAAGCAACATTTTGATTTCTATATTTAGCTCAATGGCTAATTTCAACATTAACTGAAAACGAAAAATTATTCCTCTGTAACAAATCACTAGACAACTGTACATGCGAGTACTTTAGAAGGGTAAGGTTTGAAAATCATAAAATGTTGGAAAACAGAAAGCTTTCATCTGTGACTGTGTAGCAATTTTACTCAAATGGGATATTAGATGAAATGATTATATGGTTGCATATAGCTATTGTACAGGATAAACATGGAGTGTCTAACAATAGGTACAAAAATCTAATAACCTTTAAAAGCATGGATACATTTAGTTACCTGACACAGAAAAAGGAAATTTTGTACATTTCCTGTTTTAATAACTGTAATGCTAATAATATATATCTGAAACGAACACAGTGACTAAGTATGGGGAAGTTTGCACATCCTTCCAAGGAAATCGAGCACTGACAGAAGAATCTGAATTATAGATATATCAACATGAAACGGTCCTTTCGTGTTCTCACACGATCTGAGTATCAGGAAGCTAAGACTGACCAGGATATTGTTCATCAAGTTTTGAGAAACAAAGTTTGACAAATAAACACAGGGAAAGCTGTCATAATAAGTACTTGACTTAATGAACATTCCAGACCTTCTTAAATTTGATACAAACTGTGGTTCCGACATGCATATATTCAATGTTTCAAAATAATACCACACAGGCATCTAACTTTATTGGTCCTCACGTCAGCTTACCTGGGTTCTATGCCAAATGACCGATGCTCTGGAATGACCCAATTTATTCTTGCATGGCCCCTTGTCGTAATGTCGTAGTAAAAAATCGTCCTACAGTTTTCAATAAAAGGCAGAGAAAGAGACATCATAAGCAATTATGTCACAAATACGACTAAGATGACAGTTGCCTGTCATCTACCAAACAATACAAATATATCAAAACAATATCAAAAATAAAAATGAGTTCCATTTTGAAATATCTCCCCGATATGTTCTAGGAGAGAAGTAGCGTCATCATTTTGCTCTCAAACTATATAATTTATTCTTTTTTCCAGTTCTCATTTGAAGTCTTTCCATCTAAATGTAACAAACCTTTGTCTAAATTAATTAAATCTCTTTGTCTAAATTAATGACAGCATCTTCTGCCCCGATCTTCACAATTAAAGTGAAAAGTTGACTCGACTTAGGAACATTTTTCCGTGGCAAAATTGCAGGTTAACATAGTGTTGAGGTCGGTGTTGAGAACTGCGACACCTGCTTACAGGCTTTAACCGTACATTGTCACATTAATCCAACAATCTGATACTCTGTTCCGATAATCAACTGGCTGTACATAGACATTCCATGCTAGCTGATCTTATGGAGTTTGATGCACTACATGGCCAACAACACTGAAATTATTCCAAGTTTCATCTCAATCATGCTCAAGACATGACAGAATATATAATAATCTTAGCTCTTCACCTACAGATTGAAGATAAATAACAGACTGGCCAGGCTACCACCGACTGGCCAAGCAACCACCGACTCCAATTCCAGCTGTGGATGTAGCTGAAGGAACAACCACTGACCGTAAGCTCGATCAATAGGAAGCTGCTTAAAGTATATAATCTTAGCTCTCCACCTACAGATTGAAGATAGAGAACTAACTGGCCAAGCTACCATCGACTCCAATTCTAGCTGTGGATGCAGCTGAAGGAACAACCACTGACCGTAATCTTGGTCAATGGGAAGCTGCTTAAAGTACATAATCTTAGCTCTCCACCTACAGATTTAAGATAGAGAACAAACTGGCCAAGCTACCACCGACTCCAACTCCAGCTGTGGATGCAGCTGAAGGAACAACCACTGACCGTAAGCTCGGTCAATGGGAACCTGCATAAAGTAGAAACCACTGACCATAGGCTCGCTAGATGGGAAACTGCTTAAGTAGATTGGATACACATATGAGAGGTGCAAGTAAATAAGTCATTTGTTTGTTTAACTTACATCAAGGTTAGCCAAGCAGTACCAGCAGAAGACGTGTTTACACCTCTTACACATCATCTGGGCACACCCTGCATCTCTCTCTATCGGTATATGACACATCGGACAGCGTTTTATCTTGGCATCGTCATCACCGTCATATCTGACTCTGAAAGACAGACGAAAAGAAACTACGCATAAACTGAGCAAAATTCAACAATTCATACAACAATTCCTTTTGTTTTTCGGGTGACAGGGAAGTTTTTACTGAAGTCGTCATTTTATCTGGAATTGCCTCGCAAATTGCCTCGCCGAAATGGTTCGACTGAAACACAAAGGTACTAACGAGTGCATATTATTTACACTTGGACCTTCGTATTTTCAAGGTTTCACGATAAACTAAAATCATAAAACCCCAGCATTAAAGTTAAAAATTGGCAAACTCAATTTTTCCCAGCACTTGTAATATTCTAGGCAGAATTTTACGCTCAGTATAATGTCGAAACATGTTTGAGAAAACAATACAAAACATCTGCTTCTCTACTTCTTATACAGTTTCAAGTATTGATAATATGTTCCATATGAAACTAAAGATTCAACAAAAAAATGACTCAAAATGTTTTATCTGAGGTTCATTATTCATAAATTATAAAGAATTCCATATTCATATAAAGTTGATTTCAAAACCAAACAAACAGAGCAAAAAGAAATTTTGCCCCTCGTCTTCAAATTCAGGCAATCCTTTTAAATATCTGTGTAACAGGACTTACGATAAAACATCAAGCAGGTGTGCTGAAGCTCCCTGCTGTTGTGCCAGATTTTCCAGATTTTCAGTACATGATATGTTGGCATGCCATCTGGACTTGCAGATACAACAGAAGGTCAGTCCACACTAAATGGAGAAAGACAGGAGAGAAGATGTCAAATCATGTTAAACTATCTGCTATTTGTGGCCCCAATAGTCTTGTCGACTAACATTCCAAACTAAACCAAATGATCTTATTTTGCAGATTGCACCCAACCTATGACTAAACTTGGTGTACAATTCAACACCAACTGCATGCTACTTTTATTGAAGTCACGTGAAGTGTGCTACTAGTGAGCGTTGTGGCCAATTGGCTAAGGCGTCGGACTCGTGATCCAAGGATTGCAGGTTCTATTCCTGCCTAGTTCATTACGTTGTGTCCTTGGGCAAGATGCTTTATCTCACTTGCCTCTCTCCACCCAGTGGTTAAATGGGTACCTGTGGGGGCAGTATATAACTGCTGCTGGGATTGTCTCTGGGACAGGTTATCATTGACCAGGGGTAATATAAGGTCTGTAAAGCGTTTCGAGACCTATCGCTGGTATAAAGCGCTAGATAAAAAGCAAATATTATATTTTATTTTCTCGTTTGCAAAAGGTCGATTATTTATCGGAATGACCGTTGAGTCTCTCACCGATGGACAGTGGACAGGTTTAGCTTTGGTGGGATCTCCTCCAGTGTGACACACGTGACAGATTGTCTCACAGCCCAGCTCAGGACAATAGGTTCTGTTGGGGTCTAGATCAATTTCTGTAATGGAATTCAAATATTAAATATAGGCTTTAAACAAAAAATATAAATAAAGATATAAATTTCATTTTATATGATGAATGGGTCCATTAAAATATTAAATATAAGCTTTACAAAAAAAAAAAATATTAATAATATAAATTTCATTTTATATGATGAATGGGTCTATTAAAATATTAAATATAGGCTTTACAAAAAAAATATTAATAATATAAATTTCATTTTATATCATGAATGGGTCAGAGCAAAAAGAAAATTAAAGAGTTGTGTGTATGTGGCATGTTTGCTACTACTGAACATAGGGAGGTTAGAGTATGCAGGGTATAATATGAATGATGTTGATACTGTACCATGGGAGCGTGGGATTCTACAGTAAATTACCTGGAATGATTTAGTTAGGGGCTGAATCATTATGGAAGGCCGGTGGTGAATCATAGATCTTATAAAGAAGGGGTGTGTCCCCCTCCCCTGGCCCACTGAGCAGCAGAACAACAGTCCTAAGCCCTTTGTGTATAGAGTTACTTGAAGGCTACGGAGTGGAGTTTCATAATTATGCTAATTTGATCTTCAACAAATCTAGCAGAAACATTCTACATCTAGAGGAACATTTAAAACTGAGGAACAGCATTTTCTTTCTTTTCTTTTACAAACCCCTTGCAGGGAGATACTTAACACTTATTTGGGTTGGTTTCTATTAAAAGTTTCAAAATAATACACCACAGGGATCACTAGATATACTTTAGTGTAAATATACATGGCATACTTTATGCACTGTACACTTATATGGCATACGATACTGTTAGTCCTTCGTCACAGATTTCAAAGTCATTTTACACAGCATGTCTTCAAAATATTATCAATCCAAACGGTTCCACTTTTTCAATCTAACAGAACTGTGTCCATCAAGAACCTTTACACCACTTAAAACCTGACGAGCCAACACTGCATGTCTGCAACGCACATACGGTACATACGGTACATGTATATATCCTTCTTGACAGGAAATGTCATGTTATGAATACAACCAGCAACTTTGACAGATATTAAATGTTTTGTGAACCTACTTTCCTCATCCACACTATAGAAGAAAGTAAATCATACAAAAGAAATTAGAAAAATTGATGGAACATTCCCTTGTGAACTCCTAATGAACTAATGCGCATGGAGTCACGCCATATGCTACATGAAGTGCACTTTATGCAGCCTGAACAACCAGCACTTGGGCAGCCACACGTGATCGCATCTTGAAGATTGTTAACGTGTGAACTTGTGACCATCAGGTAAAACAACATCCTTTCACAAGAGGACGTAGCAACCATTGAGATTAACTTATTGATCATACCAGCATCCGGAGGTTTCTTTCAATTGTTCATTTACAACGGCGACGTGGATATAAAAATATTATCTGGGCTGTCTCAAATGAGATTAGGGCTGGAACGGAGTACAGTATTCGTTCCTTGGTTACAATTGCTTCACTGAAGTGTACGTTTCTTATCCTGTTTGTTGACTATAAACGAAAGCCTTAAAACCCTCCTTATGAGACTTGTCAATTTTAAGAACAGAAGTGCCATCTGTGGAAAAGCATTCAAGCGTTAACTCACCGAGTCGAAAGCAAAAAAACCACATTTGGTAGCATTCGACTTACCGAGTTGAAAACGGAATCGTTTGTAGCGCTCGTAAATATTCTCCCCGACTATCTTCTGAATCTGTAAGAAATCAAAGAGATGATCAATTCGAGTGATGTACGTTATATAAAGTAGGTACTGTAGTATTAATAGGGAGTACACTAGCCTGACCATGTAACAGTATAAGGGTATATTCCAAAACTGACTGGTTTGGATATTTACGAGTGACAAGCTTACCTGTCTCCTCACAACCCTAACCAACATCGTGCGTTTTGTTGTCAGGATTTCCTACAGTGATAGAAGATCCCTCCCTATCAAAAAAAACAGAATACTTATCGGGCTGTCCACGCTTGGTAATACTTCAGTATCCAAATTATGGAAAAGACCAAGAACATAGGTTCCAATTCCGTACGAAAAATCGCTGTAGGAAATCCTGACAACAAAACGCACGATGTTGGTTAGGGTTGTGAGGAGAGAGGTAAGCAAGGAACGAAGTAAAAAGTCCAGTACAGTATGTATCACAATAAAGACTAAGTAACACACTACAGGTCAAATATTCTAATGGTGACTGGTACAGTAGGTCTGGATAATCATGAGGGACAACATTACCTTCCCCAACGCAGGGTTACGTGGAAACCAGGTTAAGCGAGAAGCTAATTGAATTATTTAATTATGTTTGTCAAAATCTGCCACAGTGAGAAAGCAACATCACTGCAGGCTAACATTTAGGTCTGTATTTGTGAGCTCATTTGGTGTGAAACCCAGAGCATTCTTACATTTCACTATCGTTCGTTGGGTATAAAGAAGAGTTTTTTTTTCTCCACAAAATAAAATCATTTTTAATTCCAGTTTGACATTTCATGGATAATTTCTCCTCCCTAGTTCTCAAATATTCCCGATTTTGTTTTATGGCTTCAAGTCATTCTACAGAACTATCAATCTCATAGCACAGTACATTAAACTTAAATTCTTTGACAAATAAACTATCACATGGAATTATATTTTAAGCATTCAAATTTTGTGCAGCATTTTTGAAGGTTCTGAGTTTTGTTTCTTCTAAGGTTCTACGGTTCCTGTGTACAGAACTGCTATTTACATGTTTGCATAGTATATATAGATCTAGCAAACTGCCCATTTTGCATATATATCATTTTGCTATGCGATACCCAAATAAATTATTCCTTTTTATTTCCACTTCAAATGATTAAGTTCAACAAACCATGGAGGTAAAAACAGACCTCCATGGACAAACAATGACGGCAAATCAATTGGAACCTAACCATTCACATTAACACAACATTGTAGTCTCTTCATGTAGACTAATTCATGGTCAATTTTCCACATATCTTTAATAAACAATCTTTGTATGTCAGTACCCTACACTGTACACTCCAATGAATACTTTACTATTTAAATATCGTAGCAGTCCGTAAGGTTCTGAAGTTTGACCTCCCCTAAGATACTAGGGTTCCTGTGTTCAAAAAGTATTACTAAATTCTCTATGCACTTGCACTGTATTGTTTGCCCATGTTGCATATATATAGTAATTACCATACAGTCTGTAGCATTTTGCTGCTACAGTAAGCACTACTGAATAAATTATTCCCAGCACTGTACTGTTGTTACTTGCAATTACACTGTAGATGCTATGGAACTGTTTGCAAAGATCTCTCACAAGTTCTCAGTTCTCATTCATGTCGAGAGCAATTAGATTCGATCTATATTGGTACCAAGTTAAATAGGGCACCCTGCTTGGCAACATACAATTAACCAAATAAAGCCCACATGCACACAAATGATTGCACTGACTTAATGTCCAAGCGTAAAAGCAATTACTGTGCGTGAAATTAAGTCTAGGCGTGTGGCAATACTGTACATAATTTACCAATAACACCAACTGGTAAGGAATGGTGGTATATATAGGTAAACTGTAGAGGTTAGATCAATGTACCACAGAGTCATAATAAAAATAATATACATAATAATATACATCATTTGAACTCAGGGATTAATTTAGTATTCCAACTTTGTGTAGCAATATTGAAGAACTTACACAAGTTTTGAGAGTTTTGTCCCTTATACAGAAACAGTACTAGTACAGTAGTACATCATGGTTTGTGCCTTCGTGGGGTCTAATTCATAAAATTTACTTAGGAATGTTGCTAAGGCTAATAATAATTCTTGTGTTAACAGTGTTAGGAACAATTATTCTTCCTAAGTCCACGATAGGAATGTACTTAACTTTTATGAAATAAAGCCCTGGACATACATAAACTACTACCCATTTCAATTGCATTTGTGTACTGTGCATAGCAACTTGCCCAAATTGTTTTATCATTTTGCTAATTATTTTCTGGACACTTCAATACTGCAGTTTTAAGCTATATCCCAATCTTGTTTTCCAATATCTGGGCTCGAATTAATTAAATGATCGATAGTGAAAGGCAACTTTTTACGACAATTTGGAAATTGCCTTTGATGTTCAATTGGAAAAGCCTAGGAAGGCACCACGGCCCAAAACTTCCTGAACTTGTGCGTGATCGGCATGACAAAACGACGTCTGTGCGACAATATGAAATCTATTAATTATTTATTAATTCTCTGCAAATTAGAGTAAAGTTCATTTGATGCAAATGTTCAGGTTATATCCTGTGTCTCAGAAAATTATGATCCTACTATGAGTCACAACTTTTATAAACTCACCCAAAAAATATGATCGAAGTGAAATGACTGGTTTCAAAGTAATCGGTATTGTTCCCAAAATATGCTAGAATTTAGTCACCATATGCAGACACATGCTCACACTTCCCCAAGCATTCATACCTACGGTACAGTATATCATATGTAGCAGTTTTCTTGCATGAGGTATCCTCCCCAACCTTCCCAAGCATTAATACCTGCAGTATCCCATAGCAGTTTTCCAGCATGATAAATTTTATTGGTTTTGTTTTCACAATATTCTCATGATAATTTGGAGGAGGGTTGATAACCATCCGTACAAATAGTTCAAAATAAGCAAAAAAAGTAATTTAGTAAATTAGCATGCCAACATTGCAGGCAACCTTTACTGACAACATGTCAACAGAAAGTCTGCACTGTACCGTTAGCCATAAGTACGGCATATACTGTACAGCCATAATGTAGGGACAGAAAACAAGCAATGTTTCAGATTCCAGATCACGGCGAGGCGATTGAAAGTATACACTGTACGTACAGCCATAAAACGTAATTAAAAGCGTTACCTTCATTCGAATAGAATTTTATGATTTAGTCTAAAATTCGGGCCACGTCTTTGTTAAAGTTTTTTTTTTTCTTCTTCTTCTTCTTCTCTCCCCCACACTTTTTCTTATTATTATTATTCATTTTCTTGTAACATTTTTTTTGTCATACTTTTAACCTTTGATATACTTCGTGAGTTTGTATTTGGGGATACCTCACTTACAAGTTCTTATGAACTTTTCGAGGATCCCCACAACCATATATACTTTGTAAGTACATACTTGAATTATGTAAAATGTTGATAACGTTGATGGTTGAAATATAGTTGAACAAACATATGTATTTAAAGCCAGTGGCACAGTACTGTGGTTGCATTTCAAGATTCCATATTACAGTAAAACACGCACATACTCTTAACTACAGACCTGGGAGGCTGTGACCATGGAGTACTCTTCTAACTCCATGCAGCATGTGACTAACATGAATGATGAGAGACGTGTTCAGTTAACCTTCAGCGATTACAAGGCTGACTGGATCCCCCTACTTACTTCATACTCTGTGGAATTATTAATGACGTGTGTATAAATGTCATAAGTTACGAAGATTATCCATGAAGATGTGAAGTGAGATGATATGAACACGAGCAGATCCATCAGGAAAAAAAAATAAGAAACTTATTGTACACGTTAGTGAAACTTACACTCTCGGGCTGTTATTTTCCTACGTGTTTGCACAGTGTACAAATTTATATGTGCGGCACTGTACTGTATTTGAAAGTGCGACGCGTAAACATTTGTATCATTGTATGGAAATAAAAATAAGACAAAAACTGTTAGTAAACTGCTTATCCACTAAAGAGCCTGTGTAGGAGAATGTGTTAAAGTAAGTTGGCCTGACGTTTCCATCCTAGCAGGATCTTCTTCAGAGGCTGAATGAAAAGTAACAGTAACAGAAGGGACAAAAACACACACAGAATACAGCCAGGTTAATGAGCAGGGTGAACACTTAAGAGAAAGACATAAGAGGATTATGTCTACCAGTTGTTCTGACCTGGTACTGTACACTGTATGCAGGCACAGTTGAAAGCGTGAAACCTAAAGTGGATACTACCTACTGTAGGTTATTTATTTACCAAGATTTAACAACTTTTCAAATCATCTACTGTAGTAATACTGTACAATACTATGCCTAGTCTACCCAAAATAATAAAAAATTAAATTTTACCCTGGTGATCCAACGACTAGATCATGACAAATGCCCTCTTCACTCCACATTTTACATTCATGTGTAATGTTATGAAAGTTTCATATTTGTATCACAAATTCCCAATTTTGCCTGTGTAAAGAATTTCTCTGACCATTAACTTCTGCTTCCCAACTCAAAAAAAAATAATCATTTAGCCATGCTGAAATCTAAAATTACCCTTAAAAGGATGTTGACATGAAGTTTACAGAACATTGCTTTGATTTACATGTTATAGTTCACAAATAGAATGGATTAACACATTTAACATTAAGCCTACAATGAGGAGCAGATGTCATCAACAATTTAGCCTTAAAGTAGCATTCCAGGGATTTAAAGTGATTTAAATAATAACTCGAATATCTTGCAAAAACTACAATAGCTATACAAACATTCCTACAGTAACACTCTTTTTTTTTCCCTTTCTTTTTTCTTAGACTACGTAAATGACATCTCACAACTAAAATATTCTGCCAAAAGTCGCCCTTTCAAGAGCATCCGGTTACTGCGAATTACCCGTTATTTCCAACATATTATTTTGATAATTTGGTTATATTTTTCTGCCTTACATAGCTCAATGAATGATAAACAAACCTCTGACACCTGCTCTAGTATAAATGATTCCTCCAGAGACTGTTTGAAGCCCAAATTAATCGCTCTTTTGATCAATCCAAAGATTGCAAGGGTGTGCTTTCATTTATTCTATTTTCAGTTTTATATCTATCTTGATCTTTTACAAAAAGTATGCGATTAAAATTCTGAAAATTATAAAAGAAAAGAGATTGTCAGCTGGGAAGACAAATTTTGAATAAAAGTGTCTTCAAGAGCACAGTTTTATATTATACTGTAGCTGTGAACATCTTGCTATGGAACATATTCAAAGATTGAAAATATTCAGAGTAAGAGAGTTTGAGAACGCATTTTACAGTAGATGAGAGGAACGGAAATCCCCAAGCAACAACCAAAAAGGTATCAAGGGCTGGCTATCTTACAGTAGTATCTCTGAAATCAACTGCCATCTTGTTTTGAGTAATCATCTGCAGTTTTTGTAAAAATTACGGGAAACTGGTCAGTCAAATAGAGCTGTTTTGAGGGAAAAGAGATCAATATGTCAGCTACTCAATTGCAGAGCCTGAAATCAGTCTCTGATTCTCCTGATTACACTGGTTTGAGATATAATTTAAAGGGTACAACTGTACATATATATCCCTAAAAGAGACAGATATATTCCACGCTTCACACAAATTAGGGTACCAGATTATTTGATAAAAAGCAAGAATGATTTCGAAATATTGACTGTGTGCTATTTTTTACACGCAGGCAACGAACGTCACAGACTACAACTTCATTGCCTATTAATCCAATATAAAAAGCTGGTGAAGTACTGAAATGTATGCTTGGCAAGGCAAGCCATGAACAGGAGCGAGACGATTTTGTGAAAACAACAATTTCAAATTTTATAAAAAGACATGTGTGCTCCTTTCCTTACAAAAAACCAACATTTACTGTGACAGGATTTATCTGGAATGCATGAAATGAATCCTACTGTATTGTTATTCGTCACCATTGAAATGATATGATTTTGTACTTAATTAATCTACCTGTACATTGACAATGTAAATGGTAAACATTTAATGTACATGGTAAATTGTAAAATTGTAATGTACATGGTACATGGTAAACAATGTAAATGGTAAACAAAGTTTAGTAGATTTACAAGATGTTGAGAATCTGGAGTAGTCCCAAATACCACTACTGTAATAGAATGATCAAAACAAAAGTCATCCAAGTAACAGCTGTTATACAGTTCAACAGTTATAGCATGTACATACTGCAGTACTGGCATGTACCTGTACAGGTACAGTGGTCCTGCATATGGTAACATGCAGTATTGTTCAGTATTGCTCTTATAGTACTGTAATCAAGCCCAGTACAGGTATGGTATTCCTGCATATATACTAACATACAGATACAGTATTGTACAGTAATGCTCGTAGTACTACAAACACAAAGTATAAGTACAGTAGGGTACTCCTGCATATATGGTAACATACAGTATTGTACAGTACTGTTCGTAGTACTGTAAACACACAGTACAGGTACGGTACTCCTGTATATGGTAACATACAGTATTGTACATATTGCTCGTAGTACTGTAAACACGCAGTACTGACAGGTAGCGTACTCCTGCATATATGGTCACATACACAGTATTGTACAGTACTGCTCATAGTACTGTAAACATGCAAGGTACGCAGCAAAGTATATACAGTAGGTAAACTCTGCACCAGGGTTTTCAACCAAAACTTTTATTTTCGAGAGTAGATGTGGTTTGTAATAATTCTACACCATGGAAAATATGGAAATAATTTGCTAAATAAACTGGTTTGATATATACAGGGAACATTATCTGGCATTTCATTGCAAAGTGCTATGCAAAATTCCCAACCTGCTATAGAAACTGTGCAAAGATTGATACTTTTTTATTTATTTTTGGTAGACAGAAACCAACAGCATTTAGTAAGAGACAAAATTTGAACACTAAATAATTATTCTGTGACATAAATCTACATGTATGGGGGAGGGATTTGGCATAAATCAGTGAAAATTGATCCAATTGGCATGTGAGCATGAAAACCTGATTTGTACAAAACCTAAGTTCCAGAAAACAAAAATGTAAGAGGTTCTGATGCCCAAACATATTCACAGTGGTGGGTAAGCCATACAGTACATGTTAAAATTCATGAACTTGTGCACACCAAAATGACGAGAGATTTTATCAGATAATATCTACTGACTAATGATTGCGGCAACATATATAGGAAGGTACCAGGAATTAGTTATCACGTTGACAAAGTCTATTAAGTGACATAATATAAAAACAGATACATGCATGAATATTAATGAGGTCAAATGTTATGATCTCAGAAGCATGTACAGTACTGTATCTATATACTGTACTTATGTACAGTATGTTAAGAATTGATTAAGAAAGAAATGATTAAGAATTTAATGTTCACTGATTAATATCCATGATATGCACACAAAAAACAACACGGTTGATTGTATGAAAATAGGTTGACAAACCTAATATGCCAAGGATGAAAACCATTTGGTTCTTGTCTTGTGTTTAAAAGCCATTTTTTGCTTGCAATTTGATGAATATTAATGACATAAGATGGAAATGGAGGAAAATGTGCTTAATATGTACAAACATCACCATACCAGTATGAACCAATTTTACATTAAGCCCCACCCATTAATTAATATTCATGGCATGGGAACCCAGAAACAGACTAATCACAGGGCATCTACCTACCAAGTATGACATTTAATTATTTTGTGTTTTTGTTGTGGTAGTTGCATCACCATACCAAGTATAAAGTAAATCGGACATATGGTTGCAGAGATATTGACATTTTCAAAAGTTTATGGTAAGCCCTCATGAATGAGATGGGAACCAAAAACAATCAGGTACATCTACTCATCCCACAGGCATCAACCTACCAAGAATGACGTTGATTCAACTCGTGTTTGTTGAGATATCGTGTCTAGAATATATGTCAACTGATTTCCCATTAAGCCCTACCTACTCACAAATATTAATGAGGTAAACATTGTTGCTGCAAAGAACATAAATGTACTTACGACGTAGTTACATCACCAAACCAAGTATGAACTTAATCTGACATACCGTTGAAGAGATATTGACAATTGAAGAATTTTATATTAAGCCCCTGCCTAATCATTGATTTTCATGAGATGGAGACCAAACACAATAGGGCACATTTACACATCATGGGGCATCTACCTACCAATTATAACATTGATGAACTTGTGGTTGTTGAGATATCGTGTTTACAAGCTACCTGTCACATACACACACACACGCACACATACACTATGCCAGCACCATTGCAAAGGTTACTGAGCCTTCGGCATCATAACCAATGAAAGGACCAGTACCAAACATCACTTCAGCCGCTTACATCTTTCACACCCTATTTTCATTCTTGCAAACGACAAGCCCATTTCTCAGGGTTTTTACCTCATTTTAACTTAAGTTACAGTGGCAAGCACTTGATCAAGCGGACACTTTCAGACAAAATGAGTGGTGCAGGTAGTAATATAACTGTTGGGGATTCCAAAGCAAGATTCTTATCAGTTTGGAGAAGTTGTTCATGAATGACAGTTACTGTATCTCTACCACATACATAGTCTATTTAAGTTAATTTTGGTTTGTGTCACCCTTAAGTCTGCAACACTCCTTTGACTTAAAAATTTGAAATACTATTTATTCTGCCTGGTTGATGTTGTCATGGGTGGGTAGATCTGTGTGAAATCTTCTCGACTCTCGAGGACGCTGAGTCATACCAAGATCCTGTTGCATTTTGTATTAAAACAAGTAATGCATGATCATAATGGTGAAAGGCTGGTATTTTAAGGGACATTCCCATGGTTGAAGTTCCCCAAGACTGTTGAAAGCTTTCCACATACATTTTTTTAAGACAAAATCACATCATCATTATATATATAAAGTTTGTTATTGTGGAGATAACAAAAAGTTTTAACTTTGGTTAAGTTTTTTTCAGAGCATCCGGCAACTGAACTGAAAATGTCTCTGTTTTGTCCAAACTATGATCAGCCTATTGAGATATACAGTGTTAAAAAAATCAAAGTCCTACTGTACACAGTCTAGCTATCTGAAGGGCTTTGCCAATATTTTAGGCTGCTTGTTAAAAAACAATCCTTTGTGAATTGTTCGATACACTCATAAACCAACTATGAACTACATTTTAGGAGTGTTAGCTCAGTGGTTAACGCCGGTGCCTTTCAATCATAAGGTCCCGAGTTTGAGTCACTCCAAGACTAATGTATGTGGTCCAGTTACAGAGTTGTTGACAATTGACAATTCATAATCATGGACGTTAAATATGAATCTAATAGACTGAGTTCGGTCAGCTTGCAGCTTTGATAAGCTAATGATGGCTTCTTTGCGAGTTCCTGCTTGCAGGAGGATCTACAAAAAAAAAATACTGTACATACCGTTAGCATTGTTAGAGGAATATTTCCGCAGGCTCAAACAGCTCCATATATACTGTGTGGACTGTTGGACTTGCACAGAACTAAAGTTTACACGGTCCAATTTTTGTATATATACTTTCAGCCACACTCACCTCATTTGCTTGAATTTTCCCAGATTCCTTGCAACTTGCATCGGGGCAGGTGATATTTGTAACCACTCCTTCTTGAATGAGTAGGGCGAGATACTGCTTCAAACACTGTACAGAGAGACGAGATAAAGGAGGAGTTGAACAAAAAGCCATCAATTCGTAACTTGGATTTATATACAAACTCATTCAATACCTACCACGCTGATTTTTAAAATAAGTTTGCCCCAAAGGGAATAGCTAATACAGTACAGTATATTGATCAGGTTTTGTACACAAGAACTGTTTATAAATAAGCGAGAATCAAGGAGGATTAAGCCAGGAAGGAGGAGTAGTAAGAGAGGAGAGAAGTTAATTATGTATTGTTAATTACGTTAATTAGGTTAATAATGGAAATTCAGAGCCTCTGAAACTGTTTCATGTATACAAAATTATTGCATGTCAGAGTTTTTGATGAAGCAGTACTTATCCATACATCAGTGTTACATAACTTTTACATACAGTCTACATTCTCAATGTGAGTTTACATGCTAACTTAAGTACACACAATAAGCAGGGAGCTGCTACTCTAACGTTAGAGTAGCAGCTCCCTGCAATAAGTACACTTTTCCACTTTAGAACAAAACAATATATCGCTTTGTGTATCGTCGTCATGGCAACCAGCCATTTCTTGTCTGCCTTGGTCTGTTTGAAATATCAGTCCTGAGTAGAGTAACCAAACCAGCACACACCGCTTTTATACCGATGTAAGTAGCATCTTAAGATTATATTCAAGTAATGTACATGTCAAGTTTGCGTGCCTGTTGACCAGGCTTAATTTGCATCAAACGGTCCATGATCTGTCTAGAAGTAATTAACTGTCAGGCAAATGACATGCTAATTGCACTCTATTGAGATTGTTGACAATTATTGTTTACCAATGAATAGAGTTAGAGACAAGAAGGTTCGGTATTTGTACGGTAGATAATGCATCGCTGGCCGTGCTGCGAGATGAAGTTTGTGCATTGCATCCAGCGATTTGCTACAATTGATTGATGTCATACTGAAACTGTACAGTTTGCAAATCATGTCTTTATTAAAGTTAGTTCACCGAAACGTGTGCCAGGGACAATAAACAATTCATGGAGAAAATTCAAAGATTTGCAAATGAAGTGATAAAATGTCATACCAAATGTGTAGCCTGACACAAATTGAATGTACAGCACTTAACAATTTATAAGTCACTAAGTAGAATGGAAGCAACCAAATGGCTTTATCCACATAATTATGGATTCATGAACGTCACAAGTTCTGAAAAGATTCACAACCCAAATCAATTTTTTTAGGTCAAATGGATTATTGGCAATATGGTATGAACAGTACATGCAGTGCAACATATCAAACACACTTCCCTGCAATACAGTACCTACAGTAGGTGCTGTCTATGCAGTTCAATGCTGTACAGTATAGTACAGTAGAGACAGTATATATGTAGTCCATCACAGCACTGTGCAATGCTGTACAGTACATGTAGTACAATATACGTAGTACAGTACAGTTTACCACAGTACAGTATACCACAGTAGAGCATGCCACAGTACAGTACTGCACAGCACATCACACCACAGTACAGCATAACACAGTACAGCACAGCATACCACAGTACTGTACATCACACCACAATACAGCACATCACACCACAGTACAGCATAACACAGTACAGCACAGCATACCACAGTACTGTACATCACACCACAATACAGCACATCACACCACAGTACAGCATAACACAGTACAGCACAGCATACCACAATACAGCACATCACACCACAATACAGCACATCACACCACAGTACAGCATACCACAGTACAGTACAGCATACCACAATATAGCACATCACTCCACAGTACAGCATTAATACAGTACAGCACACCACAGTACATTAGACTTTAACTTGTTTTATACTGCAATAAAGTGAATAAACAATTATAAACCACATCAATTTTAGCTTTTTTTAGATTTTGCTTTTAGCTTTGAATACATTATAATATCTGTATACAAGTCAACTTCAATATTTTCTGAATTATATAATTATATCAATAAACTTTGTAAAAAGCTTTCAAACTTTGCCGTACAAGAATGTGATCACAGTTTGAACTGATCAAGCCCATCTTTCTGAATACCATTCAGTTGCATATCATCCAAGCAAGAGCAAACACTCTATGGACATATGGGCCAGCTAGAAACTAGACGTCTGACACGTTTTGTCAACATTGAAAACCCTGGAAACAAACAATTAAAGACAAATCATTTCAGAAACTACCAGTTTTCTTCATCATGTAAAAGTAACACAAATTTGCTCAGTTGTGCTGATCAACAAATGATGTAGTGCAATGGTGCTTCTACGGTCTTTCAAGTGCTGTGCCAGCAAAGGGTGGACAATATGCCTTAAAACATATGGACAAAGTTTCAAACTGGTCATTAAAGCTGCCATAATACCCTTCGCATGTAATGACAAGCTCTCTTCCAATATCCCTTGACCAACCACCCCCCCCCCCCCGCACCGTCCATGCTTCTCCTGCTACATGTCTTCACACACACACACACAGATACAATACTGGGACTTAATATTTTATATTATACTGGACAATTATGGTTTCCCCTTATATCACCACTGTGCTGCCTTCTTAATCTATATATTATTATTATATATATTATTATTATTATATAGCTTAATTAGCCAGTCTATATAGAAAATGCTGGGACTTAATATTTTATATATACTGGCCATTTATGGTTTCCCCTTATACCACGACTATACTGCCTTATTTATAGCGATGTGTATTAGCCAGTCTGTGGCAAACGTTGGGAATTAATACTTTATATAATACTGGATAATTAATTATGGTTTCCCGTTATATCACGACTTTGCTAAACTACTATGTGCATGTTGTCCATGCGTGTCATAATGTGGTATAAACCTCCTAGTTGGCACACTATGAAACTATTTTAAGAGATGTCCTTCAGTATTCTAAAATCCTTACATAGCAACTTACCACAAATAGTCACATATTAAACACACTATGTGTTTGTGCACTGATAATCAAATAAAATTATTCACTAATGTAATGTACAGTATATAACTGTTACTAAGGTAATTTACCATGCACAGAAGTACACTACAAGGAAATTAAAACTACAATCTAATGGCATTAACCCAGTAAGAAACAGTATCTCCTTGAAAAAAATTGAACAGGTTAGCAAGGACAATTTTTAGGGAAAACAAATTCTGCAAAATAATTAGTTCACACATTGTACAGCTGTACTCAAACACCCATTTAGAACAGGAAGGTGATGTAGTACCAGTTGGACATGTTGCCATGGCAACATTGTCGCAACAAGACCCATTAATCACTGTCATGGGGATACATTCACTGGGTAGAGTTCATGCTGAGTGTTTCTTATCTTTGTACTGTGGAACAGTGATGACATAATATTGGGCAGGGAAGTACTGTACAGCAATATACAGTATGTAATGTTGTGATATATATACTAGAAACTACTGTACATGTGTGTGTGTGTGTGTGTGTGCACCTGTATGTCAGTGGATATTGCTAGTATCTTGCAACTACAGGACGCTTCCTAGCAGTGCTTTGATAATGTTGAGTAATAAAGTGGGGCTGATTTACAGTTCAAAATGTAGAGAAAAATCTGGGAAATGTATTTATGATTTCAAACATTAATACAACTAATTGCATTGATACTTATCAACATACCATACATGTATCCAAACATTAAGATGAAAGGAGCATTTAAAAAAGTGTATGAAAAGGTTTAGGAAGAACCTAGATGGCTAGATCCCTCCCTATTGGAGAAAAGGATCCATGCATTTCTCACATCACCTGCGATTTTGGATAACATGAACAATGGTGGACATCCGAGGATTCTAAGAAGAATTCCACTCTTAGAACAATGCTGTTCTTCCGATCTGAAGTTACACATTCTGTTAGTGAACATTTGCAAAATGCTTTAAGAAAACAACAATAATTATTACTGATTTTATTTGAAAGGATTAAAGACTATATTTGGGTATGGTCTTTTGTTCAAGGTCCAAGATTACGTCAATTAAAGGCTGTTACTGCTGGTTAAGCTCCTAATTTAGTATGCAGAAGATTGTCTATATATATATATATAAAAACTTGTAAAATATTCTGGAATTTTAAACTACTGTTTCGTGAATTTCAGCATATCCTATTAGTGTTACAAACATTTCATGTATTATACAGTTGATAACCAACACAAGTGGTATTGTGCTGTTACCATGACTACAACTCCATACTCACAAGCAATATGACTTTCAAGATAACTTAAGGATCAACTTTACTTTTGAAATGTTGTAGACTCCATGCTACCAGTCCAGGTTGTATTTCTATACTTTTAATCTTTGGAAAATGACCATAAAAAACAGCTCAATTGATTGGACTTTTTAGGCTAACACACATGAGACCATTAGGCCAGTTTTTCACAAACAAAACAAAACTCAAGGGGCACAACAAGAGACTTTTATGTCCTCAAATGACATGACTACAATCAATTACATATTTGTCAAGGACAAATAGTGGTGAATGTCATCCAAGAGTGGGCTGTTGTTTATATGTGGAGCTAAAAACAATATGTTTCACTTGAACTATAAGAATTCATGAAACAATGGGTTCACACTAACATTTAACCCTACACTGAGGAACACCATCAAGTTAGCCTCAAAGGAGCATTCCAGGGTAAATATCTTGAAAAGCTCCATAGTTATATTTCACATTCCTTGTACTCATATTCCTGAAGACTAAAACTGCTACCTGTCAAGACTAAACTTTTACCGGTGCTGTGGCCGAGTGGATAAAGGCGGTGGCATTTGAAGCAATGAGGCTTAGCAATCGGGAGGTTCACGGTTCGGTACCCAGCCGGGTCATAGCGAGGTGGGGTTTTATTTTCCATCCAAGAGCAATCTACGATTTTCCCATCCGACATGACTTTCTAAATTAAAAAGATTCCAAATTTGAGTTACAAATTTATGTTGAATTGGAAGCCACCCGACGTGTAAGTTGTAATCCATAAGCCCACAGTGCAATTGCAAGTTCCTCCCATATTGCGGTCGCTTAAGCATCATCAAAATAACTGCTGCTTATTATATTATTAAGTCATCCTTTACGCCGTCACTCACAAGACCTATCAACTCACTAGCTTACGATAACCCTGAGCTAGCCTTAGTGCAAGTGAAGTCTTTTTCCTGACTTGCAGAATCTGTTTTGACCAGTGGCGGAGCTAGGGGTATTGGTCAGGGGGGGCAAGAATGGTCTGTAGGGGCGCTTTCGACACCATCTAAGCAGAGCGCCACCAGGATGGCGTGGAGCGTACAGAAATTTTTTGTGTAAAGATACTCCCTAGATCGTCGGAAATGACCCTTTCCGGCCTTGCTAATTTGCAAATAAACGAAGAATAAATAGGTGTCATCGCCATTTTTGTCAGAAAATTACACCAACAAAATGTGACAAATGTCAATAGGTATATTTGAGAGCACAATAAAAAAGTCAATCATCGTGAATAAGTAAAAAGTGGTAAAAAGCTGAAAAGGGCGCCAGCAGTCCATTTGAGTCCGTCAGGGGGGGGGGCAACCACCCCCTCTGACTGTATGGACGCTCTGCCACTGTTTTGACAGATGCTGGACAGTACAATGATACTCACAGAAAGACAGTACACACAGCTGCAACCTTCCATCTGGTGTAGATCTGTCAGGTCGTACTCTCCGAAGCAGAGCTTGCAGGTGATCTTCGGGCCTAGAGCGAGGTCACCGCTGATGGTGCTTATCCTGGTGAACATCTCCACTTCTTGGGCATTGCTCTGGTGTTCCATCACCAATAGAATGGTAAGCCTGTCAACACCTGAAATTGTACAATTGAATTGAACTAGCTTACAGTTTGGCTACCAAGTAAAAGCTTCAATAGGCCTAGACAAAAAGTGATAAGTGGGTAGTTATATTTCTCCCAGGGCAGTACATCAAATAGGGCGGTAGAGTTGTTGCATGCTACCATTGCTATGTTACAGAGTACAGTGTCTGATATTGGTATTGAATATCTATACAGTATGTTGTTTCTATGGATACAGTTGATAAACAGTTTATGGTCATAAATTCAATTTTGATACATAATTAGTTTTGTTCAACAACTACGGTTTCAATCATGCTGTTGGGCCAAGCTTACAGAGAAATTCATTTTTTTTTCAGACAGTTTTATGGAATGAGCAACCAACAAATTGTCCTGATTATCAGCCCTTGTCATAGTTTTTTTTTAACTGTAAATTTCCTAAAAAAAGCTTTACATTCCATAAGTCCTTGAAGTGTTTCATTATATGAAATGACACAAATTTCCTGGGCTTTCGGTATAAATGTACAGAGTGGTATAAATTAGCCATTCAAAAAATTATGAAACTACAGCATGCTCTGCTATCCTTCATAGTTGTTATGGACGGCATCTCTCCTTGTTGAATGTACAACATATTGTACTTAGCAAAGTAAATAGAGTAACAGTGCAGTACTTAATTTAACCAGTACTGCATACTACACAACATGATCACATTCCTAATACATGCAGTGATATGTTTTTCTTTTTTTTTCTTATTATAAATAGAAGCTCAATTACTCTGTCATAAATTAAAAAACCTCAAAAATGTTACAATTAAGTACTGCATTCCCTGGGTGCAAGACTGTATACCACTGTATGTGCACAATGCTGTACAGTACAAAACAGTAGGCTATTTAGTAGCAGGGTTGGACAATCCTTTGAAGTAGCCAAACCGGTTTTGTTAGAAATTTGCAGCCATGGAGGGAATTCACCATGGAAGGGGGGGGGGGGATGAATAAGAAAATAGAAATAGATATCAAAATATGAAACCAAAAAGCTTTGAGATGGTATGTGCTCATTGGGGGAAGGGGGAGGGGGGGCCAGTAGAATGTCCACTGATCTTTTCCCCTTGTGTATCAATTTATCAGGAGTGTTTATACATCCATTTTGTGAACATAAGCAGCATATTTCTCGTAGTACTAGCACACATGCTTTCAGGATTTACAGAATACTTAACAGTAGGCTTGAGTACAATGGGCTATACTATAGTAAAGTAGGCTACAGAACAGTTGGCTTGAGTACAGTGAACTTCAGAACAGTTAATACATATAGGCTACAATAAATGCAGTACTGTATAGCAGACAATAGCACAGTACAGTCAACAACAGTGCAGTCAGCTTGAGTATAGTACAGTAGGCTACAGTACAGTAGGCTACAGTTAATATTTCATTTCATTTATTTCGTCTATATACATAAGAACAATAGAACAAAGTGGTAAAGTATAAACAGGACACTAGAAAAACAATAGTAGTTTATCGAGCTAGTGACCAAAAAATAACAAAAAAACAAAGAAAGAAGGTAACAATTAAGAGTATAGATAAATAAACATGAGATAATCAATACTCAGTCAGGGTAGTTTTCAATTAGGTAGGCTTTAAGTTTTTGCTTCAACTTTACATAAGATTTAACAGTTTTTATATCATTTACAAGCACTTTCCAGGTTAAATATATAGAGTATGTATCTGACTACAGCATAGTCAGCTTCAATGCAGTATAATATATATAGTTGTTTATCAAATACAACTACAGATTTGCACTACCTGTACCAGTTTTACAGCCTGTAGTAAAATCATCATCCGGCATCACAGCCATCTGTTGTATTGTGACACACAACAGACGATTCATACCAGCACCAAACACTATACACACTGTATTACAGTACTATTGTATTCTTATACACACCATACACATTAACAGTATTGTATTCAGATTACACATGTCATATATATGGCATCTGAATGTTCACAGTTCACACACTATTGGCCTAGAGCAGCTACACTAGTTCTCTTTGATTACTTCAATTTTGGTAGATTGTTGTTTACTAAAAATTCCAGAACAACGTAATTTATGCGCTTGACTATTCCAGTTCCACTTCAGAGAGTGAAAATGAGGTTAAAACTTGGATGCTTTTTATGTAATTAATGGCAATATTTTTTAGTTCCCTTTGATTACACATGGTAAATTGGTGTTTACTAAAAATTCCAGAACAACGTAATTTATGCACTTGACTATTCCAGTTCCACTTCAGAGAGTGAAAAAGAGGTTAAAACTTGGATGCTTTTTATGTAATTAATAGCAATATTTTTTAGTTCCCTTTGCTTACATTGGTAAACTGTCGTTTACTACAAATTCCAGAACAACGTAATTTATGCGCTTGACTATCCAGTTCCACTTCAGAGAGTGAAAAAGAGGTTAAAACTCGGATGCTTTTTATGTAATGAATGGCAATATTTTGCAAAGTGTCTCCGCGTTCAATTCTGTAGAATCTAATGGGGAAGAAAACCCTACTCTGTCCTCTTACTGTATAAAAGTTCATTTCATGAATAAATGAAGAATAACATCTTAGTTTGAGCAACTATAGTTAAAATAAGCTAGGGTATGCTTATTTAATCGATAAGTTTGGAAAATTTGCTGCAAATCGGCGACCAAACTAAACCAAATGCTAAACGATTTTCTAACAGTTTTTTTTTTCTCATAATTTTGGGATTTGCAACAACACAGACTTGACTGTTTTTGAAGGTATTAAACATTGATTACTAGGTTGGAATTTTAAAACCTTTTCCTTTCTTCATAAAAATAATAATAATAATAATAACAATATATGAGACCTATATAGCGCCAAATCAGTAGACAAAAGTCACTGCTAAAGGCGCTTTACAAAGAAAGCAGATTAATTTACAAAAGAACAAGTGAAAAAATAAAAGCTTGTTCTGTCTCCCAAATACAGTATTGAACTGTTCTGTAATAACATTGCAGCTACAGTAGCTACACCCATATTCAGCAAACTTGCATACTTTTGACCTCATGACCAAGCTGGTTTATTTTTATTGATGCTGTTTGCTAACATTGTTGTTGGCATACATTTATGCATTAAATTGAGATGTAATTGATAACAGAGTCATTAAAATTTCATAAGTTTCACATGCTGAATGTTTTCAGCATTATTGAACAGACGTAAGTTAATACCTACAGCAGCCTCAGGGCATTGCGGCCAGCTGCATAAGTTAGGCAAGCTCATAGACAATTTACTGTATAAGTACTGAGCCAAAGGTAATAGCTGCATTCTCATTAATGATACAGGCTTCCATGTCAAATTTTGCTGGCCAAATAATGTGGCCAACCCACATTATTTTCTTCCCCTTATTGTGATGTTGAAGAACTTTGTACCCTATCACTAACATGAATCATTCATGATGCTTCTGGGGCTCTGGAGAGAATGAACTTACATCACATGGAACTACTAAATCGCTCCAAGCATTGTGTATCTTTTGAAGAACTGCAAAGAATATTACGGATGTAGCTCTGATTCCTTTAAACCGTCCATAAATGCTAAAATGCTTGTACTTTGAGAATAACGTTTGCGTACATCTAGTTGCCTGTTTGGTCACAGAATATTTCAAACAAGAAGCACTTGCCATTCTGGCTAGTCTTAGTCAGTATAGCCAGCCAACTGTAGGAAAGCATTGTTTTAAATGAGAAAATTGAAGAAAATAGTTTTCGTGTTGGCTCCTGTGAACACAACTTGGGGCAGTTCTTCGTAGAATATACTCTAATATTAGTCTTTTCTACATGAAATCAATTTTATTCAACACAGGATGTAATTTTTCAACATTTCTGCTAAGGTCGCTGTGATGATATTGTATTATATTGTTAATCTTAGCAGTTTGTTTTTGGCCTTTACGGCCTTCTATATATTATTCAGCCTTCAATATGTTACTTAGTATCGTTTTGCTGGTTGTGTTTTGTTGTTTCAAAGTTATAACCTCATTAAAGGTCTGTAATCAAGTGTATTAGTCGTTGTCATTATTACTACAGTCGCGACTTGGCATTTGATAACATTTCTATAAGCCGAAGTGTTAAGCTAAGTTTTGAACAATTATACTGTGTAATGATTCATACAACAGAAGTAATGGAATGGATACGCTAATGACTTTCTCAACAAATTGCAAGCACTTTTACCGTTTTAGCTTTCACCACAAGAGTTTTAGGCACATCAATTTGGTTGGAAATGTGATCGTCGGCATCTAAGATTAACAATCCTACTGCAAAATAATACAATGACTTCAATCAACTATCACATGAAATGTCAGTTTTGTTTTGTAAATGTGACAAAGAGCCCTAGATAGATGTTATGTGTGAGTACAAACGATTTACGCACTAATAATAAGGCCCTCTGGAAGCAAAGATCGATTGTCTATCCATTTCTGGGTATCGAAATAGGAAGATGCGACAATGTTTACCAATTTCAAGGAGCTTCCTCAAAATGTTATCGGGCTACCACAATCTCAGGGCAAAAGTCCTGAGGGGCATGGTGGTGTACGGTAACATGCTCCATAACTTTGTGTGAAGTGTAAATATGTAGCTGCACTGATAGACAATCTGTAGCTACCAATGGGCAATACTTAACTAAGTGCCTGAGACTAGGGCAAGAGTTATGTAGGCTGACCAATCCCTAACGTAGGTCTACAACAAATAACTAACGTTAGGCCTTTACTATGGCTAGCCAAATCCTAACCAAGGCTCACACTAACACTGCACACTACATTGACAATAACACTAACACTACAGTTACTAACAATCCTGAAAAAGTGAAATAATTACTAACAGTAACACGTAGGCCTAGACAAGGTCTAACTGGGTAGTCGGGATTGACTACCAAAGAACAAATTTAAGAAGAAGTTTGTTTCAGATATTTACCTGTCCTTCGAATTGGAATGAGAAATTTATTACCGAACCCGAATTATACACAATCAGACGACATCTAACTAAGTTAGCCCAAGTTCCACTCTGTGCTATTGTTGTACGAACGTCAACAATTCAGGAATGACAGCGAATAATTAAGACGCAACTATTAAATCTCTCGCGTTAGACAAACTACATTGGTAAATTGTTACTTTTATCTTTAGGTAATTCTTCCGTTTGTTGACGGAATAGATTCAAGAGTTTTCGATTAATTTAAATTACAAAATCACACCGATTCACTCACAAAGCACCTCTCAATCATCAATAACGAGTCTGTGCATGTGAATATTAGAGACCGTATATTGATGAATAGAGCCCTCTATTTTCAAATTGTAGTCTTCCAGAGCCACAGGGTGTGTTAACTACCATAGAAATTGATGGTAACCTCTCACAGTTGTTCCACCTTGATAAATCAAATGTTTCAAAAATCTATTGATATGATGATATATGTGATAAACCAAACGTTTACATATGCATTGCAAAAATATAATGCCTCTTTCAATTTCCAATAGGAATATTCTGTACTAATGTATATTTTTTCAATAATATTTTGTTCAAATGTTCAAATCGACCCATCCTCCATCCCCTCCCACCCCCCCCCCCCGGCATATACTACCACCGTGTCCATCGCTCCAAATATACTCCATCGTGAAGGAATTAAGGGTATTCATGCCGCCAAGAGCCAAATTAACCAGATCCGTCAAGGCGAGGGTTGAGGAAGAAAGAAAAAATGGCAACCATTTAATTATAGTACGAGGGATTTTCGTCAGTACAATCTTCCATACTGTATACTGAACTTAGTGATTTACCCCCCCCCTCCCCCACACCCCAAGAACCCCCGCTGGATAATTGGTAAAAGAAATATAAGCTTGCAGGGGAGGATGATTATGTGCAGGTCTGGTACTTCGTCCTCAATATCGATCTAGTCATTAATATAAGCCATGGCCATAGACAATATTAGCAACGTGCAGCATTTTATTGTGTGATCGATTGAAAACCATATACCCTACTTAACTCGACCGGCCGTGGACGTGGCAAAACGATAAGCGAATACCACCTGTCTAGAAAGAGGTATCCTGTTTATTTGTTGACGCTTAGTGCTTGTTTAGGTCACACGCAAATCTATCTCTTTGTAATTGTTTACATTTTGTTAAAACTGGGCAAGTGTTTAGTCGTGAGCTGACGCAGCATGGGCGAACTGGAGAATGGCGTTGTTACCAGCTCAGGGATCCAACCGTCATATTATGGGTTTGGAAACAAGCGGCATATTTGACCCTCGGACGAAGCTAGCACAATTCACGACCTCTTAGAAGAAAAACCTGTATCTTAACCCAGTGGCGTAGGAAGGTACTTTAGAGGGGGGGGGGGCTGAAGACTGATGGCCGGCCTGGGGGAGGGGTCTAAGGGGAGGGGGTGGATTTTTTTTGCCTTTCCAGGTGGCCTCAGATGCAATTTGGTGCAATATAGCACACTTCAACACCCACTCCATTTTGTAAGGAATTTTGCATTTTCACCTGGCCTTAGATGCAATTTGGTGCTTCAAAATGAGTTTTTTTCTCATTTGGAAATGAAAAAGGGGTTTTCTGACTTGTGGAGCGGGGGGGGGGGGGCGGAACGATACTTCCGCCCCCATATGTTTCACTGGGGGGCTGGCGCCCTCAGCCCCCGGTTCCTACGCCCTTGCCTCAACCTTCCCCACCCAATGGCGCACCGGTGCCAACCGGCGTATGCCAATCCGTCCCTGCGCCGCGCGATGCACGACCGTTAGTTGGAACAAAGCCGGCCGGCGTCAGCACTGTCGAACTGAACGCGACCCAACGGTAAATTAACCGTCGTAACTAAACAATTAAATGTGGGAAGTCATTGATAGTTCGGAACTGATGTGCGATTGATCAAGATTTTGGCAGCTTTAAATCGCGTCAGCTTTAGTCGGGAACACTGGACGTTTTTTGAAGCGTTTTCCCGAATGTCAGTCGACAGTGTGGGAAGGTTCAAGAGTACAACTGTCAAAGTTTCCGGCAGCATTCTTCAGTAAGTTATTTTTCGGATATTAGTTTACAGTGTTTACTAGGTGCAGGGGCGTATCCAGGGGGGGCGCAACAGGCGCGCGCCCCCCCCTATTGGCCGTCACCAAAAAAAAAAAAAAGTTTAGGAAAAAAAAAAAAAATTGATGAAGACCTTTATGTGAGATGTCGGTGATCGCTCAACCCCCCCCCCTCCCGTATGCTTTATTTTTTGTTTGCCAAAAAAAGGTTCTGGCGAAGTTCGGCGGCATAATAGTTTTAGAAACATAGATGGTAATTGTGTTTGTATTATCACTATAAACACTAAGTGACATGCCAGCCATACTAAATTGTGCATTTTGTGTCCATATTTACTGGAAATGTTGCTTATTATTAAGGTCGAAAAATGGATCACATATGGCCATGGGCGGCGATCCTGGGTGGAGGGGGGATATATCCCCCCATGAAAATGGGTGGAGGGGATGTAATGCACCATATCCCCCCCCCCACCAAATGCCAGGGATAAGAATATTTTCATGCCTACATTTATGCATCTTCGTTAATGTACGGCTCTTTTTTAGCTTCATTTCTCGCCTACCATAAACGCAGTGCGATCTTTTCAAATAAAGCGTCTTTATAAAGCAAAAATAGTTGACTGTAGGCTTCATTGGCCCTATAACAACAAAATGTATTATTGCGCCCACGGTATTGATATAGTACATATATGCACCCTCATAGTATTCATATAGGCCCTATAGTAGGCCTACACACGTACATGTTCCCTCGAACAGCTGAGAATCTCATGTAACCAGGGTAATGCTTAATACACGTTTCACCTGGATGCCCTAGCAATCGGTACCTAGGAATGTCACTATGTGTAATTGTGTATTGCATGTGTATAGGCCTATAATAGCCTGCATGAGGCCATTTTCTTCATCGAATAATATAAAAGAGCTCTCGAACATTCTAACGTTGCGCCTGAAACAAGATTGACAGGGGCAATTTTCCCAAAATAACACCCGAAATTAAAAAAAAAGTATTTTGGATCCTGATTATGAGATATTTCGGACATGACATCCCTATTTTAAAGTTGGGTATATGCCGCTTGGAAACCTCGGGAAGTGCCGTTTCCGGCCATCTAGAGGGTTTGTTAATCCCAAAATTTTCTTGTACGCTTCGCGCCAACCCATGGTGGCGCTACGCTTAGATAGTCAACAAGGTCATATCCCCCCCCCCCCCCCACTCGGAAGTACTGATCGCCGCCCATGCATATGACACCATTTTGCATTTCAGCCCTTCTTCGAAAGCAAAAATTGTACACCCCTCCCCTTAGACCCATCCCCCAGGACGGCGATCATTCATGCCTGGCGCCCCCCCCCCCCTATTGGAAAATCCTGGATACGCCCCTGAGGTGGCAAACATAACTTACACCGATTAATAAAAACATCTGTAAAAATCAAATAAAAACCCCTAACAGATCTGTTTAATAAATATGTGGTGAACATCAACCGGGAATGGCTGTATTTTATTTGCATTTTTTTTACCAGTCCTCTTTGCTTCTCAATGCTAGTTTTCTTTGGAGACGCCTGCAGGGCTACAATACCATTAAAATTATATTGCAATCCGGAAGGTAGAATGATTTAAAAAAAAAATTAATTTACAACTTAACCATGATTTCAAATACTCACCGAAAGTAGTACCCTGGTAAGCGTCCCTCTGTCCAGAACCTCGGACAGCACGTTAAGGTACTACCACCCAGGGGCAGCACAGAAAATCAGAAAAAAAACCTTTGCAAACTATAGAAACTAATATCGTCTGGTCTACTTCACTCCCCTACCAGAGAGTTTATGACGTCTTGATGCATATGCATGAGCGAGTTTTATAGATTGTCAATACGAATATGGTCTGTACTAAACACCAACGCAATCATGTGTACAATACTTTAGAGAACTAACACAGGTTTTTTCTTTTCGCGTGATCGGGCAAACTCGAGAGTGCATCTCTCTTTGATGAATACAAATAAAGTTGTAGGGTATATATTTTATAACTAGACGGACAAATTTGACTGAGGCAAGCCATATATGAGGAGTCAGGGATAACTTGTCACTTTAAATGATGCCAATATCACTGAAGCGGAATTTCATTCAGTTGGGTGGAAAGAATAGCTTCAAATGTTCGCTGCCAAACAAAACGATTTTGGGAAAAAAATGACGGGCAAAAGGCTGGGAAACTGGGAACATCGGGAGTAGTAAAGCGGTGTTGACCGAACTTAAGTTTCTATATTTAATATCAACAGAAAAAGTCTCAAAACCTGCGGAATTTCTTTCCAAATTTTAAATCAAATTCAGTGAGGTGTGGGGCACGGGAGGGGGGGTAGGGGGAACGCCAGCCGAAATGTGCAACCAAATAGGATTTTGTTCCTAGGCCACAAGTTGCAGTTGAGAGGATGGAATAACCCACATCTCCGGCGGAGTTTAAGAACGAGCATTCCCCTCATTAGTCCCCCCTTCCCCCACACCACCCTTTTAACTCCCCTTCAGGGCCAACAGAGCACGCTTTTGACCACCCCAGCTCTATTTTGGCCTAACCCTTACGCAAATATTATCAAGAGTTTAGCCTCTGATGTCTTCGACCGAGCATTATTTTTCCTTTCGCAGATATTTGATTCGATTAATATATCAATCCATACGGTCTAGGAATAATTAATGTGAAGAATTCTAGCAAGTTAACCATATTATGAAACGGTCGTCAGTATTGCCCGAAACACATTTAACAGCCTCGCTTACCGAGCATTCTTCCTAGCGGAGATATTTTCAATTGTCGTAAATAACACACCTCATGGTCTCTGGGAAAAGCTTTAAAACAGGCTCAAATTGCACCCATCGACCCGACTGCGACCGAAGTGAATCTCACCGACTATACTCGTCGAGACAGTAGTGGCCAACTAGTCAAGTCGTCGTCGGATTGTAGGTTAGCCACTCACTAGCCCGACCCCGACTGCGACCAAGTGGACCTTTCGTCGCAGTCGCGTCGGGGCAATTAGCGCCGGCATTTTTTAATTTTTTTTTTATTATTGTCATCTTTAATGAGGGTAGTCCTGCTTTAGGATCTCAAGAACAATATCTTATGTAGTTATAAACAACATTTTATAGCCTATTTCTTCAACTTACGTTTCAAAATTTTCGTCAATACATGACGAACTTTCTTAAACCGACCCAGTTATTTCAAATTTGCGTCACTGCGCATGTGTTTCAACTGAATCTACCAGTATCGAAATCGCAAAACACTTGAAAGTGAAAAAAAAACAAATTTGTACTTTTGGGTTCAAATTCTGTCTAGTGAATATTTTATAACACATCATTGGTCGAATCAGGTTGTGTGAGATGAGATGTAACATATGGCAGGCCATTTGAGTCAAACAGTGACTACATACTGTGGTCAATATAAAGTAAAAAGTGAAACGTCTACAATACCAATGTCATAAAATACCTCGTGAGATATATTCCAGTTTAAAAATTGGTAAAAACTTTCTGTCTCTTTTTTTTGGGTAATGGGTGTGTGAGGGTGGGGCGGGATGGGGGGGGTTACTATAATAGTATGGCTCGCATGGCTCCTCTCACTACCAGTGCCACCATCAAAGAGTAATGGCTCGTAACTTTATGTAACCAGACAAGAGAATATTACAGGCTATTATAAAAAATCCAAATATTTAGTAATTGTCTAATGAGTGTCACAAAATGTTTAAACTCTTGAACTGAAACTGCAGTTTAACCATAGAAACTTTAATGTGACGTCACCAGAACCCCGATGTGGTGCATGCATAAAGAGGGCGCTCTTTGAAGGAGAAGATAATACAATGATCAGAAAATTGAGGATATATATAAGAGATTGTAGATGGATACTGCATACACAGTTTCCAAGTTACGATCTGCAGGCAGGTCTTTTGTATGCATGATGTGGGAGGACCCTCCCCTCTCCCCCACCCCAACCCCACCTTAACTGGTTTCATTTACAACATTTCTGATTCTGAAGTACAGACTATGTGTGTGATAAGTATGTTAACCTTTTACAAAATACAGGTTGACAGGCTGCCTGCTACATAAGTTCTTTCACATTTCTAAAAGTACACATAACAATTAAGTCTTCTTTACACAGTCTCCATACCAGTTATAATAAGTGGAATCAAGGAAGCTTGAAATGTGGCCTGCTGCTTGGGTAACCTCGTACAGCGTTAGTTATAGGTAACAAACCACACTTGATTAAATCATACAAAGAAAAGTGTGCTGCACAGAATAATGATAGCAAAGCAAAGGGGAAAAAAAACAAATAAATTAAATTTTAGTCAGCATTTATTCATTTCTATACTAGTATGATAACGTTCACAGTAGTTACCATAGCTTAGACTATGTTTCATGTTTGGCTAATTTTAACCGACGACTATACCATTGGCAAAGTCATGGGAGGTACTACACCCTTCCATATTTTTGGCCGGAAGGCCTCCTCCGATATTGCCGGAAAAGAAATATTTTTAGAATGGCTCCTGGTTCCCTTAAAGTTTTATATGAAGTCATTCCCAAGACAAAACTGTTCAAAATGATACCATACTCATGTCAGTTTCGCAGCCAAACCAATTTGTCATCTAAAACATTGTTTCCATATCCTTAGCTATGTGCTTCACATTTACATGTGCTTAACAAACTTTTTAATATATGTTGGGGTTAAAAAAAGGACTGTGGAGGCTCTTGAACATCAATATATGCTCCTTAACCCCGCCTCCTTCCAGAATCGTAGCCCCAGAATTCTGAGTAAGAGGGGCACCAGCAATTTAAGGAGGGGCATCATATTCATGTCCTGTAATTTCTGCAGCTCTTGTACATATGATTGTGACTCAAATGTGGAGGGGAGGGGGGAGTAGTCTGTATGGAGGGGCACACCCCCCTGTGCTCTGGCCTGGCTGCTGGCCCTCCCCATCCAATTCCGCAGCTTTCAGGATCCAATTCTGCCTATTGCAATAATATATTGCATACAAATTTTAAATATCAACACCCTCATCTCTTTAACTTGGGTATAATTGGGTACATATATCCCATACTTCATATATACAAGATGATAGTCAAACGTTACATATAGGGCCTATTAGTCACCTTTTTTCCCCATTGTCTCTTGTGAAATGTCATGTTGCATTATGACATCATCTCATGAATATGCAACAGTTTATTTGATCACCAATAATAATATTCGTCCATTATCTTATCTGGTGTTGGGCGCCATCTAATAGGTTTGTTTTATGATCGGCTGGGTTGGCTCTAGCTTCGTAAGCAGTAATGACAATGGCATCACGTTGAGCCTGTCAAAAATATGAAAGTAAAAATATGTGTAAAAAAAAAAGGAAAAAGAAAATGGAGCAATAACAGATGAGTCATAGTATCACCAAGATATGAAATGGTCTTCCGAGAAGAAACAAATCCAGAACAAGAAGAAAAAAAAGTTAAAAAAGGAATAAAAACAGACTGAAGATGAGCTAAGGCTGATAGATGGCAGTATTGCCCTATTAATATTGTAGATTACAGCCCATCTAGGATACCTACATGCATATGTGACATGTGGGTGCTCGGTCAATATACTGATGCTCAGAGAATAAGCCTGGGAACAGGAAACCATTTCATTGGCATAGAAAAGTTTACATTTAATTAAAAGAACAAATGGCAAGAACAGTTCAGCCCTACCCCCAACGTAGAACTTTGGCGTGATATTGTCATTAACTTCTAAATTATAATCGTCAGGTTCTGTCAATTTCTTTGTTAATAAGACAAAACGCTGAAAGGAGGCACACATCTCTGCCACAGTGTAATGTTTACTTCGATTGGGGTGGGGGGGAGGGGGGAGGGAGGGAGAGAGGGAATGCAGGTGGACCCTACTGCTGTTGGATACGTTCCTTATCCTACTGTCTACTGATATGTAGCCAATGTGACCGACCATTTCTCTTCAAAACTACAAGTAAACTACTACTAACCTGCATGAACTCTCCCCTTAAACCAATGTAAAAGACCTTTGTAGATTCGGCTCCAAAATTCCTCGGAAATAAAATCGATAAATGGTACACGCTGTTGAATTTAGCGACTCTGATGGGGAACAAAGAAAGAGAAAAAAAACGTTACAAGCTTGCTTTGTTTTTTGCATCATAAATATTTCCTTTACTAATTTTTATTTTATTTTACAGTATTTAAGCTAAACTCTCCACTGCCTGACATATGTACATTACTCATTAACAGATGCAGCAGTGGTAAATCCTGCTTGAGGTGCAGTAAAACCATATCCTTCATGTCAGGAAATGTACAGAACCCAAAACCGTCTTGAACAGCATCAAAATATAAAGAGACAAGGCATAGAGACACAGGCATTTCCCTAACAGATGGTAACATGTGAAAGAAAAAAACCCAATTATAAGTCAACACGGGGAGAGAAAAATGAATTGACTTCAGACAGGGTTTGGATGTGGGGAAGGGGAGTCTTGGTATCACCCACCCAAAGGGAAGACCATCTGTGACAGAGTCGACATGGTTCACAAGTGCTTTAAATATGTTATTCGAATTTTTTTTTTTTATATAGTGCTTTATACCAGCAATAGGTCTCAAAGTGCTTTACAGACGTTATATTATCCCTGGTCAATGATAACCTGTCCAAGAAACAATCCCTTCAAGTGGCTGCAGTTATACACTGCGCCCAATGACAAGTTACCTCACAGGTACCCATTTAACCCCTGAATGGAGAGAGGCAATTGAGATAAAGCATCCAGCCCAAGGGCACTACTTTATGAACTAGGTGGGAATCGAACCAGCAATCCTTGGATCACAAGTCCGATGCCTTACCCAATTGTCCACCATGCTCTCATGTCTCTTAATAGATCATCGTACTGCATAATTCCGCTGTCATTTGCGGGTGGTGGAAAAACGGGAAGGGACCGAAGATGGTGCATATTCAGTGTATATTCCCCTTTAAGCCCAACCCTTCACCCCTTCCCCTGGGCAGGGCCTGGATGCTTACTTGACATTATAATCAATTTCACCCGTCCTGTCCGGCTGCATCTCAAATTCCTGATCTGCTTGTAAACTGGTTTCATCGAACGTCATGTGAGGTCGGTTCTTGTACCTGGAAGAAGATACAATGTTACATGGAATACGATATAACCATCATAGCCGACAAGAAAGAGGGGTGGAGGAAGGAGAGAGAAGGGGCAAGGGAGAGGAAGGAAAGGTGAAATTAAACACACAAAAAATCAGAAATGGTGGAAATGAATGAAGTATCGGAAACAGTCTGATATTAGAAATTTTTTTTTTATTATTTTTTTTATAAAATCGAGATTTACCAAGACTGATGTGAGAAAGGACTAAAAATAAAGCACAATGACCTTAATGAACCGGCAATGAAAACTAAATAAAATAAGAAAATGTAAAAGTCCGAAAAAAAAATTGCTTATCAATGGTTACTCATGATATCTGGTCAGCAAGTATCCCGCAGAACAAATAATATCTCTAAAGAAAACTTACAATTTCATAGCTGATGGATGTGTGTCATCTTCTCCTCCAATAACCACGATACCCTTCAGCTTAACGTTACCAGTAAACCTACAAAAATAGAAAGAAAAAAATGAATGGAACAAGTATCAGTTTCAGTCAGTATAACTTAACTTATAAACGACCAAGCTCCAGAAATGATTTGAGTAGCCCCTTCCGTGGTTGGTCAAGCTGTACTTCGGTGTCGAATTTTTCCATAATCAGATGCCACGGCCCGTGGTCCAAATGGCACCTTTATTCTACCATAATTGTGAACAGGAACGATGAAATAAGTCAGCAACCGTGAACCTCCGGAGGCAACTTTGGCTGGCCAGATTTTTGTGATTATTTCTAGCCTCTTTAACACAGGGTTGGGGTTATTGGTGTGGGCGAGTGTTAGAGGGGCAATGTCAAGCTAACTAGGAAATCATTTGTCACCATAAGTTTCAAGTGTATCAGGAAAGCCATAGTAACCCGATTTCTACCCCCTCCCATGTCCTTCGGGGAAATAAGATGTTTATCCTCTGTGATAATCGTTATGACAGCTCTTCTTACACACATTATAGTAGACACATTCTTAAACGGCGCCATCACTTTACCCTTCCTCTCAAAACTGGCGGAATCAAAGGAGATACGATCCTCGTGTGTCAAGTGGATGCTAACTTCAGTTTTGTTCACGTTCGAAGCGGCAATTTAAGAAAGTGTAAGTAACTGTGAAAACATGAGTACAACCACTAGTGTTTCAATAGTTTGCTCGAATAAAATGTACCTCAAATGACGTTTAAATGAGAGCGAAATGATTTACAAGTTAACCGATACCAATCCTCAGCGGTTTTCCCAATTCGATCCCTGACCTCGTAAGCATTAGCGTTATGTACTGGTTGCACGACATCAACACACAGTAACCTAGCTATAGATCCGTATTCACTATCATACTGCACACGGCTGGCTAGTACTATGATAGTTTCTGACACTTGAATAAAAGAAGTTCTTGATATTGTTTCTGCAGTACTTTGGGTTTGGTTAGCTTTTATTACAGCATGGTAAAGTATGCCACACTGAAGTTAACTGGCAACAAACTTAAGCCAACCTTGCCTTAGGGAAGTCGATTGATGATGTATTGTAAGCTAATTCTTCAAAACTTCTTCCTATGTTGCATATCAATTTGCTTTTCCAGTCTCCAGCTAAATTTTATATGGTTATATACAGTATTTGGGTGATGGGGAACACTACATTACTGAACAACTTCTTGACACTGAGTACAAACATAACTGAATTCTTCTTGAATCTGTAGTCTACAATTTTCACTTCTCTGTCTTAAATTTATTTTGTGTAAAAGTCAGAGGCCTGATGTTTCGGTCCTAGCAGGATCTTCTTCAGCCTCTGAAGAAGATCCTGCTAGGATCGAAACGTCAGGCCCCCTTACTTTTACACATTCTCTTACACAGGCTCTTGAGTGGATAAGCAGTTTGCTAATGTCAGTGTTTATAAGTTTATTTTAAATTTATTTTGAAACTTCTTTCTTCACAGCCTAGAACAGACTTTCCCACTTGTCATCAATTTTGTACACAAAAGGCTTACTTACTTTCCAAATTTAAAACTTGAATACTGTCAACTTTGAAGTTCAAAAATGGCTGAGCCAAACTCAGAGGCTACTTCTATTAAGGATCCAACATCAACAATACCTCCAGAAATGATTCCTCTCTTGGCTGAGATAGAAGCTAGCACAGAGGCTGGTAAATTCATAACGTTGACCGTTCCCATTGAAAACGAATCAAAGCCTACCGTCTCGACGGAACAATCTAGTCCCGGGAAGTCGCCCCATGAGGGACGTTACAGAAAACAGAAGCTTCACAGCTCTTCAAAATCACGAGTCAAAAGGAAAAAGATGGAGATTTACGTCAGGCAGAGCAAAAAGTTCATCTACGTGGGCAATCAGGTGAAACGATGGGATCAATACAGGAAAGAACTGAGAATCAAAAATGATGAGGAATTTGCTAAGCTTCTACTGGATGGGTAAGTGTTAAATTGATGCTAAATGCCAGTGGCACAATATATGGTGTTTTGGTTGTTTCTTTTGGGGTGGGGGAAGGGGGGGTTTTGAGCTTTTTGCATCACAACCCTAGGCAAGAATATATTGAAGATTTGAAGTTTGGTGAAAATTTTATGATTGTATCTGAAAATAGCACAGTTAATGACATAGTGACAATTAAGCTTAATTGTCTCCTCTCTCCCTCCCCTCCACTCCCTCCCTCCCCCACCCTTCCCCCTTCCCCCAGTAGGACAAAAAGAATTTCTGCACAAAAGAAGATAATGATCTCTGTGGAAACATGATATCATTGTATAAAGATGTGACAGTTTTCTCTTCTAACTAATCACATTTTATCATGGAGAACTTACACAAAAGGTTATAGAAGGTACAGTAAAGATAAGGTTTCAAAATAATTAAAAAGACTACCACCTGTGATCCATTTCCATGCAGTAATGAATGATTTTATCTGGTAAACTACCAAAACAAGTTATCTTTGCAGACAGACATACTTATTGTACCAGGAGGAACAAGATTTTGCAATGGGATATTTTTAAAATAAATAAAACTGTTAGCAAACTGCTTATCCACTAAACAGCCTGTGTAGGAGAATGTGTTAAAGTAAGTTGGCCTGACGTTTTGATCCTAGCAGGATCTTCTTCAAAGGCTAAATGACCAGAGGTATATTTTTAAGTTAGAACTGTCAGTGTAGTGTGAGCAAGTTTTTGGTCAACTTTATATATTAGTCAAATTTTCTGACCTTTGAAATATTCCTTCAACTACAGTACTAGCCCTCTATTGTAGGAAATTTTGCAATTATATTGGAGCAATTTTTTCCAACATCAAGATCAAATTTGAAATCTCTGCCAACATGAAAGCAATGGTACCTTGTAAAGCTGGATTTGATAGAGCGTGCAGCTACAGAAACTTGAATGAAATCAAACCACCAGCATAATACTGCTTCCAACCTCCCTGCACTTCAATGTTTCTTTTACTGTACAGTGTACAATCAAAAGAGCACTTTTCTTTTTGGTCGATACTAATTACTGTATGTTCATGCCATTTTTCTCATCAGATTTCGGAAGTACACCAAGGTAGTTCAGCTGGTGGTGGGACCAACCTTTGGGTACCCCGAATCGGTTTTAGGGGAGGACAATAGTCACAGCCTCCATCCTTTAAAGAAAGTTGATGATGAAAACATGAGTGACAGGTAAATACCTTTCCCCCCCCCCCTCTTTTTTGGTGGACTAACATCTGTGGTAACGGGATTCACAGCAATTTGGAAGCAGAAGAGTTTTTGTATTGCAAACTTGATATTTAGATTTTTGGTTATTGTTATGACATATATTCACACATATATACACCCATACATGCACATACAGGGATATTCCAGAGGTTAAAGGTTAAAAATTGCTTATAACTGCTGGAAAATGTCTGCATCTGTCGGGCAAAACCACATGGTCATAGTATTTTGTTTGACGGAAAGATTAACTTTTATAAAATTTGGTGATATTTTGTAAATGGCATCTGGCAACAGAAGAGTACTACATATGTTGTCATCACAGCAATACAGCTTTAATATTTTAACCTTATGCACAGACTAAAGCATTATTTCTTACAAATAATTTACATTTTGATGAAAATTTTTGATACAGAGAATCTTGACAGCTATGATGGAAATATCTCAAATGTATTAGTTTTCAATCATACAAGATGATTATAATAAGAATGTAAAGCATTCTAATAACTCTGTTACGACATCAAAAATTACCAAAGTCCTGTGATCCGTTCCATGAAAGAATCCAGCATTTTAGCCAGCCAAAAGTGGGTCCATTCAATAAGCCCTATCTTTGAGTAAGGGACAAGATATATCAAGATTTGGTTTTAACTAAAAGGGTGTGAAATAATTTCCTTTTACATATTTATTATATGTGTTACATTATCTGACATCAGAACACCCCCTTTAATATGACTCGATGCTCATCTTTGATTATTTTAATCTTTTTTCCCTTTTAATTCAGTGACGATCTAACCGACTACGTGGACACAGTGAGAGAGGGTATAGAATCAAAGGAGGAGGGTGCAGAAGATGGAGGCGGAGAAGATGAAAGTGAAATCACTGGCATGGAGGAGGATGATCTGACTCAGGAGGGTGAAAATAATACTACAGATCAGCAACCAGAGGAGGATAAAAAGGATTGAAAAGAAAACTTCAAAAGAGACATTTTGTTTGACTTCTTTAAAGTGATTAACTTTTTTAAGTTGGGTATGGGGAATTCGTCAATGTAGAGTGTGTTTTCCTGCTGTTTGAACTTAAAGTAAAGGTGAATTTGAATAGATGGGGCTTGGTCATTTGTGGTGAATGCCTAGATAGTGAGCACTAACAGTAACATATATAGAAAGAGACTGCATGCAATTTACAAGAATTGACACTGACGGTCCTGATTGGTTGGTTTGGAAAATCTCCAATGTGTGTGATACAAGATAAACAAATCGCCAATTGGAGTGAGTAGAGATATTCAATATTCAACTAAGAATACCAACTGAGTAAACTATTGATTTCCATTTCCAAGACTTCAATCCATGTTCATTTGACTCTTTTTTTTTGTTTGGGTTTTAGTCACAGAGACAAGTTTTCTTTCAAGAATTGAAAATGTTTCACTTTTAATAGATTCTTTGAAAGGTCCTGTGAATATTCAATCCATTTATTCAATAAATTCTTGACCCAATTTGACAAATTATTACCATATTTAGCCTGTTTGGTTTGGGATGGTGAAGGAAATGAGAAGACTATGTGAGGACTTAACAAAAATTTACTTATCATCAACTTTCCTGCTTAAATTACGGAAATTTCCTCTGAGATGGTTCTCCCCATCTTTATGGCGCTATGCAGGAGGTATTACATCATCAACGTCTCAAAGAATGAAAAATGTCATCATAAGCTAGGGCTTATTTGGTAACAATTTAATTTATTATTTACTTCTCATGATGAGTTTTATGATAACTTTTAAGAAAACCGATGTAAAATCACACATACTTACGGAATATTGAAAAGGAGTTCTACATCATCATCGTCACTTTCAACAAACTGGGTAGAAAGAAATGTACATTTTGTTTATTTGTTGAGTTTTGTTTTATTTTTACTCATTTCTCTTTATGAAATAACCAAGGAATATCAATAAAAAAGATGTGTACATACAAATTTCTGTTGGTCTTGTGTCTACATAAATAACCTAATTCTACATAAATTACCAAAATTCTTCTGATTGCTTATCACATAACTTTCGGCAAAAATACGGATGCAAAAAGAGGAGACTTGTTCAACTGATAACTCTAACAGTATATCTCATAAAAGGTACATATCTACCCCCTTCGCTCACCTCTCCCTCCAAACTATAAATTTGAAAAGGTCCATGCACAATATTTAATGAGCACCAGTAAAAGAAAAGACACTACCCAAGTAAAACAAGTACTGAGTGACTGTTAGTATTTGCAAGCTCACAGAGAAGGGGTTCATCCTTGGTTTCAAATAAATGGATAGAAAGTGGTACAGGTATCCTGTACATAAATGGTGACTCCTTACCTGTTGTAATGCACAATGCATTAGCTCTCATTAATAATCTAATGACATTAGAGAAGACACAAACCAAGTGAAGAACAATTCACCCAAAAAGCTAAGAAAAATCTTGCTGGATTTTTGAGATATCTTAGCTATAATGTTGTGTCCAAGAGCTGTCAATTTGTAAATCTGTGATGTCATAAGTGCCTCTAGGATTTGAAACAGTTTACTTTCTCGTTGTGTTTCCTTTTCATATTTACTAGGTACCTTTGTAGAATGTTAACATGAATGTTGACACTGACTCAAATGCCTGTCATTAGATCATGTAAAGAGCTTCAACAAAATTACAGATTGATCATTTGCTAATCCATCCCCATTACAGAAAAGAAACCTTGAGGTGAAAGCAAGGAAGGAAAAATTAAAGCAAACTTGGTGCAATGATGTCATGTTTAGAGTAAGTAAGTAAGTAAGTAAAACTTTATTGCTCCAAATAAGGAAATTAGTGTCTCGCACATAAAAGTTCAAAACAGTACAAAAATATATGAGCATAGGAAAATAAATCAGGATATATACAGATGGAGATTAAAGAATGAGAATGATAAACAGTAAGACAAGGACAAGATAAAAGATTATTGCAACAGCCTAGCGACGTAAGTTGACATTGAAAAGTTTGATTGCACGGGGAGTGAACGAGTTACTATAGCGATTAGTTCTCGTGTACGGCTGGTCTCAGTCTGCCACTGCCTCTGTTAATTACAGTACATTGTCATTAAGATAACAGTGAAGGGGGTGGCAACAGTCATTCCAAACTGAATCTAGCTTTGTTTGAAGCAGTGACTGGTACACCGAGTCGACTGTATGCTGTTGACCTCCAATGACTCCCCCAGCTTTTCTAATTATATGATCGATACGGTCCTTCTCGACTTTAGTGACATTCCCACCCCAACATATAATACAGTATCTCCAAACTCCGCAAATAATAGAATTATAAAACATTTGAATTATATCGGTACGTACGTTGAATATTGACAACTTTCTAAGGCAATATAACCTGGTATTTAACTTCTTTACTAGGGCATCCATGTGACCATCCCATGTTAAGCTATTGTTGAGGTGAATACCCAAATACTTGTAGGAGTGAACCCTTTCAACTTCTTTACCCTTGATCATGACTGGAGGAGGTTCAACAGCATTACGGCGGAAGTCGATAGACTTGATCAAGTCATTGCCTTGTGTGTGAAGGAACAGTAAACCTGTGTAATCTCCCAAATGGAGTTAAGGCTTTTCCTTAGCTACTTTTAGGGAGGTTGTTCATGACATTTATCTCAATAGAACACACATACAAATGATGAAGGTACGTTTGCTGTCTCCTTTAAAATAATTGGCTAACCTTTTCAATATTTAGTCTGTCCTCCCAGGGTTTGAAAACATCTTTCCCTGACCCGTCAACTCTCTCGTTTAAACATTCCACTCCAGTGGTGTCAATCTTTGTATAAAGAGAGAACATAGCACCTCTCTCTGGGTCCTCATGTTCGTGTGCATGATCAGAACATGGCCCATGAGAATGTCCATGTGACATTTTCTGCAGAGAGTATGACACAGTAAGCTTATACATCAATTGCTTTTCTTTCGGATACTTAAAGGAATTGACCAGAATCACTAGTTAAATAGGCTTACAATAACTTAAATAATATGTTCCTAACAAATGTTTTTAGATATATGTGCAAAACATTAACTAAATGTTTTACAAAAATGTTTACCAAAATATTATGAAAGGCTACTGTAACTTAAGTAAATAGGCTAGACCTGTACTAGTAGTTTAATTCTAATCCTGGTAATCAAATTGTGGGAAACTTTAAGAAAGAAAGAAGAAAGGAATTGCCAAAAAAGTCCAGCAAATCCCCAATACTGGAAAGAAAAAATGCAGAGGGCCCAATAAGTAATAGTTGGACCACACTCTCTGTATCCTGCCCCTCCTTCTCTCCTTCCATTGAGATTATTAGTGGGTAATACTGTAAATGTTAAATATCAGAACTTATTTGATGGGAATGTGTTTTCTTAGAGTAGGCTTACGGCTTCTAATACTGGCTGAACCTATGGAATATGATCAAGTGTACACATTTCTTCAATTCAACAACATGCAGGCTAAGCAATGTCTATTATTACTGTATTGATCTACTGTACATGCTGTTTAATGTTTAGGCTAGTCCATAGTAATGGTCCAGCTGCTCATTCTTCAATAGGTCAAGGGAATGGTTTTATCATGAAGAGACCAAAATATGGGTTCATAGCAAGAATGAAAAACTAAGGCCAAGCACTCAAACTATGGCTAGCCATAAGTTCATTTGCCTAAGAGTAAGAGTGACTTTGGCCAGGCCTTAGTTATTTATTTATTTATTCCATAGGCCCCCTAGGCCTAGTCCTACTTCTATTGTACATGAAGTTTTCTTTTCAAAGTGGCTATTCTTACGACTGTTCGTAAGAATAATTTCCGATTACGCATGCGTAGTTGCTATTTTTATGACAGGAGTACTATTTTTTACGACCAGGAGTAACAGTAATTTCCGGTTAGGGTTAGTGTTAGGATTGGGGTTTAGGGTTAAAGTTAGGGTTACCCCTACTACATGCGCAGTTGCTTTATTTACTTTACTGCGCTTGAATTCGCCTTTGTCGTAAGAATACTGTAGTTTATAAATAATTGTTACGACTAGTCGTAAGAATAGCCACGGCCTTTTCTTTTTGTACTTATAACCTTTGCTTGTACATTTTTATGTTTTAGCTCAAATGAAAAACAATCCTTTGAGATTGATTTGGATTCTAAATAAACTTGAAGTTGTTTAGTACTTAGTAATAAGCTATCCAAGGCTTCATAATACTTAGCAATAGCATAGGCTTACCATTTACAACTTATATACTAATAATACTAGGTCGTATTCTGCGAGAAAGTACGTTTTTGACATTATATTGTACGAACTAATATTATGATAACGCTGCGAACGAAATATTTGTTAAGAAATGAATAATGTAAAATTTACAGTTAAAACAACTAACTTACGGTGTTTATTTTTAGCAATATGAAAATGTTCTTGCCGCAAACGAGTGCAAATCATCCAGTGTGTAACTGAATAGGTGACTGATGGGTGAAATAATATATATATCACTCCTCGTCTAGGCTGCTAGTAACAAACGACTGGACAGAGTAGATTAAGTATTGTCATAGCAACAGAAAAAACGCTATTTGTTGCGTTACCTTTTGCGTGTCTGCCTGTACCGTATTCATTATGCTGTTCAGACTCGGAGGTATTGTTGCTGTGGAAACGGTGTTAACCAACATTACAAACCTTATAACTTGGGAACGTGTGCTGTACATACACAAATTAGAATCGTATCAGCTGTACATCGTGGCATACGTACACAACTTCTAGTCTGTAGCCAATACAAAGTGGTATAGCTTTGCCGGAAAAATATCTGCTGTTTACGGCATTCTTTCTTTGCATTAAAAGCAAAAGTGAGTTTAATTAAGTTATCAACCTTTCTTCTTCAGATAGACCTATGGACCTTGACTTCCAAATGATTTTTCTGAGCCTTTCTTGATGAAGCCTTAGGGGCCTAGGCTTGATGGGTTCCTGGCTAAGCTTAACGAGGCGACTCGAGTTTCCTACGTCTAACTTAGCCTATATTGAAAAGTGTCATTTTAATGTTGGTCAATTGTTCTAGGCCCTAGCCTCAGTGTTACTTTCAGGTTAGTCTACACCATACACATGTACTACTATGTAGGCCCCTAACCTAAGTTGTAAGTTGTAGGCCTTTTTGAAAACCCCACAATACTGTAGTGACTTTGTAAGCCTATCTTAAATGACTTTGCAGTTCAGTATTAAACTTGTTTCACCCATTTCTTCCCTCAACAGCGTGAAAAAAAACATGTCTATCTACGCATCAGTGGCTAGTAAGCCTGTGACCCACTTTGCGCCCTCTGACTGGCACACAAACAACCATCTTCTTGCATCAAATGCAGAGAGACTGAGGGACGGCTCTCACAATAATCGTCAGGATTCCAGTCAGCTCAGGAACGTGACCTACAACCAAACCGCATGGGGAATACATGACAATACCACTAGACTTTCAAACAGAATTGACGACATCGAAAAATGGAGGGAGACATTAGAGAAGACACTAAGGGACACAGATCAAGAAATTGCAGATTTAGAAAAAGACAAGGATATGGCTGAACGAGCTTTGGAAGCGAAAGCTCTGCCTCTCGATGTGGCTTCAGAATGTCTAACCCTCAGGGATGGCAGGAGAGAAATCGATGTTGTAGATGACTTAGCCAGTTCTGAGCTTCAAAAGGTGAGATATTCATATTGCAATTTAACATGTTTATGCAACATGTGCATTGTATGATTGTCATGGCTACAAAAGTAAAATGAAAGGCTTAATCATTCCCACTTTTCAAAGTAAGCTTTCATACATCTTCACAATGAATACATGTTATCAAAATTGTGCTGTTCATCTAGAGCAATGCAGACAATGTTATATCAAGCGTTATCCATAGTCCTAATGCTTTAAGGAATGTTCTGTTTAGCTGTTTTTATCTCTGCATGGATGTTATCACCACCATCCTCTTTTATGTTGGTAAAAGGTGATAGGTAGGGACTTCTGAAATAAATCTTCACATGATTGTTATTTATTAATATCAATTCATTCTTACTCCATATTTTGTATCTCCTCCAGGAAGTTGATGTAATTGAAGGAATCAAAGCTGCCCTTCAGGACAAAGTCAGCTCAGCATTTGAGCAGCTTTGCCTCCTCCGAGAGGCGAGACAACAGTTAGCAGCGGACCTCAGGGATAAAACTGAAGCTAAAGGAATCGACTCCTACTGTAAAGAATTAAGCATTGATTCACCAGATATCTGCAGACAGCCTAACTCTACCAGAACACCAAAAGGGTAAGCATTGATTTTACATATACAGTAAGGTATTTTCAAGTCTGAATCAGTGCCACAGTGTTGCTATGATTAAAGGGTGGAGTAATAAATCATTCATATCCACCATCCTTAGCGCTTTGAGGCCTTTGCATAAAGCGCTATATAAATATTTGCTTATTATTATTATTATTATTATCCTTTGCCCAGAAGACTAGTGCCTGTGCAGTCGTCTGTGTGTGAAATTTAACTTTATATGCCTCTAGAGGAATTGTATATTTCTTCCAGTTTCTATTAATCTGGATATGCTTTGTCAGGAATCATGGACAGGGTTAATTACATATCTGTTTCAGAGATGGAAATATCTTTTTACAATGAACCATTTGCCCTTTTTCCAAGAAACTGCTCAAAACTCCAAGTTAAATATGACTTTGATATGCTGCCTCAATCTTATTGAAGCCTGGCATAAGAAGATTCATTGGTAACAGCAGCTCTTGTCTTTCTTTATGCAAAAAGATAGAAATTTGCTTTTGAGAAATCCCCACACTCCACTGCTGCTTCCCTTTAACCTTTTCTGATTGGGAAGAAACTTTATTAACCATTTCATGGTGCATAACGGTCATTGCTTGGTGTCATCCCAATATAATAGTTAGTGTTTCAAAAACCTTCCCCGCAATAGATAACATTTGTACAAAATTACTTACACATGTATATAAACAAACTAGAACCTGTACATGTTCTGTAGTGTTTGAGTGATTCTATTACACCAAATGAAATGTCTTTTAGAAGCTTTCCCTTTTGTAGACCTGACTAAACAGACATGTTTTGTTCAATGTATTCATTTCTGCAGGAGTGTAACACCTCAGACCTGGGAAGACTTCAGCCGTTACAATAAAGACAGAGCGGATACAGAGATGAGAGCTTCCCAGAGACTCCGCGAGGCCATCCATAGCACCGTAGCTCAGACAGATAACGACCTGGAAGCTCAGAGACAGGCCACAGAGTTTGCTCTCAGAAAGAGAATTCATGAGATGGAGCGAGCAAAGGATGAAGATGAATGGCAGAAACAAAACGTAAGATATTTCTTTATGTGGGATGGGTTGAACCTTATTCTAAAATCTACAAAAAACATGGTCTGTTTGTATGTGAGGTACACAAAATATTTCAAAAAAGTCTGAAACATTTTACATGTTAAAGTTATAGCACCAGTGTAATATAAACAATAAGTTTGGCATCTTTCATTGACATAATTGCTATAATTTTGATGTTGTTGTCTATTGTCCAAAATTTATTATCCTAATAAAAGCCTAATTTCTGCTGAACATCCCTCCCTGCCATATTCTGGGTTGTATTGAAGGAAATTGAGGGAGTGAGTCCTTCCTTGATCAAGTAATGTGTAAGGTACTTTGGCTCTGACTGGCGTGGTCATCCCACCAACTTATTAAAGGCTGGATATCTCAGTTGGTACAGAGCACAGGACTTGTGATGATGGCATCAATACCTCAAATTCTGATTTAAATTGGTTTTACTTCTCTTCAAGTTGATTCATAATTCATACACTAAATAGTAAATAGATTGGATAACAATGTCATGTGGGATAGTTTCATGGTAAACATGTTCTCAATACACATCAAACACATGATTACATGTTAACATCTGAGTTGCATGATTTGTTTAATAATAATACTAATATGATATTACCTTTATCCCTTTTCTTCTCTCCTCTCTTTAGACTGAAGAAGAAATCGCCAAGCAAGAGAGGAACATTCGGGAACTGGAGCAAGCCATCAGAGACAAAGAGAAGCCTCTACAGTTGGCCATGACCCGTCTAGAGAACCGCACCTACCGGCCCAACGTGGAGCTGTGCAGAGATAACGCACAGTACGGTCTGGTTGGAGAGGTTCACGAGATCGAGGACACCATCAAGGCCCTGAAGAACAAACTCCAGGATGCCCAGTAAGTCAATTTCTTCAATGGTTGAGATGCAGTTAATCGATCCAACTTGTACTGTGGGAAGTTGACCTTTTGACGAGAATGAACTATTTCATACAATTTTTCATAAGTGACTTAAATATTAAAAAGAAAATATAAAACTAGTAAAAGTTGTGAATAACCACCTTTTGCCATTTTGATTGGTGAATATGAGCAGGAAATAGCTGCAAAGGTCCATAGGAATCAACATCTTTGTTACATCATTTGCCAACTAAAACTGCATGTTTAGTGAACTTGCTACAACCTGGTAACTTCATACTTGTGCGTTAACGGAAAAATAAAGTGCCTTACACAACAACGTCGCTCAGAGCAAAATAAAAGTAGGGTTTGCAAATATATAATCTAATTAGTGGAACACAATGATTACTCTTATTGAACTTAGAAGCTTCCACTCTCATTAGGAGGAGTTAAACGGTTGTGATCACATAAATCTGTATACTAGACTGAGGGGGCATCCAGTTACATGGGAATAATCCATGGTTTAGTAAAAATATTGAAGAAGTTGTAATTAATTTAAAGTGTAGCCTAAACTAAATACACTCATAAAGTTGAAATAGTAACATTAAATTTTCATCCATTCTCATAACATTAATACTACTATTGCAACAAGTGCAGACAAGTTTTGGAAGTAAATATTGTCAAACAATTAATTTTTTATTTTTGCCAATAATTTTAATGAGTTACATTTGAATCACTTCTGTTATGTCAATGTTCAATATTTTCCTTTCCTTTTTAGCAACAACCGTGATGCTCTCGAGAAACAGCTTTACAAGATAAACCAAGATCTTGAACTGAAGAATAACTCCCTGGCGTTGGACAACAAATGCATGAATGTGCGTAACAAGCTCGTGACCCCTCCGGTCACTGCTACCCAGAAGAATCTGGCCACCTTCAAGACTGATAGAGAAACATATACAGCACAGAAACTACTTCTAGCTTAAACCAGAACTCCTTAAAATTTATATGAAAAGCTTTGAAATGATACTCGGCAATCGATAAATTCAAATCTTAAAATGTGGTAATAAAATGTTGTAACTTAAAGATATACAAAGGCAGAGCTATTTTGTTTTTCATTATTTTACTTCTGACAAGATTTAATCAAGGCATGTCTGTTGCAGTATTTGAACCAGCCAACTTAAGCATAATTTAAGAGGAATTCTGTTGTAGGCCTTGGCTAAGGGTTGGTGTCAACAAATAAGTACTTTTCTTCCATCTATTCCAGGGGTACACTATCATAAAAAAAGATGGGCCACAGTGACATGTAATATATGCCATTGTTTTTGTAGTTGTTTAATATAGTTTTATAATATGTAACCCTGTAAGTTTCTTTAATAAATATTCCATCCAGCCAAACATACACTTAAACATTTACACCGAAAGGGGAATCATTCTAGAGTTCAAATTTTGTGTAGCAGTGTTGAAGGTCTCTCTGAAATTAGTCTCTTATGATATACACAATGGTTTCTGTCTACAATTACTGGTGTACCTTGTTGCACATGTATAATAAGTTGACAATCTTGCATAGAATTTTGCTTTGAAGTCCTTGAAATTAAAATGGACTACATAATAGAACTATTCTAATGATGCAAAGTAGGTAGGTATTTATTTATTTACTAAATTCCATTTGCATTTCAAAACAGTTTAATAGAAACATTGAATCCATACCAGGAATGCCCTACAGTTCATGATTAGAAAGGTGTTATGCTAATTAAGATATTGCACATGATATAAAATTAAAATAACAGTTCTATTAATCTAAACAAAAGAATGGAACAGAAGAGAGAACAGGTGATGATATTGTAAATAAAGTTTGCTAAAATGTAACTTATATCAACATTTTTGTCTTTTCTTGGTTATTATATGTTTATCGTTATTTTGTTTATTATTGGTTTAAATGTTGACTTTAGGCACACAATTAACTTTCATATAGTTTGGACCATGAAAACACTGCGATCATTCCAGGTTGTATGTGTATACCCCTTGGTACATGGTTGTATCTAGAATAATAAGTCTAACACACTGACTATTACGCCAGTTCATCAGGTGTAACACACACATCAGTAAGAAAACCTTAGCAGTTAATGACCTCAAATAGTTTGTTTACAATGCTTTAGAGATGTTGTCAAGGACAAACGTTGTCATAACATCATCCAAGATGCTCTTGTTTACATGAAGAACATTCAAGATACGTTTTAACGCTGTATATTTTGAAAGCCAGAACAAGGAAGCAAAAACCAATAGGTTCGGGTGTTTTCCCATTAGCTTCATAGCTCGCCAGTTCAGGCCTGCCTGTGCCATGTCACAATGTCCTCCACTTTGAAGTTATGCCATTCAGTTGCCACTATTCCGGGACTGGAGGCAGTATATCTGAAACTATGAATCAGGGGTATGTTTCTGCCCTCCCACCCTGCCCCCACCCACATTACTAACTAGGGATGCATGCCACAAGATATACCCTACAAAACTTCAAGTGTCCTTTGATGGTTACAAGCTGGGCATCTCAAAGGCACATACATACAAACATACCCATCATGAATGCAAACGTTACGAATATCATCGAAACCAAAATATGTCCACTATTTTTCTGCAACCGTAATATCAGTTATTATCACAGCCTTATTATCACAGGCATACATTTTTTAGGTCTATTTGAAGAAAAGTGCCCTTCAGTTAACGAAGGAATGCATATCAATCACATATATTCTACTCCTCGAAGGAAACATCTGCTATGAGTATTTGCGAGCAAAGATGTGGGATAATTGGGTGCATTGGGCATTCCACATTTTGAATGTACTCTCTGTTGGAGTAGCATGAAGAGAAACAATGAATTGTTCAAAACGGTTAGACAAAAATATAGGCACTAAAAATTTTTCTCGATTTATCATGGGTATATTATATGTTACAATTTTCTTACACCGTACAACAGTTAAGAGGGAAAAGAGAAGAAGACAGAAAGAGTGGGGAAAAAAATATGGAACAAAACATGAATGAGTAACTTGTAATTTTTTACATTGGATTTAAGGAGGAAAAGAATGGAATAATAATGCACTTTAAAGGTTATTGAAAGAAAAAATTACAATATCCAAAGAGAGAACTAGGCAAAAGACACTAATGTGTTAAGCTAATCTTACAAGGCTTCTAAGTTTCTTAAAGGAACCCACAGATGTTATGCCAACTCTCAAGAATTTTTCTTCCAATTATTATGATACAAATACTAGAGACTATTATAATACTATGGTGGATTCGAAACTTTACACTTCAGGACCACAAAAGGGGTGGGGAGGGTGAACCTTTCATCTTTAGGTTGATGAAAATATTGGCTCTCTAACTTGAACCATTCAACTTCTGACAATTACCTCTGGTCACTTAAGAAGACTACCTAACGACTATTTGAAGTTTTCTCCTCACCTATAGAAGAAACAATTTTTTCCCCCATTAATATAACAAGATTTTCTGCAACTTTTCAAACAAGGTATTCAAACAACCATTCTACCTGTACACAGGATCATTTTGATTAAGTGCAATTGATTCATGAAAGATTAAAATTTTAAATGATGCAAGATATTTAGCTCCACCAATCAGAGCATGACACTCCAAAACTAGAGTGTGGTTCTCGTTCATTCCTTTCATTCGAAGAAATGATTATACAATTTTTTAAGTGCTTTGGTATATGAAGGAGAATTATTAATATAAATCTGACTAAAGGGAAACAAGAGACTTGTGTACACAAAGTTGCAGTCAGTACATCCAACCTAACATCCACTACACCCTCAATCAAACATTCACAATAACATGCCCCCTACCCACCCCTCCCCCTTACCTAACATACTCTACCTCATACACAACCTACCCTCACCCCAACACAGTAAAACAACCTACTCACAAAACCCAACAATCCCTCCCTAAGCCTCCAATGCACTCCCCCACTATTAAACCCAACACAACACCCCCATGACCTACCTTACCCATGCCCCAACATAATCAATTACCATCCCAACAATAAAACACATCCCCCCACTAATGCAATACACCATCCCCTCTATACAACCTATCAGAAACTCAAGAAAGTTAACAAACCCTACCACCCACAATTCCAACAAAACTCTCCACTGTTATGGAACAACTCCCTGCTTCCACCAACCCACAGTACTCTCCACCAACACACCCAGCCCTACACTGATTATCACTAATGTTAAAACTGACCACAACGATAAACCAACATTAACTTGGATAATTGACATGCCCCAAATGATCACATGACCAACAACATTTCACAATTCTCTTTTTGAATATTTTTCTCTCTTAAAAATGCTTCTTGTAATTTACTACTAAAGTTACAGAACCTTGCTTAGCTTTTCAGGAGTGTCTAGGAGTTTTTTTTCATTAAAGAACTAATAACTTATTCTGTACCCAAAACTTTGAGGTATTTCTTCTGACCACAAAAAACATAAAGCAAGATGATAACAGGACTAGTCCCTCAAATGCTAAGCATAACAACTTCTATAAATTTGCTGCGAAAGTGCCCCACATTTAACGTTGGATCATCCTGATCCCTTCCAATCCAGATTATCCAGATGAAGGATTATCCCCATCTGATATCCCACCATTCAGCTGGTAGGTAGACTTATCACTCCGTGCTCATCATAGCACTTTCTACAAATCTGTTGCAAAATTATTGAATATTAATCCCTAGATTATCCTCATCCTCTTTAATCCAGAGATTGAGGATTATCCCATTTTGACTACCCACCAGTTGCCTGACAATTTTACTGATCACTTGTAGCTGTTCATAGCATATTCTACACATCTGCTGCAAGAGGATAGAATATTAAACCATTGATTATCCTGATCCCATTAATCCAGATTATCTCATCCTGATTCAATATCCCACCAGTTGTAACTGTACCCATTGTACAGTGTATATGGATCATTATCATGGCCAGCTACACTTTCGAATAGGAATTTGGATTCATTCATGTTCTGAAATCTGTTCGGACCTCGTTATTCGTTCTGACCAGTGTTCTGACCTCTGGTCCTGACTTTTTACACTGGTCTTGAGAGACATCAAAACTTTTGTTCAATCGCACCAACAAGAACTGACTTTTTGGAAGTGCAGCATATGTACTTTGGGCTGACAGTAGAGCAAAACAAACGAAGGAAATATTTTTGTGCTCGAGACTGTTTCATGACTGCTTCACTTTGTGAATGGACTAATCCAGAATTTCTCACTTTCCAGTAAAATAGTTAAATGTTAGACACCTCTATAGACCATGTCTACACCAAGAATTTAAACCCATATCTTACTTTCAAAGCACAGTTCACACTTCTTCAACCTAAAAAGTAAGGAATCGTTGATGAAAGCGACATTGCCATAGACAAACATGTGGCATAGAAGTTTGACATACTTTGGCCACACGTTAAACCCAGCACAAAAGAGAAGATCTGATGAAATTTTCAACAAAAAAAGTTTGAAACTGATGAGCAAAACAAAGATCATACATACATGAAAATGAGGTATATAGATATTTTCCAAAATGAGTAAAAGTAAAATGGAAAATGGAAAAATTCAGGATAACAAAACCAACACTAGAAAAAAACACAAAAAAAAAAACACAAAAAGGTGTAATGTACTGAAACCTGGCAGGGTGAGAAAGTAAGTAATTTAGTTAAACATAATGACAAAGAATTGAATTAATCTAAACAGAACTACAAACAAAAAACACTAATCAGATTTATGGAAATCAATAAAGAAATTGAATAGATTCACAGATTTTTTTTCCCCTTCCCTCCTTTTCCAGGGTAGTGGGTTGTTAAGATGTATCTGATACATATTGGAAAATGGCATAAGAAACTGCCAGTTCACTTTTTTAAATTATGCAAAATTTAAATTTATGCAAATTTAAGTTACAAATACTACCTGACACAAAGAGAATGTTAAGCTTTGTCTGGATCTATCTTCATTGCTTGTTCTGTTGCTGAGAAATTTCAAAACTAAAATTTCTGATTTTTTTTTAATTTTTAGAAGAATACATCAATGTGTAATGATTTGTGTTGCCACCCAACACAGTAGACATCCCCAATAAAATTTAATCATTTCCTGTTTTTTCTTCCATTTCTCATCCTCAGCAGCAGAACAAGCTATCAAGATAGGAGTTGAACTTTTACTTTTCTTTAAGCTGAAAATTTTCCCCGTATTGCCTATTTTTGGGGTTTTCCTCAACTTGATAGATTTTTCTATAATCAGGAGAGTTTTGGTTCCTTTCCTTCAAGATCGATTTATTTGAAAACTGGGTAATTTTTAAACCTTATTAATTTCTGTCCAATTCAGAGAGTGCTCATTAGTTAATGTCACATTCTGCTTTCAGAAAATGCTTAACGATGAAACCTGTCACTGTTATCAACTTTATAGCCTACTCAAAACCGAAACGGAAGAGTTCATCCATGTGAGGCTAGAAATTTACTGTATTACATACTTTTTTCAACTTTATAAACTCTGGTTTCCCTTTAAAGCAGTGAATTTTGATAGTACTTTATCATCCCGATGGTTCCCCTTTAAGCCCAAAGAACAATTTTGTGATAACATGACACTTTTCGATACACAACCCTTATAAGCATCACCATTCCAAATTAATGATCTACTGCAACCTGAAATTAAAGAAAAGTAGATGCCATTTAAGATCTTAGATTTTATACAGGCTCCCCCCCTCGTTTTCCACACTCCCCCCTCCTCAACCTTATCACCCATCCCAATTGGAAGAAAGAAAAAAACTGAATGAGCTGACTGTCAATTCAAAGTAATGCCTACATATGAAACAAATTGTGCCCTTTTAGGTTAGGTCCAGCCTAAACTACTTCCCCATGTACTAGTTAGTACTTAGTACCGTCACTTCACAAACTTGGATTTTCTTCTCGTGTTTCATGATTCAAAAGTTTGAATGTGCAAGAAAAAAAAATCAGGTTTTAAACTCTCGTACAGTATATCCTCCAGTCAACATAACAGATGGTTACCATGACAACCATGCTGATTTTCTTGTTGGCACTTCACAAAGAGTCAAATCAGACAGTTCCACTGATTTTTTTAAGGTTAAAAAAACCGACGTAAAGTGGCACCAAATGGGCCATTAAGCTACTACCTTGGTGGACTATTGCCCATCGATAAGGCCAATGAATGGAAGGAGTAGCTGTTTTCTTTCCAAATCATCTAATCAACTTCAGCTTTGCTATTCATCTTTGCATTTGAAGTATCGTTACCGAGCACTAGTTTCTTATCCTACGTCCCTTCAACAGTATCATACAGGTGGTCTCTCTTTGAACAACTCTGTGTAAAGTTAACACATGTTCATAACCAACCCCCTGGTGAATAAAATAAACTTGAGGACCCACCCCTTCACTTCAAAGTCAAGTTTCATGACTGGACTGAAGTTAATTTGAATGCCCACTGGTCATTGCTACCATGGAGACGGTAACCGGGTAACAGCATGTCAACTGGTTCCAACTCCTTTATTCCTGGCTTTATCCATTGCTTGATAGTTACAAGATACCGAAACGCCTGATTATTACACAATCCACTAATTATGGTCATAATAATAAAAAATCATCATTTTATACCTTGCCCCAACAGAGATATTTATGAAAACAGAAGTTGTACAGATAGAGTTGTTTCTTGTTCTTCATGTTACATCCCTCTTTAAGTTTGCTTCAGTAACCCTTTTAGATTGATGCATGTTATAAAGTAGAATTGTAAACAAGTCCCTTTTCATTTTATGGTCATGTAAAGTCACTCCCTGATCTTGTTCAAGAACACTGGATTTGTTTTGAATCACGAAAAATTTGAAAGTTAGTCAAATTGAGAGTCACGACTCGTGACAACATCCTCACAAACAAAGAACTGTTAGTTGTCAAAGACAGTCACAAAAATCTCTACTACCACCAAATTTGATTCTGCGTTAAAACCAAATTTGGAATTCAGCTCACGAAATAAGTGATATTCCATGTGGCTCACGCTGTTAACTACAATCAAGTCAGCTCATGGATTCAACTGAAACAGTATTTAAAGCTACCTATAATGTATGGTGACAGATGTGAACGGCCACATAGATCTGTGGACGTCTGTCAATAGACTTCGATTACATTGTAACTGAGTAGTGCATTGGATAGCAAGGGTGAGGCCTGGCTAAAGAAGAGAACAAGTTTGCATGTCTGACAATTAGTTTGGAACAATAGCTGTAACACTATCACAAGTATTTTTACCACTAAATATTGATCTTTCACAACACTGTATATACTTTCCACATGCTACAATAAAACGCTTCTTTTACAAGCCATTGACATTTAGCATCCACATTGATCACTATGATCAAACACCATTAAAGCAAGCATAACCTTTCCAAGACTTTCACTTTGTGCTTACGACATGCTAAGAAACTGCATGAAAGAGTTGCAACAAAACTTGTTTTTGTCACAGAGCCCACAAAAAAAATCCACCCTTGACATATCACCAAGGGGGAAGAACCATTCCACGAGCGGGTTTGATGAAAGTACTGTGCACCTTCTCGGCCGTTATACGAGGCTGCTTGACATCGAAGGGCTAGACAAATCGACACGAAGAGACTGCCAAATCGTCAGCTGATTTGGCCTAAGTTATTGGTCATGTGGCCCGAATCATTCCAGTGCTTGCTGGAAATTGTCCGGAGTGGAAGTTCCGTAGCCTCTCTTCGATCATGCTTGAAATCTGGTCTTTATCGCTCTACAAGAGGGAGACATGAAAGGACCGATGAAATCAATCAATTGAAAAAGGCGTCTTTAGTGGCATCGGTTTGCCATTGGTATTTGGTTTCTGTAAACTGTAACGGAACTTCTCTCTCTCTCGTTCAAAAAAGAAAATTGTCATGGACTTAACTAGCCCCCCACCCCCTTGCCCCTTTACCCTCATGCCCTGATAATTGTGTCCAAGATTCATTATTGTTGTTCATTTTGTAAGCATACGGATAGTTTGGATACCATATGCAATCTAATTTTCTGTAGTGCTCACTTTTGTTAGTTTTGCAGAGTAGAGAAAAGTTGACCATTAATTGCAAATTGTTGCAACTCTAGCTACTGGCACTGCAAATTGCACAAACCTTTATCCAAACTTAGGCCACAGGGACCTTTTACACACCAAAGGGCATTCTCAGCAAATATGTTGAAGGTGACTGCTAGCTTCAAACACACTTTTCTCTATCTTCTGCACTTTCTTTCTAATAATGGAATTCTCTGAATTTCAATGCAGTTGAAGGAACTTTACATTCGAGTACCAACCAAATCAGTAATTAAAGAAAGTCTCCTTCTACTTCTCTATCTATTCTGTCAACAAATTCTTAGCATGTACAAAAGTGTGTAATTTTTTTTCTTTTGTTGAGAAAAGTATCAAATCACAAGTGGAATCCTGGCAACATTATGAGAATAGTAAATAAAGAGGATTTTCCCCAATGCATACCTTATTGATGAAACCAAAGTCAACAAGCTCATCAGCAAGATCTTGTGGTCTGTCATCTGTGGAACAAAAGAAAAATCTGTTAATCAATATCGAACATCCATGATTTGTGAAATGTATCGATTGATCCCAAGGGTTAAAAGGGTATTCAGGGTTGGCTGAAGTTGAATCACATACGTTAAAAACCACATCCCTATAGGGCAAAGATATGGATATTCCAATTTGCTGATATTTTTGTGAAAGTTAATGGAAGTACTGAGGCGTAGCTGTTGAATAATAACTCGACAAACAGTGGTTTCATTGGTCATTGTTGCAATCAACAGATGATTTGTCATGGTTTACATATTAATGTCATTGTATATGTTGAATATTTATAATGCCTCATGATTATGTTACATGTAGGTGTTGAATATTCATTGTGCTTACCATGTGTTAGCTGTGTACACGCAATCTTGTTGCTTTCATAGAACAGTCATTGTTTCTGTTGGATTGTCCGTCAGTGTTCCTTTAGTTTGTGTATTGTTTGTTTACTTCAAGAAACGGTTACAACATGCATTACACAATTAGTCATGTGACAAATGTTCAACACTGGACGGATGAAGAGCGCACCCGACAACGGTTTTCCGCTTAACAAATGTCACTCATTCAGATCAAAGGCAAACTACTTTCCTAAGATTGGTTAAATTTGCTAATATTGGGCAGAGCTTGTCGTGAATCGCTGCACACTGCCAACTGTCAGTCTGAAAACGCTACATTTGAGTTTTCTCAGCTTAAGACGACTGCGCGACTATCTATGGAAACACATGCACACTGCCGGACTACCTAGGAAACACATGCACACTGCCGGACTACCAATGGAAACACTTGCACACTCCCAGAGTATCTATGGAAAGACATGCACACTGCCCAGCTATATATGGAAACACATGCACACTGCTGGACTATCTTTGAAACACATGCACACTGCCGTACTACCTATGGAAGTATATGCACATAGCCGGACTATCTATGGAACCCATGTTCACTGCCTGACTATCTATGGAAACACATGCACACTGCTGAAACACATGCACACTGCCGGACTATCTATGGAAACAAATGCACATAGCCAGACCTTCTATGAAAACACATGCACACTGCCGGACTATCTATGGAAACAAATGCACACGGTTGGACTATCTATGGAAACACATGCACATAGCCAGACTTTCTATGGCAAAACATGCACACTGTCCAACTATCTACGATTTGCCATCATTATGATAGTCCAGTTGAGTCTGGTAACGCTCAGTATAGCAGTGTGCGGCTGGTTTAACATGACAGGAAAGTTATATTCTGTTATTTTTTTCTCATTTCTACTGGTTTGCTGACAGACATCGTTCAGCTGAACATGCCCATCCCTAAAGTGTCCTGAATATTTCCTTACCTTTGGAAATTTCACAGCTCAGCTCTCTTCTCATTTTGTCGTCCATCCGTAGATGGATTTCCAGCTGTCGACAAACAAAAAGACAAACATTCTATACTCAAAATGTATTCCAACGATGTCTTCGCACATTGAGAAAGCAAAAATACTAGCCGGCCCATAGCAAAATATCATAAATTTCATTTGGTCACATATTAGAAATATAGAAGGTGAATATCCAAACAAGTGTTAAACAACAACCTGATAATCATGTTTTTAACTAATGCGTCATTAATAGTCAAAGACAATGAACCAAGTAGCAATGTACATAAACTGGCAGAGTAAGACCACTTGGAAAACTGACGGTGAAATTATAACAAATTTTAAACGGCGCTCCATCAAAGAAATTGCTGACAAGAATCGCCACCGGTTCAGTCACTGGAACGACGGAATCACATTCCCTTTTCAACATTCCTTTGCTGTTTCAAAAAATTTTACACGGTAACAGCAGTTAATTGCTGAAGCGTACAGAATGACAGTGATGGATCCAGAAATTTCTTGGAAGATATAACCCCTGACAGAAATGTGGTTTGGTAGATAACCAAATATCTACTGAAATAGCAGGGAATAATGAAAACATCAGTGAAAGTGAGAGCATGTTAGCGCTAGTAATTCTTCAGAAGAGGGGGCCAGACCCCCCACCCCTTCCTTCACCCCAAATGCATTACACACTTAGTAGGCATGAGGGAAATCATTAGGTAGAGACACCTCTTTGGCCAATTTATTAAATCACACTTTAGTAGAAATAGCACTGTAACCCAGATTGACTTAGCCAAAATGAGAATAGGCCATTTCCAGCAATTCGAACAATGACCGACCTACATTGTGACCCCTTGTCTTAGGGAGGGGATGAGGAAAGGGGGAGGGAGGTTCCAGCAAAGGGGAGGGAGGTTCAGGAAAAGGGGTGTTTGTTTCTTCTTCTAACTAATGTTTAATCTTGTGTTGCTTTCACTGGTCATGGGAGGTGGAAGGGAAATAATAAGGGAAATGTGGAGTGTTAGCTCAGTGGTTAACGCCTGTGCCTTACAATCATAAGGTCCCCGGTTTGAGTCACTCCAAGGTCAATGTATGTCGTCCAGTTACAGAGTTGTTGACAATTGACAATTCATAATCATGGACGTTAAATATGAATGTAAGGGACTGACTTTGGTCAGCTTGCGGCTTTGATTAGCCAATGAGGCTTCTCGCAAGTTCCTGCTTGCAGGAGGATCTAAAATACATACATACATACATAACTGTAGGAAACAAGAAGAAAGGCAAGTGACCCCCCCCCCACCCCCAAGAGGCATGTATGCCAATCTCTCCCTCCCGCTATTCCACTCATATTGTCTCATTATTTCCAACGACACTTTCATCGTTTCATTATTATTCAAAAATAACTCTACGATTTGATGCAAACATTTTCATGGTGGTCACCTGATATAGATCTTCTTGGCCAGATTTCACGTTACAGTTCATCTCTTGTATATGCCTGCTCTCCACGTCCGACGGCTCCGGCGTCTCGCTCTTCACCGACTCGGCCATCTCTGGAGACTGCGGGCGGTTCTTCTTGGTCGGTTGTGGACGTGGGAGTGCAAACGCGGTCAAGGGATAGACACCGTTCCTGAGATCGACAGATGAGCAACAGTGTGAACGTGACATTGAAAGTTTAATAACAAAAAGTCCAATTATGAAATGGAAGGAAAAGTTGGACCAAAACACAAGTATAAAAATTGGAAAAATACTGAAACTAAGAAGTAAAGGATGTTAACATTCCAGAAGATTTTCAAAACTTACTCCACATCCTCAAGGAATTTTTCAAGTTCAAGGGCTGGGACTTGTGATAACCTGCAGAAGGACAAAGTCAAACAAGTGGTAAATTATTCAGTCTATAGGTAACGTTGTTTCCAGATGATGACAAAAAAGGCCGTCTTCAATTTAAAACAGTTGAAATTATACTTTTGGCTGGAAGAAGAGACTATTGTAGAGCTCTATCAATGGCAATGAAGATAATTTCACAGAGGAATAGCAGAATCTTTCAATTCCACCTCCCCCCCCCCACACTTCCTGCACTTACGTGCTGTGTTAACGGACATTGATTCTTAGAAGAGTTGCTCGTCAGTTATGATCACCTGACACCATATTAGCCAATCGGAATAAACAGTACATAACTGACAAATGAATGTTCAAAACTCATTGATCATGATGAAAACAAAGTCAAGAAGAGATAATTGGTGATATGACTTACTTCCAATCTACACCCTTCCTGCCATCCTTATGCGATATGCTTGCGATGACCCTCTCTCCTAGCTGATCCTTGGTCAGCGCCTTAACCTCAGATTCAAATTCAGCTGCTACACCTAACAAAATAATAAGCAGTAGAAACGTCAGATGCTATACCTAACATTGCACAGAAGATCATTATACATAATCATTGTAGTGACGTAACTTCATTGACATATAAAGGTGCAATTTTCAAACAGATGTAAAAGTGATATATTTATTTAGCATGCTCGGTTTCTCTAAAGAGGGGGGGTAATGGGAACATTGCATCTCCCCCATATCATTCTCAAGGGAAATCCCCTTGTGCCCCTACCCTCCTCCTATTCTCCACCTCTTTTCCAAATCAGAGTTGTTAAACATATCTATGATTTTGCCATTTCAAATTTTTTTTCCCTCATTCTTTTTATTTTGATATTTGTGTGTATGAATGTACTGTTGTTGAATAATCTGTAATTATATTCATAACTATATGTCCGTGTCTACCAACATGTTTTTTATGTAACTTTTACTGCACTGTTAAGGTAGACCTTGAGTTCCTCTAATATTTGAAAGACTCAATGATTTGTCAGCAACTTACTTTCTGTGTCAACTATACAATGAGCTGCAAGTAGTTTCAGTGAGTGGACTTCAAATAGAACTGGTTGGAGAAGTAAGTCCCGAGCCGTAGGTCTCTTAGTCTGATCGCTCAGACACTTTCGGATGAAATCCTGTAAAATAGATCAAAAGAAATTAAAAGTGCAAAAGATGTAGCTCAATGAATGAGGTAAAGGCAAGAGAGGGAGGAGTTGGGGGAGTGTTGGGTAGGAGTGTTGGGGTAGGGGTGTTGGGGTAAGTGTGTTGGGGTAGGGATGTTGGGAAAGTGGTGTACAAACACAGTTGCAAACAGTCACTGTCTCAAGCTTTTTAAATCCCCTTAATCTCTTCAAGATATTTGCTTTCAGTCTGTAAACAATAATAATTAATCCGATTCAAGTATTGGGGGGGGGGGGAATATGGGGTTTGGATGTCTTCACAGAGTTATTATTTCACTTTTGTCCCTCCCCCATAATTGTTTCCCTCGGTAACTCAGACTCATCCGACCATGTAAACAATAATTAAATCTGAATCAAGTATGGTTGGGGGAGGAGGAAATGGGGGGTAGTGGTGTCTTCACAGAGTTATTATTTAACTTTTGTCAATCCCCCATAACTGTTTCCCTCTGTAACTCAGACTCATCTGACCATGTAAACAATAATTAAATCTTACCAAGTATAGGCGGGAGATGGGGGGGGGGGGAGTTGTGGTGTCTTTCCCTTTTGTCCCTCCCCCATAATGGTTCCTCCCGGTAAGCCAGACTCATCCGGTATGCCAGACTCATCCGACCAGGTCACACTCACCCTTTGGGAATCGTCTTTCAGCCCTTCCACAGCCTGTAGGACAGCTTCTCGTGAGATGCATTTCTTCTTAGTCTCCCCGTTACCTTGGATGTCCACCACCGCCATCTCCAATGCACAGATACCAAAGGCGTAGATGTCCACGCCGATGGTGACCTTCTCTTGGTTCACTGCAACATGAGAACACAAATAAAGACTAGAGTAACTGATCGGTGAAAGGAGGTTTTAGTTTTTTGTAAGGAACAGGGTACCGGCTTGTGGTCGTCTACGGTGGGGATGGGGAGGATGATTTACGTACAGGCAGGGGGAAGAGGTTTACAGACTGTGCTAATTATTGCCAACGTTATTAGATGAGATGAAATATATATGGAATGAATATTAACATACACCAATTGAATTAATTCTCAATATCTGATAGCCAAATGCTGCATCAAATAAAAACATTGTTAACCAAGTGCAAAGATGTAGCTATAGCATATACAGCAGTAAAGCTGCTATAGTTCACACACAACACTTAATATTTCCAAGATATATAATAAAAGAAACACCCATGGTTTTTGAGCTTGTTACTATTCACTGACAACACCATGATACACAATATATGTGGGAACAAAACACCTTCTATCTCTCCTTTTAATACCATTAAACCTTTTCAACATTTTGTTTTTCTCCTAATGGTTCAAGTCTTCCATTCCTTAGACTCTTTGAGGTGGGGGGGGGGGGAGAACAGGGGTGGTGGCAGCAGTGTAAAAATATTAACCCAGTTGTGAAACTGTATATTAGAAAGTATCAGCATAGATTGGAAACAGGGGGAAGTAAACAGTTGAAGGAGGGGGGGGTGGGGTGGGAGGAAGGTGGTGGGACAGGGAGTATAACTTATTCTCACCGCTATATTCAGGAGCCAGGTAATGCATGTTTTTCTGCTCTTCTCTGAATGTCTTTACGTGATTGTTAATGGCGTCTGGCGCAACTGAAGAGGAAATGGGGGGAATAAATGTGAAATATATTGCGAATAACAAAATTAACATGATAAAGACTGTAATTGATAAAACATACTTGATCTTTCCTGCATTACACTATCATTTCAACAACAGATAGGTTTATTATCTACCATTGCTGTAGAAACAGATTACAAGTACCTTGGGAAGCATCACATTTTGAAGCAAAAATCAAATCATTTTGAAAATTATTATGGTAGTTTGACTTTATATTCAGATGTGCCATAAAGCTGTTATTTTGAAGTATATTTTGACCTGGAATACGAGAACTGATACGTTTATATTGCAAACTTGTAAGTACTGTAAGTAACTTACACTCAGTCAATTAGACAAATATGCTGTACATATCTACAGTACAGTTTTACAGTAGAGAAGCAGACACTGTTAATGTAATCAATGGCACAATAAGGGTACAGAGTGTTAGTTAATGGTCATCACATTTAAGAATCGAAAGAATAATAATACTAATCCCCCCCCCTTCCTCCCTTCTCTTCTTCCCACCATCACTTGATGTATATAACACAGCACCCTTCACCCTCCCTACGGTTCAATACCAACATATGTTTCTTAGTGAGCTTCATTTGTGTCATACTGTCTACAGAAGCAAATAAGTTAAATACTATTTCCCATCTGCAACCTGTCCAGTCTTCTGACTTCAATCCCCTCTATTGCCCTCACATTCCCTTCTACCCCATCTCGCTCCTACTACCCCCGTCACTGTCCTTCTATCCTCTTTCCCTTCTACCCCATCTCTCTCCTACTACCCCCGTCACTGTCCTTCTATCCTCTTTCCCTTCTACCCCATCTCTCTCCTACTACCCCCGTCACTGTCCTATTCTCTTTCCCTTCTACCCCATCTCTCTCCTACTACCCCCGTCACTGTCCTTCTATCCTCTTTCCCTTCTACCCCATCTCTCTCCTACTACCCCCATCACTGTCCTTCTATCCTCTTTCCCTTCTACCCCATCTCTCTCCTACTACCCCCGTCACTGTCCTTCTATCCTCTTTCCCTTCTACCCCATCTCTCTCCTACTACCCCCGTCACTGTCCTTCTATTCTCTTTCCCTTCTACCCCATCTCTCTCCTACTACCCCCGTCACTGTCCTTCTATCCTCTTTCCCTTCTACCCCATCTCTCCCCTACTACCCCCGTCACTGTCCTTCTATTCTCTTTCCCTTCTACCCCATCTCTCTCCTACTACCCCCGTCACTGTCCTTCTATTCTCTTTCCCTTCTACCCCATCTCTCCCCTACTACCCCCGTCACTGTCCTTCTATTCTCTTTCCCTTCTACCCCATCTCTCTCCTACTACCCCCGTCACTGTCCTTCTATTCTCTTTCCCTTCTACCCCATCTCTCTCCTACTACCCCCATCACTGTCCTTCTATCCTCTTTCCCTTCTACCCCATCTCTCTCCTACTACCCCCGTCACTGTCCTTCTATCCTCTTTCCCTTCTACCCCATCTCTTTCCTACTACCCCCGTCACTGTCCTTCTATCCTCTTTCCCTTCTACCCCATCTCTCTCCTACAACCCCCGTCACTGTCCTTCTATCCTCTTTCCCTTCTACCCCATCTCTCTCCTACTACCCCCGTCACTGTCCTTCTATCCTCTTTCCCTTCTACCCCATCTCTTTCCTACTACCCCCGTCACTGTCCTTCTATCCTCTTTCCCTTCTACCCCATCTCTCTCCTACTACCCCCGTCACTGTCCTTCTATTCTCTTTCCCTTCTACCCCATCTCTCCCCTACTACCCCCGTCACTGTCCTTCTATTCTCTTTCCCTTCTACCCCATCTCTCTCCTACTACCCCCGTCACTGTCCTTCTATTCTCTTTCCCTTCTACCCCATCTCTCTCCTACTACCCCCATCACTGTCCTTCTATCCTCTTTCCCTTCTACCCCATCTCTCTCCTACTACCCCCGTCACTGTCCTTCTATCCTCTTTCCCTTCTACCCCATCTCTCTCCTACTACCCCCGTCACTGTCCTTCTATCCTCTTTCCCTTCTACCCCATCTCTCCCCTACTACCCCCGTCACTGTCCTTCTATCCTCTTTCCCTTCTACCCCATCTCTCTCCTACTACCCCCATCACTGTCCTTCTATCCTCTTTCCCTTCTACCCCATCTCTTTCCTACTACCCCCGTCACTGTCCTTCTATCCTCTTTCCCTTCTACCCCATCTCTCTCCTACAACCCCCGTCACTGTCCTTCTATTCTCTTTCCCTTCTACCCCATCTCTCTCCTACTACCCCCGTCACTGTCCTTCTATCCTCTTTCCCTTCTACCCCATCTCTCCCCTACTACCCCCGTCACTGTCCTTCTATCCTCTTTCCCTTCTACCCCATCTCTCTCCTACAACCCCCGTCACTGTCCTTCTATCCTCTTTCCCTTCTTATGCCCCAATCTCTCTCCTACCCCATTACTCTCCTACCCAATTGCCATCCTTCTACCCCCTCACTGTTCTTCTATCCTATCTCTCCCTTGTTGTGCCTCCATCCCTCTCCTACCCCATTGCTCTCCTTCTCCACCCCCCCTCTCCTACCCCTCACTGTCCATCTACCCTCTCTCTCCCTTGTGATGCCCCCATCTATCAGCTACTCCATTGCTCTCCCTCCTTCAACCCTGTCACTGTCTTCCTACCATATCTCTCCTACCCCATTGCTCTCCTTCTACCCCCCTTACTGTCCTTCTACCCTCTCTCCCTTCTTATGCACCTATCTCTCTCCTACCTCACATTACTCTCCTCCCCCCCCCCCCACTGTCCATTTACCATCTGTCTTCTTTCTTCTGCTCCCATAAACGTCTTACACCAATGCTTTCCACTAGCTTCTGCTTTGCATAATCCATGGAAGGCAGATACATACAATACAAATTGGCAGTTTTTGACTCAAAACAGGAAATTAATACTGATGGCGCATCCATTACTTACCACAGCCTATTTTAATCAGTCCATTATGCTGGATGAAAATTGTGTCTGTGGTCAGGTTACCGTGAACGATCGGAATTTCGCAGGAATGCAAGTAGCTGAAAATGAAAATTCAAAAATAAATAGCAAAAGAGGAAGAGGTTTAATTACAGTGAATCAGAAATTAACAGGAAGCTACTACAGTATACTGTCAATTGAAGTCAAAATTTAATTAATTGTCTTCATGTGACAAAAAAAAAGGTGCTACTTTGTCCGCATATTGTGATCTAGAGTATGGAAACTGACATGAGTATTGTATTATCATAACTACTGTTCTGTTAAGTTGAAGAGTGGTGTGAAGACTAGGAAGCAAACACTGTTACCATTTTCATCTACCACCAATACAGGGCAAATTTTTCTGGGTGGTCCTCTGGTCATACAAGATGACTGAATTGCTGTTTGGACGACCAAAATCAGCTTTGGAGGGTTTTCCGTGGAGGACTGGTGTGTACACCAAGTTTAGATTGCATACCCCTTCAGTGGCTAAAATGATATGTTGATATCGCCCTCTATCACTTTGGAGATACCAAAATAAAATGAAAATATTGGTTGGCCTATGATCCACCTGATGGGTAGTTATACTGGCTCAAAGCTGGTGTTCTATTCACCAAACTTACACATCTCTCCTGCAGTGTATATATTGGTGTTACATTCACTCAACCTACACATCTCTCCTACAGTGTACACATATTGGTCATTCTTTGTTATTTTGTCTACAATTTTTCGGCCAACCAAACTTGCTGCTCGAACAACCAAAAAGTCAGAATTGGTTGTCTGAGAGAGAGAGACAACCAGAAAGAAAATTCCTTAAATATTTTCTCTGCAATGGTTTTGTTACGTGAATAAAACCTGGCAGGAAGCTACTGTGTCTATTAACGTCGAGACCTAATTAATGTCTTTGCGGTTCCTCACATAGCAGGAAGTTCTCATCAATTGCCCCTGGAGACGAAGAGTGGGGAAGAATTCACAAAAGCTTCTGCTTGTGCCCTCTAATCCACTCATTTATCTCTGACATTACCTTTCCTTCTTTCTTTTTTCACTCATCACAAATATAACAACAATAACCTAATTCCCATCTGAAGCGGTTGAATAAGTCTTATTGCTAAAATGACGCATTACCATTTAATACAAAGTTGAATGTTTACAGTCTTGTATGAAAATAAGGCCTTCTCACACCATTTTACATTGATCAATTAACCCCTGATCATTGCTAACACCCAAGTGTTGTGCACAACTCAAACAGTTGCTCCCAGGTGATTTCTCCCCTGGGGTACTTCCCAAAGGGTGCAGCCACAGACAAGCGCAAGTAACTACTGTATATTTACAAGTTACTTCGTAAGTCCCCACTCATACACCTGGGGTGAAGAGAGGTGATGGCAGTTAAGTGCTGCATTGCACAAGGACACAACTTAATGATCTGGCCAGGAATCAAACCTACAATCCTTAGTGAAGCGTCGTAGCTATTGGAGTAGAGCGCCACCAATTTTTAGCTTTACTTTTTGGCTTCATTTTTTTATTGCGATCTAGACCATGATTTGGCCAGCTCAGGTGAGAAGCATAAAACCGAGAGTTGCTTGTGTAGTTGCACCTCGAGCGGCGGTTTTCTTTCACTTTATACATCAACACTGATAGTAATTTGATTAGTTGGATACAGTTGTGAACTTGCATGTACTTGTGACATAACAAACCCCGCTTACTGGATTGCCAACTCGTGTTACATGGCGATTTGTAAGCTAAAGTCTAAAGTGCAGGAGAAACTTTAATAAACACGAGTTGGCAATCCAAAAGCGGAGTTTGTTATATGTCATGAGTACACTTAGATTACAAAGCTATTTGACCACAATTACTGCAACATTTCCAGAGTGTGCAAGCTGGTCCTAGGTACACAGATGCCAACTAAATTCATGAGATCATCAAACATACAATTTATTCAACAGACAACTTTCTGAGCTATTACTGTAGCATAAATCATACAGTTATTAAAAGCAAATCGATTTTTTTTAAAGTGTTTTCCAACATACACTGAAGCTAACGGCCTTCATTGTAGCAGAATTTTGTATCAAATGACATCGAAAAAATGAAACAAAATCTTCAAGGATAATAAAAATGTTTAAATGACTGCATACAAGTGAACCCTTTCCAACGTCTTTTACCTCAGATAAAAACAAACAACAGAGTGGAAATGGGCAGGGCAAAGGGAGATTGTTGTCAATACCATATAAATGATGCCCTTATAGGTATCAATGGCTTTACACAAAACACGAGGTGGGGGGTGTAGGGGGCAGTTCACAATGGAACCAGGCCCTGTACACATCACGACACTAACAACTATCACCACTATTTATATTGAATTTTCTCAAAGAGACAAAATATGTCAAATATAGATTGTTCTTCAGTGAGACACGGTAACCAATGCCCTTCATGATCCCCTCACCCCCTCCCTCCCCCCAACCTGCTGTTATTCCAGGCCCATTTTTACACCGACCTTAATGCAGACAGTATCTGTGTGGTCCATCTTTTCCAAGACTTCTCTTGGATTTGGTGCATGTCTTTCTTGACCCTCTTCAAGAATTGTTTCAAGGACCCAGATGACATGTACTCTGTAATAAATATTACCTGCAAAAATCCAAAAGAGAAATATATATCTATGTTGTGAAACACAATGGCATGTCGACCTTAAGATGAGTCTTAATCCACGGACAATGGCTTTCCCGGAAATACTGTAGACGAACCAGGGGTGAAGTAATCTCTGAGCAATTCATGATTTCACAACAAGTGTTTCACAACATTGATGGTATACAATATACAGTAGACATCACATCATGTGATAAATATATTGTACACTGTACACGTTATTTCACGTGCCAAGTAAAGCACGGCCATCAAAGATTGAATTGAAACCCCCTCCCCCTCCCCCCATCAGAATCAGATGGTACAGGGGGGATTTGAATGAGTAAATTTTGCCTAAAACAAGCAACCTTTCTTTCAATTTCAATTCAATTTCAATTTCTTTATTCCAGTATAAATGATAACATTTATAAATAGGACACATAAAAGATGATACATAAAAGACGTAAACATGTACAAAAATGAAAGCATGAACAAAAACAAGAAATAAGATAGAGGATTAGAAGTTTTAAAGATTAAAAGGATTATAACAGAGATTCTAAGAACCCATTTTGAATATAAATGGCTGCTCTGTAGATAAATGAGTTCTTAAAAAGCATAATTCTAAAAGATGGCAAGATAGTAGGATTACGTAGATTGTACCTGCTGGTTCTATTGCACAGAGAGATCAACTCGGAGTGAAGTGGGTGATCTTTAGAACTATGTATATTCTTAGCTAGTCTTATGAATTCATTTTTAGCAGCAGTGTTTACTTTACCAACAAGGCTTTCATAGTCGAGATTAAATATTTTGGAGCAGTATTTCAAGAAACTTCTAATTCTTTTCTTGTCCTTTTCAAGTAGAAAGTGATACCAGACAGGAACTGCATACACAATCACTGGCAGAATTGATGAGTTGAAAACCTTATCTCTTACATTAGAATGAAAATAAGGAGTAATATATGCCAGTTTTCTTTGGTAGAAGTTATAACTTGTCTTTGAAAAGCAGAAAAGTTAAAGAACCTACAGTATGCAAATGATGAATAAATTTGAATCCTTGGGCAAGATACACCATACTAAAAGAAAAGTTCAGAATCTTTTTTCCTTAAAAAAAAAATTAGATCCAGGGATCAATTCCTTAATCGCTATATCAGACAAAAATCAAACTCAAGAAAGATCACATTCAAATGAATTATGGAACTGAAAACAGAGTTGACATCAGATGGAATACTTATCTCTGTAATTTGCAAAAACAATACAAATTTTACTAAAATTTTTCACCAGCAACAACACCCCAAGTATATATACTATAAACAAAACATATAAATTATAACCTAACATTGTGAAAGTAAATAACAGTTTAAATCCTAACCAAATAACAGACGTTAAGTGGAGCAGGGAGGGTAGATGATAATGTGAGGAGGATAGATAAGATTTCTCCATCAATGAACTGGTTAGTTTTCACTTTTGTCCGACAGCTCTAGACAATATTCGTCACATGGAAACATGACTGCTGTTCTGCCTAAAACCTCCCCTCCCCCAGACCAACATCCTTGTTCACTTGTGAATACAAATACAGTAATTGTTCACGATTTACAAGAACATTAAAAAGGACTACTGTATGTGGATTAGTGCGGTATGTCAGTAAATAACATGGATTTCATTCTGTGTTCCTACAAAACTCTGCCTACAACATAAACCAAAAGGTGAAATCCATTTTTCAAAACTTCATCACGTGACTTTATAACCCAACTGGCTTGTTCCACATGGTCTTGGTGCAGCTTGGTACGTAAACAAAAAACAACAATAGCAAAGTAAGAGACACCCAGGCAGATGGCAATCTTATAGAAACATGCAGGCAGCCAATTCTACAAACAATGGGTTCAATTACACCCCCATAATTTGAATCAGTCCATTAAAACCATCCAAGGCAAACTTTAATAAGAGCAAATCGTCCTTGAACTTAGAAATTCAAGTACTGTATTAACACATCAAATTTCATAGATGATATCAACATTTCAATCATTATGCGAGCATAGCCAGTCAATTTTTATTTCCATGGGATAGAAAACAGAAAATTTTACTATTACATGGAATGATTTAGTGTTCAAATTTTGTAAAAGTAAGTTGGCCTGACGTTTCGATCCAACAGGATCTTCTTCAAAGGCTCAATGACAAGTAACGGTAACAGAAGGGACAAAAACTCGCACAGAAATACAGACAGGTTAATGAGCATGGTGAACACAAAGAGATAAATGTAAGGGGATTAGTAGACAAGGGATAGAGAGAAGAAAGAAACCAACAGGGGAAGAGGAGAGGTAGGAGAAAAAACAGTGGAGGGACAAAGAGATGAATGTGGGAAAAGGGTAGGGAATAAACTGGAGAAGGAAAAAGACAGAAAGGTGTGGGGAAAATTTTTTCAAATTTTGTGTAAGAGTTTTGAAGGCTGTAAATTGTATCTCCTATACTGTACATAAAAGACTATGGTTTCTGTGTACAAAATCTGTGATCAATACATTGTTGCACTCGTATAGCAATTTACCCATTTGACATAACACTATGCGATGCAAATACTGGACAAATTATTAACCGGACTACAGGAAGCAATGGCTGTAAACTTGACCGACCAAAGTATTGGCATCGCCATCGCAGTCAGAATTACACATTAATTTACACATTTTACACATTAATACAGTATGTATATATGTGAGAGAAAGGTGTAAGAGAGAAACTTGTGTGTAATTCGCATATATTTACATGTATGCTAAACAGTTGACACAGCTTTTTTCCTGCATAGAGTCAACAAGAAATGGGACACTTTTCCTTCCCTAGGCTACAACAAAAATTTCTCTCTCTGAAACGTCATAACTCTTCTAAGACAAGAATCTTTTAATCTCTCACCAAGGGTTATTTTTTTTATTTTTTTTATTGTTGTTAGTCTCTGTTTTTTCTTTCAACATAAAAGAAAAAAAACTATTACATCTGTTTGCTTGAACTCTGATTTGATTAATTTAAGTTTGTTTCATGTTTTTTTTAAATCCCATGTGATGGCTTTCAAAAATGCATCATAAAATGAACTTTGTTATAATGTGTGTTGTGGTACATAAAATACTCATTAGCATATAATTTTACCAGAAACATCTGTCAGGATATTCAATGACACCTGTGAAACATGTCAGTATTATAATAGTTTTAATGTGTTTACTTGATTCTATGATGCCGCCATATATCTTGTTACCTATTTACTTCTGAAATCATTTGTACATACAAAATTGACTTTAAACTTACCCTTGGTTTCTCTGACTTTGTGTCTGCCCAATATTTGTAGAATTTAACGATGTTTGGATGGTCGAGCTGTATCAGATTATCAAAGACCACAGCTATTTTCTCCTGTAAAAGAGATGAATGAAATTTCAAAAAAAATACATTTGTGCATCTTACCTGAATGGTAATACAGATACAATAGATCTATAGGCTAGGCTTACTTAAAATACTAATGTGTAAACACATAGAGGGTGATCCTTGGAGCAAAACTGCACAGGATAGTATCATGATGATACACAAACATTTTCTATGATACTTATGCAAAGTTGGTTGTGGTTGAGCTGGAAGGGGAAGTGGACTTTTTTGTCATCATACAATAATATTGTAGAGAGGATTAAAACACAAGCGGATTCGGACAGAGGAAAATCCAGACAGAGGAAAATCCAAACCAAGAATGAGCTATAGAACTTTCTCAGGTAGAGAAGGTAGAGAACAGTGACCATAGAAGGTCATGGCGGGGGGGGGGGGGGGGTGGGGAGGAATGCAAGAATGCAGCCAGTTGGAGGCTAGTTAAATCTGAGTGTACAGTATAGGAGGAGATAGGTAAGACAGGAATGTAGTACATTTAGCAAATGATACCGTATGAGAATAATACAAATGTTTTATGTTTTTTTTTAACTTTCCAATAATTAATGACAAACTTTATTGTTATTAGAAGCTGAAGCTATTGGTACATCCACAGTACTGTACTTCCAGATTTCACAGCATTTTTTAACGGGATATAAATTTGTGTGTAGAAAATAGCCATGAAAGTCCTTGGCTGTTCAAAAGGGTAAATTTACTTTCTCTTACATTAAGGTCATCCCTCAGATTGAAATTCTGGTTGACTACACAACCATCAAATTATTGCACACACTGCGTATGTATGATTCACTGCATGAATCACAGCCGACCTCACAAAGCCAACAGTGTCTGACTCTGATGTCATCATGAGTATTATGGCATAACATGCACATCAAACATACTTAATAAAGCTACAGGAATATTCTATCTAGTCTTGCATCCAGTAAAAATGCCATGCAATAATGCTGTAAATACACAAGGGGAATGTCAGATGTGTGGTACTTCTCTGCACAGTTACGCAACATAGCCAGTGTTCAAGCTTTATTTCCTTTTAAACCGAATTCAAAATTATTGAAACTGAGCATGTGAAGAAAAGTTGATAGATATGTCCTGAAGGTATAAAAGATTTACAAGTCCATATATGTACTGTACCTCTTGTGCCTTGTAATCTCTTCTCGCTGAAAATTGGACTTCATTCCACACAACCTCTCTACCCTCTTCTGTGTCCATGGCTAGATAAGCTACATCGATGCCCGGCACGTCTCTTTGCTCCACCTGGATGGAAATTTAAAAGAAAGTAACAGTTTGGAAACAATGATCAGTGAGTCTACGTAAGTTTGAAAATTAGTTGCGGTAGATGTGCCATAAATGTATCCTAGCAACCTAGCAATTCAAGTTGCATGGACATCCCATTTGAGTTAAATAAACGACACATACTGTAGCTGTAAGACAGAGTGACACAGGTATATTCAATTCTTAAAATGTGTTAAAAAGGACAATGAATAAGGAAGAGAAAAGTCAATGATTCTTTTCTGATACTCTAATACTCTTGAAATTATCATACACCTTTTAAAAACTTTGATTGAGTGAAAGAAAAAGAGGCACTGTGCCATCAATCAATTTAGTGTATATTTGGGAGGGGCAAGGTGACATATTTTTTTTTAAGAAATGAAGGGCACAGATGACCAAAAAACCTGATAAAATGTTTTTGGCTTTGTACAAAATTTATGCAGGGATTTGCTCACGCTGGGTGGCGGCAGGCTGCTGCACCCGACCGACCTGAATGCCGCCCTGCACAAATAGTATTTCCAATATTTCCATGCAGCACCAAGTTTTGATGATTAATGAAACATTTTTCCTGGTTTCTTCTATTCATGAGTGTAAGAAAAGGGCACAATCGAAAATTTAGAACAAATATCACAGGTTCCTACTCCTACAAAATCCAAATTACTTTCTGTTAAACGGCTATCCAGTCAATAAATACCGACAATCAGCTGGTTTACTGTAGTCTGTGTAACACGTACAGTACATATATACAACTTCATATATTAGTACAGTGTACCTCTAACCACCAACCAAAAGTTTGTAAGAAATAGGTTGCCATCAAGGCTTTGGAATAAAGACACCTTTTTGCAGTTAATTTGGTCGCATGATTGTCATTTTACTGTATTCTCAGTATTTTAAACAAGTGGATATTCGTCCAGAAAGGCGATATTTTTCTACCAATCGGGTTTTCTGTTCATGTTCTGTTGTGCATAGTATCGATCAATGTGGACATGAACTATTGTATCCAAAATAAAGAACCATTAGTAGAAAAGTACCAGTGAAGTTAGGAATGCCTAAATGTCATCATCAATTATAATTTTATTAAAATCTCCCCAGAATTAATATCCTGTTAACACTTTGAACTCCTGGTAAGACATTTCATCTGAATACCGTTGCATATTTATAAACATATTAAGTACACATCTACACAAATAGGCTAAGCTCAGAGTAGTTATTATGAAGTCATCATTTATTTATTTATACATAGGTCACTGTCACAGCAGGGTTCTCAACAAAAGATGGTAGGGGCTGGTTGCCTTGAGCATGATCAATAGAGGATAAAACTGATCAGGGAAACTTGGAAAATAGAAATACTATATCAACCATATTAATCCTGGAATCAGAATATGGATGAATGCTTGACACAGAAGTTAGCTCCCACAAAGGAAAAAGACCATTTGCCTAAGCATACTTTATTTGCAAAAAATGTCAAAAGGCTAGGACCATTAGACCCACCCACGCCACCCACACCCCCCCCCCCCCTCAGAACGTGGATTACACTAATGTACAAACCCGCCCAGCACTCAAATATTCTTGAGCACATCCCTGATTATGTTCTTGTGGCTGCCATTTATTGTGCAGAACTCCTGTCAACTTTTAGTAGGGATAGCATATGGATTCGATTTTGTGTACATGAATATCCATTTTCCTACCTGCTGTTTTCAACAACTGCATTAGATCAACAAAACAAATCTTTTGCATACTGTATTATAGTGCATGTTATTGTGATGTTATTAGTAGTATGCTCCCTGGACCATGTTTAGGTTTTAGTTGTGTTCACCCTCGACCACGGTTCTTGTTGTGACCAACCTGAAGCTATCACAGGATTCATCCCAGGATTCAGATTCATCCCAGGATTCATCACAGGATTCATCCCAGGATTCATCACAGGATTCACCACAGGATTCTGAAGCTATCACAGGATTCATCCCAGGATTCAGATTTATCCCAGGATTCATCACAGGATTCATCCCAGGATTCAGATTCATCCCAGGATTCATCACAGGATTCTGAAGCTATCACAGGATTCATCCCAGGATTCAGATTCATCCCAGGATTCATCCCAGGATTCAGAAGCTATCACAGGATTCATCCCAGGATTCAGATTTATCCCAGGATTCATCACAGGATTCATCCCAGGATTCAGATTCATCCCAGGATTTGAATCCTGTGATGAATCCTGGGATGAATCTGAATCCTGGGATGAATCCTGTGATAGCTTCAGAATCCTGGGATGAATCCTGTGATGAATCCTGGGATGAATCCTGTGATGAATCCTGGGATAGCTTCAGGTTGGTCTTGTTGTGTTTGTTCATTCATTTCATTCTAGTTGGTTAAAACCTACAGTTATAGGTAACGTCAGTTTAACCAACTAGATTCTAAAATGGATAGCATTCTACGCCCAGAACGTTTTGATGCAGATTCAAACTCTGAAAATGCTGCTAAAGCATGGAAACACTGGTTTAGGACATTAGAAAATTTCATATCTGTTCTCACAGGAGAGCCTAACAAGCTATGTATACTTACTAACTTCGTTTCGCCTAAAGTATACGAATCGATAGCGGACTGTACTACTGTACATACGAGACAGCAATTAAAATCCTTGGCGACTTGTATGTTAAACCAAAGAACGAGATTTTGGCTCGCCATCTGTTAGCGACTAGACGTCAAGAACCTGGTGAGTCCTTGGATACATATTTGCAAGCTCTGTAAACTCTTGCTAATGATTGCAACTTTAAGTCAGTCACAGCAGAAGCATATCGCGATGAATACATTCGTGACTCTTTCATAAGTGGCTTACTTTCCCCTTCCATAAGACAAAGGCTCCTAGAAAACAAAACTCTTGATTTGCAAACAATGCATGATCAAGCTCATGCACTCGAATCAGCACAAAAGAACTCAGAATTGTATACTCTTCATGGACCCCCTACACCGACACCCCAAAGTGCTGCAGTAAAAAGTGACATCAGACCTGAACCACTAATGGAAACTATTGATAGCGCATCCACAACTACTGCAAAGTGTTTCTTTTGTGGATATGCAAAGCACCCACGTTCACGATGCCCTGCGAGAGACGAGACATGTAACAAGTGTGATAAGAGGGGTCATTTTGCCAAGGTATGTCAATCCAAATCAAACTCAAAGACTTCAGCCTCCCTCTCCACCCTAGCCACTGCAATAAGTGCAGCAAGCCCACCAAAACTTGCCAAAGCCAGTGTAAAAGTAAGCATTAACGGCAGGCTAGCTGACTGCCTCATAGATAGTGGCAGCACCGAAAGCTTTATTCACCCACAGCTCGCTAAAGCACTCTCTTTGGAACTAAAACCTTCGGCGGTTTCAGTTAACATGGCCTCGTCCTCATTATCTGTCAAAAAAAAAGGTCTTTGTTATGAGGACATTGTTCTCAACAGGCATTGCTATAAAAACGTGATCTTAGGAGTATTACCAGGATTGTGTGCGGATGTTATACTCGGTCAGGATTTCCAGCAAAAGCATTCAAGTGTCATACTGAAGTATGGAGGGGATCTTCCTCCCATAGTCCTATGCGGTTTAACAACATTGAGAACAGAACCGCCGCAACTATTTGCTAACCTTAGTCCTGACATCCACCCAGTAGCTGCAAAATCTCGTCGCTACAGCTCGGATGACAAGAAATTTATAGCAGCTGAGACTCAACGCCTCTTGCGCGAAGGAATCATTGGGAAAAGCAATTCTCCATGGAGAGCTCAAGTTGTGGTTACCAAAGACGAAAACCACAAGAAACGACTTGCCATCGATTACTCTGAAACAATTAATAGATTCACCCTCCAAGACAGTTACCCACTTCCACGAATCGATGAAACTGTGGATAAGATCTCTCAATATCAGGTACAGTATTTAGCACTATTGACCTGCGCAGCGCATATCACCAAGTACCACTCAAGGAAGATGATAAAAGCTACACAGCCTTTGAGTCAGATGGAAGCCTCTATCAGTTTACTCGAGTCCCCTTCGGTGTCACGAATGGGGTCCCATGCATTCAAAGGATCATGGATTCTTTCATTGAGGAAGAAAAACTCACAGACACTTTTGCTTATTTGGATGACATCACCATTTGTGGTAGGGACCAGAAAGAGCATGATCATAACTTGCAAAGATTTTTAGAGGCTGCAAAGAGAAAGAATATTGTGTATAATGAGAACAAATGCACATTCTCCACCACCAAAATAAGTATCCTAGAATATCTGGTGGAAAATGGTACGAAGCGCCCCGACCCCGAGCGTCTCCGCCCCCTTCGTGAACTCAAATCACCTGAAAACATGAAGTCACTAAGACCTACACTTGGATTCTTTGCTTACTATTCTAAATGGATTCCAGACTATGCTCGAAAGATTCGTCCATTAGCAACAGTCACACTGTTTCAAATATCAGATGAAGCGTATGAGACTTTTGAGAAATTAAAGAAGGAAATTGAGAATTCAGTGGTTGTTGCCATTGATGAGTCTCTCCCATTCCAGGTAGAAACGGACGCTTCAGAATTTGCAATAGCAGGAACTCTAAACCAAGTGGGTCACCCAGTGGCTTTCTTTTCGCGCACCTCACAAGGCTCAGAGCGCCGTCACACATCAGTTGAAAAGGAGGCACAAGCGATCATAGAAGCTGTGCGCCATTGGAGGCATTACCTTACTGAGAAACATTTTGTTCTTGTGACAGATCAAAAATCAGTCAAGTACATGTTTGACACTAATCACAAAGGAAAGATCAAAAATGAGAAAATAATGCGTTGGCAGATGGAACTATCTTGCTATGTCTTTGATACTGTATAATCTATCGCCCTGGCAAAGAGAACGTTCCCCCTGATACGCTTTCACGCTCAATCTGTTCTGCAACTATGGACACTGATATTCTGTATGAATTGCATAATGCTTTAAGTCACCCAGGAGTTGTCAGGATGTTTCATTTTGTTAGGTCAAAGAACCTTCCCTACTCTGTAGATGATGTCAAGAAAATGACAGCGTCTTGCCGTACCTGTGCAAAATGTAAACCTAGATTCTACAAACCACAGAAAGCTCACCTGATCAAGGCAACCCAGCCCTTTGAAAGGCTTAATATTGACTTCAAAGGCCCATTGCCAAGCACAAACAAAAACATTTCCTTCCTTACCATTATTGATGAATTCTCAAGATTCCCGTTTGTGTTTCCTTGTTCTGATATGACTTTGTCCACTGTCATCCAATGCCTTTGCCACCTTTTCGCTTTATTTGGCATGCCGTCCTACATCCATTCAGATCGATGATCAGCCTTCATGAGTAAGGAACTATGAGACTTTCTAACAAGCACGGGTATTGCTAGTAGTAGAACTACTAGTTATAACCCACAAGGAAACGGTCAAGCAGAACGTTACAATGGCACCATATGGAAGGCTATTACATTGGCACTCGAAGCACGCAGCTTGCCACCTAAGTACTGGCAAGAAGTCTTACAAGATGCCCTTCATTCCATCAGATCTCTGTTGTCCACGGCAACAAATGTGACACCCCATGAAAGGTTTTTCAGTTTCCCCCGGAAGTCTGCAACAGGGTGTTCAGTCCCTTCATGGCTTTGCAATCCAGGTCATGCACTTCTTAAAAGGCATGTTCGGTTACATAAGACTGATCCTTTAGTGGATGAGGTCGAGGTCATCCAAGCAAACCCACAATATGCCCATGTTAGGCTGTCAGATGGGAGAGAGACAACTGTCTCTGTACGTCACCTAGCACCAATCGGGGAAGCTACCCCAAGACTGGAGAAAAGTACTGATCAAATGGAATCATCAATCGGGGACAATGGCCCAGTAGAACTTGAGCAGGGCCTAGAGTTAATTGATAGTAATGAAGTGCCTTCTCTGAGAAGGTCGCAAAGGCCTCGAAGGCCACCGGACAGGTTAGATCTGTGAGTCAGAGTTTGTAGTAGTTTGTCTCATACAGGACATTTAAAGAACACTTGTAGTTGTTTAGGTTTAGTTACATTAACTTTAGGACAATTGTTTAGTTAGGGGAGAATGTGATGTTATTAATAATATGCTCCCTGGACCACGTTTAGGTTTTAGTTGTGTTCACCCTCGACCACGGTGCTTGTTGTGTTTGTTCATTCATTTTATTCTAGTTGGTTAAAACCTACAGTTATAGGTCACGTCAGTTATGTTAGTTTAATTGTCTATATTGTCAATTGAAGCTTATTTGTATAGTGAAAATGTTTAGACGGCTGTGTATTTCAGTGTTACTTGTATATATTAAATGCACTTAGCAGCTAGCTGTAACTGTTGTTAGTTTTGGATGTCATTCGTGTGCTGGGTCTTGAGTGATACACCTCGTACATACATGTACGAAATGCACGCAACACAATTTGTATGCTTCCTTCTCTAGCCTAAGTCTATCTCACTACACCTCACGCCGTAGGAACGTCCTAACAGATAAGCCCAGCACCCCTTTAACGCAGTAACTACTCATGTTACAATACCCCAAGATTTTTCAAAAACTCATGGTAACATTTGCATGAATTCAATTCCTTCTTTACAAAGGAGAAATCCTAGATATATCATAGGTGAGACCTTGATTGGATCATTTAAAATAGTATGATTTATGAAAGGAAATTGCCGCTCTGCCAAATTTTTGTTGGATAGGCCTATCTTCTGCAACAATATGCACCTAGTATTGATTGAAGTTCAACACAAGAACAATAAGGCATCAAAATCAAATTGTAGTTGAAAATACTGTAGCACATCAAATTCCTATTCAAACAGAAATATTTCTGAAGGTCCCTCTTATCTTCTTAATTTTTTTTCTGATCCTTGTTTCATTTCCAAAGCCGAACTAGTTGAGTTTAGACCCCTAGGCTAAGTAATAACTAATATATTATTAACTGAGTCACAGTCAGTGTCACCACAGCAGGTCTTCATGGTTTGTACACATTTTAAGCCTTGTTGTATGCCTCGTTTCTATCTCTTCCTTTCTGGCATTTTCGTCAAACGTTAGACATAGTACTACACTTGTATTAAGAAGTAGTCCTACAACAATTTTGTGTTTGTGACACTTTCCTAGATATTGCAACAGTGTAGTTTAGTCTGTACAATTAGTAGTAGGCCTACACTTACTTTGCCATACATCTACATACATAACACGTTGTGATGCTTACTCACCATGTAGATGATTTCCGAAAGTTAAGGAATGTAAACATACCTTCACTCTTCTTTTCTGCCATCTTCCGCATGGACTTTCCTCTAGAATTTCACTCTCGTCGTCTTCTGTGTCTTCTCCACTATCGTGAAGGGACACTTCTTTCTCTTTTTCGCCACCAGAAGCCGGCATATTGAAGACTTAAAATAGCGGCGATTTTCGCCCTACGGAAGTACGAAACGGCAAAACTGTCGTGACAGATTGACAACATGAACCACACAGCAACAAAACGGATACAGCTTACGTTAGGCTACAGAAAGTGTTCTGGGCATGCAATGTGAAGGATTTGAAGTGCGCCCGCAAAATTGAAACGCCAACGTGTAGGATCCTCAAAGGTTAGGCCCACGATCTTCCAAGAGGACCGAACGACGATATAACAGACCCCAAACCCTCAGAATCGAGGGTCAGGATGTATGATAGCTATCTTTGACCACGGAGATGCTGTTAAATGAGTAACTTAATAGATACTCGTCGGCATAATTTGGAAACTGATGTAGACAGGGTCACAGGGCCATAGCTTGGGGTGGTTTCCCGGGGCGGAACAGAATCCGAAAGAAAGAAAGAACCCTATTCATGCAGGCAGCAAGATAATGAGTAGAGCTAATGACAAGTCGAACGAGATCTATGGTATCTCTGCGATTAATACATAGGGCCTAGTACAGATAAAAATAATCATAAAAGTTAAGTGGGAAAAATTATAATTTTAAATAATAAAACAAATTGAAAAATGATTATATAAAGTAAAAATGGGAAGAAAAAAGGAAAAAGATTTGGGAAAAAGAAATAAAATATATATAATTAAATATAGGCCTACCACCTAAAGATGATTCAAACCCATGCCCTAAGGATCAATTCGGAAGTTCGGATTCATTGATAATAAACGCAGACTACCGCTCCGGTTTTGATCAGCCAATCAGAATCGAGGAAATAATTTCAGTGTCAGTTCAGTTTGGGGGGGGGGGGCGGGAATCGCCGACGGGAGTTTGTGAGGAGGGGCAAAGCCGTATATTTAGAATATACGGCTCTGAGGAGGGGGAGTTGAGGAACGTCGACAAACATTTATCGGCCAAATGTTACATAGTGTTGTTTTGATGTGCGTATAAAACATTGCGTTTTAAAGAAATTTTTAGTGGGTGGAGGCATTTCCCAATAGGGACCATCATGACACTATCTAAGCGGAGGGCCATCGTTAGCTTGGCGCTTAGTGTACCAAGGAAACTTTTGCCAAAATACTTACCATATTGTAAGGCCTTGTAAAATATGCATATAAACATTTTTAATTTTCAGACCTCATGTTTTAGAATTTACAGTTCCGAAAAGAAAAAAAAAACTCGGTAAAATCAGTTTGCAGGTAAAAATAGGACTTAACGTTACTTTGTACGTTCTGCTATATTGTTTGATACATGACATTGTAATCGAATATGCAAACACACGCTATAGGGCATTCCGATGGTATACATAGCCCACATTTGCCGAATGGAAGCCATACGAGGAATTCATGAGTAAAGTAATTGCTAGGTTTGTGTTATCATAGTTTGTTTTACATGCCAAAATGGGACCTACTGGATCATGAGGTGAGGGGGGGGGGGGCAGATGAGCTGAGTGGGTGGGCCCGTGTAGGGGAATGAGGATTGGGGAGCGTGGCACCCGCCCTAATTAAGATGTTATAAAAGGCCCTGATATATAAGCCTTATTAACAGCGCCTTAGTGACAGTATTCTTAGTTAAAACATTGGAGCACTGATACAGGGGCTAGCTGATAGGCAGCCTGATATGCCTACATAAAACACATAGACTGCTGCATCGGTGCACGCATTAGGAGCTCCCTCCGTTAACTGTTATTCTAACAAAACTCGAGAAAATCAAAGCTAAACCATACTAAAGAGTATTATAGACTAACTAACGAAACTCAGAGGAAATGATATGGAAATTTCACCAGTGAAAACTAACTGAAATAGCCATACTGTAATGGCGTTCACATTGTCGTAGGCCGCATAGATAACACGGCTGGATGGTTTACAATGTGAAATATGTGCACCCAGTTACTATGGCGATGCTACCCAGGGAACGTCAGAAGATTGCAAGAAATGTGCCTGCATGCCCTCTTGCACAGCCACAAAACAAGTAAATCATTGACAAACAAAAAATATCTTGATTCTTTATATCAACGGAAAGACCTGAAAAGAAAGACTTCAAGAAAAGACTTCATTTTGGAAGTGCAAATCTCATGGGGGTGGGGCAGCTTTTCCCCCTGCAGGCCACGGCCCTGACCGTTTACCAAAGTCTGGAAAAATTGCATGAAAGTTTTCGGCGATTCACATTTGTGCCGCGCGCTTGTGTTCGCGGTCCGTCGGTGAAGCGCGAGAGCTGTAAGGATCTAATTGATCTAGCGGACCACATTGAAAGCGTTGTACTTACTTAACACTTAGGTACCTAACGTGTAGCAAATATGGGGATAAAAATGCTTGCTTTTTAATTGTAAAGAAAAGGTTAACTATTACCATCACATCCCTACCCTCAGTGGCGGAACTATCGGTATTGGTCAGGAGGGCGAGAATGGTCTGTAGGGGCGCTTTCGACACTATCTAAGCGGAGCGCCACCAGAGGTTGGCGCGTAGCGTACAGACATATTTTGAGTAAAGATACTTCCTAGATTGCCGGAAATGACCTTTTCCGGGCCTTGCTAATTTGCAGATAAACGAAGAATAAATAGGTGTCATCGCCAAATTACACCAACAAACTGTGACAAATGTCAATAGGTAGATGAGAGCGCAATAAAAAAGTCAATAATCGCGAATAAGTAAAAAGTGGTAAAGAGCTGAAAAGGGCGCCAGCAGTCCACTTGAGTCCTTCAGGGGGTGGGGGGGGGGCCATCCGCCCCTGACTGTATGGACGCTCCGCCACTGCCTATCCCCATTTACCATATCCACTCATCTTCCATTGTTCCATTCTCTTTTTTCCTCAAAGTACGGCATAATACGTGCGTGTCTAAGCAGTTTTCCTGTTCGTCACTAATCTCTGTCCCGTTTTGAAATCTGGTACACACAGACATACAAACATACTAACAAATAATATTTTTTGCTACTAACATACTAACCTAGCATATATAAAAAGTTTAATTATGGTCACCAATAAATCCTGATTTCCGTTCATAACAAGTATAGCAGATTGTGTAAGTCAAGTGTGTACTTCATGCCACATAAAACAACTTAAAATTTGCATGCTGCTGCATGGAGTCGCGTTATCTCAAGCAGTCATTGCACCGTATCCGACGGAAAGGAAGTCTACAAGGGGCCCAAACCGTTGACCTGATAACACCAAATCCTGGCTATGCTGTAGACTGAAATTTGTGAATGGTCGAATGGAAACCGGTAAGACTGATGTAATTTAGTGAAATTCAGTGCATCAGACATAAACAAATTCGGAGGCCCTGCCGGAGTCAAGAGTGAAGAGTCACAGGCCTACAAACGTCACAATGACTAACGTAGTTGAGTGATTACTGTATGTGTCGGTATCTATTGTTTGCATGCACAAGCCTACCAACTAGAATGTTGTTTTCATTAGGAGTAGGAAGCCAGCGAAGTATTCGTGATATTACTTGTTCAAAGGCGTTGGGGATAATTTCGAAATGATATCAAATTTTGGACATGGTATAAGATAGACCGATACGTACAGTACTGTAGTGTAGGCCAAACTTCTTCAGTTTCTATCGAGCCTTAGGACTAACTAATATGTAGGTCAAAGGCCTTACTGCCACCATATGTCTGAATTTGCAATCAGTAATTAATGTACTTTTGCACCATAGTTTATCGAATAGCTAACTTCATAAGTGTTAATATTGTTGTGATACCCGAGAGGGGTTTTTTAACGAGTACATAACAGAAGCAGAAGTTAACTAAATGTCTCACATGTCAATGATTAGTTCACTAGGTCTTGGTTAGTTTTCATGAAAAGGAAAGAAACAAAGAAGGAAAAAAATCCTAGCTAGCATATTTCACTTCAGCTAGATGTCCTATACTAACTATGAGTCATTTCCAAGACATTATCTGCTGACTAATACCAATGCAACAGTTCAGAACTTAAGGGCTAATAGTGACTCAGTCTTACTCCAGCATGTGCATCTTTTAAAGCTTCCAAATACTGTAGGTATATTGCCATACATTTAAAGGCATTGAAGACTCGCCGCAAACTGCGTACGGTCATCTGAACAAGTTAACTTTCAGTTGCTTGCAAGTGACGTTTTGTTTGTGTCGCAACAAAATGCAGACAGTAATGAAACGTGATACCTTAATTAGCTGGACCTGAGATGATTGCTGTATCGTTTGTATACTGTGCAGTGGGTATTGACCGCAGCTGCATGTACTGACTGTACACTAGTGTCTAATTACCGACAGTAGCAAGCTGTGTGTGCATTTTCTGGGTGGCGTTTAACACTTCTGTTACACCTCATTCGAAACTAGGTCAAAGTACTGGCATTAGATGTTTCTTGGTGCTCACGTCTTCACACCCTTTAGGTAGCTAGCTACGAAGCCTACTGTATATATTGTTTCTCCTCTTAAATTATATTTACAGCACCATCGATGTGAACTATTATAGTCGTATACATTGGTGATGGGGGACTCAAGGAAGCATTCTTCCAACCCAGATGTGGGTGGACCAACTAGTTTTTCAGCCCGCACTCCACCTCTGCAAACATCACCAACAGCTTTAACACCACCGCATGACCTGGAAGCCACCAGCGATGATGTGTTCAACACTGCGGCAATGCCCCATGACTTCAAACTGAACTTCTCCATTTTAGATGCCCTGTTCATGTTGAGTGGCATGTTCACATATGTGGCAGACATAGTGACAGATATCGTCGTAGCAGTGCAATACCTGTTCGACTCAGATTATTTGTGGGCAATTATGACGTTTGCATTTGTTCTTGTACCGAGTGTTACGCTCCAGTATTTCAGTCTGAGGTGGTTCATCATCGATATCAGCAAAGAGGATTGGCACAAGGGTAAGGGCTTTATGGCCAAACTCTTGAGCTGGGCTGAATGGCTTCTCTTCCACATCTTTCAACTCGGTGCTATTAAAAGGTCAGTTGTACTCTTCTTGACTCACAGGTATAGAAATGTTGAGCTCATGTAGTTATGTCCAAAAAGGGGGTGGGGGTTGTGGCAAAAAAAGAAGCGTGCATTAGAAAATGAGGCTGGTCATCAGGGATTGTTAAATGAGACAAATTAATTGTCTCAGCACTTGAGGACTTGTGCTTTGAGGGAGAAATTGAGGGTGGCCCTAAAATGCTAATTGACATTCTGAGCATGAGTGACCAATTGGTGATGGACTGGTGAGGCTTGTATGTTGGGGGTGGTATATATACTCTAGAATCATCCTCGGTTAGGTCACCTCCCTCCAGCCCAGTGTACCCTGCAGAACCTATTATTTTGATTGCTGGCAGGACAGGTGTTGTTAAAGAGAGTGGATGTTGCACTAACAGCCACCCACCCACTGATAAACACACACACTGGATACAGGTATCTTGTAAGCTTTGGGTACACATTTCACTTCAAAATCCAATTTTGTTCTTTAAACTTACAGTTATGCTCATGATGCAAATAGCCATACATCACTGTCTTCAATGCTGAACACAGTTTGCAGATAAGTTAGTTAGAGGTTAACTTGGGAGTTACGAGGTAAACACACAATGATGGCATGATGTTTGCAATGATCGCCCACACTACGTTTGGGTTTATTGTCATCATTGTAGAGTTTGCCTAATTCATGAGACCTAATTTTGCAATAGGAATCATTGTCAGGTTTACAGTTAACATTCTTAAAATAAAAAGTACATAATAACTTCTGCATACTAATTTAGGCTTAAAATTAATTATGATGCAGAAGCTATAATGTGATTTTTTTAGTGTATTCATAACAATTTGAATTAAAAATGCTTCAGGAGATAAATTTATTAGCTGTGTTTTGCCCATAGGTAGGTCAATGTCTGAATGACTCCTGTGTACAATACATATATAGCATCCTTTAGCTGGATTGTGTTGCTCGTATAAGAAAGAAACAACACACCTTATCAGTTTGACTTTGTTTACAAAACAAAGGTTCACTGGCACAGGTAACTAATTTTACAACCCATTAATGAATAACTCACAGAGATTAGACTGGTTGTTAATGTTTACATAACATTGATGAACAAACCAAAAGTAAATATATGAAACCAAAGCTATATTTGTCTGCCCCATGCTTTGTTTCACTGATCTGTAGTAGGATTGCGTATATTTCTTCATTAATTTCTGGAACGAAAAAGTTACCAAAACATGGTCGTTTAAGTAGATTTATGACAATGGCAAAGTGAAAGGAAAGCATTGACCCTGTTTTAAGTTCTCATCAGATGGTATTAATTTATGTGATGTGTAATGTTAATCTGTTTGATAGGTGTGTAAAAGTAAGTTGGCCTGACGTTTCGATCCTAACAGGATCTTCTTCAGAGGCTAAATGACAAATAACGTACAGTAAAGTAGAAGGGACAAAAACACGCACAGAATACAGGCAGGTTAAATGATAAAAATGAAATGAAACACAAGAATACAAATACAAGTACAAAGTAGATAAGGAGGATCACCCAAAGGGATACAGTAAAAGAGCAGCTGAAAATCAAAATAAAATAAAACTGTTAGCAAACTGCTTATCCACTAGAGTGTAAAAGTAAGTTTAGCCTCTGAAGAAGATCCTGCTAGAATCAAAACGTCAGGCCAACTTACGTTTACACATTCTCTTACACAGGCTCTCTAGTGGATAAGCAGTTTGCTAACAGTTTTATTTTATTCTGTTTGATAGGTGTCAGTTCTCTCTATTTTTGCTTAACAAGTGTGAGAATGACTTTTTGCTATTAGTGGACTTAGACTGTAAGTTTCCTGTTCGAATCTTTGAGGCCAACATTTTGTAGAATGTATGGTCTTAACACTACTACAAGTAATATATATTTTCCTTTCCAAGGTACACTTCAGTATCCATTTCACTCCTCACTTCCCTATCTGCTCATAACAACCGCACTCTACCTCTACCATGTCCCCCAAAGCACTTGAGTGTAATGGTTGTGAGGAGATAGGTGAGGTCATTGTTCATTAATATCCAAACCAGTTCAGGGTTGGGAGTATCAATTTCTTCCAAATCTACAATTACCATTCGTGATTGCAGCACCAGCATTTGTAACTGTACTGCTCATTTGACACTAATTTGTGAACATTATATATATACATGTAGATTTTCCCATACTTCCAATAGTCACTTACATGTTGCAACTATAGCACTGTCTGTGGATGGAATCCAATGAACATTTGTCATATAACATTGTTCTATTTTTTTATGATAACTCAGAATTCTCATTGGTTGACACATTAATGCTTTCTATTAAAAGTTGAACATATATGCATTACAGATGTTGACTTTGTACCATACATATTTGTGAGCCAAACAGATGACCTTTGGCCTCGATAATATACCACACGATATCTCTTCACAGATACTGGAGGACACTGAAGTATGGTTGGAGGAGTCGAGATGAGTCAGACTCACATACAAAGAGGATGATGAATTATCGTATGATGGTTTACGAGTACCGTGACATCACCATGTTACGTCTCTTGGAGGCCTTCATGGAATCGGCGCCGCAGCTGGTGTTACAGCTCTATATCATTAAAAAACAGTACGATGCAATGGAAGATATTCATTGGATAACAGGTAAAATCAATCTGAAAAAAGATGACAATAATGATCACGTTTACTACTGTATGTAACAAAAGCATTAAAAAAGGCAATGTTGACTTAATCCTACTGCAGGACATGCTGACAAATTCTGAGCCAGATTTTGTTGCAGTCAAATTTTCATTTTGTTGCAGTATTTATTGGTTTATTCTGAGTGTTAACTATTGTTGCACCAATTATCAGTTAAGGACCACCGTTCACTATCGGGATGTGATAATAGTGGCAATATTGGCCACATTACCGGTATCTGCCGATATTGCGATCTAAGTTATCTAATTACACCAGTAATGCCGATATTAGTGATTTTGGTGCACCACTATGGTTATCGAAGGATCTTTAGTTGTGACGTAATATTAAAATTTTCTGTCTTTTTTGGCATCACAAGAAGAACGTATGTATGTACATAGCAAACAAACCTACAATACAAAAGGCACCATCATTGGTAGTTTATTCTTTACTTTTGCACTGTTGATGTCCTTGCACTGTACCCCCAAAAGTAAAACTGCTCCTGGTTAGTCAGAAATCATATTTCTGTCAGGCGAGTGTGTTTTTGATCGAAGGGTGCTTACAGCAGCTGTTTGCATTGAGTTTGGTACAAGAGTTTTTAAGTTTGATAGCAAGATCTTCATAACTTAAATAGTTCACTTAGCCTACAGTACCTGGAATGAAGCTTCATGTCATATAAAGAAGAAATAGTAGGAATCGCTGAATAGTTTCAACAGTATTTACTTTGATCCTCGCTTACCTGTCTCCTCACAACCTCAGCACCCTCATGAACTGGTAATCTTTTTAGCGTTGTACTTCCTAGATGGCCAGATCTTCCTGGCCTCTCATTCTACAACCTTGTTAGAACAAGTTTTTCGACTCGGAAAAATATCTTTACGATTCTTATAGAACAGTTTTTATTTTGCTCATGATAGTCACTTATTTTAAAATTGGTGAATTAAATTATTCACTAATCATTTTTTTGGGGGGGGGAGGGGGTCTTTTTGGTGAAAAAAGCTAGGAGAGCTCCTTAGTCAGATATAATTGCCAGTCAAAAGTTGCTATAAAATGATAGATTATATCAAGGTTCAGTAAAGGGGGTTTTATTAATGCTCACGCCACAAGTCAATTGAAGCCAGTCTTGCTTTTTAGTCGTGTACCGTTCAAGACAGTTTCGACAGCAATGTAAGTAATCACAGCGAGATAAATATTGGCATGTGACCAAACCCAGCACCAGTCCTCAGCAGAAAAGGGACACTAGGCAGGTGGTCATCAGTGGTTAGTTCAAATATATTGGGCATTTTATGCGGCAGTGTCTGGCTGGCTTACCGAGCTCCCTCAGGGGGGGAAAATATCCTTCTAATTTCTTTAAGCCTTATTTTATTGTTTCCTTTGCATAATGATTATAAGTACTTTTTAATAAACTGACTTGATTTTTGATAATAAATTAAACCAGAGTTTTGCACCCCTCTTGGAAATTTCCATTAATACTTATCATTTCATTCTGTTGTAGGTATATCTGCGTTGGCGTCGCTATCTTCGCTCGCTTGGGGTCTGGAAGCGTACCACAAGGCCCTGCGAGAGTCACGCCACGACAAGAGGAACATCGGGTACCTCGGGGTGGGCTTCCGAATGATGTGGCGTACCTTCACCATCTCCTCCCGGGTCATATCCTTGGCCCTCTTCGCCTCTGTCTACAAGTGGATCATTTTCCCGATCGTGGGAGGCCATTGGCTGTTGATGACCATGTGGTTGATCTACCAGAAGACAGATTTTTGCAATACCTCGCTGGAGGAGTGGTTCTTTGATGGCGTGATAGGGATCATATATATATTCAGTTTCTTCAATATGAAGGAAGGTCGAACGCTATATCGAGCCATCATATTCTATTCCGTAGTCTTTCTGGAAAACACCCTCCTGTTCGGGTTCTGGTATTACAGCGACGATGGCATACCCAGCGCCAAATGGTACGCCATCCCGGCGTTCATCCTAGTCTGGGGAGGGTTCTTCATCGGTCTGTTCTTCATGGTGTCCTACTACTGTTTCCTTCATCCGAACATAGAGTTTCCTTGTCACAAGAAAACGGTAGAAGGCAGGACTCTCCAGCCATGGGAGAACAGGGGTATGGACGAGGTGGACCATAGCAAACAACGCGACCCACTGGAGGGTAACCTCTTCACGAGAGGAGGTCGCCGAAGCATGCAGATGTTCGGAGAACCTTTAGACAATAGTCGCCGAAGCATGCAGATGTTCGGAGAACCTTTAGACGTAAGAATAGATACTAGGAGCAGTTGCAACGAGATTACACCAAATTCAAACCATTCCAATCATGTTCTGAGTCCACCACCACATAGCCATTCAAACGGAAAGAAGTTGTGGCACGAAAGCCAGGTATGACCTCTCTTGCAAATTATGTATTCAAATTGGGACGAGGAGGGGATGGAATAAAACCATTCCTCCAAGCTGTTTTGTGGCTCCAGAGTAGAGTATCATACCAGATATCTGGTATGTTCAGTTTGACACGAACCAGATATATACCTAAGAGGATAGTCCCAGTGTACCCTCAATTTACCGAGGTGATGAAAAAAGGAAGCAAAAACTTTAACATCCTGCTTGAAAATTTGCATTTCAAATTTGCAAAATTTAAGTCTAGGCGATTCCTTTGGAACACTGTAAAAAGAAGTTAGGTTAATATTTTTTAAAATTTTTTTCAGTTGATTCCTCATTTAGATTTGTGGGCTTAAAACAGTCTGTCTTGAAGATATAATATAAATACTTTCAGACACACTTTGCTAGAATCCATGAAGTTTTGTGGCAGGCTGACACATGACATCCGTGACACATGACAACTGTGACAGTAAGTTTCAGACTGTTTGCTAGACCGAAAGACTTTGATAATGTCGAAACTATTGAGTAGCATACAGGACTGATATCCAAGTGCACGCTAGTCTGCTAGGTTCCATGAAGTTTTGTGGCAGGCTGACACATGACATCTGTGACATGTGACAGTCAGTGTCAGACTGTTTGCTAGACCGAAAGACTTTGATAATGTCGAAACTATTGAGTAGCATACAGGACTGATATCCAAGTGCACGCTAGTCTGCTAGGTTCCATGAAGTTTTGTGGCAGGCTGACACATGACATCTGTGACATGTGACAGTCAGTGTCAGACTGTTTGATAGACCGGAAGACTTTGATAATGTCGTTACTATTTAGTAGCATACAGGACTGATATCGAAGTGCACTCTAGTCTGCTAGGTTCCATGAAGTTTCGTGATAAGCTGACACATGACATCCGTGACACATGACATCTGTGACAGCAAGTTTCGGACTGTTTGCTAGACCGAAACACTTTGATAATGTCGTAACTATTTAGTAGCATACAGGACTGATATCCAAGTGCACTCTAGTCTGCTAGTTTCCATGAAGTTTCGTGATAGGCTGACACATGACATCCGTGACACATGACAACTGTGACAGTAAGTTTCGGACTGTTTGCTAGAACGAAAGACTCTATAATGTCATAACTATTTAGTAGCATACAGGACTGATATCCAAGTGCATGCTAGTGTGCTAGATTCCATGAAGTCTGTGTTAGTCAGTATCAGACTTCCATGGTTTTGTGTATCAATGAATACAGTAAGTTGTATTCCATAGGCTGTTGTTCATGTAGACCTATAGATCACATTACCTCACAGAATGATTCAAGGTGTTTAGCAGACTTGCCTTTTAAGATGTGTCATGTTTGGGTATGCAGTCGTAATCTGATGTCTATTGTATGTGTGTGATGTCTTTGTATACATACATGTGTATGTTGTGTACAGTATATGTGATGTTTATTTTGTGTATATGTGATGTTTATGTTGTATTTGTATGTGTGATGTGTATGTTGTATGATGTCTATTGTATGGTATGTCTATTGTTTTAAATGTAAGATTGATACCCGGTTACCAGACCTTCCTTTACGACAATTCATTCCGTGTGCCTCAGTGTACAGTTTATGTGTGCGTCTGCTGTTATTATGCACAGAATGTTAGACTGTTGTATACATCGTTCAGCAGACTTAGGGATGATAGGCCATGCTTGTTTCAAGGGGCTGTGTATCTACTGTAATATCATGAATAATGCATATCATGAATAATGCATATCATGAATAATGCATAACATGTCAGACTGTTAAGCAGACTACATATGTGACAAGGTTTAGCCAATCACTGCCAATCTTCCAGATGTTTGTCTTTCGAGCCCTCCATGGTGATCTTATACTAATATTGGTATTGTTACAGTTTTTATTTGTCGAAGTGTGTGTTAGGCATATATAGAACACTATTGGTTGTCCCAGTTGTGATGTTTGTTTCAAAGAAAGTACAGAATTGGTGGGAAAGGGCAACCTTTTGTGGGAATGAGTGGAAATTATGAGGTTATACAAAGGCCCTCTTTAAAGGGATACATCCAGTGGCAGACACTATTCTTCACTGTTAAATGAAAACCTAAATATCATCTAAATATCATGTAACTAATTTCAGGTATGGTTGATTGAATATAGTCTGTTTTGATCTAGGCTGAGCCCACGATTCTTTCCTGTGAGTGACTCACAGTGGATTGTCTGTGATGTCATTATGGTAAAAAGTTATTCAAAAGCTTACTATATCTATTATAATCAATTTGAAATATTACACGTTTGGAATAATTGCATAGATGGCAGTGTTTCTCTATAGATAGTATTTAATCAAACTTTCTTTTGAAGAAATATTATTTTACTCTCTGAGAAGGTGCGATAAATATTATAAAGACATAGAGAGAGAAAAAAGAAACATTTTCATCTAAATTGCTGCGATGACTCCATTTTGCTCTGCTGTTGCCAGGTGCATTCACAAAATATCACAAAATTTGATTTTTAAAAAATTTCATATCTTCATAATACAAAATGCTATGAGGCTGTGGTTTTGACTAAAACATGCCAAAAAATTTCAGCATATTTGATTAAACAAACAAATTCAACAAAAGGATCATCCATTTGAGTGGCAGAGATATCATATGTATACATGAGTTCCGTAACAGGTGTGTGTATAAATCATAGTATCGTTTCCAATGACTGAATCCGTATGTGGGGTTTGCTTCACACTCATACAGTTTTATTTTTTTTAGATTCCGATTTGTCCGTTGTCAATGAACATCGATACAAGTTTTAAGTTTTAAGAGATATTTATTATAGGCCAATTTCTTCCCTGCAAGATACTTTTTATTGCCGAGGATTTCCGGTTCTAATTTAATGCCGTATAAAAGGTCTCAGTGCTTAAAACTTTCTCTTTCAGTTTAAAAAAAATATAATAATAAACAGTCAAATTTACTTGGCAGACTATGACTCAGTTATATTCAGAGCATATTTTGTTGGGTTTTGTCAATATATGCAAATTTATCTACAATTTACCTGTATTCAAACTTCAATACAGATGGTCACAAAGTAGAATATCTCACAATAATTTATCCAAAGAATTTAGCCAATTGTGTCGAAAATGAATAATGCTGTCCACTATTTTTTTTAAATTACCTGTCTTTACTAATTATGCTAACTACCAGCCAATCAGGAATATAGTGTATGTAACATGTAGAGTAAATACACAGGAATGCCTCAACATATTGAAAAGTCTACAGAAAAATGAGCTGTTTGACCCTAAAAACAACTAAACATTATTTCCTGGTTTATGTTTCTCGTTATTATTTCCTTGGACATAATTGAAATATTGAACTCTGAAGTCCAATTTATGGCAGGCTGTTGAAATAAATTTTTCATTTTGTGAGTGATATCTGGTAATGCAAGTCAGTAAAGAAGGTTGTTTTCTTATTTCTTTTTTTAGCTTGATCATTTTTAAATGGGGTATATATTTTATATACAAATATCATATGTTAAGAGTTAAAGAAAGCCATTGATTTATAGATATATGCAAGTTACTCGTTTCCATGGTCACACAAAGTACGGGCAGAACCATCTTAAATCCTCCGACCGATAAGTTTTAAGTAAAATCACAAACCCTTCACTTGCATGTGGAAATATTTCCTCTTTTACCAAAGTAGTATCTTCTGTAACTTCAACTAAATTATAGTATATATCAATCATTTCCAATTTTTTCATTTCTTTTTTAATTCTTTGTGTGCAATGTTAAACAAAAAATAATTTAAATGATATATATTTATGATTGTGTTATTGTTTTTACTTGAACTGACCACAAGTCAGTTCTTCTCATCTATAAATACAGATATGAACTCATAAATACAAACTAACATTTTTTCTTGCCTTTCTTTTGTTCTCCAAATGGTGCTTCTCAGTGTTTCGAAGATGTTGACCGAGGGCGCTGTCATCTGTCGTCCTTCGTTGGTGCACATATGATATAGGCTATGCTCTGTGGGTCCTTGTGTGCTATAGTTTGACTAAAGTTCACTTCCACCCCAACTACCCCCTAGTTCAATTCCTTCTTCTTCTTAGACAGTTCTCTGAATCCCCCAACCCCCCTCACCCCTCCCCCCCCCCTCTTCACCACTCTCTTCCACCTCCCCTTTGTTTTTGTCTCCTCTTTAATGAGACAGCTATCTTATAAATGTTTCAATAAAATACAGACAACTCAACAGGAATTCCCCATTTCGTAAATTATTTTGTCCTCTACATCCGAATGGAGACATTTTCTTCAATTCATAACAGATCGTTCCCCTTTAATATTATCGGTTCCCATGATGGGTACGTCCCATCCACGGGTACCAAACAGGGTGCAACCATATTTCCAACAGTGTGCATACAGCAGTGAGTAGTGTGTAGAGTATATATGGGCACAATACCGAAACCTTCCGGAAGTCGATGGGCTGGCGGTCTGGCCTTTCTTTGATATGCTAATATATTCACATTCCTGGACCTAAACCACACCCTCATTATTATTTATTCAGTTTTTGAGTAATGCAACTTGGAAGTTTTTTTTTTCCGTAAGATGTAGTTATCACAACAGTGTAAGCATTTATATATTCTACCACAAATACACATTTAAAAACAAAATTAGATACCTCACAGACTGCACAAGAAAAGCACATATATTTTTTATTATCCCAATAGGCAAGTAGAGAGACAGCGAGGTAGAGAGATAGAGAGGAAGAAAGACGTAGGGGTGTGGGTTGGAGGGGGGGGCAGGGGCGGTCGGCATGAAAGAGACTAAAAAATCTGTCTAATAATAATATTCTTAGATAACTTCGTGGGCAAACAAAGTATATGATGAGCACAACCCTTGACCGTAATAACCTATATATTGATTTCTTTGTACATATTATAAATCATAACTAAAACTTTATAAAATTCCACTCGATGCCTTTGAACGGTGTTCGATTTCACTTCCACCATAGCATTGAGAAATATGCTGGTATGTATGGGAACTTTTTGATGCCATCAATGTTTGAATATAGATAACCGTTTTTACTATACAAATGATAAAAGTATATAGTGTGTAAATTATGTATAGTATTAGTTGACGACATTAAGACTTTGATTTATCAGAAACTTGAGCTGCAGTTATTTTCATTCTGTTCTATGATTTCTTTGAATTTGTACAAATTAAATTTAAAGAGAGAACCAAAATGTACGACAAGCAAAACAAGTCCCTTGAACTGGTTCCATTTAGTTTACAGATTGTTTTAACACATAGCATGGTGTTTTCTACTTTCATTGTATTCATAACCTAGCTTTCGCATTTCTTCCATTGAAGGTAAGTTTAACGTTAAGTCTGATGTTCGCAAGAGTCTTGACCAAGTACTGAAACCGACCCGAACTGTATGCTTTAGTTGCTAACGATTTAGCCTGGGACTGGCAGTGTACTCCGGTTAAGCTATAGCTAATTGCAGTTTTAGTAATAACGTTGGTGAAATGCTATATGCTTTTGCGCTAATCTATTATTACGTGAACTGTGTGAACTTGTTGTATGCAATCATATTCTTTATATGTCAACTATAAGCTTCCATACTTCAAATAAACAAAATCTGAACCAGGAAACACACTTGCTTGCCATAGTTAGATGATATGAAGTAGGCTACACTCAATTTCTTTCAGAAGAGAATTCGCAATAGATCTCAACGGGGGGACAAAGAGGTTAGTTAACAGCCGTTCGGTCTATGTATCGGTACAACCATGTATAAAGTTATGTTTGAATTCCTCGGCCATCTGGTAACATTAACTTTGACCGAACTCGCAGTTACATAATTGACAACTTTGGAACGCCATTTACGTATAAATCACAACTCGGCTGACTTACGCTATATGATGCTTTGAACCGTGTTGAATGTAACCTGTCTCCGAAGAACTTGTGCGTTTACTTAGAGGATGTTTTCCCGCCTTTTTGCGCTAATCTATTAGTACGTGAGTTGTCTGAACTTGTTGTGTACAGTTTTTGACCGTGCAGGTATTTTCAAAATGGAGACTCTACCCAGTTTTAACGATAACACTACCATCAGTATGACGACTAACTCGGCGAACTCGATTGACAGTCCAGTGACGTCATCCTTTCTGATGGTTGTGATTATCATTGTACTGGTCTTGATAGCTGACTGTACTATCATCTTCCTCGTCATTAAAGAGCGTCTTTGGAGAGATGACAATGCACTTCTCATCCTTAATCTGATGTTTTCATTCCTCATATATTGTCTGTGGCACGTTTCAATCTATTCATCTGACCACTTTCATTGGCAACTGGGATTGCCTTTCCTGTTTGGCTTTCAGATCATGCCGCACATATCTGTTCTCGTCACTCTCGGATGTATGTCTGTGGATCGGGTTTTAGCATTGAGGAAGAAAACGATGGTAAAGATATATTCGCGATCCTACGCTGCCCGCCGTATTCTTCTGATCTGGCTTTTCGCCATCTCTTTGGCAGGGGTAACATCCATTGCCGCTTACTCTGTCGACGGACAGGGTGACGCAAAAGCGAAGATCTTTTTCCACGTCTACATCATCTGTCACTTTGCGTCCTCTGTGCTTACAATTTTCATCTCCGTAATCGCTTTTGTTTGCATTTGGAAAATTCATTCGAGAGTAGTCAACATGGCGATCACCAAGGGAACGATAAATGATCCAATCTGGCAGAAGACTAATAAAGTGAGTTCAAGATTAACCGTCACTGTCGCCGCACTCGTGTTTGGACAGTTTACCACGTGGTTCGCTATTTACATATATCTTTTCTTGAATATACACAGACATCTACTTGAAATAGAACAAGAACCAGTTTTCGTTTTTCTCCTCTTGACCAACTTTATCGTCGCACCATTAATGGTTTTCCTGGGTTCTGCACAATTTCGACGCTACTTTAAACGCCAGTTCCTCTGCTGTCTGTACCCAGATCTAATGACAGATAGCTATATTGATGAAAGTTGGAGGAGTTCTGCAAAGCGAACTCTTTCCATGGAGGAAGGATAAGTATCCCTAGATATTCATAGAACGCCGCGCACTATAGTAAAAACACATCTTGCTAATTTCGTGCTATCCTGATATTGCGAATGCGGTTTAAAACTGATTCACCGTCAATCAAGTAGTGGAATTAATAATAACTTTAACTAGATAAAAAAAAGAATAATATTTTTTGGAAAGCGTTGTTTCCAGTTTGTTTTGCTCAATTTTACAACGGTTTCGTTTACATTGTTTTAAGTTTACATTTGCTTTACTTATAATATTATATATTATATGGTATATCTGTTGTGAATACATGAATATTATTAACATAACGAACATTTTAATCTGTAAGGTATTTCCCCCAAAAAACAATAAAAAACACTGGTACTTTTATGCGGTCCCGTATGAGTACTAACATTGAAGGAGACTATGGGACACCTATATATGAACGCCATTATGTTCTTCTTATAGAAAAGGGAGCGTGATTGAAGGGGGGGGGCGGAGGGGGGTGTGAGTGACATGATATCATACGGTCCATTGCTTCTATATCGGTATCAATTCAGCCTTGGAAGGGGACTAAATTATCACCAGCCGTTCCCCTATCCTCCTATCCTTCTTTAACAAACTCTCTCATCGACTTTTGCTGCTACTGCTGCTAAATCTGTACAACAATTTAAAAAGATAATGAAAGATTATTCGTCTGCCAACCACTTAAAAATTTTTTGCTTAAATGGTCAAACTTAAAGAGTGGTTATTGTTTACTTATTGTTATTGTTTACTTATTGTTTACTTATTGTTTACTTATTGTTATTGTTAGAGTGGTTATGGTTATTGAATTAAATCGATTCTGAAGCACAGAGAGCTGTTCAATAATTTAATGTTTATATATATGTATATGTATGTATATATATATATGTATGTATATATATATATATATATATATATATATATATATATATATATATATATATATATATATATATATAAAACACTAGCTGTTATCTTGTTCTTTCATTTAATAAAAATAAAGAACGACGTCAAACAGATGTTTGCTGTCATGCAAACATTAGAGAACATCTGTTTTATCTTCAAATACTTTTCATTTGGCTTCAAAGTTGCTAAACATTTCTGACAATATTATACTTGAAGCTATTTATTATTACTTAAGTCATTCGCAAATAAGGTGGAGGGTCAAATTAAAATTGACTAGTGAATGTCTCGGTGCAGAGGAAATAATATACTAACGGTTGATGAGAAACGGGAATTTTAATGTTTATCAATATTTACTGACCAGCTTTGCACTCTCCTTTTCGGGACTGTACTGATAAAATTTTAACTCACAAATTTTTATATTCAATGTAAATATGTATTTATTTCAATTATGTATACGATTTACAGTTGTTAAGTTTTGTCGATGTGGTTTGAAGCAAGTAGTATACGCGTTCTTAATTTTTTTCGACCGTCAGAAGTGATTAATTCAAAGAGTGACGAACGAACGAACAACATATTGAAAACAACACAAACAAGAAATAAGAACTTCAACTAAACAACTATTATCAAGCAGTTATTACATGCATTTCTGTTTGTTAATTCCGTACCGTGTAAGATGGAATTAAAGGTGATTTAAATGGTATATATAGACCTAGATTAAGTTGTGTATGTGTGTGTGTTTCTCTATGTAAATTATTTCATTTCAGACAAACTATTATATATCACATTTTTTGTAATTACAGTCAGAATTTGACGTAACTGAATATCCAAAATGAAAAAGAGGGAGGTGGGTGGTGCGAAGCGAGGGTAGGGGATGGGTGAGAGGGGGGTGGTGTATAAACTCATACATGTGACCGGGGTGGTATATAATACATTACTTGGGCGTGGTCTTGTATACTAATAGTTTATAAGTATTGCAGTTCAATTTAATTACGAGCAAAATCAAAATGGCAGACTATAGACAGTAGAAGAGAACGCAATGGTGCTTTCCCAAGAAGTAACTATTTGTAAAATATTAATATGATATCAATTTGACAATATAAATAGATCATAACATGTTGGTGGAAAAATCTCCCTTATAGAAGAACAGTTCAAAAGTTGTTCTTAGACGTTTTCGTTAACGTAATCAGCAATTTTCAATTCACTTCCTTAATGTTGTGGATTATTTTAAGAAGTCTCGGAGGAGTGTCAGAACTACTAGAAATCTCCATTTCAAGTTTTCTGGTTTTATTACTGTTTTTAACGTGATCAAATTTGAGGGAAATTATGCTAACTTTCAATGGAACAGTAATCAGTTATATATTGTTAGCTTTGGAAATGTTTGCAATGTTCCATGTTCAGCACCGTCAACCCCTCCTGCCAGCCCCTACTAGAGGACTTAAATGGAAAGGTAGAGGGGTCACGGGAAGTTGAAGAGACTTTGATACCCCCACCGGTTGTGGATAAACTGGGGATAGTGAATATGTGGGTGGATGGGTGGGAGGTGGTGGGAGTCACACTCTACTGTATCTGAAGCCTCATATGTAAGCAATACACACCATCAAAATGTACACTGCGCATTGGATTATACGAATTAAGTCAAGCGATATGTTTTAGCATTGTAGGGGTAAAGTAACGCCTTTTTATAAGATCGCAGTAAATAAACTGTCACCATGTATTACAGTCATACACCAGTATACATTGCAACAATCTAACAGAACAGGGAGATTAACGGCATGAAGATGTAACATAATCCACACAAGCTGGTTACTAGTTTAGTTTCAGCTTTCGCTTGTTTCAATTTCGTTTATTTCTTTTCCTATATTCTCTTTGTTCGTTACATTCAGTTGGAATATTAATTACAAAACAAGGTATAATTTACAGCGTTACTGAACGGTTTTAATCAATATATTTAAGTTAAGCGTCAATGTTGCTGGTTTATATATATATATATATATATATATATATATATATATATATATATATATATATATATATATATATATATATATATATATATATTTATATATATATATATATATATATATATATATATATATATATATATATATATATATATTTATATACGACCTTCCTTACCGGTTTCGAACCTCTGGACATGCAATCAGCGTCCATAGCCTATAATGGTTAGGGTGTCCGCATATAAAGTGGGAGGCCCTGGCTCGAATCCCGGTGGATGCTGGAAGTTCTTTCACTATTCTGGATTTTCCAACTCACTACGATTTCAATTATGTATATATTCATTTGCCTTTGTCGTTTACCTCCGTTTCATTAACAAAGTTTGTTCAAAGTATCTCTTTCGAGATCCGGCTTCAGAATCACAAATGATTTCGAGTTGGTTATGCATCATGTTTGACCTCTAGAGTAAGGCAAATATGTCACCCAATCCCCCCCCCCCAACGCCCCACCCACCACCCCGTTGTCCACATCACTAAGAACAATGGCTACAATGAACTACACATGTTAGCCTTGGGATAAAAGAAAAAACACGTTAGGAATGAAAAGAGCGTGACAAAAGAGCATTGTACCAAATTAACAAAGTTATCAACTAAACGGTATGTACAGACTTTGAGGCGGGCACTCAAAGAGCCTTAGTTCAGATCTTAATTAGGACTTACGGAACAAATACAATATACTGAGTGGAATTCAATCGATTTACAGGAATGCTGAGAGATGATAAAACCTAGTGTTGTAGTTGTCTTTACGGAAATCTTCTAGCCCAAAATAAAACAACATAGGTTGAAAGGCTCATTTAGAGCGCCATTGCAGAATTAGAACATATATACGGACTACTTGTCGACTATAAATGATGTCATAATTAATGAGTTTTCTCAAGCCTGTATGACGAAAAGAGGATTAATGTGAGAAAGAGGGGAACTCTTATTTTTATTGTGGATAAAACCGTACTGCCATTTTGTGTGTGTGTGTGTGTGTGTGTTGAAGAACATGAAGCCTCCACAGTCACGAAGAGATAGTTGTTGGCCAATGCAGACAGAATTACAGTAAACAAGGTAAGATATAGGATAATGATATAATATATTTATAAGCAGGTGAAATCTCAGACTGTTGAGAATAACGACTCCTGTAGAGACTTTGATGTAGCCCAAACTAACAATATCATATTCAATGTAAACCACCTATGAATTGCCAACATGAGAACGATGTGGTTTACATATAAATCAAGTATGTTGTAGCTTGACTTGATGGGATGGGCTTTCTTACACAAAAGTATAGAGACCATCATAGAACAGGTCATTTTGACATATCTCCCTTATCTCGTGTGTGGGAAAAAAGGTCATGTCAGCCTAATCTCCTATCTGCAAACCCTTCGCAGCTGCGTATCCTATGTCAAGACCCTCCCCCCCCCCCCCACCTCCTATCCCATGTAAAAACAGTGATATGGGCGCCCTTTTGGTGAACCAGGTATAGCCAAAAATGACACTGAAGTGAGTGGTATAGAGAAGGAAACCAGATCGACCAAACATTTGGCTGGTATAGTCTTCAAGCTAGTTTGAAAGCACAATATATATATATATATATATTTATATATATATACGACATTAGTTGTTGTTTATCATTTTTTATAAGGTGATACATTCAGTTGACAGTAATAACATTTTATTCACATAAATTAAAAACTTCATATAACTGCAGTAAGTGCTATGTACTTCATAACATGCAACCACAATGTGCGAAGTAGTAGACATGGTTACAGACTATAGTACGGTAGTTTAGTGTAGTAGAAAAAGGATCAGGAGGGACACTCAAGTCCCCATCAAGGACCCGATAGGAGAAGAAAAACTGAAGACATAAATACTCAGACCCGATTACAAAGCATTCTTAAACCCATTCACACTAATTGCAAGAACAACTTTCTCGGGAAAAGTGTTCCACTCATTCACAACCCTATTAGAAGAAAAGTTATGCTGAATATTAATCCTACTTTGTGACTTTTGGAGTTTAAGACAATGACCTCTGGTACAACTACTATTAGCAAACATGAAAAAGTCAGTGAAGGATAAATTGTCAAAACATACACAATCTTGAAAACCTGAATCAAGTCACCATGTAGCCTCCTATAAGCTCCAGTGTGGTGAGATTCAACAGCTGTAACCGCCTATAATAAGGAACACCCTTTAAGGAACTAATCATCCGAGTACTTCCTTAACCTTAGCAAAATATGGGTTCCAAGCCTGCACAGCATACTCCAGATGAGGCCTAACGGTGTGTTCTTAACTATACTTCATAGTACATTGTATCATGATGTTTTTAAAGGGATACGTACCGTAAGTCTCGTATTGCAGAGAAAAAAGTTCCACACTGTTATAGTAAAACCAAACACATTCATAATAAAATATTCAAAATATGGTTGTATGATGTAACATATTTCCCTAACTTCTCTTACATATACAGTGAGCGAATCATAGCAGATAGTCTGTGACGTCATTGGGCATGTGTTCTTTAATATAGTTTCACTAAGGCTATTTATAATCTTCTTATACTGATTTGTCATTTCATCCTTATAAATTTAGAATGTTTGCTAAGCTGTCGCTATTCCAGGCGCGTAGCCAGGAATTTGCCAAGGGAGGGGCGAAACTGTAAGCAAACTATCAGAGCCATAGATACGGCATTGCAAACTATCTAGGCGATAGCGCCACCATAAGTTGGCGCGAAGCGTACAAGAAAATTTTGGCTGAAAATGCCTCCCAGATCGCTGGAAATGGCACTTCCCAGGCCTTGTAAGTTGCATCTTAGCATTGTTTCTTTTGAAATTACTAGCGATATAAAAAAAAATATATATGCTCAAGGGGGGGCGGCTGCCCCCTCGCCCCCCTTGGCCAAGCGCCTGCGCTATTCTCTGTAGTATATCATTCTCATCGAAGTGCAACTCTTGTGAAAAATATTATCTTCATCGTGTGGATAAATGATTGAAATATTTTAAGGAATAAATTTCACGGCCCTAACAGGGTATCAGTTGAATGCATACAAAATTACGACTTAATTGATATGTGGCGTGAGAGAAATCCTGTCTCTAATGACTATACTTAAAAATGTAAACGTAACCGCCAGTATTTTTTTCGTCGGTCGGTTGGACTTTCACCTTAAGAGCGACCAAACTCAATGTGTCGCAAATCCAAAACTGATCTTTTGGTTATTATGCACACGAGAAAATTGCTGAAAGTGCCGTATTCATGTAGGATTTTATGGCTTTAACGTTCACTTATAATGGTTAATCATAAATTTTCGATATAGTCGACGAGTCGAACGGCAACGAACTTCAGAATTAGTGATATAGTATTTTAAGTTTCACTTGAAAGGTAGAAATAAATTGAGTGTTCTTTTGACGCTTTGTATGGAAACCTTGCCACTGATAACGGAAGTAAAGTTATTACGTAAGAGTGTCTACAGTGTTTTATGTTGGAAGAGAAACGAAGAACACATTCTTTGCTATGGGTTGTAAATACTGGGCTGAACTTGGTTAAATTCAGTGAAGGTTCGATGCTTAATTTGGAAACAAACTATATGTGTATTAATATAACATAATCAAATGCAAAGCAGCAAAATACATGTTGTTTGTGGTGATGGATTTGCGTAGGAAGATACCTCAAAGAAAATACAGGACGATGCGATTAACTATCTCTGTTTGGTTGATACACCTTTAATATATTCCAAATATTCGTTTGCATATTCATATATATATTCATATACATATTCATATTTATATTCGTATTCATATTCGTATTCGTATTCGTATTCGTATACGTGTACGTGTACGTGTACGTGTACGTACTCGTATTCGTACGTAATTCGTTTTCGTATTCGTAAACGTATACGTGACGTTTACGTGTACGTATTCGTATTCGTATACGTATACGTATTCGTATTCATATTCATGATAAGTATCATCTATGCTCTGCTCTGGTAAGCAACGTTATGAACTTGTCCTTCTGTCATTAATTCACTATCGGCAAAATATAAACAATAAATGATATCAATTTACATTGTCACCTTGAAGTTGTTCAGAATTTGAAATGTCTGGATTCTCATTAACGGTCTCACGTGAAGTAATATTGCTTTTCACATTCATACTCGTAAGTTGAGAATGCGCCAAGTAGCTTTCATGCAGTTGTTCTCCTGCGCATGCGATTTGGAGAGTGTGCCATTCACATCGGCGCTGCTGGTCCCAGAATGTAACTACATGTTTTTTAGGAATTGACAGATTTACGTACCATGTAAACGCCAATTATGCGATTATAAGATGTGCCAACACCTGTGGAAGAACAATGGGCAACGCAAATTTCGGAGTCTCATGCGGTCGGATCTGTTTGAAAATAAGAGAAGACCGCCACCTAACGTTGAGGAGACTAAAAATTTGGAGTTTAAGCTACATTTCTTCACAACGTGTTCGCCTTGCAGAAAGAATGAATTAAGAGTTAATTTAAAATCATAATACAAATCCTTTATACAATAAATAACCTTTCAATACACACGCGTGTCTTTATAATCCTGTTAGTTCCGTTAATTCTATCGTGAACTTTGTCCCTTGTTGTTTGTATCAATTTGTTCGCCATGCCGCAAGAATGACACAACTTTTTTATACAATAAATAACCTTTCAAGACAAACATGCGTTCTAGGATGTGACCTCAATAATTGTAAACTTCCAATTTCACCTATGAGTGGCTGTATTGCTTTAGTTGTCGTACCACAATTAATTGTTCCCATTGACTTACACAACAAACTCGTCACTTTCCAAGTTCGCTAGAGCATATCCTAGTACCCACCATAATATGATAGCTGATGGCTTGGACTATCATAGCACAATCACCAAGACTGTTTAGATTTTGAGCTAGAATAGCTCAAAGGTTAGTATAGTGCTCCCTGCAGTGGCGGAGCGTCCATACAGTCAGGGGGCGGATGCCCCCACCCCCCTGACGGACTCAAATGGACTGCTGGCAAGGGCGTAGGAACCGGGGGGCTGGGGGGCGCCAGCCCCCCCCCCCCAGTGAAAAATGTGGAGGGCGGAAGTATCATTCCGCCCCCCCCGGTTCGCAAGTCAGAAAACCCCTTTTTCATTTCCAAATGAAAACACCCCCTCCCCTTAGACCCCTCCCCCAGGCCGGCCATCAGTCTTCAGCCCCCCCCCCACTCAAAAGTACCTTCCTACGCCACTGACTGCTGGCGCCCTTTTCAGCTTTTTAACACCCTTTACTTATTCACGATTATTGACTTTTTTATTGCGCTCTCACCTACCTTTTGACATTTGTCACATTTTGTTGGTGTAATTTCTGACAAAATGTCGATGACACCTATTTATTCTTCGTTTATCTTCAAATAAGCAAAGCCCGGAAAGGGTCATTTCCGGCGATCTATAGGGAGTGTCTTTACTCAAAAGTTTCCTGTACGCTCCGCGCCAACTTGTGGTGGCGCTCCGCTTAGATAGTGTCGAAAGCGCCCCTACAGACCATTCCTGAACCCTCTGACAAATACCCCTAGCTCCGCCACTGGCTCTCTGACCCATCTGCCAGATCTCGTTGCCGAATATTCTTGTTTCACCCTGTATTTTCTAAAATGTCTTAAGTCACCTTGAATCCTCCTCATTTTTACATCATCAGTGGTTTATTTCATCCTCTTCAACACCCAAGCATGAAGAGGAATGATGATGACTCCAAAAAATGACAACAAATCACGATCGGGTCTGAGTGTTTGTGTCGTCAGTTTTTTTCTCTCTCTCCTATAGGGTCCTTGATGGGGACTTGAGTGTCCCTCCTGATCCATTTTTCTACTAAACTAAACTGATCTAAACTATAGTAGGTCACTGTAAGCCTATTTTCCCGACAATGGTTAACCTTTCATGCGCGGAGTGCACTACTATAATAGTGGTACGGTACCTATATGTATTGTTGCCTTCTCTTTACTTCGTGGAAGGGGAATTGTATAGTTTGAACTGCTTAAATGTATGTATGTATATGTGATCTTCCCGCAAGCAGGAACTCGCGAAAGAAGCCATGGAGGCTTATAGACTCGCAAGCTGACCGAAGCCAATCTCTCGGCACACATCCATTTAACGTCCATGTCGGGAAGTTGTTATTGAACAACACCCTTGCCAGACGACACACATTGCTGTCGGCGGGGAATCGAACCGGGGATCTCATGACTGGGAGACGCCGGCGTAACCACTAGACTATACACTCCGCCTAAATGGATTTGTCTGCTCGCACAGGCCTTAAAAGAATTGCGATTCGAATCGGCAAGTTCCATAATTAATTTTTTAGTACGATTTTAATGTTGATATATTGTTAACTTGCAGTCTTTTTTACATATTTTTCTACAAGTGACTTAACTATCGGTACTTGTTGAAAATATTTATACAAGGACCAGATACGCGAAGTACCTGTAAACTGGATTTCTTTATGTATGCTCGTACACCATCAGAAAAACACTGTCTTCGACTCTTTAACTAGCCCATTGAGAAGTGGGACGAGTTAGAGATTTGTTCATAGACTCCAAGTCCTTTTTAGTTACATTTTTTCTATAAATACCTTAATGTCGAGAACGATAATCAGCTTATAAATCATTAAAAGGATTACTAATTAGGCCAAGCTGACTTATATAGCATATGCAGGTTTATTAATTACAACTCCGATGAGCACGACGGTCTGTAGATACATTTCTACTGAACATCGCAATCTGCACTGCTTGCCGTTGTCATGGCAATTCGTTATTATTATTATCATCATCATCATCGTCGTCGTCATCATTATTATTATTATTATTTGCTCTGATCCTAATAGGTCCATCTACAATTTTACGTTACTCTCGCGCATTTTCGGCAAATTTTGCGTCACATGATGCGATCACAAACACAGTTGTATTACATGAATTAATTTCTATGATAATTACTTTGCATGAATATATTAAGGAATTATTGTCATTACTTTGTATCAAATATTCATCCGAGTACTAGATATTTTCTCACATGTCATTTGACACCGTTTATTCAGTTGAATATAGTAGCATTTGCCTCATTATAGAAATTGACTTAATTTCCGAAGAATAACGTAGGCTCTATTCGTAAATGTTTCATCACGTCCCATTTAGTACATGCATGAATTTACTCCAAAAAATATTATTTTGAATACTAACTCAACATTCTCCCCCCCCCCCCTTCACGTTCCTGTATATGTTATCAGGTTTGTTGGCCGCTTTTACATGTATACTCAAACCAAAATGGACGGCTAGGATCTTACAGGATTGCACCATCCCCCTTTGTGAGACTAAATTTTAGAGAATAAAAGAGGACGGAAGAAAATCTTTGTGGCGGTTTATCTTGTAGAGAAGTAATCAGTTGAGTGTACTAAATGTGGAATAAGCAAAATCCGTTAATCTCAACAGCTCATTGGTATAACGTGTGACCAAATTAGGAAGACATCATCCATGTAACATACGTAAAATAATGACAATATTTGAATATTTTCCAGCAATGGTAATTCAAGAGACGCTATAAATAAACTTTCTAAGCAAAGTTGTTTGATGGTAAAACTTGTTTTGAAAGCAAAATTAGTATAGTGCTTAGGACGAATTTGATGAGGAACACGATATCTTTTGTACTTTATTAAATCAAAATAATATATATATTTTCGGACAGCTATGAGATTAATTTGATCAAAGATATTACCAGTGCTTGATTGGAAGTAAAACAAAAAAAACAAAGTTCTTAAGAAGAACTAGCCTAGCTTTTAAACAGCAGAAATGGCAAATACATGAAATAATTTAAAAAAAACTTATGAAACATGTTAGTTTCGAATAAAGCATTAATGTATAAAGAAAATAATCTTATCATACGTTTGTCAGTCTATTGGTGCTGTAAACAATACTTCTGAAGCGGTAACTTTGAGTATCTGTTTGTGTGCTTGTTCTATTTTCCTTGTATCGTACAGCAGTAGATACTGTTACTAAACGCTCTACCCTACATTATAACATAACGCCTCAATTTCACATTAACATTAATCGGAACATTTTTGTTGTTGTTGACGTTACAAGCAACCTTTACCACAGAAATAAGAAGAACGTAATGATAAAGACAATCAAATAATTAACATTTAATAGATGTGTGATATACGTGATGAGGTAAGAAATATGACTTTAATTACTAGTAGCATGTACGTATACTAATTTTGTCAAATACAATATACAAAACAATGAATAAAGGATAAGAGAATAAACATTAACAATTTAATAAAGCCAATGTGATTTCCTTTTTGAAACTTGCTCATATCTTAATCAATGAATACGAAATTGCGAATGTATTACAGATCAGGAACCTCTTATATTATTTTAAATATAAAATGTAAAGCATTCAAAGGTTCACGTGATCAATGGAGATCAAAGTTCAGATTGGGTCTAGTTAGAGCGTAAAAAGTTGTTTCAAACTTTTCGTAAACCGTATATCCAGTAGATTGTTGAGATGTGTACCAGGGCGTACGATGTAGGCCTACTACCGCCGTGATTTATGACGCAATATAGATCTGAGTCAACGGTTTGAGTTTTAAAAGAAAAACAACATTATTTTGACATGATCTTTAACCATTTCTTTTTAAATGACCGAATTCCTCGAAACCAAGAATAGACTACAACTCCATGGATTGCCCCCTTGTTTCCTTTCGGAAATAATATTCACTTTACCTTAACTATTACTTTAACTATAACTGTTTTAAAATTCATACAGTTGCATACTAATGAATACGTGGCTCAATATATATATAAATATTTACTTTCGTCTGGGGGCTTAACGGGGTTGCTAGAGTCATTTCCGTCGGTTACATTGGCCACGTGACTAGTTTGGCCCTGATTTGCGTTCTTATGCCCTTCTTGTTTCCCTTCCAAATCTATATATGTATATTCGTGAGGATTTTGATTGGCTTCATCCACGCTCTGATAAGCAACATTGTCAACTTGTCCTTGTGTATTTGGCTCATTTCCAGCGATATAAAGTGGATTATACTCTACATTGTCTCCTTGAAGTCGTTCAGAATGTGAAATTTCTGGGGTCTCATTAACGGTCTCGGTCCTCACATTTCTGTCACTCAGCTGCGATTCGACATGACTTTCACTTGTGATAACATCATTCTGAGAGTACGCTGCATTATTGAAGGTCGTGTTGCTTGCCACTTTATCATCACTTTTTCGTCGTCTGTTATAACTGAGAAAGAGGGAAAAAATAGTAAAATGACGGGTAGTCGAGATAATTCGGCAATCGAGTGATGGAACTATAATTAAACATTATAGGTCATCATTTACTCAGTTTATATCATTATATTCATCATTAAATCATTGTTCAATCTACTATAATGCACCACGTTTTAAACCTCCACGTAAAAATGGGTATGGCACATTGAGTACCACTCCAAGCTACGTTACATCATGTGAAGTTTACATTTGTTATTCTCAAAATATACTCTCAGTTACTGTCAGGAAGTTTTAAAATGAAATTCCTCACATGGTTAGATAAAACTTTATCAGTCAAAAGACGGCTTGATCAAAATAAGTGAGTTTTAACAAGAAAGTTCGGTATCTAATAAAGTATTGCAATATAGTATAATTTCTTTGTCTAGTATATGTTGGACTTGATAAACTCGGTATCATCTTGTTTGTGCAGTTTTCGTTAATAGTTACCAAACTTTTGTGTAGTTCAAGAACTTCATTTTCAATCTAATGTCATCTCTAAGATCCGTAATACATAATTCCCTTAGGTGAATCAATCGGACAGAAATGTATCATCAAGTGATTATATAGATTAATTCATAACTTGTTCGTTTATCTACAAAATGGCAGACTAAGGTGTTTTCATTTCAGCCTTGCCCACCTTTAGCACAAAGTGCAATTCTATGTATGGGGAGGACGGTAAAACCTGAACTTTATAAATTTGACGGTAAAACCTGAACCTGATTAATTTGACAGTAAAACCAGAACTTGATAAATTTCATAATGTCATATCAATTATGCTGAGCAAAGTGTTTTGTTCTTCTGTTCCTTTTAAACTAAAAATGCCGCATCATATCCCGACCTGCACAAAAAGACGTTTACGTACGTACCGTATGAAGTATGCAACACTCAATGCTACTACAAGGATCATGATGAGTAAAACCAAAATGGCCACGAGAACTTTTAAGGATGTCGAAAGTTTAGGAGCATTCGTCGTCGGAGATGGCGTATTGGAAACCAAAGGATCTGATTCTGTAGACAAATCGAGAAAAATCCAAGTGTCAAGTAGTCTACAACAAATAAAATTAATTTCGTGCCTAACGTCATTCTGGGCTTTAAGGTTTTCTTTTGTTACTGAGTCATACCAATAAAATTGCCAGTGTGCATACAAAATATGGGAAGTATAACAAAGAAAATATATGATATTTACCATAACTAAAGGATTTTGAAGACGTAGCAGCATTCGTCGTCGATAATGGCGCATTGGGAACCAAAGGATCTGATTCTGTACACAAATCATGAAAAATATAATCTCTAAGAAATAATTTTGCAAGTGAACTAGACGTACAGCTGTCGTTGTGAAAGCAGCCCTTGTGTCGTTCAGGAGGCTCTCAGTGTACGTTGGTTCAGCTGTAAGTCTACATCTGGATCTTCAAAAATATAGAAAACGTGGTCACGACGGTTGAGTTGAGTCCGATCTCGTTCAGTAGTCGTAGCAGCCTGCGACCGGTCTTAGTCGTGAACAGCGAAGTACAGACAGACAGTCGTGAAAACAGACGTAAACTTTGAAAGGCATATAAAGACCATCAAAAAGAATGATGTGTTTCAAGTCTGAAAATCTCCAAATATTTGAGTGCCAGGCCACCATTAAAATATACTAAATCCCTGGAATGCTCTTTTAAGGGAATGATGATGACGTCGGCTCCCCGTGTGCGGGTCTAAATGTTAATATTAGTCCATTGATTTAGAACTACTAATAACTTAACCCATACATCAAGGGCGGCGGAACCGGTGGGCACAGGGGGCACGTGCCCCCACTTTTACTCTGGTAAAAAATGTGCCCCCTTTCTACATAAAATTTGAGGTGTCTCAAGTTAGCAAGAGTCCAGGGAACCAGAATGAACAATCGGGAAGGGCCGTTTCCGGCCATCTGAGGGGTTCGTAAAACCAAAAATTTTCTTGTACGCTCCGCGCCAACCGATGTTGGCGCTCGGCTCAGATAGTCGTGCATACAACTTTGCAATTCCTGGCTACGCCCCTGACTTTAATGACCTTCTGTGGGTCAAACTCAAAGCTATTTCGAATGGAAATTATTTGTTAAGATATTAACAAGAAATAGACTCTAATTCGGAAGATTCCTACATTAGCAACTAGCATAATTTCACCTCATTTTGTCTAAAAGAAAACTTGTTCCTTGTTTCCCAATTTGCACATTGGATATTGCAGTGCTAGTATGCATATTTTCCTAGAGGGGGGAGGGGCGTTGATGGAGTGATGTGTATACGCAAATAAGATAATACAATAAGAGTTAAAAAGGGTACTTAATATAAGGCTGCATCAGTCCAATCGAATTTCTGCAAAGTGCCCTTTGATGTCGGTGCCCCCCCCCCCCCGCCCCATATTAAAAGTGCTTCCGCCGCCCTTGCCATACATTCATATGAACAACAGACACCCAGTATTTATGTGTCCTTGACCAATGCATGTAAACATTATGTTCTCCCAATGAGTTCTGGTTTGCAATCTGAGGAACTGACCTATTGGTCTGTGTAATAGACTAAATATAGTTCAGTCGCTTCGGTCATCTAAATGGTCATTTCTCATCCAAACTTGCTCATATAAAAGTATTTTAGCAGTGTCAATTAGTCTGCAACAAATTTAAATTAATTTCGTATCTAACTTTATCCTGTGCTTTAAGCTTTTCTGTTATTTGTTACTGAATCATAACAATAAAATTGTAAAATGTGTAAAAAAGAAAATAAATGATTTTTACCAAGACTAAACTTCACTTCAAAACCAAAACGTTGTCGGTCACGACCCCATTCATTGCCCTTTGCCAAACGAACTCTTAAATCACATCCCGGCGATGCTCTCCACGATATCAGACTGTTACAGTTTCCTGAACAAGAACACATTTTCTCCATTACCTCCGCATTGTTCATATTGCCACAAACCTGTGAAAAGTTCAAACAGAAACTGTTTTGACTAATCATAAATAGTAACATTTAATGGTAAATTGGGCACTTTCATTCTAAAGTGATGAATAATATTATATATTATACATGAATTATTAATGGACGGTCTCTTTGATAATAGCTTCATCAGTTCTCATTCCTTTTCCATATCACTAAAATTCACGAAAATCTTGAAAAGGATTAATGAAAACATGAACCCCTCCCATATCCACTTGGATCCTCAAGGGAGTTGTAAAACAGGTTTGAACCTAAATTTTATGTACCAGGATATTTTACTCGGTATACGCTGAAGAAAGTTGAATGGATGTTATACTTACCCTTGCTTATACAGGTTCTAAATTATTACCATTGTCGGTGGTATACACGTCTGGATTTAAGGCTGCTTGATACGTAAAATTACGTAAACCATGGGCTTTCATGGACTTCCATGCTCAATAGATTGGCCTCCCAATATGTCTTACACCCAATCGTAAACAAGGTGTCAAACTATTCGTGTAAACTGAGCAAAGTATTAAATCGTTGCATAACATGATGGTATTGCAAAAATTGAAAACTACACGCAACACTCTTTTCACTTTTTAAAATTTGATCTATATCTTCAGTTTATTTGGAAATGCGTGTCAGATGCTTTTTCTTCAATAATGTTCTTTTGAGATTTATGTATCATGTAATGTTACTTCTTCAAGTATGACGAAATGATTAATGGTAAGTGTACCTGAATAGCGGCACAAAACGACACAGAATTATAGCATTCATGTAATTAACGTTAATTAAACTTTGCATTGAGCCTTATAATCACAAGATGCAAATTATACTTGAAAGCGTTCTATGAAGAGTGGATATGTGCGCATTTTGATGATGATCATGATGATTATTATGATTATGATGATGATGATGATGATTATGATTATGATGATGATTATGATTATGATGATGACGGTGACGATGACGATGATTGTAATAGGCACTAGCTATGAACCAGAATTGACCCAGCATATAGCGAATGAGGAGGTAAACCTATAGGAGGGTATAGAAATAATATTGCGGGTAAGCGTACAACTTACTTCGGTTATTCTTAATGTATCGTTACACATTCCGCTAGATATCTCACTCAATGACAAGTTTGTTATGCTGATAAGAATGTCACCATTTGAGTTTTGCGGAAGCTCAAGTATCCAGCAGTAATTGCGTCCTGTGTTTGGTTGATAATATGCGCTGGGTGGTGTGATGCTGATTATAACAGCACCATGTAACGATTTCACCATGCAGACTAAGGAAAGAAGAATGGAAATTAAACAAGTTGATAAACAGTGATATGTACCAAAATGAATCATTACATTTTATGAAAATATTAAAAAATCAGGAAATCTTAACAGTGAACAGGAAACGAATGACAAGTGCAAAAACTTGTAAGATTGTACGACTTTATCGAAACTTCACGCAGATTTAGCAGACAATGCCATCAATAATATGAGTAATAATCTCTTATAGGGAAACGAATTTTCCAATATTGTTCAACTGTAATTTAGAAAGGAAAATCTTCTGATATTGACGAATTCTTTTATCAAGAAATTCCTACCTGTGCGTCAGATCATGCACGAGTTGTTAAAAAAGAAAGAAAATTGAAATAATACACGGTCAACCGGCTGCCCAACTATTTAGGGTTCATTGTGTTTATTCGTTGACAAAGCAATATGTCTCCAACGCTGTCTGAAGTATAAGTGCTGGAAGCTATAAAAAAAGGAGTGGAAGGGGGAGGGGGGGGGGGCAAGTGGGCAAAAGCTGTCGGGTGAAGGTAAATTTTGTAACTGATCTGCACAAATTTTATGTCTAACTTCCGACCATCTTATCTCAGCCTAAATTTCAGTGGCGTAGGAAGGTACTTTTGAGTGGGGGGCTGAAGACTGATGGCCGGCATGGGGGAGGGTCTAAGGGGAGGGGGTGTCCCCCTCCCCTTTGGATTTTTTGTGCATTTCCAGGTGGCCTCAGATGCAATTTGGTGCAATATAGCACACTTCAACACCCACTCCATTTTGTAAAGAATTTTGCATTTTCACCTGGCCTTAGATGCAATTTGGTGCTTCAAATGAGATTTTTTTCTCATTTGGAAATGAAAAAGGGGTTTTCTGACTTGCGGAGCGGGGGGGGGGTGGGGGCGGAACGATACTTCCGCCCCCATATTTTTCACTTGGGGGCTGGCGCCCCCCAGCCCCCCGGTTCCTTGCTAAATTTAATGATGTTTCTACAGATTTTCGACTTGTGTTTGTCTTTTACTTCAAAATTTCCACTTTTAATTGAAGTTTGAACTGTTTTAGCTTCAAATTTTTACCTGGTAATATCGATTTTTTGGGGGGTAATTTGTTTCTCAACATTTTGCGTTTTTCGAATTATTAAAATGTTTGTTTAATATTTCTTCCATGAAAAGTTTGACGCTATCGCAGGTATTCTCAAACTGTCGATATTTTTTTCTAAAAAATGCGACTATGATATTTTGAAATATCTACTCGTTCTGTAAAGGCGACGTTTATATCGCAAGTTAGATTCTTTTCGTCAAGGTTTTGGCCTCTCATCTTAAACTGTCGCATGCTTTATTTTGAAAGTTCCACATGATCCTCTACTATTCCGATAGCAAAATTTCGACGTATTCCTTCAAATGCGACTTTTATCTCAACGACCAATTTATAATGATTTATCTAATTATGGACTTTTCCCGAAATTAAGAATTAGAGCGGTAAGCTTGAGCATCATTAGTTACAAAAGTGTGTGTGTGGAGGGATGGGGAGGGGGGGGGGGGGGAGGTTGGTAGGGTGGAAAACAATCCGTAATTTCAAAGTGTTTGTTAAGTAGGCATGTACCTTCTAACTGCTGAACTGTCAATAACATTCAGCAAATGATATAACCACATGCACTTCTTCTTGTAACCATGTGTCGGTAAATGTATTGAATAGGAATGAAGAAAGCTATAAATATGCCTATATATATGCCTATATATGCCTATATATGCCTATATATATATATATATATATATATATATATATATATACAAATGCATACAGCAAAACATGAATGTATGATTGTGAGTTTATTTATCATATAATCTAACTGTTAGCATATTTCAACATAACTGTGATGAACAATGCGCTTGTTTAACTTTCTTATCAGTTATTTTACATAAAATGTCATAGTTCCATTCTTGTCCAAGGAGTATTGGTATTTTCTCAATGAATTCCCCTCATGGGTGACTTTAATTCTGATATTTGGTTTTTAGCCTAATTCTGTGGTGACCTACGATTTTTGCCAGACAAACCTCGATTCACATTTATGTCAAAGTAAGAGCGGTCTTTATGTTGGACATTACTGTGGGGCGTCGTGCTGAACTGAGAACGTCTTCAAAACATGTTGGTTATGGGAAGATGTCTTATGTAATTACTTTAGCTGATATAGGTTTGGGATTGATTGGATGCTGAAGTAAATAGAAGTACATTTGTGCAACACTTGGGTTGATAGAGGCAATTATAGAAGATTTTAAGCATTTAAAGAGCAGCGAATGAATTTATTTTACTGCCGGCTAGAATATATGTTCCGACAAATAATTGGCTCTTATTGCTAAAAGATCGAATGGTCATCGCACAGGGAATTGTAGGTATAACGAATAGTGAATGTATGTTTTTTGTTACAATTCTAAGTACACATGTACCTTAAAGAGTCAACATAATACGTGATGAAACCTTACCATCTTCGTCAGTTACTGCTTGCAACACAAATCCGACTTGAAGTATAAAAATTATCCACAATATCTTTGAAGTAACCATGCTACCGCAGTATAAGAAATTTTCAAATATATTCGTCAAAATAAACTACAAGACTTCAATAAAACTCAGCAGTTGATACGTGCGATAACGGGAACAGTTGTGTTACACTTATGACTTATGAAACAGGCACTTAATCTGTTGTACAGCTGTTGGAGTGGAACACGGCAGCAAGTTCGGGCATACAAGGTTAACTTATATTTGTCCAAACAACAATACAATACTGCAATTAACTTTGAAAAGGGATTGTATAAACCCATTTTTGCGTAACCTGTTTTTATATTTTGCCTGGTTTTTATTTAAAAGGAAGTAAAGACGACTAGAATTTAACGTGTGTTTCCCTATAGGGAAGACCTACGAGTATTTATAGAAAGCTTGACATGGGGATCAGTATTGTTTGTTCAATAATTATTATCTGAAAATGATAGAAACGAAAATAAGGATGAATTTTATAAATTCGAATTGATCATGACATAAGCCCCGTACTGGACATAACCTAAATCCATATTTCAGTGTACACTCGTGAAGGAACAAATTATTTGCTGACGGGATGTAGGGAAATGACGTTTCATTTATATTTGCTTATTCTAATTTTAATAAGTGATGTATAGCAATGTCTTTAATACCAACATAAAAGAGATTTGCGACACGTAATGTTATATCCTATTTGTATATTACAACTTGTATTGACAGTATATATGTGTGACGTGAACTAAATATTCCAGATATCATGTAGGTTCTTCTCCAGTACTTACAGTATAAGTGAACAAACAAACATACCTTAAACAGAGTTACAGACACTGTCGACGTGCCTCAAGTCATATTGTTTGTCGGACAAAAAAGATAAAATCCCAATTGGTTCCGCATTTTGTGCTTTGGCATCGTAAGATCAGTTTTAATACATTTGTTTCGTTTTTTGGGGGACTAGCATTTGCCGAAGGAAACACCCCACCTCTTTTATGGTAAACTTGAAATCGTCGTTGCTATGATCGGGAAGATTGAAAAAGTAAGTTACAATGAGTCCATTGCTTTTTTCGAGAGAGCGACAGTGGGTGAACTTTACATGAATAACTGACTATGGGTGATAGATGGTTTGATGTGGGGTGGGGTGGGTAGATACCAAAGGCTCTTTGTAGGTTTATCTTTTAGAGAAGTTCTCAGTCTAGTGCAGTGGCGTAGGAAGGTACTTTTGAGTGGGGGGGGGGGGGGCCTGAAGACTGATGGCCGGCCTGGGGGAGGGGTCTAAGGTGACGGGGTATCCCCCTCCCCTTTGGAATTTTTTTGCATTTCCAGGTGGCCTCAGATGCAATTTGGTACAATATAGCACACTTCAACTCCCACTCCATTTTGTAAAGAATTTTGCATTTTCACCTGGCCTTAAATGCAATTTGGTGCTCCAAATGAGATTTTTTTTCTCATTTGGAAATGAAAAAGGGGTTTTCTGACTTGCGGAGCGGGGGGGGGGGGGGGGGGCGGAATGATACTTCCGCCCCCCATATTTTTCACTGGGGGGCTGGCGCCCCCCCCCCCCCCAGCCCCCCGGTTCCTACGCCCTTGGTCTAGTGTACCATTAGGCTTAATTCTCAACAGCCCGTCGGTGTACCGTGTGGCAAAATTAGGAAGATGATATCGATGTAAAATACGTAAAATAATGACATTATTTGAATACTTTTCAGCAATGGTAATTCAAGGGACTACTACAAATACATTTTCTAAGCAAAGTTGTTTCATGGTAAACAATTGTTTTGAAAGCAAGAGTAGTATAGTGCTTAGGATACATTTGATGAAGTACACGATATCTTTTGCACTCTTTTTAATAAAAAATATATATATATATTTCCGTACAGCTATGAGATTATTTCGGTCAATGATATTACCAGTTCTTGATTTGAAGTTTATAAAAAGGACAAAACATAAAACAAGAATTGTTTTCTGAAGAAGAATTAGCCTAGATTTATTTTAAACAGCAGAAATGGCAAATACAGGAAGTAATTTTCAAAAAACTTATGAAACATGTTAGTTTCGAATAAACATTTATTTAATAAAAATCTTGTTCTGAGTTTGTCTATTGGTGATGCAATATGTGTCGCCCTGCAGCACAACACCTTAAATATCAAATATGAAGGTTACAAACAGAATACAGTTAAAAATAAGTATAAACAAAACACAAAAAGTTGAATAAAAATGTAAAAACACCAACAGCAACAATATATACATACTCAAAACAATGAATAAAGAGTTATAAAACAAAACATAATTGACACATTATATCTTTACCATTTTTTGTTTGAATGACCGAAATCCTCGAAACCATGTAGGCTATCAGACTTTCAAAGTTTACTTTTAAAACACTGAAGATCACATGCATGATCAATGGAAATCAAAAGGCAAACTTTGTCAAATTCGTGCGAAACACAGTGTCAAACACTGTAAGCCCGATACAGGTCAAACTTGGTGAAAGTATATACCTGGTCAAGAGCTGTTAAGGGTCTGTGAGTAACGACGAAAGAAGGTCAAAGGTAAGGGGTCACTAGTCATTTAATATGAACAACTGTTGTTTTCCTGTATTTAAGACGTGCCAATATGACAAATTGCCAGAACTCCGCCCACCCGCGCATGAAAATTAATCTCGTGAATTTGATATCGTATCATTGTATGTGATGTTTTAAAGGTCAAATGGTCAATGGGGTCAACGACCAAACTGGGTCAAATGTGTGCGACAAAGTGTGTCACGAGTCTCCCAAGGAGTAAACCTAATGGACCTCAAACTTGGTAGGTGCAGGTCTTGCCATAGGCTGTTGGGTCTCTGTGAATAATGACGCAATAGACGAGAAGGCAAATATGATTGTCGAAAAAAGAGTTCTCGTTATTACGAGAATGTCAAAATGTTTAAAGGACCGAGAATATGACTCCAACGAAATGAATATGGCTCCAAATAAACTTAAGGCTTATTTACTTGATGGATGTACAGTATGTTATTGTGTCACCGGAGTAATGTCATTAAAGCGGTAATGCAACCAAAGTTTGGAATGCATTCTACAACTCCATGGATTGCCCCCTTGTTTCCTTTCGAAAAAAATATTTACCTTTACTATTACATTCTCTATAACTATCTTAAACTGCATAATATTTGCATATTAATGAATGCGTGGCTCAATATAGTAATATTTACTTTCGTCTGGGGGCTTAACAGGGATGCTAGACGCATTCCTGTTGGTTACATTGGTCACGTGACTAGTTTGGCCCTGATTTGTGTTCTTATGCTCTTCTTGTTTCCCTTCCAAATCTATATATGTATATTCGTGAGGATTTTGATTGGCTTCATCCACGCTCTGATAAGCAACATTATTAACTTGTCCTTCTTTATTTGGCTCATTTCCAGCGATATAAAGTGGATTATACTCTACATTGTCTCCTTGAAGTCGTTCAGAATGTGAAATTTCTGGGTTCTCATTAACGGTCTCGGTCCTCACATCTCTGTCACTCAGCTGCGATTCGACATGACTCTCACTTGTGATAACATCATTCTGAGAGTACGCTGCATTATGAAAGGTCGTGTTGCTTGCCACTTTATCATCACTTTTTCGTCGTCTGTAATAACTGAGAAAGAGGGAAAAAATAGTAAAATGACGGGTTGTCGAGATAATTCGGCCATCGAGTGATGGAACTATAATTAAACATTATAGGTCATCATTTACTCAGTTTATATCATTATATTCATCATTAAATCATTGTTCAATCTACATAAATAAACCACGTTTTACACCTCCACGTAAAAATGGGTATGGCACATTGAGTACCACTCCAAGCTACGTTACATCATGTGAAGTTTACATTTATTATTCTCAAAATCTACTCTCAGTTACTGTCAGGAAGTTTGAAAATGAAATTCCTCACACGGTTAGATAATTCCTAATCAGAAGTCAGCAGACGGTCAAATACTTGAGTTTTAGCAAGAAAGTTCGGTATCTCATAAATGATTGTGAATTATGTACAATTTTGTTGTCTAGTATATGTTGGACTTGATAAACTCGGTATTACCTTGTTTGTGATAGTTCTCGTTAATAGTTACTAACGTCGTGTGAAGTTCAAGATCTTCATTTTCAATCTAATACTATCTCTAAGATCCGTAATATATAATTCCCTTAGGTGAATCAATCGGACAGAAATGTATCATCAAGTGATTATTTAGATTAATTCATAACTTGTTCGTTTATCTACAAAATGGCAGACTAAGGTGTTTCCATTTCAGACTTGCCCATGTTTATCACAAAATGCAATTCTTTGTCTGGGGAGGACTGTAAAACCTGAACCTGAACAATTTGACGGTAAAACCTGAACTTGATAAATTTGATAATGTCATATCAAAAATGCTGAGCAAATTGTTTTGTTCTTCAGTTCCTTTGAACTCAAAATGCTGCATCAAATCCCCGACCTGCACAGAAAGATGTTTACGTACCGTATGAACAATGCAACACTCAATGCTACTACAAGGATCATGATGAGTATAACCAAAACGGGCACGAGAACTTTCGCTCCGCCAGGCTCCGTCTGTTTGTCTGAATTTTAATGTAAAAAGAAGAAAGTTATGTTACTTACAACAACAAAAAATTGAAGACCAAGCTTAATTGATACACCGAGTGTTTGTTATTTGTTGTTTTATACGTCTTGTTATGAAAGATTTTTTACATACATTAGGCACAGTGATTTCTATAAAGTATCGTAGAGCTGTCGTTATGGATTGGGCAGGTATAATGGATGAATGTTTAAGTCGACTCCCGTTTTCAGTCGTTGTGAAACAAGTCTTCACGGGTTAACATTCAAATCGTATATTAATTAAAATAAAACTTGTAAATTGCAATAGCGTAAATTCCCCCGAGCTACACCATGGATATATGCACTGCCATTTGCAAAGTTAAGGATTTGGAAAATGAAGGAGCATACGTCGGCGAAGATATCGTATTGAGAACCATAGGAACTAATTCTGTAGAGATATCAAGATAATCACTAAGAAATAATTTTGCGACTGAACTAGACGTACAGCTGTCGTTGTGAAAGCAGCCCTAGTGTCATTCAGGAGGCTCTCAGTGTACCTTGGTCAGATGTAAAGACTACATCTGTATCTTCACAAATATAGAATACGTCGTCACGACGGTTGAGTTGAGTCTGGTCTCGTTCAGTAGTCGTAGCAGTCTGCCACCGGTCTTACTCGTGAACCGCAGCGAAGTACCGACAGACAGTCGTGTAAACAGTCGTAAACTTTGAAAGGCATATAATAATCATCAAAAAGATTGATATGTTGTAAGTGTCAAAATCCCCAAGCATTTGACTGTCAGTACTACGTCTGTAGCCAGTTTGTTGTTTGAAGATAATACTGAAATAAAATATACTATATATGATGATGACGTCGGCTCCCCAGTGCAGGTCTAAATGTTGATGTTAGTCCATTGTTTTAGAAATACTAATAACTTAACCCATACATTCATATAAACAACAGACACACAGTATAATGGTCTGTGTGAATAGTTCAGTCACTTTAAACCTCGGTCATTTCAATGGTCATTTTTTTTATCCATTGAAAGTGTTATAAGGATGAAACTGGCAATGATAGCAGTATTTTAGCAGTGTCAATTATAGTCTGAAACGAATTAAAATTAAGTTCGTGTCTAACGTCATTCTGCGCTTTAAGCATTTCTATTTTATGTTACTGAATCATATATAAAATTGTGCATACAAAAATTGGGAATATAAAAAAGAAAACAAATTATTTTTACCAAGACTAAAATACACTTGAAAACAACGTGATTCGTCACGCATTCCGTTGTTGCCCTTTTTCAAAAGAATTCTTAAATAACAACCCGGTGATCCACTGCGCGTTACCGGAATGGGACAGTTTCCCGAACAAGAACAAATTTCCGCCACAAGCGGCGTGTTCATTTCGTCACAAACCTGTTAAAAATTCAAACGGACATTTATTATTCTGTTCATAAATAGTAAACATTTGATGGTAAAATGGGACTTTCTTCTAAATTGATGAATAATATAGTATTTGAATTATAGGTGGACTAAATCTTTGATAATAGCTACTCATCAATTAGCATTCCTTTCGATATCACTAAAATTCACGAAAGTCTTGGAAAGGATTGATGAAAACATGAACCCCTCCCATATCCACCTGGATCCTCAAGGGAGTTCTAAAACAGGTTTGAACCTAAATTATATGTAGCAGGATATGTAACTCGGTATACGCTGAAGAAAGTTGAATGAAAGTTATACTTACCCTTGCTTATACAGGTTCGAAATTATTACCATTGTCGGTGGTATACACGTCTGGATTTAAGGCTGAGTGATTCGTAAAATTACGTAAACCAGGGGCTTTCATGGACTTCCACACTCGATAGTAAGGCCTCCCAATATTTCTTAAACCCAATCGTATATAAGGTTTCATACATACACTCAAAAAAATGAAGTGTTGAAAAGTAATCGATAAGTGTCATATCAAACACTTCAGCCTAGCTCGTACAGGGACAACACCCTCCTTGCTAATTTTACACTTTCCGAGTGTTGAAAATCTAACACCTCGCTGGTGTTGAATTTATCAACACTTGCAGGTGTCATTGTCACACCCAGTCCCCTTAATTTAGCTCTTCAAAGGTGTTTATTACTCAGTTGATGGGAGCGCTGTAGTAACACCACATGTCTGGCTATTCTTACACTTTTTGCGTGTTGAATATAGCCAACACCTTACTGATGTTCAATTGACACTTGCAGGTGAAATTGCAAACCCCAAATCCCATAAATATAACACTTACACTCAAAAAACGTGATACACAGGTTAAGTAAAATTATACTTAATTTTCATGTGAAATAAGAACACTAAAACATTTAAGTAAATATGACTTAACTGCTGGTTTGTACAGTTTTACATGTTTATTATGTAACGCAAATACAATACTGTTATGTAAAATTTTGCCAGAGAAGTTTACATAGCACCCATTGAGTAAATATTTTATACAGGTTTTAGGTTAATTATTACCTAGTAATTAGGTAAACAATATATGGATGCATGTTTGAATCGCTCACAGCAGAGAGGTACATTTAAGAGAGAGCAACAAGCAATGACAACACAAACAATTCAGAATGTGCGATTTTCAGCAATTAAACACCCTGCTACCTTCCTATTCCAGAGGTCCATATATTATATCCCATTAAATGTAAAATAAACAATTTAGGCTATAAAAGTACTGTCTTGTGGAATGAAGTCAACTTAAAAGTGCCAACATTTTCAATTGCTACAGTTCAGTTACTTGGTCTTTATTGTTTGCGCATGCCTTTTGGTATTCCAGATTAAACACAAAGAAACAATTCTTCCCAAAGTCAATTTCAAATATGCAACAACTTTAGATATATGCTGATCCGTGGGATGAGAAAACGTAGATTGCTGTCTCTGATGACTGCTACACTGCAGTTACTTTGTCTTTGTTGTTGGCTCGTACCTTTGGTATTCCAAATTAAACATAAAGAAACAACTCTTCCCAAAGAAAATTCCAAATAAGCAACAATTTTACATACATTCTGATCCGTGAGATGAGGAAACGTGGAGTGCTGTCTATGACAACTGCTAAACTGCAGTTACTTTGTCTTTTTTTGTTGGCACGGTAAGCATAAAAATCTCGAATCTGCTTGCACTTCACACCACCAGGCAACTGGTTGACAACTTTTTGGAAAAATTCCCAGTCACCGAAACTTGCAATTTGGTATAATTCAGATTTAACACCGTAGAATGATTTGAAGCAACATCAATGGCTTCATAAATGTCCTCTCGGGTAGGGCATGTCTCTCGATGATCACAAATGACTGCTGAGGATGTATTTTGCTTCCTCCAAGAAGTAACACATATTGCTGAGGTCTTTCTGAAATCTTTTGCAAATAGAATTCCAAGTTGATGCTACCTAAGTAACAAAGAAAAGAAAAGAAAATTCCCATCATAATGAAGTTGTGTTAAAACACTCTTGGAGCATAAGCAGTTATTTACATGTACCCCTCACAAAACATTGACATTCCTAAAAAAAATGCACACAATTTAATCAGTTGTGGTTGTCTTCTTCAAGCACGTTTGAAACTAGAAAGCCAGATGGCCTATAGTGATTCCTTGTCAAAACAGGAACTTGCATTAAACTTTCATCAGACAATGTAGGCAACTTTTACAACCAATGCATCATGTTAACAATGCTTGAAACAATGCTCACTCCCATTGCATGCAATTGTGTAGATGGCTATGAACTATAACAGCTAGATCACTTCCATAATATTGCTAAATTATAGTTGGGCCTAGGTCTAAAAGTATCACCGATCCACATCAACTTCGGCCTACTTGCTACAACTTACAAGCTAAAATGGCAATTAGTGGTAATTACATATTGCATTACATGAATATATGTTTATCCCTTAGTAAGCATAGTACCAGCGTAACTATAGGCCCATGCCCGATGCTATTAAAAATGCATTGCCTTGAAATAGCCTAAGTATATCCTACTAGTACTACTAGTACTTAAAAAAGTGACTCGCAGGGTATACGAGGTTACGGTTAACGCCCAAAAGAAATAGAATGCACTAGGTTACATAAAAGGCCTATAGACAAAAGTCCTCCGTCCGTCCGTAGGCAATTCCGTTAAATTTTACTTGTATGTAGGTAACACAGATTCGTTGACAATTATGAGTTGACTATGACAAACAGCACCTAGCCTATTATATTAACTTATCGTATGACTTTAACGTTAGGTCTACGTAACGCAAGCGATTCAAATGCATTCGTCTACCCAACTTAGTCGTGGGTCTCTAAGCATATCTCGTTCTTTTCACGTTCACTTACGTAATATCAAAACATACCTCCGAATTTTTCAATCAATTCTTCCAGGCCCCAGTCTCCTATAACGTCATTTTCCATGCCATTGTAGCTCGTTACCGAACACTGAATACGTAACGTTATGTGGCTTGCACGTATATATGGCCGTGGTTACTATAGTACATTTAGTAACGATAAATGTTGTCAGTGGTTTAAACACTTAACTTGCACTAAGAATCCAGCTGATTGGAGTTTCGACCAATCGGAATGCTCGAACTGAAAGTACACTTTCTGCAGGTGTAAAAAATACACGCTACATGAATTATGTAACCCTACTCAGGGTCAGAGTAACCCTTCAGGTGTAGGGTGAACGGTTACACCTGGAAAGTGTTCAAATTCAACACTCCATTTTTTTGCGTGTACTTCTTAAACCAATATGTGTTAACTGAGCGAAATATTAAATTGTTGCATAACATAATGGTATTGCAAAAATTGAAAACTACACGCATCATTCTTTTCACTTTTTAAAATTTGATTTATATCCTAGAATTTCTATCTTCAGTTTATTTGGAAATGCTTGTCAGTTGGTTTTCCTTCTCAAATGTTCTTTTGAGCTTTATGTATCATGTAATGTAACTTCTTCAAGTAAGATGTAATGGTTAATGTTTAGAGTACCTGCATAGCGACACAAAACGACACAGAAATATGTTATTTATGTTATTAACGTTATTTAAACTTTGCATTGAGCCTGATAATCACAACTAGTTTAGGTGTTTGTTTTGAACAAATTGAATTAAGTAAAAACATTTTTTTACTAATAATATACAGCAAGAACAAGATGCAAATTAGAACTTGACAGCGTTCTATGTAGAGTTGATATGTGCGCATTATAAATACTTTATTATTATAATTATTATTATTATTGTTGTTGTTGTAGTTATTATTTGATTATTGTTATTATTCTTATTCTTATTCATCATTCTGATCGTCATCGTCATCGTCATCGTCGTCATCATCGTCGTTATAATCATTTTTATAATTATTATGATTACGACGACGACTAAGATGACGATGTCGATGATTGTAATAGGCACAAGCTATGAACCAGAATTTGACCCGGCATATAGCGAATGAAGAGGTAAGCCTATAGATTGAAGGGTATATAGAAAGTATTTTTGGTACGCGTATAACTTACTTCGGTTATGCTAAAAGTATCGGGACACATGTTCATATTCCTCTCCAATGACAAGTATGTAATGCTGATACGAATTAAATCATTTGCATTTGAGTTGAGCTGAAGCGTAATTGACCAGCAGAATGTTTCCCCCATGTTTGGTTGATAATATGCGCTGGGTGGTGTGATGCTGATTATAACAGCATCATGTAACTGTGTCACCATACAGTCTAAGGAAAGAATGGAAATTAAACAAGTTGATGAACAGTGATATGTACCAAAATGAATCATAACATTTTATGAAAATATTTAAAAATCAGGAAATCTTAACAGTGAACAGGAAATCGAATGGCAAGTACAAAAACTCATCATTAAGACTGTATCGAAACTTCAAGCAGATCTAGTAGAGACTGCCATAAAATATATGAGATATAGTCTCATATAAGAAAACGAATTTTACAATATTGTTCAATTGTAATTTAAAAGCGAAAATCTTCTGATATTGACGAATTCTTTTATCAAGAAAATTCCTACTTGTGCGTCAGATCATGAACGAGTTGTTAAAAAAAATGAAAATTGGAATAATATACGGTCAACCGGCTGCCCAACTATTTAGGGTGCATTGTGTTTATTCGTTCACGATGTAATATGTCTTTAACACTATGTTTCAACAATCCGTAAATTTCAAAGTGTTTGTCGCCAAGTTAAGTGTGCATGGACCTTCTAACTGCTGAACTGTCATTAACGTTCAGCAAATAATATTGCCACACTTCTTCTTGTAATCATGTGTCGGTATATGTATTGTAAAGGAATTAAGAATGTTATTTATATGCCTATGTATATATATACATACATATACATACATACATACATCAAAAACATGAATGTATGATTGTGAGTTTGTTTATCATATAACCTACTTGCTACTAGAATATTTCAACGTAACAGATGAACAGTACGCTTGTTTAACTTTCTTATCAGTTATTTCACATAAAATGTCATAGTTCCATTCTTGTCCAAGGAGTATTGGTATTTCCTTAATGAATTTCCCTCATGGGTGACTTTAATTCTGATATTTGGTTTTTAGCCTTATTCTGTGGTGACCTACGATTTTAGCCCGACAAACCTCGATTCACATTTATGTCAAAGTAAGAGCGGTCTTTATGTTGGACATTACTTTGAGGCGTCGTGCTGAACTGAGAACGTCTTCAAAACATGTTGGTTATGGGAAGATGTCTTATTTAGTTACTTTAGCTGAAAAAGGTATGGGATTGATTGGAGGCTGAAGTACACAGAAGTATATTTGCGCAACACTTGGGTTGATAGAGGCAATTATAGAAGATTTGAGGCATTTAAAGAGCAGCCAAGGAAATTTGTTTACTGCCAGCTAGAATTCATGTTCCGAAAATTTTTGGGTTCTCGTTGCTAAAAGATCGAAATGGTCATTACATAGGGGATTGTAGATATCACGAAAAGTGAATGTTTGTTTGTATGTAAGTGTGCATGTGTGTATGTATGTGTGTATGTATGTATACAATTACACGTACACATTTACCTTTGACCGTCAAAAGAATAAGTGATTAAACCTTACCTTCTTGGGCAGTTACGGCTGCCAACATATATCCGAATTGAAGTAAACAATGTATCCACGATATCTTTGAAGTAACCATGGTACCGTCGTATAAGAAAGTTTCCAAATATATTCGTAAAGTTAACACGAAACTTTCAGCCTTCAGTAAAACTCAGCAATAGATAACTATATATAGGAGCTACTGAAGAACTGAGTGATAAGGAAATTAGAGAGAGTAGGTAATTTCAATAAACATAACGCGTACAAGTTCAACCACACACTAATAGCTTCAGTTATGTGGAACAACGAAACTGTCTTTGATATATTGCAGTGAAGTGATACGTGCGATAACGGGAACAGTTAGATGTATAACACTTATGACTGGTAAACAGGTCCAAAATCTGCTGGTATTGGAATGGAACACGGCAGCAAGTGTGGCCATTCAGAGTAAACTTATATTGTTCAAACAACAATACAATTGCTATTAATTTTGAAAGGGATTGTGGAAACCCATTTTTGCGTAAGCTGTTTATCATTTTGCCTGGTTTTTATTTAAAAGGAAATAAAGACGACTAGAATTTAACGTGTGTTTCCCTATAGCTAAAACCGACGAGTATTCATAGAAAGCTTGAGATAGGGATCAGCATTGTTTGTTCAATAATTATCTGAAAATGATAGAAACGAAAGTGAGGATGAATTTTATAAATTCGAATTGATCATGACCTTAGCCCCGCACTGGACATAAATAACCAAATTCCACATTTCAGTGTACACTCGTGAAGAAACAAATTATTGCTGACGGGATTTGGCTTATGACGTTTCATTTATATTTGCTTATTCTAATTTTAAAATAGTATTGTAAAGCAATTCCTTTAATACCAACATAAAAGAGATTTGCGACACGTAATGTTATATCCTTTGTTTATTACAAATTGTCTTGACAGTATATATGTGTGATGTTAACAACATATTTCCGATATCATATAGGTTCTTCTCCAGTACTTACAATAAGTGAACAAACAAACATACCTTAAACAAAGTTACAGACACTGACGACGTGCTTCAAGTCATATTGTTTGTCGGACATTAAAGATAAAATCCCAATTGGTTCCGCATTTTGTGCTTTGGCATCGTAAGATCAGTTTTAATACATGTGTTTCGTTTTTTGGGGGCCTAGCATTTGCCGAAGGAAATCCCCCTTTTTTTATGGTAAACTTGAAATCGTCGTTTCTATGATCGGGAAGATTGAAAAAGTAAGTTACAATGAATCCATTGTTTTTTTCTGGGTGTACTGACTTTGTGTCCGAATTTTGAGAGCGACAGTGGGTGAACTTTATTTGAATAACTGACTATAGGTGATAGATGGTTTGATGTGGGGTCGGGTGGGGTAGATACCAAAGGCTCTTTGTAGGTTTATCTTTTAGAGAAGTTCTCAGTCTAGTGTACCATTAGGCTTCACTCTCAACAGCTCGTCGGTGTACCATGTGGCCAAATTAGGAAGATATCATCGATGTAAAATACGTAAAATAATGACATTATTTGAATACTTTTCAGCAATGGTAATTCAAGAGACTACTAAAAATACATTTTCTAAGCAAAGTTGTTTGATGGTAAACAGTTGTTTTGAAAGCAAGAGTAGAATAGTGCTTAGGATAAATCTGATGAAGTACACGATATCTTTTGTACTCTTTTTATAAAAAAATATATATATATATTTCCGTACAGCTATGAGATTATTTCGATCAATGATATTACCAGTTCTTGATTTGAAGTTTAAAAAAAGGACAAAAAATAAATAAATCAAGGATTGTTTTCTGAATTAATTAGCCTAGATTTATTTTAAACAGCAGAAATGGCAAATACAGGAAGTAATTTTCAAAAAACTTATGAAACATGTTAGTTTCGACTAAACATTTGCTTAATAAAAATCTTGTTCTGAGTTTGTCTATTGGTGATGCAATATGTGTCGCACTGCAACACAACACCTTAAATATCAAATATGAAGGTTACAAACAGAATACAGTTAAAAATAAGTATAAACAAAACACAAAAATGTTGAATAAAAATGTAAAAACACCAACAGCAACAATATATACATACTCAAAACAATGAATAAAGAGTTATAAAACAAAACATAATTTTGACATTATGTTTTTACCATTTTTTATTTGAATGACCGAAATCCTCGAAACCATGTAGGCTATCAGACTTTCAAAGTTTACTTTTAAAACACTGACGGTCACATGCATGATCAATGGAAATCAAAAGGCAAACTGTCAAATTCGTGCGAAACACTGTAAGCCCGATACAGGTCAAACTTGGTGAGAGTATATACCTGGTCAAGTGCTGTTCAGCGTCTGTGAGTAACGACGAAAGAAGGTCAAAGGTAAGGGGTCACTAGTCATTAAATATGAACAACTGTTGTTTTCCTGTATTTAGGACGTGCCAATATGACAAATTGCCAGAACTCCGCCCACCCGCGCATGAAAATTAATCTCGTGAATTTGATATCGTATCATTGTATGTGATGTTTAAAGGTCAAATGGTCAATGGGGTCAAAGACCAAACTGGGTCAAATGTGTGCGACAAAGTGTGTCACGAGTCTCCCAAGGCGTAAACCTAATGGACTTCAAACTTGTTAGGTGCAGGTCTTGCCATGGGCTGTTGAGTCTCTGTGAATAATGACGCAATAGACGAGAAGGCAAATATGATTGTCGACAAAATAGTTCTCGTTATTACGAGAATGTCAAAATGTTTAAAGGACCGAGAATATGACTCCAACGAAATGAATATGGCTCCAAATAAACTTAAGGCTTATTTACTTGATGGATTTACAGTATGTTATTGTGTCACCGGAGTAATGTCATTATTAAAGCGGTAATGTAACCAAAGTTTGGAATGCAATCTACAACTCCATGGATTGCCCCCTTGTTCCCATTCGAAAATAATATTTACCTTTACTATTACATTCTCTATAACTATCTTAAAATGCATATATTTGCATATTAATGAATACGTGGCTCAATATAGTAATATTTACTTTCGTCTGGGGGCTTGACAGGGTTGCTAGAGTCATTCCCGTCGGTAACATTGGCCACGTGACTAGTTTGGCCCTGATTTGCGTTCTTACGCTCTTCTTGTTTCCCTTCCAAATCTATATATGTATATTCGTGAGGATTTTGATTGGCGTCATCCACGCTCTGATAAGCAACATTATCAACTTGTCCTTCTTTATTTGGCTCATTTCCAGCGACATAAATTGGATTATACTCTACATTGTCTCCATGAAGTTGTTCAGAATGTGAAATTTCTGGGGTCTCATTAACGGTCTCGGTCCTCACATTTCTGTCACTCAGCTGCGATTCGACATGACTCTCACTTGTGATAACATCATTCTGAGAGTACGCTGCATTATTGAAGGTCGTGTTGCTTGCCACTTTATCACCACTTTTCCGTCGTCTGTAATAACTGAGTTTGAGAAAAAAAAAAAAGATAGTAAAATGACGGGTAGTCGGGATAATTCGGCCATCGAGTGATGGAACTATAAGTAGACATTATATGGCATCATTAACTCAGTTTATATCATTATATTCATCATTAAATCATTGTTCAATCTACTATAATGCACCACGTTTTAAACCTCCACGTAAAAGTGGGTATCGCACATTGAGTACCACCCCGAGCTAGCCCCCAAGTGAAAAATATGGGCGCGGAAGTATCGTTCCGCCCCCACCCCCCCCCCCCGCTCCGCAAGTCAGAAAACCCCTTTTTCATTTCCAAATGAGAAAAAAATCTCATTTGAAGCACCAAATTGCATCTAAGGCCAGGTGAAAATGCAAAATTCTTTACAAAATGGAGTGGGTGTTGAAGTGTGCTATATTGCACCAAATTGCATCTGAGGCCACCTGGAAATGCACAAAAAATCCAAAGGGGAGGGAGACAACCCGTCCCCTTAGACCCCTCCCCCAGGCCGTTTTGAAGACGTTCTCATTTCAGCACGACGCCCCACTGTCCAACATGAGGACCGCTCTTACTTTGGCATTAATGTAACTTAATCGATATTTGTTGGGCAAAAATCGTATGTCACCACAGGATTAGGCTAAAAACCAAATATCATGAGTGGAATCTATAAGGAAATACCAATACTCCTTGGACAAAAATGGAACTATGACATTTTATATAAAATATCTGATAAGAAAGTTAAACAAGCGCATTGTTCATCACAGTTATGTTGAAATATGCTTACAAGTAGATTATGTGATAAATAAACTCACAATCATACATTCATGTTTTGCTGTATGCATATGTATATATATATATATATATATATATATATATATATATATACATATATATAGGCATATTTATAACTTTTTTAATTCCTATTCAATACATTTACCGACACATGGTTACAAGAAGAAGTGTGGTTATATCATTTGCTGAATGTTATTGACAGTCCAGCAGTTAGAAGGTCCATGCCTACTTAACAAACACTTTGAAATTACGGATTGTTTTCCACCCCACCAACCTCCCCCCCCCCCATCCCTCCACACACACACACTTTTGTAACTAATGATGCTCCAGCTTACCACCCTAATTCTTAATTTCGGGAAAAGTCCATAATTAGATAAATCATTATAAAATTGGTCGTTGAGATAAAAGTCGCATTTGAAGGAATACGTCGAAATTTTGCTATCGGAATAGTAGAGGATCATGTGGAACTTTCAAAATAAAGCATGCGACAGCTTAAGATGAGAGGCCAAAACTTTGAGGAAAAGAATCTAAATTGCGATACAAACGTCGCCTTTGAAGAACGAGTAGATATTTCAAAATATCATAGTCGAAATTTTCAGAAAAAATATCGAAAGTTTGAGCATACCTGCGATAGCGTCAAACTTTTCATGGAAGAAATATTAAACATTTTAATAATTCGAAAAACGCAAAATGTTGAGAAACAAATTACCCCCCAAAAAAATCGGTATTACAGGTAAAAATTTGAAGCTAAAACAGTTCAAACTTCAATAAAAAGTGGAAAATTTTGAAGTAAAAGACAAACACAAGTCGAAAATCTGTAGAAACATCATTAAATCTTATATCAATAATGCTGAGCAAATTATATTGTTCTTCTGTTCCTTTAAACTCAAAATGCTGCATCATATCGCGACCTGCACAGAAAGACGTTTACGTACCGTATGAAGTATGCAACACTCAATGCTACTACAAGGATCATGATGAGTATAACCAAAACGGGCACGAGAACTTTCGCACCAGGTCCCGTCTGTTTGCCTTTTAAGGATTTGGAAAAGTTAGCAGCATTCCTCGTCGAAGATGGCGTATTGGAAACCAAAGAATTTGTATCTGTAGAGAAATCAAGAAAAATCCAATCACTAAGAAATAATTTTGCAAGTGAACAAGACGAGCAGCCGTCGTTGGTGAAAGCAGCCCTTGTTTCGTTCAGGAGGCTCTCAGTGTACATTGGTTCAGCTGTAAGACTACATCTGGATCTTCACAAGTATAGAAAATGTCGTCATGACGGCTGAGTTGAGTCTGATATCGTTCAGTAGTCGTAGCAGTCTCCGACCGGTCTAAGTCGTGAACCGCAGCGAAGTACCAACAGAAAATCGTGGGCTTTAAGCTTTTCTATTATTTGTTACTGGATCATACCATTACAATTGTGCATACAAAAATTGGGAAGTATAAAACAAGAAATTGTATGATATTTACCATGACTAAAGGATTTGGAAACGGTAGCAGTATACGTCGTCGAAGATGGCGTATTGGGAACCAAAGAATTTGTATCTGTAGAGAAATCAAGAAAAATCCAATCACTAAGAAATAATTTTGCAAGTGAACAAGACGAGCAGCCGTCGTTGGTGAAAGCAGCCCTTGTTTCGTTCAGGAGGCTCCTAGTGCACCTTGGTTCAGCTGTAAGGCTACATCTGGATCTTCACAAATATAGAAAACGTCGTCATGACGGCTGAGTTGAGTCTGATCTCGTTCAGTAGTCGTAGCAGTCTCCGACCGGTCTAAGTCGTGAACCGCAGCGAAGTACCAACAGACAATCGTGGGCTTTAAGCTTTTCTATTATTTGTTACTGGATCATACCATTTCAAATTGAGCATAAAAAAATTGGGAAGTATAAAACAAGAAATTGTATGATATTTACCATGACTAAAGGATTTGGAAACGGTAGCCGTATACGTCGTCGAAGATGGCGTATTGGGAACCAAAGAATTTGTATCTGTAGAGAAATCAAGAAAAATCCAATCACTAAGAAATAATTTTGCAAGTGAACAAGACGAGCAGCCGTCGTTGGTGAAAGCAGCCCTTGTTTCGTTCAGGAGGCTCTCAGTGTACATTGGTTCAGCTGTAAGGCTACATCTGGATCTTCACAAATATAGAAAACGTCCTCACGACGGTTGAGTTGAGTCCGGTCTCGTTCAGTAGTCATAGCAGCCTGCGACTGGTCTTAATCGTGGACAGCGAAGTACCGACAGACAGCCGTGCAAACAGTCGTAAACTTTGAAAGGCATATAAGAATCATCAAAAAGAATGATATGTTTTAAGTGTAAAAATCCCCAAACATTTGAGTGTCAGTACTACGTCTGTAGCCAGTTTGCTGTTTGAAGATATTGACATGTAAAATACACTAAATCCATGGAATGCTCTATTATGTGTTTAATGATGATGACGTCGGCTCCCCAGTGTAGGTGTAAATGTTAATGATAGTCCATTGTTTTAGAACTATTAATAACTTAACCGATACATTCATATAAGCAACAGACACACAGTATCTATGTGTCCTTGACCAATGCATGTAAACATGTCTTATGTTCTCCCATTGAGTTCTGGATTGCAATCTGAGGAACTGAACTAATGGTCTGTGTAAAAGACTATAGTTCAGTCACTTTAAAGATAAACCTCGGTTATCTCAATGGTCATTTTTCATTCATTGAAAGTGTTATAAAAATGAAACTGGCCCTGATAGCAGTATTTTAGCAGTGACAAGTAGTCTGCAACAAATTGAAATTAAGCTCGTGCTTAACGTCTTTCAGGGCTTTCAGCATTTCTATTATATGTTACTGAATCATACATGAAATTGTGCATATTATATTGGGAAGTATAAAAACAAAATTGTATGATATTTACCATGACTAAAGGATTTGGAAGAGGTAGCAGCATTCGTCGTCGAAAATGGCGCATTGGGAACCGAAGAATCTGTATCTGTCGAGAAATTAAGAAAAATTCAATCACTAAGAAATCATTTTGCGACTGAACCAAAAGTACAGCTGTCGTTGTGAAAGCAGCACTTGTGTTTTCAGGAGGCTTTCAGTGTACCTTGGTTCAGCTGTAAAGACTACATCTGGATCTTCACAAATATAGAAAACGTCGTCACGACGGTTGAGTTGAGTCCGGTCTCGTTCAGTATATTCGTAGCAGTCTGCGACCGGTTCTAATCGTGAACTGCAGCGGAGTACCGACAGACAGTCATGAAAAGAGTCGTAAACTTTGAAAGGCATAAAAGGATCATCCAAAATATTGATGTGTTTCAAGTGTAAAACTCCTCAAACAATTGAGTGCCAGTACCACGTCTGTAGCAAGTTTGTTGTTTGAAGATGTTCACATAAAATATACTAAATCCCTGGAATGCTCCTTTAAGGGTTAAATGATGATGACGTCGACTCCTCATGTGCAGGTGTAAATGTTAATGTTAGTCTATTGTTTTAGAACTATTAATAACTTAACCCATACATTCATATAAACAACAGACACTCAGTATATCTATGTGTCCTTGACCAATGCATGTAAACATGTCTTATGTTCTCCATTGAGTTCTGGATTGTAATCTGAGGAACTGAACTAATGGTCTGTGTAATAGACTACCTAGTTTAGTCACTTTAATAGTGAACCTCGGTCATTTCAAAGGTCATTTCTCATCTATTGAAAGTAATACAGAAATGAAACTGGCACTGATAGCAGTATTTTAGCAGTGACAATTAGTCTGCAACAAATTAAAAATTAAGTTCGTGCTTAACGTCTTTCAGGGCTTTCAGCATTTCTATTATATGTTACTGAATCATACATGAAATTGTGCATATTATATTGGGAAGTTTAAAAACAAAATTGTATGAGATTTACCATGACTAGAGGATTTGGAAGAGGTAGCAGCATTCGTCGTCGAAAATGGCGCATTGGGAACCAAAGGATCTGATTCTGTACACAAATCATGAAAAATATAATGACTAAGAACTAATTTTGCAAGTTAACTAGACGTACAGCTGTCGTTGTGAAATCAGCCCTTGTGTCGTTCAGTAGGCTCACAGGTTACCTTGGTTCAGCTGTAAAGACTACATCTGGATCTTCACAAATATAGAAAACGTCGTCACGACGGTTGAGTTGAGTCCGGTCTCGTTCAGTATATTCGTAGCAGTCTGCGACCGGTTCTAATCGTGAACTGCAGCGGGGTACCGACAGACAGTCGTGCAAACAGTCGTAAACTTTGAAAGGCATATAATAATCATCAAAAAGATTGATATGTTGTAAGTGTCAAAATCCCCAAGCATTTGACTGTCAGTACTACGTCTGTAGCCAGTTTGTTGTTTGAAGATAATACTGAAATAAAATATACTATATATGATGATGACGTCGGCTCCCCAGTGCAGGTCTAAATGTTGATGTTAGTCCATTGTTTTAGAAATACTAATAACTTAACCCATACATTCATATAAACAACAGACACACAGTATAATGGTCTGTGTGAATAGTTCAGTCACTTTAAACCTCGGTCATTTCAATGGTCATTTTTTTTATCCATTGAAAGTGTTATAAGGATGAAACTGGCAATGATAGCAGTATTTTAGCAGTGTCAATTATAGTCTGAAACGAATTAAAATTAAGTTCGTGTTTAACGTCATTCTGCGCTTTAAGGATTTCTATTTTATGTTACTGAATCATATATAAAATTGTGCATACAAAAATTGGGAATATAAAAAAGAAAACAAATTATTTTTACCAAGACTAAAATACACTTGAAAACCACGTGATTCGTCACGCATTCCGTTGTTGCCCTTTTTCAAAAGAATTCTTAAATAACAACCCGGTGATCCACTGCGCGTTACCGGAATGGGACAGTTTCCCGAACAAGAACAAATTTCCGCCACAAGCGGCGTGTTCATTTCGTCACAAACCTGTTAAAAATTCAAACGGACATTTATTATTCTGTTCATAAATAGTAAACATTTGATGGTAAAATGGGACTTTCATTCTAAATTGATGAATAATATAGTATTTGAATTATAGGTGGACTAAATCTTTGATAATAGCTACTCATCAATTAGCATTCCTTTCGATATCACTAAAATTCACGAAAGTCTTGGAAAGGATTGATGAAAACATGAACCCCTCCCATATCCACCTGGATCCTCAAGGGAGTTCTAAAACAGGTTTGAACCTAAATTATATGTAGCAGGATATGTAACTCGGTATACGCTGAAGAAAGTTGAATGAAAGTTATACTTACCCTTGCTTATACAGGTTCGAAATTATTACCATTGTCGGTGGTATACACGTCTGGATTTAAGGCTGAGTGATTCGTAAAATTACGTAAACCAGGGGCTTTCATGGACTTCCACACTCGATAGTAAGGCCTCCCAATATTTCTTAAACCCAATCGTATATAAAGTTTCATACATACTTCTTAAACCAATATGTGTTAACTGAGCGAAATATTAAATTGTTGCATAACATAATGGTATTGCAAAAATTGAAAACTACACGCATCATTCTTTTCACATTTTAAAATTTGATTTATATCCTAGAATTTCTATCTTCAGTTTATTTGGAAATGCTTGTCAGTTGGTTTTCCTTCTCAAATGTTCTTTTGAGCTTTATGTATCATGTAATGTAACTTCTTCAAGTAAGATGTAATGGTTAATGTTTAGAGTACCTGCATAGCGACACAAAACGACACAGAAATATGTTATTTATGTTATTAACGTTATTTAAACTTTGCATTGAGCCTGATAATCACAACTAGTTTAGGTGTTTGTTTTGAACAAATTGAATTAAGTAAAAACATTTTTTTACTAATAATATACAGCAAGAACAAGATGCAAATTAGAACTTGACAGCGTTCTATGTAGAGTTGATATGTGCGCATTATAAATACTGTATTATTATAATTATTATTATTATTGTTGTTGTTGTAGTTATTATTTGATTATTGTTATTATTCTTATTCTTATTCATCATTCTGATCGTCATCGTCATCGTCATCGTCGTCATCATCGTCGTTATAATCATTTTTATAATTATTATGATTACGACGACGACTAAGATGACGATGTCGATGATTGTAATAGGCACAAGCTATGAACCAGAATTTGACCCGGCATATAGCGAATGGAGAGGTAAGCATATAGATTGAAGGGTATATAGAAAGTATTTTTGGTACGCGTATAACTTACTTCGGTTATGCTAAAAGTATCGGGACACATGTTCATATTCCTCTCCAATGACAAGTATGTAATGCTGATACGAATTAAATCATTTGCATTTGAGTTGAGCTGAAGCGTAATTGACCAGCAGAATGTTTCCCCCATGTTTGGTTGATAATATGCGCTGGGTGGTGTGATGCTGATTATAACAGCATCATGTAACTGTATCACCATACAGTCTAAGGAAAGAATGGAAATTAAACAAGTTGATGAACAGTGATATGTACCAAAATGAATCATAACATTTTATGAAAATATTTAAAAATCAGGAAATCTTAACAGTGAACAAGAAATCGAATGGCAAGTACAAAAACTCATCATTAAGATATCGAAACTTCAAGCAGATCTAGTAGAGACTGCCATAAAATATATGAGATATAGTCTCATATAAGAAAACGAATTTTACAATATTGTTCAATTGTAATTTAAAAGCGAAAATCTTCTGATATTGACGAATTCTTTTATAAAGAAAATTCCTACTTGTGCGTCAGATCATGAACGAGTTGTTAAAAAAAATGAAAATTGGAATAATATACGGTCAACCGGCTGCCCAACTATTTAGGGTGCATTGTGTTTATTCGTTCACGATGTAATATGTCTTTAACACTATGTTTCAACAATCCGTAAATTTCAAAGTGTTTGTCGCCAAGTTAAGTATGCATGGACCTTCTAACTGCTGAACTGTCATTAACGTTCAGCAAATAATATTGCCACACTTCTTCTTGTAAGCATGTGTCGGTATATGTATTGTAAAGGAATTAAGAAAGTTATTTATATGCCTATGTATATATATATACATACATATACATACATCAAAAACATGAATGTATGAATGTGAGTTTGTTTATCATATAACCTACTTGCTACTAGAATATTTCAACATAACAGATGAACAGTGCGCTTGTTTAACTTTCTTATTAGTTATTTTACATACAATGTCATAGTTCCATTCTTGTCCAAGGAGTATTGGTATTTCCTTAATGAATTTCCCTCATGGGTGACTTTAATTCTGATATTTGGTTTTTAGCCTAATTCTGTGGTGACCTACGATTTTTGCCCGACAAACCTCGATTCACATTTATGTCACAGTAAGAGCGGTCTTTATGTTGGACATTACTTTGAGGCGTCGTGATGAACTGAGAACGTCTTCAAAACATGTTGGTTATGGGAAGATGTCTTATTTAGTTACTTTAGCTGAAATAGGTATGGGATTGATTGGAGGCTGAAGTACACAGAAGTATATTTGCGCAACACTTGGGTTGATAGAGGCAATTATAGAAGATTTGAGGCATTTAAAGAGCAGCCTAGGAAATTTGTTTACTGCCAGCTAGAATTCATGTTCCGAAATTTTTTGCGTTCTCGTTGCTAAAAGATCGAAATGGTCATTACATAGGGGATTGTAGATATCACGAAAAGTGAATGTTTGTTTGTATGTACGTGTGCATGTGTGTATGTATGTGTGTATGTATGTATACAATTACACGTACACATTTACCTTTGACCGTCAAAAGAATAAGTGATTAAACCTTACCTTCTTGGGCAGTTACGGCTGCCAACATATATCCGAATTGAAGTATACCATGTATCAACGATATCTTTGAAGTAACCATGGTACCGCCGTATAAGAAAGTTTCCAAATATATTCGTAAAGTTAACACGAAACTTTCAGCCTTCAGTAAAACTCAGCAATAGATAAATATATATAGGAGCTACTGAAGAACTGAGTGATAAGGAAATTAGAGAGAGTAGGTAATTTCAATAAACATAACGCGTACAAGTTCAACCACACACTAATAGCTTCAGTTGTTATGTGGAACAACGAAACTGGATGTCTTTGAAATATACTGAAGTGAAGTGATACGTGCGATAACGGGAACAGTTAGATATATAAAACGTATGACTGATAAAAAGGCAAAAAATCTTTTGTTCTTGGAATGAAATTCACGCGTTAGCAAGTTTGGCCTTTCAGAGTTAACTGATATTGTTCAAACAACAATACAATTGCTATTAATTTTGAAAGGGATTGTGGTACCCATTTTTGTGTAACCTGTTTATCATTTGGCTGGTTTTTATTTAAAAGGAAATAAAGACGACTATAATTTAACATGTGTTTCCCTATAGGGAAGACCTACGAGTATTTATAGAAAGCTTGACATGGGGATCAGTATTGTTTGTTCAATAATTATTATCTGAAAATGATAGAAACGAAAATAAGGATGAATTTTATAAATTCGAATTGATCATGACCAAAGCCCCGCACTGGACATAACCTAAATCCATATTTCAGTGTACACTCGTGAAGGAACAAATTATTTGCTGACGGGATGTAGGGAAATGACGTTTCATTTATATATGCTTATTCTAAGTTTAATAAGTGATGTATAGCAATGCCTTCAATACCAACATAAAAGAGATTTGCGACACGCAATGTTACATCCTTTTTGTATATTACAACTTGTATTGACAGTATATATGTGTGACGTGAACTAAATATTCCAGATAACATGTAGGTTCTTCTCCAGTACTAACAGTATAAGTGAACACACAAACATACCTTAAACAGAGTTACAGACACTGTCGACGTGCTTCAAGTCATATTGTTTGTCGGACAAACAAGATAAAATCCCAATTGGTTCCGCATTTTGTGCTTTGCCATCGTAAGATCAGTTTGAATACATTTGTTTGTTTGTTTTTTTTGGGGGGGGGCTAGCATATGTCGAGGGCAACCCCCCTTTTTTTATGGTAGACTTGAAATCGTCGTTGCTATGATCGGGAAGATTGAAAAAGTAAGTTACAATGAATCCATTGTTTTTTTCTGGGTATACTGACTTTGTGTCCTAATTTTGAGAGCGACAGTGGGTGAACTTTATTTGAATAACTGACTATAGGTGATAGATGGTTTGATGTGGGGTGGGGTGGGGTAGATACCAAAGGCTCTTTGTAGGTTTATCTTTTTGAGAAGTTCTCAGTCTAGTGTACCATTAGGCTTCACTCTCAACAGCTCGTCGGTGTACCATGTGGCCAAATTAGGAAGATATCATCGATGTAAAATACGTAAAATAATGACATTATTTGAATACTTTTCAGCAATGGTAATTCAAGAGACTACTAAAAATACATTTTCTAAGCAAAGTTGTTTGATGGTAAACAGTTGTTTTGAAAGCAAGAGTAGTATAGTGCTTAGGATAAATCTGATGAAGTACACGATATCTTTTGTACTCTTTTTAATAAAAAATATATATATTTCCGTACAGCTATGAGATTATTTCGATCAATGATATTACCAGTTCTTGATTTGAAGTTAAAAAAAGGACAAAAAATAAGACTAGTCAAGAATTGTTTTCTGAAGAAGAATTAGCCTCGATTTATTTTAAACAGCAGAAATGGCAAATACAGGAAGTAATTTTCAAAAAACTTATGAAACATGTTAGTTTCGAATAAACATTTATTTAATAAAAATTTTGTTCTGAGTTTGTCTATTGGTGATGCAATATGTGTCGCCCTGCAGCACAACACCTTAAATATCAAATATGAAGGTTACAAACAGAATACAGTTAAAAATAAGTATAAACAAAACACAAAAATGTTGAATAAAAATGTAAAAACACCAACAGCAACAATATATACATACTCAAAACAATGAATAAAGAGTTATAAAACAAAACATAATTTTGACATTATGTTTTTACCATTTTTTATTTGAATGACCGAAATCCTCGAAACCATGTGGGCTATCAGACTTTCAAAGTTTACTTTTAAAACACTGACGGTCACATGCATGATCAATGGAAATCAAAAGGCAAACTTTGTCAAATTCGTGCGAAACACTGTAAGCCCGATACAGGTCAAACTTGGTGAGAGTATATACCTGGTCAAGTGCTGTTAAGGGTCTGTGAGTAACGACGAAAGAAGGTCAAATGTAAGGGGTCACTAGTCATTAAATATGAACAACTGTTGTTTGCCTGTATTTAGGACGTTCCAATATGACAAATTGCCAGAACTCCGCCCACCCGCGCATGAAAATTAATCTCGTGAATTTGATATCGTATCATTGTATGTGATGTTTTAAAGGTGAAATGGTCAATGGGGTCAAAGACCAAACTGGGTCAAATTTGTGCGACAAAGTGTGTCACGAGTCTCCCAAAGCGTAAACCTAATGGACTTCAAACTTGTTAGGTGCAGGTCTTGCCATATGCTGTTGAGTCTCTGTGAATAATGACGCAATAGACGAGAAGGCAAATATGATTGTCGAAAAAATAGTTCTCGTTATTACGAGAATGTCAAAATGTTTAAAGGACCGAGAATATGACTCCAACGAAATGAATATGGCTCCAAATAAACTTAAGGCTTATTTACTTGATGGATGTACAGTATGTTATTGTGTCACCGGAGTAATGTCATTAAAGCGTTAATGTAACCAAAGTTTGGAATGCAATCTACGACTCAATGGATTGCCCCCTTGTTCCCTTTCGAAAATAATATTTACCTTTACTATTACATTCTCTATAACTATCTTAAAATGCATATATTTGCATATTAATGAATACGTGGCTCAATATAGTAATATTTACTTTCGTCTGGGGGCTTAACAGGGATGCTAGACGCATTCCCGTCGGTTACATTGGTCACGTGACTAGTTTGGCCCTGATTTGCGTTCTTACCCTCTTCTTGTTTCCCTTCCAAATCTATATATGTATATTCGTGAGGATTTTGATTGGCTTCATCCACGCTCTGATAAGCAACATTATCAACTTGTCCTTCTTTATTTGGCTCATTTCCAGCGATATAAAGTGGATTATACTCTACATTGTCTCCTTGAAGTCGTTCAGAATGTGAAATTTCTGGATTCTCATTAACGGTCTCGGTCCTCACATTTCTGTCACTCAGCTGCGATTCGACATGACTTTCACTTGTGATAACATCATTCTGAGAGTACGCTGCATTATTGAAGGTCGTGTTGCTTGCCACTTTATCATCACTTTTTCGTCGTCTGTAATAACTGAGAAAGAGGGAAAAAATAGTAAAATGACGGGTTGTCGAGATAATTCGGCCATCGAGTGATGGAACTATAATTAAACATTATAGGTCATCATTTACTCAGTTTATATCATTATATTCATTATTAAATCATTGTTCAATCTACATAAATAAACCACGTTTTACACCTCCACGTAAAAATGGGTATGGCAAATTGAGTACTACTCCAAGCTACGTTACGTAATGTGAAGTTTACATTTTTTATTCTCAAAATCTACTCTCAGTTACTGTCAGGAATTTTTAAAATGAAATTCCTCACACGGTAAGATAATACTTTATCAGAAGTCAGGAGACGATTTGATCAAATACTTGAGTTTTAGCAAGAAAGTTCGGTATCTCATAAATGATTGTGAATTATGTACAATTTTGTTGTCTAGTATATGTTGGACTTGAAAAACTTGGTATTACCTTGTTTGTGAAGTTTTCGTTATAGTTACCAAACTTTTGTGAATTTCAAGAACTTCATTTTCAATCTAATGTCATCTCTAAGATCCGCAATACTTAATTCCCTTTGGTGAATCAATCGGACAGAAATACATCATCAAGTTATTATATAGATTAATTCATAACTTGTTCGTTATCTATAAAATGGCAGAATAAGGTGTTTCCATTACAGAGTTGCCCATGTTTATCACAAAGTGCAATTCTTTGTATGGGGAGGACGGTAAAATCTGAACCTGAACAATTTGACGAGAAAACTTAAACTTGATAAATTTGATAATGTTATATCAATAATGCTGAGCAAAGTGTTTTGTTCTTCTGTTCATTTGAACTCAAATTTCAGCATCAAATCCCCGACCTGCACAGAAAGACGTTTACGTACCGTATGAATAATGCAACACTCAATGCTACTACAAGGATCATGATGAGTGTAACCAAAACGGGCACGAGAACTTTCGAAACAGGCCCCGTCTGTTTGCCTTTAAAGGATTTGGAAAAGTTAGGAGCATACGTCGTCGAAGATGGCGTATTGGAAACCAAAGGATCTGATTCTGTAGACAAATCAAGAAAAATCCAATCACTTAGAAATCATTTTTCCAGTTAACTAGAAGTCTAGTGTACAATGGTTCAGCTGTAAAGACTACATCTGGATCTTCACAAATATAGAAAACGTCGTCAAGACGGTTGTGGTGAGTCCGGTCTCGTTTAGTAGTCGTACCAGCATGCGACCGGTCTAAGTCGTGAACCGCAGCGAAGTATCGACAGACAGTCGTGCAAATAGTCGTAAAATTTGAAAGGCATATAAAAATCATCAAAAAGAATGATATGTTTCAAGTGTAAAAATCCCCAAACATTTGAGTGCCAGTACTACGTCTGTAGCCAGTTTACTGTTTGAAGATATTGACATGTAAAATATACTAAATCCATGGAATGCTCTTTTAAATGATGATTATGACGTCGGCTCCCCAGTGTAGGTGTAAATGTTAATGATAGTCCATTGTTTTAGAACTACTAATAACTTAACCGATACATTGATATAAACAACAGACACACATTATCGATGTGTCCTTGACAAATGCATGTAAACATGTCTTATGTTCTCCCTTTGAGTTCTGGTTTGCAATCTGAGGAACTGACCTGATAGTCTGTGTAATAGACTACCTAGTTTAGTCACTTTTAATAGTGAACCTCTGTCATTTCAAAGGTCATTTCTCATCTATTGAAAGTAATACAGAAATGAAACTGGCACTGATAGCAGTATTTTAGCAATGACAATTAGTCTGCAACAAATTAAAATAATTTTCGTGCCTAGCGTCTTTCAGGGCTTTCAGCATTTCTATTATATGTTACTGAATCATACATGAAATTGTGCATATTATATTGGGAAGTTTAAAAACAAAATTGTATGATATTTACCATGACTAGAGGATTTGGAAGAGGTAGCAGCATTCGTCGTCGAAAATGGCGCATTGGGAACCGAAGAATCTGTATCTGGCGGGAAATCAAGAAAATCCAATCACTAAGAAATCATTTTGAGAGTGAACTAGAAGTACAGCTGTCGTTGTGAAAGCAGCCCTTGTGTCTTTCAGGAGGCTCTCAGTGTACCTTGGTCAGATGTAAAGACTACATCTGGATCTTCACAAATATAGAATACGGCGTCACGACGGTTGAGTTGAGTCCGGTCTCGTTCAGTATAGTCGTAGCAGTCTGCGACCGGTCTTAGTCGTGAACCGCAGCGAAGTACCGACAAACAGTCGTGCAAATAGTCGTAAACTTTGAAAGGCATATAAAAATCATCGAAAAGAATGATACGTTCCAAGTGTAAAATCCCCAAACCGTTGAGTGCCAGTTCTACGTCTTCAGCCAGTTTGTTGTTTGAAGATATTCACATAATATAAACTAAATCAATGGAATGCTCTTTGAAGGGTTTAATGATTAAGACGTCGGCTCCCCAGTGCAGGTGTAAATGTCAATGTTAGTCTATTGTTTTAGAACTATTAATAATTTAACCCATACATTGATATAAACAATAGACACACAGTATCGATGTGTCCCTGACCAATGCATGTAAACATGTCTCATATTCTCCCATTGAGTTCTGGATTGCAATCTGAGGAACTGACCCATTGGTCTGTGTAATAGACTACATAGTTTATTCACTTTAATGATGAACCTCTGTCATTTCAGAGGTCATTTCTCATCTATTGAAATTTATACAGAAATGAAACTGACACTGATAGCAGTATTTTAGCAATGACAATTAGTCTGCAACAAATTAAAATAATTTTCGTGCCTAGCGTCTTTCAGGGCTTTCAGCATTTCTATTATATGTTACTGAATCATACATGAAATTGTGCATATTATATTGGGAAGTTTAAAAACAAAATTGTATGATATTTACCATGACTAGAGGATTTGGAAGAGATAGCAGCATTCGTCGTCGAAAATGGCGCACTGGGAACCGAAGAATCTGTATCTGGCGGGAAATCAAGAAAATCCAATCACTAAGAAATCATTTTGAGAGTGAACTAGAAGTACAGCTGTCGTTGTGAAAGCAGCCCTTGTGTCTTTCAGGAGGCTCTCAGTGTACCTTGGTCAGATGTAAAGACTACATCTGGATCTTCACAAATATAGAAAACGTCGTCACGACGGTTGAGTTGAGTCTGGTCTCGTTCAGTAGTCGTAGTAGTCTGCCACCGGTCTTACTCGTGAACCGCAGCGAAGTACCGACAGACAGTCGTGCAAACAGTCATAAACTTTGAAAGGCATATAAAGATCATCAAAGAGATTGATGTGTTTCAAGTGTAAAAATCCCCAAACATTTGAGTGCCAGTACTACGTCTGTAGCCAGTTTATTGTTTGAAGATATTCACATAACATAAACTAAATTCATGGAATGCTCTTTCAAGGGTTGAATGATGATGACTTCGGCTCCCCATGTGCAGGTCTAAATTTTAATATTAGTCTATTGTTTTAGAACTACTAAAAACTTAACCCATACATTGATATAAACAACAGACACTCTGTATCATTGTGTCCTTGACCAATGCATGTAAACATGTCTTATATTCTCCCATTGAGTTCTGGATTGCAATCTGAGGAACTGACCTACTGGTTTATGTAATAGACTACATAATTCAGTCACTTTAATGATGAACCTCGGTAATATCAATTGTCACTTCTCATCGACTGAAATTGTTATAGAAATGAAACTTGCGACTAATAGCAGTATTTTACCAGAGTCAATTAGTCTGCAACAAATTAAAATTAAGTTCGTGCCTAACGTCATTCTTGGGTTTAAGCTTTTCTATTATTTGTTAAAGAATCATACCAATAAAATTGTGCATACAAAAATTGGGAAGTATAAAAAAAAATGATATTTACCAAGGCTAAAATTCACTGTGAATTGAAGACGTTGTTTAATTCCCTCATTGGCTTTTGTCAAACGAGCTTCAAAATAACATCCCCGAGATACATTCCTCGTTGACGGACTCATACAGTTTCCCGAACAAAAACACATTCCCTTCAAAACCATCGTGCTCATATTGCCACAAAACTGCCAAAAAAATGCCACAGACCTTTTTTATTCTATTCATAAATAGTTAAGATTTGAAGGTAAAAAGTTACTTTCATTCTAAATTGATGAATTATGTAGTAGATGAATTAAAGGTGGACTAAATCTTTGATAATAGCTACTCATCAATTATCATTCCTTTCCATATCACTATAATCCACGAAAATCTTGAAAAGGATTGATGAAAACATGAAACCGTCCCATATCCACCTGGATCCTCAAGGGATTTCCGTGACTGATAAGTTTAATAGTTTTCGTGATTGGAAAGTACACAAGTCAGTCTCCAGAGTTGTGGATAAAGGATTCATACCAAAACATTTTTTTTTTTAACTTTAACTTTTTATTTAAGTTTTATAGTTTTATATAGCAGGATGTGTTACTCGGTATACGCTGAAGCCATTTGAATGGATGTTATACTTACCCTTGCATGATACAGGTAATAAATTATAACTATGTTCAAAGTGGTATACACGCCTGGATCTACGACTGAGTGATTCGATAACTTACGTAAACTATGGACATTCATGGACTTCCACATTCGATGGATAGGCCTTCCAATATGTATTACGCCCAATAGTGCATGATGTTTCATACTACTTCTTAAAAAATACGTGTAAACTGAGCAAAGTATTAAATTGTTGCATTACATTCTGGTATTGCGAAAATTGAAAACTATACGCAACACTCTTTTCACTTTTTAATTTGATTTATATCCTAGAATTTCTTTTTGCAGTTTATTTGGAAATGCTTGTCAGTTGCTTTTTCTTCAATAATGTTCTTTTGAGCTTTATTTATCATATAATGTATTTTAAATTGACATGATTAATGGTTAGTGCACTGCATAGCGGCACAAAACGACACAGAATTATGTTATTTATGTTATTAACGTTAATTAAACTTTGCATTGAGCATTATTATTACAATTAGTTTAGGATTTTGTTTTGAACATGAAAGCATTCTATGTAAACTGGATATATGAGCGTGGTAAATACTTCATTTTTTTAATTATGAGGATGCTGATGACGATGCTGATACTAATAATGATGATGATAATGATGATGATGGTGATGATGACGACGACGACGACGACGATGATGATGATGATTGTAATAGGCACTAGCAATGAACTAGAATTTGACCCAGCATATAGCGAACGAATTGGTAAGCATATAAGAGGGTATAGACATAATACTGTGGACACGCGTATAACTTACTTCGGTTATGCTAAAGGTATCGAAACATGGTCCCATACTTGTGCTCAATAACAAATGTGCAATCCTGATACGAATAAAATCATTTGAGTTTTGCGGAAGCTCAATCATCCAGCAGTATATGCGTTCACTGCCTTGTTGATAATATGCGTCGGGTGGTGTGATGCTGATCATACCATCATTATCGAACGGTTGCATCGTACAGTCTAAGAAAAGAAAGGAAATTAAGCAAGTTTTTAAACAGTGATATGTACCATAATGATTCATTCAATTTTATGAAAATGTTTGAAATCAGGAAATCTTTACAGTGAACAGGATATCGAATGACCAGTGCAACAAAATCTCCATTAAGCTGTATCGAAACTTCACGCAGATTTTGCAGACACTGTCATAAAATATGAGACATAATCTCATATTACAAAAAAGGAATTATACAATATTGTTTAACTGTTATTTAAATATGAAAATCTGACATTGACGAATTATTTTATCGATAAAATGCCTACCTCTGCTTTAGATCACGAACGAGTTATGATAAATGATAAATTGGACTAATACACGGTTAGCCGGGTGCCCAACTATCTAGGGTTCATTTTGTTTATTCGTTGACAATATTTCTCCGAGACTATGTCTCAAGTATTTGCGTTGGAAGCTATCAAACAGGAGTGGAAGGAGGGGGGGGGGGCAAGTGGGCAAAAGCCGTCGGGAGAAGGTTAATTTTGTAACTGCTACTACAAACAATTTATATCGAAATTTCAAGCATCTTATCCCAGCCTAAATTAAGCTACTTTTCTTCAGATTTTTAACTGGAGTTTCTCTCTTTCTTCGAAATTTGAAGTTTGAAATTTTTTTGCTTGAACTTATCTGTAGTACTGATTTTGGTTTTGTAATTTGTAATTTGTATTTCAACACTTTGCGTTTTTTGAATTATTTAAAATTTTGCTTAATATTTTTCCCTTGAGAAGTTTGACGCTTTCGAAGGTATTCTCCAACTTTCGACTTTTGCTGAAAATTTCGGCTATGATATTTTAAAATATCGACTCGTTCTTCGAAGGCGACGTTTAAATCGCAATTAGATTCCTTTTCTCAAAGTTTGGCCTCGCATGCTTTATTTTAAAAGTGCCACATTATCCTTGGCTATTCCGCTAGCAAAACTTTGACGTATTCCTTCATATGCGACTTTTATCTCACAATTTCGACCAATTTTATAATGATTTCTCTAATGATGAACTTTTCCCGAAATTAAGGAGTAGGGTGGTAAGCTTGACCATCTCTAGTTACAATATATATATATATATATATATATATATATATATATATATATATATATATATATATATATATATATATATATATATATATATATATATATATATATAGATACATATATATATAGATACAATATATATAGATACATATATATAGATACATATACAGCATATACAGCAAAAACATGAATGTATGATTGATTTGATTGATTTGATTTAATTTATTGTTTTAACACATAGTAATACAAGGTGAACAAGACAATATAACTGCAAATAAGTAAATATGTGAAAGGAAGTAAACTAAGAAACCCTTGTGGGCTTAATCGAATAGAGTACTCCCATCAAAGAAAAAGGAAAACCTTAACACCTAAAAAAAAGAAGAACCCCCCCCCAAAAAAAACAGATAACCTTAACACATAAGACAAATAACACTACCCCCCCCAACCACCACCACCTACTCCCACCCCTTACAACGGATACAATCAATAAAGGCTTTCATAGTAATTTTTCAGATGTCGCCTGAACGAAGCCATGGATGTATAGGATTTCAAGTTGATTGGAAGATTGTTCCACAAAGAAATAGATCGATTACGGAGGCTTTGCATGCTCTTTGAATTATGACAAAAAGAAGCACGCAAATGACCAGCTTGTCTAGTATTATAATTGTGAATAGAGTGACCAATTGTATAAAAGGTAGCAAAAGAACTTGGAAGCAGATTGTTCATAGCACGGTAAGTAAACGTCAGAATATTTAAAGAAATGAGATCAGTGAACTTGAGCACGTTTAAGGAGGAGAATAAATAACTGGTATTATCACGTGGAGCTGAAGACGTCATGTGCCTCACAGCCCGTTTTTGGAGAATGACAAGCTTATTAAGATTAGTATTGAAAGTACCAGACCAAACTGAAGAGCAGTACGATAGATTAGGAAATATAATACTATAGTAAATAGATCTCAGAATTTTCCTTGGAAAAGTATATTTTAACTTAGATAAAATACCTACACCTCTAGAAACTTGTTTACAAACATGATTGATATGGACTTTCCAAGAGAGCTGAGAGTCAATATACACACCAAGAAATTTAATATTATCGACTCTTTTAAGGCAAATACCATGCATATATAAATCAGCATTTAATGTTCTAGAGGAGTTACCAAATACCACATAATTTGTTTTATCAATATTCAAAGACAGTTTGTTAGCAGAAAACCAATCATAAAACGCATTTAATTCATTACATATGGTTACTTTAAGAGTTTCTACATTGCTGTCAGAGAAAAAAATATTAGTGTCATCAGCAAAAAGGACAATCGAGCAATTTGTAGAGACGTTGCAAATATCATTTACGTAAATTATAAAAAGAAGTGGACCTAATATAGACCCTTGAGGAACTCCGCACTTAACTGAACGATTATCAGAATTGATTCCAGAAAAAGAAACGTACTGTTGCCTGTTAAACAAATAACTTGAAATGAGAGAAAGAGCTAGACCTCTAATACCGTAATGTGATAATTTCCCCAGAAGAATTCCATGATCGATGGTATCGAATGCTTTGGAAAGGTCTAAAAAAACACCAATACAATTATCACCCGAATCAAGAGCACTATGAATTTTATCCACTGCATTGACCAAAGCAAGTTCTGTAGAGTGGCCAGGGCGAAAACCAAATTGATTTTCATTGAGAATATGAAACTTATCAAAGAAAGCATTGAGACGGTTAAAAATCAACCTTTCCAAGATTTTCGATATACAAGGTAGTATAGAAATGGGACGATAATTACTAAATAAATGAACGTCACCATTTTTAAATATCGGTATGACTTTGGCAATTTTAAGAATATCAGGAAATATACCCGAGGTAAATGAGAGGTTGAAAATATAAGTCAGTGGTTTTACAATATAAGGTATTATCAATTTCATAATGTTCGGGCGGAAATTATCGAAACCAGCCGATTTCTTAGTAGCAAAAATTGAATTTGAGACATTAAAAGCTTCACTTTCAGTCACAGGAAAGAGAAAAATAGTGGAGGGATTGGAATCCCCTAGGTGACTACTGAAATGAACATTAGAATCAATGGAACTGGCTAAGGAAGGACCAAGGCCAACAAAATAATTATTTAAAGCATTTGCTATTTTATTAACATCAGTGATTTCATGACCATCCTTAGAATGGAAAACATCGGGAAAATGGTTGGTTTTTCTAGTCTGTAGAGTGCCATTGATAATATTCCATGTTTCTTTCATGTTGTTTTTATTTTCATTAAAAAGATGAAAATAATAATTCCTTTTTGCAATACGGAGAACGTGGTTAAGCTTATTCCGGAAGCGTGCATAATTGTATTTATTATCTGCTGTAGGCAATTTTATATATGTTTTATAAAGCTTATTTTTTGTACGAATAGATTGTAAGATACCAGAAGTGATCCAAGGGGAAGGTTTCTTCCTCGTCTTCTTACCCTTAATAAGTTTCATAGGGAAATTTTTATTATAAATTTCACTAAGTGTATTGTGAAAATTATTGAAAGCATTATTAACATTATCATCATTGAAAACTTGATGCCAGTCCAAACCAGATACTTCCGATATAAAATTATCAATATTGATATTTGAAAAATCTTGAGCATAAAAATCCTTACGATCATGCTTAGTAGGTAAAAAAGAAATATTTAAATGAATCGGAAAATGATCAGTAATATCAGTGATAAGAACTCCTGAATAGGAGATCATGACATTATTGTCACCCAAATTGCCGTTAGTCAAGATATTGTCAATAAGTGACGAGGAAGAACTAGAAACCCGGGTAGGTTTGGTGATTGTGGGGATGAAACTACAAGAAACTAAAATATTCAAAAAATCCGACGAGTTTGGCCTATTGAAGTCAATATTGAAGTCACCCAACAAATAACAAGGTTTCTTCTCCTTAGTGATACCATCCAGTGTTTGGTAAATGTAATCATTAAACGAAGTAATATTTCCACTAGGGGGACGGTAGATTATGCCAACGATTATATCTCCTTTTATGAAGGGAACTCTTATTTCGACAAAAAGGCTTTCAACATGATCATTAAATACTGAAATATCATCACGTTGACTGAATGTGTATTTTTGATCAATAAATAAACAAATCCCTCCACCCTTCTTGACAGAGCGATGACTCTCGACAAGTGAATAACTATCTAATTTAATGAGTGGAGACAAGTCATCTGTGAACCAAGTCTCCGTGAAACCTATAATTGTAACATCGTGTTTAATAGTTGAAAGAAAGTCATTAATCGCACTGAAATTCTTATTGAGACTACGACTATTTAAATGAAAAATATTGAAATTACTAGTAGGCATCATATTAAGATCATCAGTATTGTAGTACTTACACATATCCGAACGTATATCGCCAAAATAATCCATATACCATTCATCATTTACTGAAGTGTCATTTGTGATTGTGAGTTGTTTATCATATTACCTACTTGCTACTAGAATATTTCAACATAACATATGAACAATGCACTTGTTTAACTTTCTTATCAGTTATTTTCCATAAAGTGTCATAGTTTCATTCTTGCCCAAGGAGTATTGGTATTTGGAGATATCACGAATAGTGAATGTATGTATGCGTGCGTGTATGTGGGTGTATGTATGTATGTATGTTTACATTTACAAGTACAAATTTACCCTTGACCGTCACTTACTTTCTTCGGCAGTTACGACTTGCAACATATATCCGACTTGACATATAAAAAACATCCACGATATCTTTGAAGTAACCATGATACCGCAGTAAAAGAAAGTTTCCAAATATACTCGTAAATATTAACACGAAACTTCCAGTCTTCAGTAAAACTCAGCAATAGATACATATATAGCAGCTACTGAAGAACTGAGTGATAAGGAACTTAGGAGTCTACAGGTAATTTCAATACATACATAACGCCTGCAAGTTCAACCACAAACCAATAGCTTCAATTGTTATGTGGAATAATGAAAATGGATTGTCTTTGATATACTGCAGTGAAGTGATACGTGCTATAACGGGAACAGTTAGACTATAACACTTATGACTGTTAAACAGGCAAAAAATCTGCTGGTGAAAAAAAAAAAAACAACGTTAGCATATTAGGTCATAACAAGTATTGTTCACACTACAATACAAGTGCGAATAAGAAAGGTGCAGTGGAAAACCAAATTGGCGTAAGCAGTGTTTCATTTTGCCTGGTTTTATGTATACAAGGAAGTAATGGCGACTACAATTTAACGTGTGGTTCCCTATATGAAAGAACTATACGACCCTTAATAAGGACGCTTCACAGATGTAAGTAATTATTGTTCAAAAATTACCTGAAAGTGAAAGAAAAGAAAATTCGGATGGATTTGATCAATTCTGACTGATCATGATTTCATATTCTATTAATTAACCCTTTCCGTGTTGGTGTTGAAAGGACACGGATATCCGTATCTTTGTGAAGATTAAGATCAGGGAATAATTGTTCTTGTAATGGGTTTGTGGAGGTGCGGTGGGGGGGGGGGGGGTCTTATCGTAAATACAATGAAGTATGGTACAAAGTTTAAGAATATGTCATGTCAGTGTCCTGGCACACAACAAAAGTTCCTAGAAATACGCTTGAATCAAAGAAACAATGTAATGGAACGCTGTGGCCTTAGTAAATTCGATAAGTCAAATCCGGTGTAAAAAGAAGAGTGGGGGAGGGGGGGGGGTAGAAGTCCCAGTGTAAGAACAAAAACATCTTGTCCCTTGAACTACAATACAAAGATGTATTAGTTTGTCCTGTCTCTAAGATCACTGTCCTTGTCGTATTCACTTGCTTCAAAACGAGGACGCAATACATACGTACATAATGTATATGTATATATATATATATATATATATATATATATATATATATATATATATATATATATATATATATATATTTATATATATATATATATATATATATATTTATATATTGATATATATATATGTATTGATATATATATATGTATTGATATATATATATATATATATATATATATATATATTGATATATATATATATATATATATATTTATATATTGTTTTATATATATATATATATATATATATATATAGAGTAGGTTGGCGTCTATCTTGGCGCAGAGTGCTCTATGTCCATTGGACAGAGCGGAATATATGTTGGTACTAGATGAGACTAGTGGAACACTAGTAGTTGTAACTCGGAGTTTCACGCTTTGTAGCGATCTTCAGACAACAGCAGTTGTCTGAAGATCGCTACAAAGCGTGAAACTCCGAGTTACAACTACTAGTGTTCCACTAGTCTCATCTAGTACCAACATATATATATATATATATATTTATATATATTGATATATATATATATCTTTATATATCTTTTTATATATATATATATATATATATATATATCAATATATATATATATATATAAATATATATATATATATATATATCTTTATATATCTTTATATATCGATATATATGGTGCACATAGCTGATAGTATTTAAACCTTTCCTGCTCGGGAACATTTCCAAATGATCCAAGTAAGTGGTGGCGCCATTCACCAATCCCTATTTCTTTTCATTGAAAAAATACCTATTCAAGCATGTCCTACCCAATGCTATATAAGGCCACTTGAATCAATGGTGCTCTCCTGCCACGCCCGAAATCATATAAGGGCGCTGCGATATCGGTCCAATTTAGTTCCGCAAAGCTTAGTTATCTCCATGGTCTCTGGCTGCAGATCATGATGGTACCGTGAGTTGATCACTAATAGAATGTACAAGTTTTAACTTATGATCGAAATATCAGGCCCGCTAACCTTTCGTTTGAAAAACCTCATAATGTTTTTGCTGGGGATGAAGATATATTTTGCTGGGTTAATCATTGCGCACTGTTTTGAAGTTTGAAAGATCGGCCGTAAATATACTTATTTAAATATATATATATAATGGTCGTGAATCAAATACTTAACAATTTATCACAGTAGATTGGTATATCACTGGTCAAGTAACTAGACGGACTCGTTCAGCCATACGGAGAGTGAAACATGTGCAAAGCCCATGGTCGGAATTCTCTTTCTCGATGCCCTAGGCCGTAGATATTTATTTCGGGTCTCCACCTTACCGTTAGACAACTCAGAAACAAGTTACTTTCGATTGATGTATGATTTGCTACGTACACTGTATCTAATAGGAACGTCTAATATTATTATGCAACCACGACACATATCGTTTATGTTAAGTTATTCACTGGAACGATTCGAATAGATTCACCCCACCTTCCCCTCCCCACCCCCCCCCCCCCACCACCACCTTGTTGACCATGGACTGCGCGGCCATCTGGCCCAATGGAAAGTCAGACACTGGCACAAAGCTTGACATTTTATGAACAAAGTTTAACAAACATAAAAACAGAAATAAATAAACTGACGTGAAATGAAATTCTAAAGGGTTTGTCGGACTGTTTCTTACTCTCAGAGAAACAGTTCTCAAATTAAAACTGAAAGTTTCTATAATTTAGGAACAGTTACAATATATTTCACAACTCTAAAGTATCCGGCCGAAATTTGCAGTGCACAGACGTCTTTCCTGTAAATATTTTCGTACGTAATTTCACTAATTCAATAAAAGACCGATAAATAAAATTTAAAGGCTATATTATTCTTCGTAAATCATATAATTATATACATATATAATATATACATATATAAGTCTCATATTTTGTTATTCTTGGACAAACCGCGATGGTAATTATAATTGTTATTTGCATGAAAAGTGACGTCATTACGTAGTAAATATAACATATTTACCCACGTATTTAAATTTAGATACAGCGGAGGTCAACTCGCTAGGGTCTCTACAGTGTAAGCTCCGCGTATATAGGAATGACGCACGCATGTACCGGTCTACGGCGTTGACATAGAAATGTTATCATGCGAAAATCTGTGACGGTGCCGGTGAAGATGTTTACATTTCAAAGTAAATGAAAAATACACAGGCTCCATAGGAGTTACAGTGATTTGGTGAGGATATTCTTTCTCTATCGCTTGGATGATCTTTTTTGAAGTATTTGCGTTAAAATTGGCAAAACAAGACGGATAAGAGGAAAACAACAGGAAAGAACTTAAAACAAACAAAGAACAATCAAAAATTTAAAAACAAAAACAAAACAAGTAGCAAAGCAAATTTATGTAAATAAAGTGATTGATATCGTAATCTAAAGATAAACATGTGACGTCATAGCAGGGAAGTTATAGCAGGATGTTTACTATAACAGTAATTGTATCGTTTAAATTGTATGGTTTTTACACCTCTTTTTCTCTTTACCATTGAATGTGTCAAAAACACTTATCAATTACTACGATCCGCCCGAAAACTACGAAATCGCCACAAGAGCTATCATATGAGTTCTAAGGGTAATTCCCATTGAAGGAAAACTGCAATGTTGGGGGGGGGGGTGGGTGGGGGAGGGGTGTGGAAAGCGCCCAATAATGTCTAAGCGTCTGCAGGGGGTTTTACACTTCTTTTTCTCTTTACCATTAAATGTGTCAAAAACACTTATCAATTACTACGATCCGCCCGAAAACTACGAAATCGCCACAAGAGCTATCATATGAGTTCCAAGGGTAATATTCATTGGAAGTAAACTGCCATGTTGGTGGGGGGGGGGGGTCGTGGAAAGCGCCCAATAATGTCGAAGCGTCTGCAGGGGGGGGGGGGTAACGGCGAAAGGCCCTGTTCCAGGAATACCGAGGTCATAAAAAGACATTCCAAGTATTTAGAATTCAGACATTCCTTTTCCTGACATGTATTATTATGCTTATAATCGGGAACCAGGAATATTGCAACAGCTTCCGGGTGGGCTATGGGGTCCGCTTGGACCAATCGGGGCATTCTAGTAAAATTGAAATCCTCTTTGAAATGTATTTTTATGGTTTAAATATCAGTAAAGGGGGAAATATGTGTCCACAGGACCCTCCCCCCTCCCCCCAACAGAGTTTAGAATACATTCTAGAGAAATGCAATTCCTCTTGCTGACATGTGTTTTTGAGCTGTAAAAATCACGACCAGAAACAAGAACTATCTCAAAACTCTGCAGCTTCTGCTCCCCTTACTGGACCACACACGGGCTTTTGAAATATATTGCAGAGAAACCGGTTATGCGGTCATATCTTTGACCTGTCAACCTATTATCGAAAAGTTTTAGTTCGCTTACCCCTCTGTTTCTTGGGGGAGGGCGTTTTGTTAGGGGGGGGGGTTGTTTTATTGCGGACACCTATGAACTCATGGACTGTATAGAGATGTTTATACCGTCTATACGTGCATATATATCGTGAATTAATATCGTGAAGTATCGCTTTCGTCACTCACATATAATCCATCAGCTCTTACAGTCTGAAGAACGAAACCTATAGATACCGCAACCTCAAATCACAATTTCAAGTTCAAAGTTTAATTTACTAACATTATCTTCTTTCTGAAGAATTAACTTCCTTCTCCCACCACTGTAAGCTGGAAAAGGAAAACCCACATCTGGTCACTAATAATCAAACTTCTTTTGCAGCCACTCTCATCGACATTTAAGAAGATAACTTGACCCATCAACAAACATAATGAGAAGTTTATTAGAAAGAGCAAAACTCTAATTAAATAGGGTTTCGGGTCAGTGACTTACGTATCATGACAAGTCCAATCAGTATGTTAAACGTTTTACAGTACGGAAGGTTGAAAGTAATACAGCACTTCCTTTAACTCTCACTTGTATTTTGGGAAACGTTTCTATCCACACACACACACACAGACAAATAAAAAAATACCAACCCAAAAACCAGAAGCAAATGTACAACCAAAAATGAAAACAAGAAGACCTTCACCTGTTAAGTTTGTAACTTGAGTTCCTAAGTTGAGTAGCTTTTTTCTTCTTCGTTGAAGACATTAACCTTTCATGTTAATTTGAGTTTAAGCATGCGCATCGCAGATCGCTTTTCTTAAAACCTGTTATCCTTTATCTACCATCCCGTCTCCTCCTGATGTGGCACAACCTGCTCCATGAGCAAAGCATTCTTTATGCCATCAACTCTCTCTCTCTCTTAACATCTGTTATCCTTTATCTACCATCCCCGTCTCCTTCTAATGCGACACAACCTGCTCCATAAGCAAAGCATTCTTTATGTTCTTTATGCCATCAACTCTCTTTATCTCTCTCTTAACACCTGTTAGACTTAATTATTCATACTCGTCTCCTTCTGATGTGACACAACCTGCTCAATGAGAGCAAAGCATTCTTTATGCCATCAACTCTCTTTATCTCTCTCTCTTAACACCTGTTATTCTCCATCTACCATCCTCGTCTCTTCCCGATGCGACAAAATCTGCTCTACGAGGAAAGCATGAACCTCTCTCTCTTAACATATGTTAGACGTAATCCTTCATACTCTTCTCCTTCTGATGTGACACAACCTGCTCCATGATCAAAGCATTCTTTAAGCCATCAACTCTCTCTCCACCTCTCTCTCTTAACACCTGTTATTCTTCATCTACCATCCCCGTCTCCTTCTAATGCGACACAACCTGCTCCATGAGCAAAGCATTCTTTATGCCACCAACTCCACCTCCGCCTCTCTCTCCCCACCTCTCTGCACCTCTCTCTCTTAACACCTGTTATTCTTCATCTACCATCCTCGTCTCCTCCTGATGCGACAAACTCTGCTTCACGAGGAAAGCATACTTTATGTCATCTCTCTCTTTCTCAACACCTGTTAGTCTTTATCGTTCATGGTCATCTTCTGCTGATCGTGCTAATTTATCCAAAGTATTCCAAGACAAACTGCAGAAAGGCATCTGCCACTCTCGTCGTTTTCCTTTGTGCAAATGTGATTAGAGGAATCAATGAAATTCCTGGCAAACAAACCATGGTCAAATTTATAACCGTTATATGCTCTAATCGTACGCATGCGTAGTTGATTTTACTCTTGATCATGTCGCAAAACTTGTCATTTTGGAGGGCACTTAATAGCAATAACAGACCAGATTTGTATTTCCTCTTAAATTTCGCTCAATCTTTGCATATTTCTCAGCGAGTCATGAAATAGCACGAATAACAGCCCTCTCCGCCGTGCCAGGCAATCAATTTTTTTTGACATCACTAAAACGTTGCGACTTCAGTGCAGTTTAGCAGACGGATTTCTCAAAGGGAGTACACGACTAATATCTTCACATGTTACCCTAACGTGCGTGTCGTTCTGTTTGTTGTGTGAAACTCGGATCAGTGTTATATTTGCACGGTCTATTGGTTTACGTTTGTTCTCAACATTTTACAAGACGGCGAAGTCGTAATGCATCAACTCACTGATCCGGGAAGCTTATGGTTAGCAGTAATGATATTGTTTGAGGCTTCTGATGTCGATTCTCAACATATGTCAAAGATGACCGCTCTTAAACATTATTACCTATAGACGTGTATCGCACTTCACCGCATGGTCGTTGTTAGTATGCAGTTTAACCGTTACTCGAAGTACGTATTGGTGTTTGAGCCAGGTATTAAAAGACGGCAACGCGAGGGTATTTCCCGGTCTTTAAAGGTAATTATATTTTACCCGTTTTGCTTCATTCTTCCGTTTGCTCTTTGTTACTAGTACAAACATCATTCTTGATCTCATTCTTGCATGAAATCTGTTTGGCTTCGTGTAGAAGCGTGTTTTTGGTATCACCCAGGTGACCAGATGAGAACAGGAGGGGAAGGGAAGGTGGGGGAGAGTTGAGGCGATATCTTAGTGAATGCCTTACACTATGATATCACACGAAGAGGTATGATTTGAAATTGATAAATTATATGCACACTCATGTACACATGTGCGTGTGTGTGTGTGTGTGTGTGGGTTTGTGTGTGTGCATATATGTATTCATGCAGTCTAACAAATGTAATGCTATCAGAGCTCAATGTTACGTAATTGAAGTCTTTGACATATTGTTTGTGATGTCAGTCATTATTTCGATACTTAATGGCATTTATCAACCACATGGGAAGCAAACCTACAACGATTTAAAATACGTGAAATATACTGGTCTATATATGTAATAAACACTCATATGATGCAGTGGGTGATAAATAGCTCCGATCTTAGATATTCACGGGAAAATTAATGAGTTATCGTATAATGAAACATGTGTATATTTCTACAAGTTAACTTTTACAGCACGATGAAGGAAAATATGCAAGTGCATATATATATAAATATGAATCTAATTTGTCACGGTGTATCACTATAAATATGATACATATTCCTATATGCATGATAGATTGTATGAATTTACATATTTCCATAAATTAGGCAGAGCACTTTGGTGTTGTACCTTATCCTTTATACGTATACGGACAATGCATATTCATGATACACGTGTTTAAATCATGAGAGCTTCGTGTGCTATCATTTAGCGGGGATTTCCGGTTAGATAGGCCTATATTACTGATACGTTTCCGACAAGAATAATAACACAGAACAGGACAGTCAACCAAGACCCACCTCGCCTACCTCAAATGTTCACCCAAGTCCATCTAATCCCTTTGTCTTAACAGGCGCGGATTCAAGGAATTCCCGTTTTTTTAAATTTTACACACACACAAATACAAAAGTAGTTATAAGCGCAACCTGATTATAGACCGAAATTTACAGTTTAAATATGCATCAGATTGCACCCTATAGCGTCTAAAATGGAAGGAGGAAGGACCCCAATACCCCCCCCCCCCCATACAGGAGTCGGCTTCATCGACCCCTGGGTCACACCCCTACCTTGAATAATATTGGATCCGTCCCTGTTGAACAATAACATACAAACATGCTCAATTTTGTTTGTAATATGCAATAAAGTTACTGAACCTTTGAATGCTGTTTACTAAGGTCAGAACTAACTTACACTGGTCTGTTCAGTGGAAGTGCGAGAGTTTGTCATCTGCGTTATCTATGTAAAGATTACTTTAGATTCATCGAATCAACAGAAAAACTCATGGAGAAATCTGTACTACACAAACATCATACTTGCACAGGCTATAACCAAAAACGTTGAGAATGCGATTTGGTTCTTTCGTGGACCACTTGCAATTTACCGTATACTTAACGTATATCGTTTTGGTGAATTGAAATAATATGCGTGATAAACCGTAACATACATTCTACATTCATCACATGAACTGATACAAACCGAAGAGAACGTACCCATTGTAACTACATTACTCTAAACGACTTCAATCAAGTCTAGGTTATACATTCAATTATTGATAAAAAAATGCATTATTTATCCTCTCGATGACATACAGACCAATTGTGACATCAGTGTGCGAAGAAGCTCTTAACACTATACAGTGATAAGACATTAGCTGTTCATTACCACCGTTCAACATAACTAGTAGCACTGCCTGTAAGAGCTATACTCGACTACTTGAGATGAATAATGAGCATCTGAGGCAGATATTCCCATCTTTATCGCAGACAACCTGATTATTAGCCAATGAGTCATTTTGTTCCTGTTGTTTATCTAATGTCTTCTTGGCCCTTTATTAGAAGCGCGAGCGGCTGATATATTGCATTGGGCAAGCTACTAGTAATATCGAATCACTGAACTAATTCCGCGTCCGGAAGAAAGAAAATATGATAACAAAGGGAAAAATAAACTTACAACGATATTCCGTTCAATCCCAATCTGAAATTGATATTATGAGAAACTGAAACTGTAGAATGAAGAGTTCTAGAAAGCATTCAATTATTTGTATAATTATGCAAACAACATAACAAAGATTTATTGCTTTCAGTGCATCTGGAGCTGGCAAACGTATGCTTTGAATGAGTTTGTTAAAAACATAGTTAGCTTGAGTATTACACAACTATGATACAACCAGCATAGTCATCATTTGCTGTTTGAAATTATTCGTATTATTTTAGTTTCGTGGCATTTGATGGTTTACTGACTGACATAAAGATGATATTAGCATACATAAATATGATGTTAACAACTTCAATACATTACCGATTTGTCATTTTCTGCTGTTCATATGATTTTGAGGTTTTGTCTTTGATCATAACAAATGATTTACAACGAACGAAGGATTAACTTTAATCATTATTTATTCAGAGGTCTTGCAAATAATTCTTACAACTTTATACGTCGCTTGAAAGAAATGTGTATAGATAAGAAAACCTCTACTGTTGTTATTAAACTATTGTTGAGGTTAATGTCCTTCATAACGGATATATTTATTTGTTTAGATCATATGAAATGATAGAACAAGGACATTATGATTAAGGTTCAGTTATTGGTTACGCATGCAGTGCATATTATTAACGTCTGGATGAACCAGAAAAGGTCGAATCGGTTAAGTTTAACACTATTACATTACTTGATGTACTCAGTGGCGTAGGAAGGTACTTTTGAGTGGGGGGGGGGGGGTTGAAGACTGATGGCCGGCCTGGGGGAGGGGTCTAAGGGGATGGGGTGTCCCCCTCCCCTTTGGAATTTTTTTGCATTTCCAGGTGGCCTTAGATGCAATTTGGTGCTTCAAATGAGATTTTTTTCTCATTTAGAAATGAAAAAGGGGTTTCTGACTTGCGGAGCGGGGGGGGGGGGGCGGAACGATACTTCCGCCCCCCCATATTTTTCACTGGGGGCTGGCGCCCCCCAGCCCCCCCGGTTCCTACGCCCTTGGATGTACTTCAAATAACCTCCCAGCTTCAATAAAAAAAAGACGAAACATTCAAAATAAATGTTTGGTCGACTTCAAGATTATAATAGATTAAAATATTTCCACAATGATTTTATTTGAAACGATTTAACCGACTTCTTAGTCGAAAACGTCCGTTGGAAATTTCCCAGGCAGGGCAAAGGATTTTCATAAATTCTTACCATAGCTTACACAAACTTGCAGGGATCCAGATTACCTTCAAAAACCAATGACAGACATAACGCCAAAAAAAATTATATATATAATAATAAGTGTAAAGCTCAAAACTATATCCCCTATAATCTTATTTCCAAAAAGTCACAACTCTCTCTTGAAGGGGCGTTTAATATGTAGATTCGCTTCAAGTTTATCAAAGAACTCCTTCTGGCAATTTAACCGTAATATTAGTTACGTATTTTCATTTGTAGGAGGTAACTTTGGAAGAATTTCTACCAAGGCATTGATAGAATTCCGTCGTTTTAGTTCGAATCCCTCAATTATTAGTCAGTTCTCAGTCTTCGTGGTTTTTGCTCATGCATGATGACTAGGTCACATAACACTCCGTTCTGTATAAAATAAAAATAGCTCCTCCAGTTGATGCCAGTAGAGGTTCATGAGATCTGATTGTGATCATAACAATGCAGTTCATTAGCTTGACTACTAAAATAGAGCGTAAGCATGATGGCAAAAATGACGATTTATTGTCAATTTTTCGATTGGATTATTGCATATGATTAATTGTACTATGACAAATGACAAAATGACAAAAACGAATCCTTAAAAGAACGAGCTAATGAATTGTCAGTTCGTAGGAGTCGTTTTGGCTGTGTTGATTTGATTAAATTTGAGTAATATTGTATAGGTACATTTGGGGATAACTTTTTTTTTTCTGTAACGCAAATGATATCCATGCCTTCCAACCATTTTCTATATCCTGCTAATATAAACGTGACATTATTTACAGAAATTCCCAGAAATATGCAGTGCTAGATTTGAGTACTACTTAAAGCTGTCACTCATACATTGTATCCTAACCATTGAGCTCCTCAAGAGAAATACTTTCCGACGTTTTTTCGAACGATAAAGTCTCGTTCTTAACTATATAAGAGCACTAAAAGGTCCTTTTCATGTCGTAAATGTCATATTTGAATTACTTGTGAGGGTGTATATTTTGAATCACCATATATATAAATATATATATATATATAAATATATAAATATATATATATATATATATATATATATATATATATATATATATATATATCCATATACATAGTCTATACAATATTGTTTAGTATATAAAGTCTCGTTCTTAACTATATAAGAGCACTAAAAGGTCCTTTTCATGTCGTAAATGTCATATTTGAATTACTTGTGAGGGTGTATATTTTGAATCACCATATATATAAATATATATATATATATATATAAATATATATATATATATATATATATATATATATATATATATATATATATAAATATATATATATATATATAAATATATATATATATATTTATATATATATATATATATGTATATATATATATATATATATATATATATATATACATATATATATATATATATATATATATATACATATATATATCCACACTTACTTTATCGTCTCTCTAGCTCCTATGCCTTCAATAGACTAAGAAATAGTCGTAAATACTCTACACAAAGAAACGAACAAACTTTATTAGATTTGAATGAATGCAAATAGACAGCAAGTTTCTGGCTATTTACCTTACCGATGGTTAATATCGACCGCATCTAATGCTAATTCAATCACAGACGCACAAAGACAGGGGACAAAAACTCCCGATGTACACGTCGGGAATAATATGCAAAGACATATAACCAGAAACTTTCCTTGAAATTAAAGAAGAGACACGGATTGTATTTTAACGTAAATCGTTACACTGTAATTTATAGCTTCTAGCTTTAATACAGAATACGTCATAAAAGTACATAGTAATGGCATGTTCTTTACATAGGATTCGTGAAGGCGTTATACTTACTTCTAATTAGCCTTAGTCTTCCGTTTGATCCATGAATTCGGAGGCCATAACATGAGATTATCCATAAACGTCGTACCGATGCGACAGACTAGACTCTTAGTTATGAAGACATGTCTATGGTGAGAGGAAAATGAGAAAACACAGATTAAATCTCCCTCCTTCCCCCCCCCCCTCTTTGGTGGAGCTTAATGAGTTAGTGATGATACTCGATGCTAAACCAGTGTTAGAAGGCTTACTATACCACAAGAGAAACAAGAGATGAAGTTTCATAGTATAATCCTCCCAAGCACAGTTTAACTATCGTATGATATTGCTTGCTTAGATAAATAACAGACCAAACGTTTGCTTCCTAGTTAGCCAACAAAATGGCACAATTAAGCGTAGGTAACATACTTATTAGAAGAGGTCACTCCAAACATTTGACAAAAAGAAAAGTCAACATTTTTATTTAGTCAATAGGTTAAAAATCCTCCAAAGATAAATACTTCCAAAAGTTACCTATACAGGTGAATATGCATTAATTACCTATAGTAAGATAGTTTCAAGATTTCATACTACTTACCCTTTAAAAGTACTGAATTACCATGACATAATTTACTGAATTAATTTCATTTTACATAAACGTGATATTTCCCGGTAGTATTCTACCATTGCTGCTACTTGTAATAACAAGACAAATTGCGAAAATGGACAACATTTGTATCATATTCTCGAATTTGCATTTTGTGATATGCAGCAAAGGCTATATTAAACTTAATACTGATTCACATTTCATGTTGGTTTCGGTCTCAAGCATAAAAAATGCATGACAAGCTTCCTCCATGGAATAGAGAGGAATATTTTTTATGCATGGTATTATGCATGGTATTATTTTGATAACGAGAATAAGAAACTATACATTTCCTTCGTATATATAACATTAAGTCTTGATTACTTGATGTAGATTCTGAAGTAGACGCCTCATTTCGGAGTATATCTATACTAAAAGGGCAGCGTTTATAAGCTGGAGCTTTTGCTTTTAGTTTCCTACGCTTCGTACCATGCAGCTCTTCTTACTTGCAATAGCATTGTAAAACGCAACTGTGTATAGGAAATTTCAAAATTGATTGGTATATACCTTGCAAACATTCGCGTCGTTCGTATGTTTTCAATTGAGTATGAAATATTAAAAGTAAATCTCATTGGGGAATAAGTTAGTCCCAAGGTGAAATGAAATTCTACCTATAACCAGCTGTAAAAGGAAACTGAATATAACTTTTTTCCCTTTCTATCTTGTACGACGTCACCGGTCACACTACAGAGAGAATCGATACTGAGGCACAGAAAAGTGCAATGTGATATGTCAAGTATGTAGCTAAACTTCCGTTTACCGTACTACAGTCTTCCATGTTATCAAATCCCTTGATCAGTTGGCCTCATGCAATGTGAACGGGGCAAAAGGAGAGGCAGCCAACCTCTGCTATGGAGAAGATATTCACTTCAAGGGGAAAGATTCATAATGAATGAACATAAGATTATCTTTATTTATTCAACACTTTAACGTTAAGAACTGCTATAGGTATACGCAAGCCAAATTTAGTTCCTGTAAATTATAGCAGCGTTGACTGTACACAACACAACACAACACACACAAACATATTATATATATATATATATATATATATATATATATATATGTATATATCAAATGATAAAATGAAAAGAATATCCAACTCAAATATATCATATATTATGTAGTGATTATGCGCCATTCTCTATATTAATTGGGGTTTTTATTAGCTTTCCTCTCAATTTTCTACTTACAGTAACGGCCGCTTTAGTATAAGAGGATTTACCTCAAGACTAAGTATTCATTTGTTACATGTCACCTCCAGTAATGATAAAGGTTTGTAACCTCAAGTTTCTTAGAGCAATTTGTGCACTTAAAACGTAATTCATTTCATTTAACTAGGCAAATCCTTTTCACCCCTGGCACTGTAATAAAGAGCTGTTTAAAGTCAAAATAAGAAAAAAAGGGTTTTTTTTTTATCTCTATCCGATAACCATCTAGATAGAAACTAACTAACAGTTGCTAAAGGATATTTTATTTCGCCGTTATATTTTAAAGTAAAACTGAATTCATCCGTTGTCGAGCCATAGATAATCAGTCGTAAACTAATGATCTCACTTCCCTTTTTCTTGTTGCATCTATAACAAATCATCTCCTTTTTTCCTTAAGGGACTCATGGTCATTACGAATTCAACGTATAAAATCGACAGCTTTTAAAGATGTCTACCATTATTGAGCCATCATTTACGACAGATGACATAAAATGAAAGCAAATTTAAAAAAATACGAATATCTATTGAACCTACATTTCTAGAAAGGGAACGATCTAACGACTTTCAATGATATTCGTTACACAGATATGTGTCATGTGGGACTTAAGAATTATTGAGGTCACACAAAGTTCAGTACATCAATGAAATATTATAAGTAGTGTGTCAATCATGTAAAATCAAGACAAATGTGATACTTTCCAGTTTTATTCTAGTTTCTTATTACGGGTTTTATGTCTGTTCTGTTTGGTTAATATACATCAACCATTTTTTCACATTAGTAGTCAAGCTTACTCATTTATAGAAGATGTAAGTTTTACATTACAAACAGTGTTTTTTATTATTTTCACTTAACAAAATTGACTAATATCTCATGTCATTACATTATGTATCACTTAACAGGCGATGATATATTCGAAGAAGGAGAAGTCGGATTAGGCGTCCTCGAAAAATAGAAAAGAAATATAGAAAAGATAAAAGAAAACCAAGAAAGAGTTGTATATGTGAAGTCAACGTTAATCATTAATGATACAAGGTTCAATGTTACTTTATGGATATTTACATGTGGGTACTGTGAGTCAATAATAATGCTGCTCATATCTAACACGAATGTTACCTTGAAATGTGGGGTTATATCTTTTGAGTTGACAGAAGCACAGGGGCGTATTCAGGGGGCGCAACAGGCGCGCGCCCCCCTATTGGCCGTCACCAAAAAAAAAAAGTTTAGCAAAAAAAAAAAAAAAAAAAATTGATGACGACCTTAATGTGAGATGTCGGTGATCGCTCAACCCCCCCTCCCGTATGCTTTAATTTTTGTTTACCAAAAAAAGGTTCTGGCGAAGTTCGGCGGCATAATAGTTTTAGAAACATAGATGGTAATTGTGTTTGTATTATCACTATAAACACTAAGTGACATGCCAGCCATACTAAATTGTGCATTTTTGTCCATATTTACTGGAAATGTTGCTTATTATTAAGGTCGAAAAATGGATCACATATGGCACCATTTTGCATTTCAGCCCTTCTTCGAAAGCAAAAATTGTCCACCCCTCCCCTTAGACCCATCCCCCAGGACGGCGATCATTCATGCCTGACGCCCCCCTAGTGGAAAATCCTGGATACGCCCCTGGAAGCACAACGTGTAACTTTCAACAATTCTTCATTCGTGTTTGGTTCATGATGGCATTTGCTATGTACAATACTGTCAATTGTATAGTGATAAATGTGTGCTATCTATACATCTTGTGTGCTATCTACTATCTTGTCCGGCATGTTAATTATCTGGTAGTAAGTGTGGTCAAATTTAATATTTATAAAAATGAAATAAACATATACGATGACGATTGCGCAAGTGTTCAATGTCCACAATTTACACAGCGTCAACAAAAAAATACCAAATAATGATTGATTATGCTTATTGGATGTTGTTTATTGAAGTTTCAATTACGCAACATAATATACTTCCTTACAATTATAATTGTGTTACACTATGGTGAAATTAAGTGATATTTTGATAGCGTAAGTCGGCTACTCAACCAAAGTTTAGTTGACGTTTCCTGCGTAAACAGTTCCCATGATAACATGGTGTATCTAACAGAACTGATGTGAACTGATACATTTTGAGACTTTGTTTCAGTACTTCTGTCAAAGGAAGTGTGAGTGACGTCATCGTCATGGCATTTTAACGGCAATGTCTTGGTTTTCTTTATAACGTACAAGTCATTTTACACGCGTATAAAAGTGAAAAAAAAGAGCAAGATAGTTGCAATAGATGAAGCCATGACCTTACAGTATGTTGCTATGTAAAAAACCATTCCACGTTTTTTCTTCACATTTCAAAGATAAAATAAACAACTGAAGTTTGTCATAGTGAAATCACAGTGCCATCATTGGCTTATCAAAGCCGCAAGCTGACATCCATGATTATGAATTGTCAATTGTCAACAACTCTGTAACTAGACGACATACATTCATCTTGGAGTGACTCGAACTCGGGACCTTATGATTGAAAGGCACCGGCGTTAACCACTGAGCTAACACTCCTAATGAGCTGAAGGTTTCCAACGTGCAGTGTGGAATAATTTTGTCTTTTCCTAAAATTATCTTATTGTCTGTCAGCTAAAGGTCGCTTTTAATGATTATATTTTTAGATAACAAAGCTGTGTGGATCATGCATACCAGAAACTTCCTAGTAATTAGTTATCTAAAGAGAATCATTTCGTTATGACGTAAAAGAAACTACCACACTTTTTTTACCTTATGTTTTAACACCTTCTTAGTGACACAATAGTGTCAGTATTAAATAATAACTGGATTTACCCCCTGAAATTCCATCCAATGCCTGTAAGATGTTGATAGCCACTGCAGATATAATAGTACTGTCGCAGGAGTGTAATACTGTCGCAGTAGTACTGTCGCAGTAGTACTGTCGCAATAGAACTGTCGCATGGGGCACTGACCAGAGAGAGCTTACACCCTACCATGATGTTGTTTTGATGTGGGGTTGATAGTACAGGATTTCGAAGAAGCGTTGCGGCATTTTAATTTTTTTGTATTTCTAATCCGTTCTTGGTAATTGATTTTGAGAAGGCTTGATCATCTATTAGTTTTATAGAAAGAAAAACAACAAGCCAATACTCTTTAACAGCTGCTGCATGACATAGCGATGGAAATATTTCTCAGACACGACCTGATTAGCTACAAGCAAGAAAAAAACAAAAAAGCATACGGAGATAGAAAACGAAAATAGATCGACACGGACGTAAATTATGACTACACTGAAATGTTTGTTGTTTTACGGAAATTAATTTCTTCAATCAATCGCAAATAGCTTGTAACAACACTCCGTCAGGCTCTTTCTCAACGCCTAGGATTGAAACAACGGAGAGTCGCAACAAAATGCTGATGGAAACGGCTGAAGTGATTAAGATCCAGGTTTGGCATGATGTCATATAAAAGTTAACAGAAAGGAAGAACGAACAGTGTGCTGTGTGTAATTTGAATGTATACGGTCCATTAATGCATCATGATTGTTTCATTCTGCCATGCATGGCGACCACTCCGCCTCCTATTAACAATTTATAAGTTAATGTATGATATATATGTTGCCTATACATATAGCCTATATATATATATATATATGTAGTCTATATTTATGTAGCCTATATATGTATAAATATACAACGTATATAGTCTACATATATAGTCTACATATATAGTCTATATATATGTTGCATTTATGTATGTATATATATATATATATATGTATATATATATATATATGTATATATATATATATATGTATATATATATAGTTAGTGAGTGAGTGATTTAGCTAGTCAGTCAGTCAGTCAGTCAGTCAGCTAGTCAGTCAGTCAGTCAGTCAGTCAGTCAGTCAGTCAGTCAGTCAGTCAGTCAGTCAGTCAGTCAGTCAGTCAGTCAGTCAGTCAGTCAGTCAGTTAGTTTAAACATATTTAATATTATACTGAGAAATGGTGAAGGTTAAACAGCTGAGTACCGAAGTTAAATATAAGAATATGAGATGATATCATGCATTATTGTGGTTCACTTAGCAGAACGACATCTACTCCCTTCGTGCTCTAAAGGTGCATAGAGGCTTAATCTGTCAACCCAGAAACCCGCAGACTTGGAAAGGAGGCTCTGTCTATACATTTGCAAGGCCCGGAACCAATTACGGGGATCTGGGAAACATTGGATAGGAATAATGAATTGGAACTCCATCTCGTTTGAAATTAGGATTTTAGATTCTATTATTCAATTCAAGCGCTGTCTTTAAAACCTTTCTTTTCTCTCTACTCTATTAGTGATTGTATACATTCAGCACTCGTAAAGCGCGTCCAACAACTTTTGTTGGAGTCTGCGCTAATTAATACTAGTTATTATTATTATTATTATTATATATTAAAGGTAAATTGAAGACTTCCGAAAGGGACCCCGTGATGTTTTAGTCCATGTGACCTAGCCCTCGACGATACGAAGCTAGCTGTAGATCTTTTGCACAGAGTTGCTTGTGACGGTGTGGGAACATACTATTTTTGTCAGAGGAAATATCAACTAACATGCATTGGATATCTATAACAATGAGGTTTATTGTCATCGTCTTTATAAATATTATCCTTTTTTTCTTAAATACACTCAAAAGTTATTGAGTATTGGTACCCGAAGCTTTCAGCATAGTAAAATATTACTAGGAAAAAACAAAAACAAATAGTTTACCTGTCTGTTCTGAACGTCCAAACGATTTACTCCCTGACATGAATGTTCAGTTTTAGACTTATTAACTTAGTGATGCGAACTTATTATAGATAAAACATGTTTATAAAAAAAAACGGAAACATTCAGAACATTCAGAACATGAACAGCCGTTAAATGACTTGATTACATATATTTAGTGGCAATACTAATGACATTGTAGAGGGTAATACACAAAAGTGTATGCTTCACTGCCACGACTTTCAATCCCAAGTAATATATTATTCAGTAAAATGTGAAAGTTGACGTAAACATATATATATATATATATATATATATATATATATATACTATAATAAGGGCTCTTTACAGTGCGATACATCTGTAGGAGCTTGATAACACCTGCCAGTATTTATCGTTGACTACTTTTTGTTTGTACATGTTAACTACTGTTACACATATGCTAATGAAGTGACGACGCAGTTGCAATTGTAGAATCGACGTGACTGTATAGTTTAATCTTTAGAGAGTGTTGTTACGGAAATGCAAACGCAGGGACATCTTTGTAACCGTAATTGATGTAGCTACATTAAGCCTACAAGCCGACGAGTAACGTATTGATTGTAAATTCAGTCTTACTCAATTTTCCGAGAAAAATAGGCACCAACTCGGTAAAAGATATTAGTTAAGTAGCATTATAATGGATGTAAACCAAATTGAACTTTTACCTATCACAAGAATACTTAAAGGGCTAGACTTAAATCTGAAGAATCTTTTCGGCAATTTCTTGCAGCAATAGATGGACACCTTTTATTTGTTAACAAAATTTGTTACCTCATCTTGAATTGATTGATTAATAAGTTGAATAATTGCCACATTTGCAGCTGGTGGATACATGGAGGATGATATGAAGCCAAACCCGCGCATTTGTCTCCTCTTTAACTTTCACGTATAGGTGACCTAAACACGCTACATCATCATACTATACCAAACCATTACACAATCGAAGAGCTTGTACGACTCAGTGTTTTCCATAGGCGCTTAAGAATGCATATTCATTCGTAATTATGCATCATCTGTATTTAATCATATGATAATATTAGGAGAAAAATGTTGAGATAAGATTTTTTTTATGAGTGTTTTTGTTTTTGTTTTGTAGATATATCCACATTGCAATTATTGTGGAACATCATCATCATCATAACAAATATGAATGTGTGCACGAAGGAGCATGCCAACATTAACTGTAAGAGAAATCCAATTACTCTCGGCGTTAGGCAATAAGATTGGCGCAAAGTGAAAACGATTCTGTTATTATCATTCCATCTTTTCGATGAAAACAAAACCGGCTTGCAAGAGAACCTCAACTTAATTGCATCGTTTCCCATCGAAATAGACAGTGAGGCAACCCTTCGAGCGATCGTACAGCCTCCCCCACTAATAAACATACTAAAGACAAGGGAAAATGCCAGTTTTCATTGTAATATATGTTAAAAGGCTACAGAAATTCAACGCTAAGAGTCAGGAACCACCTAAAGTAGGTCTTAACTATATATATATATATATATATATATATATATATATATATATATAGGTACATTTAGTAAACATGTGTTGACAATTTGTACAACACCCTTGTCCGTTGATCTTTAGATCTTTAGATATCGTGTCTTCCGCTACAGGACAATTGTGATGTCATCCCATGCATAGCGCTCATGTGACTAATTTTTAATAACTTCTTATGTGGAAGCTAAAAGAAAGCTTATGTATTAAACTGCTCGCTAAATTAGTTTTTCATTATATTTAGTTAATCAGTTCACTATATTCATCCCCCTCTTTGACCGTAGGCTATGTTTAACTTCTATGAAAAATAAAATTCGATGTGGTAAACATGAAAACTCCACATGGTAATTTCATTAGCCATACATTATAGCTCGGAAATACTAAAAAACCTGCATTGCCTGGGGGCAGCACGCAGATATAATGATTCATCAATCAGACCAATGAAGGATACAGAGAACAGCAAGTTTCATCGTTGGAACCTGTTGTGTTGGTGGTGAGATACGAACTAAATATTAAAACAGCTGCCACCTCGTGTAATGAGAATTATAGCAAAAGGTGCAACTTTTACAAAACCAATCATTCTGACGTGTAGAAAGTCCTGGTCATCTTTCATCTCGCTGCAATGGAAAGTATTTATAAACCGGCGCGTTGCGTTTCATTAGATCGTTATTAAAACTTTTCACTCTAGAAAGTTTTTAATTATTAATTGATCTCAGATGTTGGTCACGTAAAGTGTCTACCCAGAAGTCTTCGATAGTGACGAATTAAAGTAAAGTATTAAGTATTTTCCTATAGCCATGCATATATTATAAATGTGTATATATATAAACTGTCTAAATAACACTTAATCTGAACCCTTTTCAAACATATCCTTATTTCATGACGTCACACCTTTACCAGAATAGGTAATTAGAATATTTCATCCTTTGTCCTTATGTCATCTAAGAGGAATCGGACAAGGAATGCATTTTTCACTTTGATAGCTCGTGTCACTCTGTAGGGAATGACGTGAACAGCGGACATTCAAAGTATACTGGCAGATCAGCGGGGCCTTAAAGTTGTTTTAACAGCTAAGTGCAAACGCTGACGTCAGAAATAAGATTCCTACGCGTTCTCCGTTCAGAAGAATTGAGAAGAAGTTGTAGGTCGGTATGATACAGTTTCTTTTGTCATGATTGAAATATATAAAAAAAAACTTAGATTTCTTATTTACTGAAACCAACATGATCGCCCTTGCTGGAAATTGCATTCTTGTAAAGGCAATTAAAGCTCGCGCCATTAGTTTCTTTGGCAACACTCTGTCTTGGAAGCCCTAATGTGCGTGACCACTCTGCGGGCGAGAAAAGACTGTCACCGTCTGCAAACGCCGGAGAGGATGTTTAACTCAATTAGCTCAAATAATCTTGTATATCTGAGAGAAACATAATTCATGTATATTTGTGAGGAAAAGCAGCTGTTATCGTTGTTCATATGCAGCCACTGGCTTACCAAATTGCATACAGTGTAAGCTACTTGTGATTTTACACGCGTAGGTGTTGAGAGACATGTGCTACACACATTGGAATGAGTGTCTAATTTCTTAAGTACTCTCGCCTGGAAGGTGCAAGGAGCTACGAATTCGTTAGGCCTTGTAAGTATATCATGAGTCTTGTTGCTTCTAAGGAAAGCATTATGCAATGTAAAACGTTATGTTTGTTTCTAGGTTTTTAAAGTGTTGAATTTTCATAATATGGATGGCATTCTACAGATCTGGGAGTGTTGTAGTTTCGAAACAGGTCTGATTTCTGTACACTAACACTGATTAGTATGAGCCTAAATGTCATGAACATTTATGCATTGTTTAAACAGGAAAATGTCGGCGATATGTGTATATTTATATATGACGTTTTAGCATGCTAAGAAATCTGTTTTAGTATATGCAGTTCAGATTCGATCCTCATAGGATATACTTTCTGAATGGGTTTGTTCCAGTGAATTAAATATTTTTTTTTTTTCCTCTGTACCACAGTGAAGTATTTCTCCAAATTAGTTATAAAGTTATGAGCAAACACATTTTATTTACAGTTGTACCTATACTGTATACATGGGCCGCGTTAACTTTACAAAACTAATACTGTTAACTCATACTGTTAACTCATACTGTCACCACATTAAACTCACTAAAGTTCTAAGCATTTTTTGAATTATTGACGAATCTATAAGTATAAGTTAGTTTAAACCAAATAAACATTTGCCTGGCGTATAAGAAGCGTAAGTGCCAGTGAAAAGTGTGACATAATCAAACAAGTGTTGTAAGCATGCATAACTTAGAGCTATTTGGAAAAGAAAAAAGGGGGAGGCAAAATCTCAATCGTAAGTTACAATCTGATCTTTTCCTCCGTAATATTTGGGAAAATTCCGTCTAGAGTGAATTTGCATAGGATGACAAGTGCGTTCTTTTTGGTATACATATAGAATGACAATATGAACTATCGTTCTTGACATTATGAGTCAATAAAGTTGATAGTGATGTGCATTAATCTCTCATCTTACCAATCCCGCCCCATCTTCCGCCCCATTCCTCCCCTTCCCCTCCCACAATCTATATTCATTACTTTAATATACCTCGTACTCACAAAACATGCAATAAGAAACGATCGATATTAGATGTTATTACACGTAATTGGATCATATTTGCAAATTATGGATATCGTTTCATATATCGATGTGCACATATCGATGACTTCCGGTTTGAATTTCTCCCGACGACTGCTGCCTCTCGGTTCTCGCCCAGGGATGTTTAAAGAAGGGGTGAGAGGCAAATTCCAAAGAACAGCTTTAACATTATTGTTGTAGGAAGCCTCATAAATAAATGAGAATGCACAAAATAAGTTCAAAAGAGAATGTTAGAAACTTGATCGAAAAGAGCCTTTATAGTTCACCGAAACTATGAATTGAGCCAATGTTGATGTATATAGAAATTCGAATCAATGATTAAACAAATTATACAGAGGCCTTGCGAGATTTCAACATTGAAACAGTAACTAATATACGGTTGAGCAATACATTTGTATGATATGTAATAAATGTTTCACATCAAAGGCAATAAAGACTTCCATTTGGAAAATTAAAGGTTTCTGATGTTCATTGAAAACTTTGAACAATATTAACTAGCAACCTCAATGAGATCATGAGGGGGGGGGGGGGTGGACGAACGTTTCAGATCATGGTGAATAACACACATAGGCGTAGGAGCCCAATTTGATTTGGGGGGAGGGGGCTGTAACGATTGGCCCGAAAAATATAACCAAAATTTTTCGCGCGCTCCGTGCGCATTCCACCCGTTGATGTGCATATCATATAGGCATGCATCAGTTATTACATCGCATGCCAATAACATACAATCATTTTCTGTGTTGTAACCCTTCCATATTGGTTATAATTATTGGGAAAGTCATTACAATATTAATGAAAAGAAAAATATAAGTTTAACCATTGAAAAACACTTGCAGATTATTTTTTTTTCAGTAGGTGCCCGAAAAATTCTCAGCATATTGCCCGAATTTTTACACAAATTTTTGGTTGGGGGGGGGCTGCAGCCCCCAGCCCCCTGCCTCCTACGCCTACGCCTATGATAACACATTAATTACACCAGCATACCTGCGTTTAGAAACCATGATTTCTTTCAATTGCAGTTCTTTACTGCAGATGATAAGCCATAACTGCCCCAATCGAAACAGTTATTATTAAGAGTAAAAATGCTCATATTGAGAAACTTGTTACTTTGTCACTGGTTTGGGGGAGAGAAGCATTATTGCATAAATCATATAACCTTCCATAAAGCTTTTGCTCAGACTTGAGATGAACTAAGGTAATTTATTGCAGATCTAAGTCGTTCAACACAGTATAACGACACGCGGAAATGCAACTCTTTTATGAGCATTCATAAGTTATATATAGGCCTCTTTTGGAAGTGAAAATCGGTCGTAATTGCAAGAGGTACATAATTATGCTGAGCATGAGTGGAGATGAGACTGTCTCTCTCTATCTTATACTATCTCCACCTCCATCTCCTCTCTCTTTGAATTTGGGTAACGCTGTTAATGGGTATTTATTGTAGCTGGGTGCTATGCATTCTACATCATGTACACTGCGTGTAAAGCGAGAGCTGTTTCAAACTGACATGAAAGGGCAAAAGGGGGTTACAGTAAAACCCGAATCCTTCCTTTTTCGATTACCATATGGTGATTACGTGTAACTACTCATTTACAAACATAACCATATCTACATTTCATGTAACTGGAGTTGTGACATTGGTTGCCACTTTCCAAAAACACTGAATATGGTTACTACTTCTATCTACTTGAGGTGTTTCTGACACCCAATTATGCTGTGCACTCTACCCTATCGTTAGCCTTCTTTAGCATTGGAAAATGACAAGTTTCGACACGTTTCATATTATGTAAAACAAGTAGGTGCAACCAACTGCCATAAAGGAATATGTTACACTCAGTTAAGAGATGGCAGCAGACGAACAGATTGGCCCAGCGCCCCCCCCCCTTTAAAAAAAAGAGAGAATAATTAGCAAACGAGATTTAAACCTAATGTTTCATATGTTTTATATAAAACGGATAATGTGAATTGTACTTGTGTAGATTATGTAAATTGTCTGTCTGGAAGTAACACGAAGGTTACCTTTTACGTAGTTTCTTACGTGAAGGAGGTCGGCAGGTAAAAACCCAAAACCTTTCCTATTAATTTCTCTTCACTACTTTTTTCCAATTTCTCCGTGGCATATGCTGATGAGCTGAGTGCTTAAGCAATTAAAAAGGTGAAAGTGTATACAGATGGACTTCTTTCCAATATGGCTCTAAGGTTAAATAGTATAGGGAAATGAAATGAAATGAAATGAATGCATGGCTGGACATGGCGTGACATAGTGAGAAGAGAATTACGGCCGGTGGAGCGTACGATTCTGCAAATGGTGTAAATTCTTGAGATACCCCAAACTGTTGATTTTTTATATTAAGAACATTATTTTTTATTTTACTTCCTATGTGCGTCATGTTCTGCAGTTCAACATGCATAAGTAGAGTATGCTATTAGCCTAACATGGATTATATATATATATATATATATATATATATATATATATATATATATATATATATATATATATATATATATATATATATATATATATATATACAATTGTGCAGGTTTTTAAGGGGTTGCTTTTTTTTATATTTTTATGTCACAACATATAGTTTGGTCCAAATTGTGAGCGTGGCAAAAAGATAAGGCCTCTAATAAAACCAAGGTTCCTAACTGTTTACAGCTTGTATGAACTATTGAATCCCTACAATTCAGTGCATGACAGCAGTGAATTATTGTGTATCCGATGTTTGTATTATCGAGCAGAGCAGAGTAAAGACCAAGAGAAACTTACAGTTAATAATGTAATCAGTTGACATTTATTATTAACACAATAAATATTGGTTACTAAGGCCTAACATGAATAGACATGAATATTTAAAGGGAACCTGTAGCGGTTCTTAATATTTTTCTTTTCTTTCTTAGTCACATCTTTTCACTTTAAAATCATGTATTAGGACAATTCTTGAATTACTTTGTACCCGATATTTGCATTATCATGTGACTATGCATATTTCATATTTATAAACGTATTCGTGTAACGTCAGCAGTGCATTATAATCTATTTCGACCGAATAAGAACATTCGGGATTACAAGCAGAGTAAAGACCAAGAGACACTTAAAGTTAACACTATAATCATTGTAATCAGTAGACCTTTATTATTTACATAATCAATTTTGGTTACTAAGGCCTAACATGAATATTCATGAATATTTAAAAGAAACCTTCACCGGTTCTTATCTTTCTTTCTTTTTAGTGCAGATTTCTGTGATATCTTTTCACATTCAAATCATGTATTATGACAATTTTCGTCCATATTCCAAAAATTCCTTGAATGTTTCTATGCATATCAACCTATTTCTATGACGTAGAGAATAACCTTCATCTTGTTGTTTTATCAGTATATATTCTTCCCACTGTTTTATTAATGTGCTGCTATTAAAGTAACTAGTTCGTACATAGACAATTTCTCTGGTACTTATTCATCACTCTCTTAAGTACCTTTTATCTTATAATGATTTCACCTAATTAATACACGTTCTGCAACAGAATGAGAATTCCATTTAATTAAGAGGTGCTTATCTCGTTCGAAGGGATGCCCCTTCACAGCGGGTTCACTCTTATATCATTTTCTTACATTTTTTGAGTAATTTTAAATAAGAAAGAATGGAAAGGCTGAACAGAAAATATCACATGCTAGGACCTTCTCGCTTCTCGGCCTTTTGGTTAAGATCATGTGTAGTATCTGTTCCCTTTCGAGGGGAATGGTGATGAACACCCGACGATGATCACACAGTCACCGTCCCGATGCAAGGGGACTGGGGTTGAGAGCGGATCAGTCGTTCGGTAGTTTGGTTTTCGTGCCCAGGTTCTTTCCTGGGCGACTTTTTCTTAAAATATAGGACCTTTGCGGTTTTTTGATGGTTGTTTGTTACCAAAGAACAATGTGCTAACGTAGGCCCTAACGGCACTATACATGTTCATTGCTGTATGGAAATGATTAATTATACAACACGTGAGTGGTAAAGAGCTACGATTGCTTCGAAACTATAAACATTATAAAGGGAGCATTAATGTTATAATGTGTAGCGAGCGCATTCTGCAAAGATCGCAAGAAGCTTTTTGAAGAACGTTATTCTTTAGGTTGCTTGTTATGTTTGATACCGACTGCGAAAGCAATAGATAGAGTTAGGCTATAATTTTCAATGCACCTGCTCATCCATAACCGTATTATATAGCCTTAGCAATTCTAATCAGCCATAACGTTCCAACTACTTTACTACTAGATTGGTATTGTAATACTAACCCTGACCTAACCGTGTCTGAGAGTATAACTTTTACGACTGTTAGAATTATAAAAGCTCTATCGGTAGGCATAATATTTTAGTAAAGTCATAGTCTAGCCCAGGGGTTTCCTAACTGGGGTGCATGAACCCCATGGGGTGTGTGAGTCCATCCCAGGAGGTTCTAGTTTCTGAAAGTAAAAACCAGAGTACTTTTTTTGTTGAACTAAATTCTGATATATCATATAATTTAGTAATGTACAAAAGTCGTACCTATCGACCATCTCTTTTCGCGTTCCATACGAATACATTGCCATAGTAGTATACCGTACCGTGAATTTGATAAAGAAAAAAAAAACAGGAGCATCCGTCTCATCGTGTGTGCTGGGTGATCGATTCGTGATATAATTCGTGATCTTATCCTGAAGTTTCCAAATAAATATTTGTTCATCTCTTGTTTTTTTTCATTACAATGTTACACTATGAACTTGATCTTTTACGAAGCACTCTTAAACGTATTATAGTATCATAATGACTCAGATCGTGTCTCGAAAATTTGGGGGTTCGTGGACAACTCTGACATCCACAGGGGGTTCGTGGGGGTGGGATAAAGTTAGGGAACCCTGGTCTAGCCAGTAGGTCTAGTCGGCGTAGAAGTGCACTATCACTAAATGTATTTCATGAACTTGGTAATACAGCCCCTATGCTCAGTACTATTGGTCTACCTTCTGCAACTATTCAACTTAGGTCCTCGGTAATTCGTACTGTGTGTAGACTATACAGTAGCATCAAGCCATCCGAAGAGTACTAGTTGTGAGAATTCATTGTTCATGTTTCATCAAATGTCAGCAACATTTGAAGATAGACACATACAACATACTTGGGATGAGATAATATTGATGACAATAGGTACGGAAACTTCATTCAAAATGTGACGAGAATGAAATGTATACATGCAGCTAAAATTGTATCTAGATTTTAGAGATTACCAGTTGTAAGGCTATATAGCTGCTAACTGTTGTTCACAAAAACTTTAATGTAAACTGGATCGCAACCTTTCTTGCACTTACAATGATGTATTGTACATCAATTTCAACCTCCAGTTATTAGTTCCTCCAGAATGGAATGAAAATGACATTGGAATCATGAAATGTCATAGAAAGTGTCTGGGCGGCAAAACTTTCTTTAACCAATGAAGGGAGCCATTCATTATGTAGGTCTACTGTTTAATTTTCATGTAGTGCAAAACTGTCACTCAGTGCTGTCGATTTATCCAAAAATTGTGTGAATGCACAACCTACAAATTTTTCATATGGATAATTCATCATTAAAAACAACCCCCTCAGTAACGGTTTCACTCTCTGGAGCACTAGGTTTTTCATAACCAACTCTTAAAACATTGCAGGTTCATCAATCAACGTGGTTTAATAACTTGATATTCAATGCAGCACAGAAGAGTTAGGCTCACGAGAACTAACACAAACACAAAATCAGTATTTCACTATATTCGGTAATGGCAATGAATTACATATCAGTCAAAGCACACTTGCGTTTGACTTCACCCACGTGTGCTCTGTTGTCAAACATGAATCATTTAGGGCTGGAATGTTTCGGTAATATATTCATCTGGTTGTCTTATTACAATATTTCAGACGTTTGACATTTGCTTTATAAACATTGAACGTTATTGTCTTGAACAGTTATAGAAGCGATTTTGACTAGAACTCAAGTTGATTAGACTTTACATAAATTATATCATTATAAGTTTTTGCCAAAGTCAATACAAATAGTAACTTTATTTGGAGGAATTAAATATTGAAATATATAACCTGTCACCTTTAAGTATATTCCTTTGATATCTTTTCTTTTGAAAGAATTTATTGCATTAAAGCAATTAATTGTATAAAATATTCCTTCCATACTTTTTAACAATGATTAACGTTTCATCATACTTTCATATTCTTGTAAAGAAAGGTAGATTTGACAATGATTTTTTATGTCTTCTTCTTCTTAATAAAAAATATGGGATAACAGAAGCAGGGTTTTGCAGACGCTCCGAGTTTTCTTTGAATTTTACAATATTTCATACGAAGTTGATGACCTTATTTTAAGAGCAAGAATTCTCGTTATTTCCCGTGGTTATTGAAATGGGAATCTATTCAGGGATGTTTATAAAGATGGTAAAAAATATATTGGAAATAAACTAAACTAGGCAATCTGATCAGAACGTGATAATGACCCTCCTAGGAATGAACCCTTTCACAGGTTCAGTCCCCCCTTTTTTTGTTATCATATCTTGCGTTATTTATTGTTAGATTAAATTTAACTTTTTATGAGAAAAAAACGGTCACTCGTAAATTAAAAGCAAACATTAATCGTTTGTTCTTTAAGAAAATGTTAGCAATGATCAAATGACCTTATCAAATTACACCAAGGGAAAACAAATGAAAGAAGTAGAGGTAGCTACATTCTTCATTAATCAAACAGGTTTCTGGTAACTATTAGATTTGGGAATTGGGAGCTGGTGTTGCGTTGGTGTTGCGTAGTAGCATTCTTTGCTAGGCCATTCCTGTGATCATTCTGGATATTACCTAAAATGAAAAATATGATCCGGAGAGGTGAGAGATAAGATGTCTCGATTTCGAATTTATTGATTGTTCATAACGTTCGGCGAAACTAATTATCGAGGTTACGTTTTAAACTGTATGTCATCCACTTTCAATTAGAACCGTTAGCAGAGATAAATTATGCTAAATAAAACAATAATTGGATATTTATCATGAACTTTCACGATATATATTGTATTAACAAATATACTCGGACGGATGCAGTCAAATAACTTAAGTTTATATAGCTATAATATATATATATATACCATGTAACTTGTCTTCATTATCATATAGTATGTCCTCATTATCATATACCATGTCCTCATGATCATATACCATGTAACATGTCCTCATTTATCATATACCATGTTACATGTCCTCATTATCATATACCATGTAACATGTCCTCATTATCATATACCATGTTACATGTCCTCATTTATCATTTAACATGTCCTCATTATCATATACCATATACCATGTAACATGTCCTCATCATCATATACCATGTAACATGTCCTAATTATCATATACCATGTAACATATACCATGTAGCATGTCCTGATAATCATATACCATGTAACATGTCCTCATTATTATATGCCATGTAACATGTCCTCATTATCATATACCATGTTACATGTCCTCATTTATCATTTAACATGTCCTCATTATCATATACCATATACCATGTTACATGTCCTTATTAACAATACTATGTCCTCATTATCATATACAATGTAACATGTCCTCATCATCATATACCATGTAACATGTCCTAATTATCATATACCATGTAACATATACCATGTAGCATGTCCTGATAATCATAAACCATGTTACATGTCCTCATTTATCATTTAACATGTCCTCATTATCATATACCATATACCATGTTACATGTCCTCATTTTCATATAATATGTCCTCATTATCATATACAATGTAACATGTCCTCATTATCATATACTATGTCCTCATTATCATATACAATGTAACATGTCCTCATTTATCATATACCATGTAACATGTCCTCATCATATATCATGTAACATGTCCTCATTTTTTTTATTGTCTCTATTAGAATTATGCACGCTGCATACGGTTTGTTTTCTTTCGAACTTACATTTTATTTGGTTATTAATTTATTTTATTTTTAATATATCATAGAAACGTTGACCCATAATAGTAACACTTCCAAAGTTCGAAGGATCGCATAACCTTCAAATATTGCAAATTTGCTAGGCCATGTGATATATTAGGAAATAACCTTTAAACTACGATGACTTTCTGTCGTGTATGCAATTTATGAATTTAGCTGCAGAATATTGCAGACGTATGTTGAGTTGATATGTAATTCGTTAATAAACAAAAGTGAATTCAATTAAAACATGTCATAATTTGTGTATCAATTTGGGATCTTTTACTGAAATCGTGTTACACAAGTTTTCGGAATTAGGAAGACGACTTGGTCTTCCACAAGCGAAGTAGAATTATTAATATATAAATATTAAGAATAAAATATTAAGAATATCTTTTGTCTCACCAAATTTTTCTCTTCATCCTAATAACAACAGCACACACAATTTGAATTCAAGTCACCATTTGTCCTTCTGTGGTGTCTTTGAAATACATTGCGAAAATGCTACTTGCGATAGAATGTCTGGCTTTCTTATTGTTTACTGTTTTTGCCCTGTTGTGTGCTAAACTACTTAGTCCAGTCGCTTTGATTGATGGCACGTAATGCTGAAAGGTTAATATCTCAAAGTAATGATATTGAAGCGTATAAAATGACTGATTGACGTTGTTTTGATAACATATTAAATTGATTTCTGTCTTTTTGTCTTCTTTTAAACGTATTAAATTACTGTTCCAACTGCGAAATTTAATTATTAAGCCAGAACTTGTTTTGAGTTTCATTATAACACAGGTATACACATGGGAGATATAAGATTCTTTCAAAGTTACAATAAAATATTAACTTTAATTTAATTTTAATGCTAAAGGCACATTAGAGGAGGTTAGTGACAGAAATGTAGCACTTACCCACATGTTTATATTTATATTTAGTTTATATACCAACTTATTCATTTTGTAACAACACGAGTCAGTGCTTACTAGCGCTTAAGCTGAAACTTATTACCCAGGTTGTTCAAATCTGTTTTTTACTCACCGTTTCGAGTAGCTGACTTTTTAGCCCAGTTCTGGACAGTTGTACAACACTTTGAAAGATTGTTATCTTCCCAACCCTTCTAGCTATAGATTTGGTTTGAGTGTGAGAAATAAAGCTGAAATACAGATCTATTCAAAAGTACCTATTTGGGACATAATTTGCATATATGCATACATAATTAGCCCAAAATTATAACTTATCAGATATGAAACCAACAGTTGGTACCCTTCCCATTGATATAAAGGTTCTTGTAAAAAATATTCTTCTGAATTGATTTAAATTGAGTCCAAGAAAAATGATAACCTTGCCTTGTTAAAGGGTTCATAAATGTGGTATAGTATCTAGATAATTTATAGAGTTCGCTATGTAATAGGGACTGTATCATTCAATACATTTACCATCAATGTTACGGTAAGACGGAATAGTCGTCCCGACAGATGCTGGCTTTATGGTGGCATCACCACTGGTATTATTACATGCAACAAGATAATGCATTTTCGTTACTGCAGTGCGAACATCGTTTGCTTCAGACATAAAATTCCATAATTGTAATCGTGTCACACACCTATACGTTAACTTGGTGTGCCATGTAAGTAAATCTGCAGTTATATTCCCTGAACATCTCTTTTTCTGTATTAAAATGAACTAGTCACTTTTGTTAGGCTAACAAAAGCCATGGTGGAACGCAAACCTGACAAGATGGGGGTAGAGGGGGGGGGGGTACTCCAGCCCGGGCCCTGGTCTATTGGGGGTATGGGGGAAATATGGGGGTACATAATAAAGTTATTCTCATTCATATGATAACACTTTATGAAGAAAGCGAAGACTTCAGACACCCGGTGGTGATGTATATATATTTTCCAGCTGACTATCGACGTCACTGGTTATAGGGATGTTGGCCATATTAAACAAGAGCTGTTTTGACACGTTCTCGCGATAAGCTATTCTCGCCTTCCAATCAGTGTGGCTTTTTTATTGTATTGGAAATCTCTGCCAGTGACCAAACCTATTTTTAAATTCCAAATAGGAATTGATTGGTAGAATACATATTTGCAGAGTCAAATAACGATCGTTGTCGGCCGTTATAACTCGTATGGATACGTTATCTCCAAGCAAACACTTTCCTATACAAACAAATACAAACAAATATAAGTCAACACATCTTTGCTGTTATAATTGCTATCTAAACACTAAAGTTCTTTGTTTTTGTTTCTCGTAGTCAATAACTAACGTAGACGTTGAAAATACCATGTACCAAACTAATATCAAATAACATCTTAGTTTAAAATAGCAAAAATGTAATGGTAACATTTTCCTGATCAGAATTTTGCAATTTACAACATTATCATAATGTGGCAACATTAACATTATGAAAGGAAGATTTATTAATGTAAAACGAAAAAATCAAACTTTCTGTTAATTCAATTTCGATTAGATTTTTCTTTTAGATCAAATGTTACATGTTGGGATTTTTCAATGCAGGATAGAATACATAACTATTTATGATGACGAGGAATGTTAAATCAATCTGTTTCATCTTTCTAGTGGTGATGTCATATCATACCATCAATTATGCAACAAAGATAACGGATGTCGATTTACAACATACATTTGGTTAGCTAAGATTGGCCTAAGCATGTAATGTTATCCCTCATCAACGCCCCCCTGTCACTTCTAAGAAGACATTGAACTCCTCCTTAAAATCGATCAAACCGCATACCAGCCTTTATATGTCATCAACTGACAACGTGTTGCTCCGAATATATGAATAACTGAAGCTGCAACAGAGGGCTCAAAATATTCGCAGCTGACCACAATTTAAATCAGAAGGGAAGGGAAAAGGAGGTGGCGAACCATGACGTAAACAGATAAGCACTACTGCGCATGCTATATTAAGGTCGTGGATTAGTAGCTGTAGGCCTTCAGGGGTTTAGTTACGAAATAAATTAATGAGTGGAAGAAAGTATGATACGGTTTTGATAAAAAGAAATTCATTTCAATAAAAGAAAACTTGGACTTTGCTTGGCATGGTGGTTTGTGCACTAGCATGCATGCATGTGGAGTGTTATGTCTTACATGTATTAGCTATAGTAAGCCGGATGTCAGGCGAGTTACGTCACAGACATTAGTTATAAAGACGGCATTGTAGTTAATGAAGTCTCAAGTCTCGTTAATCGTAATAAAGACGTAGAGAAATTAACACGTAAGCAAAATTAATTGCTTATGTTATCATGCAGGAAATTAAAAGTTAATAAGTGACTTACCGCGAGTAATGCAAGTTCTGAATACAATGACCTTTTCCAATTGTTTTCTTCAGTTATTAACTTGTTTCATCAAGAGAAAGGGTTTCTGCGAAATGTTCTTGCTAAATTTTTAATTTTTAAGTTTTCAGTGTACAGATAGTGGCATTGATTTCAATAACAACAATCATACTTACTTCAATCACAAACATGTGTAATTAATATTAAAGGGAATTGAAACTTATCACTCTCAGATTGGTATCTATGGGATCTGAAACTGGTCGATTTAGCAGACATTGAAATACTCAAACTTCAAACCGATTTGTAGCAAGCAGATCTATGTTGCTGCTGATCCCTTACTGTTTCTTTTTCATACATGAGGTGAAGGGGAAGGGGTAGGGGTAGGGTAGGGGAAGGGGTAGGGGACGGTGAGGGCGAACACGTGTCTAATAAAAGGTAAGGTAGTGGTTAATGTCTAGAATATCTGAGTTTCATTTTAATCACGAAGGCAGTTTTTATATATTACGTAATACGTCTGACATGCCCCTTTGTTACATCAAGTACATCTGAATTGCCTATATAGACCGGAAATTCCTTGGGGATAATTAAGAGGTTTTTACTGTCGGTTGCGAGGCGAATATTATGTCAATCCTCATCAGCGCACAATAATCTAGCTCACAACAGTTGTTGGAACCCTCAAGGAGGACATAGCGTTCTACACAAGATTTCCATATAAAGACATACGTAGGCTTCGTAGGCCTATCGTCCATTGTGCATAGGCTAATACATGTTGCGAAAAATAATTAAATTAATCGCGTGATTTTGTGAACGGAATATAACACTGAACGTCTGAGTGAATTGATTCTAGTACGTATAGAACACGATCATGTCATAGAAGAAAAAGATGAAGTAAGAATTAGTGTAAGATTAGTTTACCTTGGTTCAAGTAATCGTTATGTTGTACATACAAATGGGATAGAAATACCGTGATAACAAAACATAACTTACTGTGGAGAAAGTTTTATCTATTTATTTATTTTTTTATTTTGTGGAGAAACTCTGTCTACATATTACACTGTTGATTAATCTATAAAATACAGATTATCCAAAATTAAGATTAATTAATTACCAAGGATTAATTTGTAATAATGATAACATCTATTGTATGGAATAATCTGATGCAAGCTGAAAGTGAAATACAACTCAAGGATTTTAGCCATTTACAGTTATTTGAGTCAGCTAATTATACATTCACTCAGGATGTCGATTTTTATCAGACTACTCCTTTAATTTTGTGGCAGACATTATACTTGCGGAATATTTTTGCTAGAACAAAATAGTAATTCATTCATTTCACGGTAGAGAGATTGTAACAGTAAAAAGTAAAATGATGTTTGTGTAGGACAAGGTATAACCAACGAAAATGTATGATATGCGTCGTAGGTATGTACAACAGTGTTATGATAAGAACACTTCATTACCTTGTAACTATGACAACGATTCCAATTGCTGGCATTTTATCTTGTATTTCTCAACGCAATTAGACTGTATACTATGCTGAGCTTAAAAGCAGATGAATTTATCATGATCCAATCAAACCACTATAACTCTCGCAGTTATTTTCATTTACAAATGAAATAAGATCTCTCATTGATTAAAATATCAACCAAAAAAACGATACGAAGACCCAGACATTTCGACGGCAGAAACATATATTAAAATCAACTTAAAGGTGACGGCATTTAAAAATAATGACCAATGAAAACGATAATAACAAAAATGGTATGAAAATCTATTAAAATGTTCTTCTGACGCCAGGCATTTCATAAACTCAGCTGATAATGGTCGAAAAAGTCAACAACAAGTGGCACAGAGATTACGGGCAACGTCAAAGCCATTCACCATCGTAAAAATGATTGAAAGTCTAACATAAAATTGAGGTGTATTATTGCAGAAAGGAAACTTATTTATAAGTTAAAAGCTACAGAAAGAAAAAGAAAATGAAAGGAAATGATATTTCACACCTGGGAGATATAGTTTTGTAGACGAGTTTTTGCTTGCATTGGGTATATACGTACAATATGACTTACTGTACAGATAAACATGATCCCAATGTTATATCAATACAGTTATTAAAATGATTAGTCTCTTTAATAGCGGTTGTTCTTTCCTTTTTCTTCTAGATTGGATTTGCATCGGATGCCAGACTCACGATGACGTAATCGGTTATGCAATAAACGTTTTCACGATCTGAAATAATTAAAGTGTAAGTTCTTATATTACATAGTATATTACTTTTATGTTTTTCAACCAGAGGTTGCACATAAAACATGAACAGGAAGACTGACTGCAAAGTTATAAACGAATATTCAAGAGATCAAAGGAAAATATTGGCCACTTACCTCAGGGCAATGTGCTATACCAACTTATCTGATATGTTAATCTGCCCCTATACACTTGCTGGAGATGAGGTGTCGGTGAGATAATATACATGCTATAGTTAGATATCGTTTAACCAGAAGTCGCTATAACGATTTGACTTGAAGTACCCATGGGCGTCAACAGGTGGGGGACGGGGGGGACATGTCCCCCCCACTTTCAAAAGTGGAGGGGATATCATATCATTTGTCCCCCCACTTTTCAGAGCAGTTATTATAAAAATCACATGCATATGCGCGATTTTCTATCACAATTGCTGAGCTGATTCAAGTAGAATCTAACTTAAGAATCATTATCAATAAATTGCACTGGAAATTAGAACAGTGCTTGGCCCTTTATCCCCCTTCCTCCGATATTCACCCTCCCCGCTTCGTCCGAGACCCCTGATAAAAGTTTGTGCGATGTTTGAACGATGTTTTAGAGTGTTTTGTGGAAGCACCCCTTCTCGCCAGAAATGGAATTCCCCTTGCCCTACACTGTGAATCAGAGAAAACGACGCATTTCAACTTGAAAACAAGTCGAAGACCCCACCAGGAAGGTAATATCATATATTTTAGGCCCTACAGACAGTATTCTGCCTGTATGCAGGGTATTATATGATACCAAACTACCGAAAATATTTCGTTTGAGATGGACGCTGTGTAATTCGTTTCCCTTGGTGTCAGAACGGCATCTTTCTACCAGTACTTTCTGTCGGAATTTAGTTTTGTGAGACAAAATTTCTCCTCACAGATCTGGTTCTGATGTAACTAAAAACGACTCAGGAAGGCCGTCTCCTGCGATCTAGGGGGTCTTATGTACCCAAAATTTTCTGGTACGCTACGCGCCAACCAATGGTGGCGCTCCGCTTAGATAGTATAGTGTCCCCCCCACTTTCTGAAACCTGCTGACGCCCATGGAAGTACCCTGGAAATGCGTTAGAGTATGACTTGCAAGAGGAGACTTTTGGCTTCTTGACAGAATTATGATTAAATAATGAACATAAATCTGACTGCGATGTTATCAATCAAATTTGGAAGGATGGAGAGAAAGTATTGGCTGTAACGTAATTACTCCTTCCAAAAATGATAAAGAATGAGTTGGTTTACATCAAACGTTTGATATAGTCGTATTACTTGGAAGCTATAGTTACATAGAAGTCTGAATTGGAAGACGCTTCGAGTTTTACTCTAAAGTTACCTACTCGTATTTCACTGTGGGTTTCAAGATTAATTCTGACTTAAGCTTGGAACTGAGTGACTCTTTATTGAGCATTACCCTGTGTACATTTATATATTTAAGATCAGTCTAGGGTAGATCTAATATGCTTCATGTATCTACATGATGTAGAATTGCGTTACTAGTGAGAAGAACTCTACACATTTACCGATGTGTGTATGGGTACCATTAAAGTAGCTGTTATGGTTTTACGGCACTTTTACCAGACATACTGCGATTTTTATAAAATAATGATCATAATAATGCAATCACTCAAACTAAGACACCTTCATAACATGTTCACTTCACCATTTCTTCACCAGACATTTTTTTTTTCATATAAGAATCAATAACGTGTAAAAGAAAATTGGAATAATTCAAGCATTTGACTGTTGTGTCACTATCTGAAATGAGAATTGACTTAACAACATTGTTTAGAGATTTTTAATGTATGAAATCAACTAATAGAACTGCTTTTAGATCAACTCCGATATGGAGCAGCTCTCTATCTCTCTCTCTGTGAGTTAAGCTAGCTCTGAGCAGATGAATGCAGAGTGCTGCTCGAAAGCTATAGCTTATAATTTGATGTGTTAGTCTATATAGCGAGATATCACTTGGATTGTACCCCTATGAATGTAGAACAGAGCTACTCATTTGCGTGTAACATTCTGCATAAACCTACTCAGAGCTATAGTGTTAACACTGCAGGTATAGAGTTACTACTCTTAGTGTACCTAAATATGGAGCACAGCTGCTCCGCCATGCAACCAACATAGTTAATATACATAGTAATAAAAATAAACACATATTGACATAGATCCGCGATCAAACACCCGATACACATAGAGAACACAGTTACTACTGTCAACCTTACAGTTTTGTACCAAAGTAAAAACTGGATCACCAGTGCTATAATTCGGTAGCATGTGCTATTAGGATTGCAGTAAGAACTGAGGATATGTGTAATTCAAACAATTCAGTTGTTTGGGATTTGTTGGAATTACAAATATCCTCAGTTCTTATACTGTAAACCAAATAGCACATGCTACCGATTTATCAGATTTGTCAGCACGATCCAGAATTTACTGTGGTACAAAACTTTAATAATTACAGTAGTTACTGTAATCTCTGTGTGAATCGGCTGGATCAAACCAAACACGATCAAGCAACCTGTTGCACATCCATTCAATCTCCCAAATCCCTCGATTGAGAATTTATGTCATTGTAATTGATCAAATCAAATCAAATCTTGGACAGACAATCCTAGAAAAGGAAACATCAGAAACGACCTGCATGTCTTCCCATATATAAAAATCAAGCTATGCATTTGAAGCCACGACGGAATGGAATTAAAATAATCCGACACTGATAAAAAAATTATCCGATTAACCAAAACTTCTGCTAATCTAACAGAACTCAGTAAGCCGTGTTGACTTCACTGGTCACTTCGACGTTCCTATCCCATGAATAGTTTCAATTCCTGCTACTCCTTGTCACTGTCGATGATCATGCATTGCAGAAGAGCTAGTTTTGCTCGAAAGCTCTGCAAAAACTAAACATTGGCTGTCTCACTTCCAATCAGTTCACTTATCATTTTTGTATCTCATTCTCTAAATTCAGCATAGTTGTTTAACAGAATAAATATATATATATATATATATATTAATATATATCTATATATCTATATATATATCTATATATTTACATATATTTATATTAATGATCAGGACACCTGTTTCGTCCTTTTGGAACTCAATAGTCGAAGGAATCGAATCGAGCCTCTGTCCTTTTCGTGTCACCGACCTAAATTCGTACCACCAAGCCACAAGTAATTCTTCTGTTTCTAGCAATACAGTCATAAAAAAGCAAATAAACTATTTCAAAACAAGACGCCATATTTATTATTACAATTTTTAATTACTTTTTTTTGCGATTAATCTATGTATGATGACGTCAAATGTCCTGTCATATTTTTACATGTTATTCCTGTACTGTTTATGAGAATTTGTTTCCCATATGAATACAATCTTTCGATGGGACTTATGATGTATTCGTATTGGTCAAACGCTTCGTTGAATATCACCCCCATTAGCTCATGCTTACATCACTCGATCACAGCAATCACCGTTAGAAATTCAACAGCGAATAATTTGATTCACGATAAAAAAACCACATGTATTTGCTGTTGATCATAACGTGCTTTTTCTTTAGAGCTGGCAGGAATACACACAAAGTAAAACTACTACTTTATATCCAACCGTTGCCATAGGAATTTAATTAGTGTGAAGGTAGAAACATCTGCTGTGTGAGCCCGTTAAATTTTCCCATTTAGAGGCTGATAGCAACAACTCAGCTGCGTGTAATTCACAACGTACGTTTTCCCATTTTGTTTAGCGTTGACATCAGCCGCATAAACTCAGTAGTCACTGCATCGCAAGAAGAATACGCAACCGTTCGTATATACGGAGGCAAATGGATTTCGTGACCGAGGTACTCTGTCATTTGATCATGGTTTCGCCTGTCTTGATCAGGTGCTACCTCATAGTACTTTCCCTTCGGTTTCGTGGAATGAATTAGTCGATTTATAAATCAGAGACGGTGAACTCAATAATCCATTCTGACCCTTATTTTCAAAGTGACTTTCGGAATCTGAGAATTTGTTTACTTAAGGCAGCATGATATGAAGAAGTGTATAAATGTTCTCGACAAGATAATGAACAGTTTGTTGATGTTTTGAGGCATCGTTCAGTTTCACTCGTAAGTCGCAAAGCCAGGATATCACGTGCAAACATTGTTTTTCCCTTATCAACTTATTGGCTTTGTATAGTGCCAGGTCACAGAGCTCTTCAACACATTCTGTTCATTCTGTACATACTTCAAAGCCCCTCAAAATGTTATTTGTAAATTGCATTCCCACAGAACCGGCCGCGACCTTGTACACCATGGATCCGGATAAATGTGGACCTCCTTCCATTGGAAATCTGCCCCAGGGCGGTGGCGCCTCCCCTTGTTTCACTCCCCGGGGATCACACAATTTACATACTGAGAGTCATCAAGGGCGTCGGGTGATACTTAACGTAGGGGGAACTAGACACGAAGTCCAATGGAAGACGTTATCAAGATTGCCTGGATCTCGCCTGGACCGTCTCCGTCGGGTGGAGACTCACGAGGGTGTCATGTCCATCTGCGACGATTACAATCTACAGACAAACGAATATTTCTTCGAAAGACATCCGAATTCTTTTGGATCGATTCTCAATTTTTACAGGACAGGGAAATTACATATGACGGAGGATATGTGTCCATTAGCTTTTAGCACTGACTTGGAGTATTGGGGTGTGGACGAGTTATATTTGGAACCGTGTTGCCAATACAGATACCATCAAAGGAAAGAACAAGTTGGGGAAGAGCTAAGAAAGTTAGGAGAAACATTAAGGGCAAAGAATCAAGTCGATGAATTTGAGAACAGTTGGTGCCATAAACGAAGGAGTTTTGTATGGGACTTAATGGAGAAACCTAATTCTTCAAAATCTGCTAGGGTAAGTCTTTCATCTTCTTCTCTATCTCTTTCTTAGTATTTCTGTAAAAAATTTGAATCAACTTATAAACGGTAATACTTCAAAATAATATTTAACAAATGATTTCGGATGTTAGTAACAATGACCTGGAATGAAATACATCATTCAACCTATATGTGAAATTGGGATCCAAAGTCATAGCATACCTCGATATTAGTAAACTTTGTGACTGTTACTATTTGTTCAAGACTTGTTCGCTTACAATAATTAAGTCAGTGATTTATCTTTAGCGTTAAGAAGATGTACATAACACTCTTTAGAACCAGGCTGTCCAGTGTGTAGTCCAAATAGATACGGTATGATGTATCGATCGATCGAATTGCTACATATCAATCAATGCAAAGAACTTAAAAAATACGTTTCCTTCTTACTTAATTTGTCGAAAACGTCACCCATGTAAATTCTACCACCCGATACACAGAGGACACGGTTACTACTATATAAATCGTAACGATTTGTACCACAGTAAAACCTGGATCGTGCTATAAATCGGTAGCATGTGGTATTATGATTACAGTAAGAACTGAGGGTATGTGTAATCCCAACAAATCCAGTTTGATACATTTTTTGGGGGGATTACAATTCGGTGTACGAATTCGGTGCACTAGTGATTCATAGTATATGTGAATTATTCAGTATATTTTGTCTTTTCTGTATTAATGCTATTCATTGATTAATACATACCCTGTTTAATTAAACCATATACATATAATGTATGCTCAATTACTCTCTATTGGTAATAGGCTGATGTTCAACACGAAAGAAATATAGCCAACGTTCCTGTCTGTTAAACACACTGAGTACAGGCACAATTACATTGCAAACGGCAAAAACAAGCTGATGCCGAGTGGTCTAAAATGTTTAAGAGCAGCTTTCTATATTGATTTTCTGCTTCAATAAAGATAAAAACTGATCCCATTGAGCTCAATAATTCATTTTTTTTATGTCATAACGAGTTACCTTTCAATTACACTCGTGAGGAAACATGAACTATTTTGAAAACTTTCTAATAAGTTTGATACATATGCTCATGGGCGTCAACAGGTGGGGGACGGGGGGGACATGTCCCCCCACTTTCAAAAGTGGAGGGGATATCATATCATTTGTCCCACCCACTTTTCAGAGTAGTTATTAAAAAAAATCACATGCATATGCGCAATTTTCTATTTAAGGTCAAGAAATCTGGACTCCCTGGGCCCCTGCTATCTATCACTTGCACCGTCATTTATCTCCCATTCTCCCAATATCCTAAATCTGCCCATTTAATTCGTTCGGGGGGGGGGGGGAGAGACCATTCGAAAGTGTATTGAATCTTGCACACATGTTGTTTGTATGGGTTCCAAGGGATTAGGTAAGCCATACAGGTAGATGGTGATGAGTTACTATGTTCATATCACTACCTCCAGTCCCTTGGACTGGACGGACGAATAGGGGTGTAGGGGTTAAGTAATTAAGGCCACATGTATTCGCCGGATATGGTAGATCTTTATTGTTGAGTGCCGGCTAGGCGCTACACACGCTCTGCGCGCGGTGCCTTTTCTGATTATTATTATTAAAGTACCTGGGCACATAACAACTGACGTCTCGCACCTACATGCATGTATTATATATACCACTCCACTCATCCCGGAGGTGACGGCGCCACTTTTTCAATATTTCGTTTGAGATGGACGCTGTGTAATTCGTCTCCCTTGGTGTCAGAACGGCATCTTTCTACCAGTAGGCTACTTTCTGTCGGAATTTAGTTTTGTGAGACAAAATTTCTCCTCACAGATCTGGTTCTGATGTAACTAAAAACGACTCAGGAAGGCCGTCTCCTGCGATCTAGGGGGTCTTATGTACCCAAAATTTTCTGGTACGCTACGCGCCAACCAATGGTGGCGCTCCGCTTAGATAGTATAGTGTCCCCCTCACTTTCTGACACCTGCTGATGCCCATGCATATGCTTAACACTAGTATGAACTCTCTGGATCGTGCGAACATTTTGGAGTCTACCTCTCTTATTCAACCTAACTTGACCGGTAAAAAGCTTGAAAGGTTTCCTACTTTTATCGCAGTCATGTAAAGTGTTAAAATTGCCAAACGAAAAAGCTGGTAACGTAAAGCGTTTAAAGTAGTAATATATATATATATATATATATATATATATATATATATATATATATATATATATATATATATATGTTGAACATATGTACACATTTGCGCTTCATATTAATTAGACGGTAGTCGTGAGTAAAATTTAAAGCAGTATGCTGCGTTACATTGGCCTCTACATATCATTTATGAAAAATGTTACGAAAGGAAAGATGATTCTAAAGCAATTGTTCCAAACCTATACACCCACCCACACACACACGCGCACACACACACACACCCACCCCCCCACACATATATATATATTAATATATTATATATAATATTATATATTATATTATATATATATATATATATATATATATATATATATATATATATATATATATATGGTTATTGTTTGCCAATAAAATGCGGCTATCTAATACTGTGACAACATTGTGACGTTAGCCCCTAAATTTAATTTCGGACCAGCAAATACTTAGTAGTATAGACTATATTTGACAAGTGTGTTTGCGGGTTTTATCAGAATGATTAAGCTCGTCCAAGAAATTAGTTTGTAAAGTCCAATGTAAACAGAATACAAACGTTCTAAGATAAATGTATTGACAGTAAGGCAGGGGCGGAAATGTCACACTGTGGTTATTGGATTAGTATTTCTACAGAGCTTCACATCAGCGTAATGTTTGCTGTCTGCGTGCCGCTATAGTACGTTGGTTAAACTACATTATAATTATTATTATTATTATTACTACTATTGTTGTTATTGTTATTATTATTATTATTAGTATTATTATTATTATTATCATTATTATTATTATTATAATTATTATTATTATTATTATTATTATTATTATTATTATTATTATTATTATTATTATTATTATTATTATGTTGGATAGATGAATTATCTGCATCAGTTGCGTTGATGTAAAGTACTTCGGTCTTATGTTGATAACAAACCTAACCAGATGGAACATATCTAATTTGCTATCTTTTCGTAGATGGGTACCCTTTTTATATTAAAGAGACTTTGTTAGACGAAACCTCCTTCTAACGGAAGATAGTGTTTCGTTGGACTGTTTGTTGTGATGACAAGGAGACGCCGTTTCTATTAAAATGTATGTATAGAGCCCAGTTTAGCGATATAATATATTGTATATGCTTTGAAAATGTGAAGAATTCTACAGTATTTAAGTTGTAATATTACATTAGTACACCCCTCGAGGTCTACCTTTAAAGCGAGCTAAAAATGGCAAATTCTTAATCATGGCGTAGTTACAGGGCCTGATTTAGCTTGTGCAGGGGTCAACACAAGATGATCCCCTTAAGCGTTATGCATATAAATGATATATTACAATAACAGTCGGACAGACATAAGTTTCACAGACACTTATCACGTCACAATCATATTAAATTATTAGCTAGTCATGAATGCATTGTAAGCATTGCTGTGTTACGCCCACTTAGCTGTAGTGTTCGCTACTGCTCTGCAGTACAACCTCAAATCTCGTTAACACATCTCAAGTGTATAGACTGTTGTAGCGCTTATCTTTCACAATATATATACCATACCGCCATCTTGATAAGATGGCGAATTTCAACCTTGAAATATTTCCGATCCCGAACTGTAGACGCTCGAGTGGCACTTAAACCTATACTGGGTTAGTTTAAGCTAACATGGCACGCCAATTATACATTGAGAACGTATATTACACTTTACATACTCCCGATTCACATGTATATACTCATATAATATGTGTGTGTCTGCGTGTGTACGTGTACTGACTTTGCGCTCTTCAGTAAGATATCACTGGCTAATGGACAGGGATGAACATGTCAATACTGAACAATTAGTGGGTCGATAGATAATAATTATACTGGCTAGATATGAAGGTTTATTTGATTGACGTGGTTAAACAGCATGAGTAATTAAATGGCAAATTGTACAGTGATACAATACGACTTTGTCTTAACGCCGACATCTTGGTTTTTACTTTAATTTAAAAATGCAGGGTTTCGTTATAAGCTGAAGAAATCAATAGTATGAAGGCATATGTATAGTATTGCACAGTTAAAAATGTCACACTGAAAACGTTTTCTGTATATCTGATAGAGATTTTTTATTAAATAAACAAGTAGATTAGAAATATCCACATATACTTGATTGTGAATCCTGTATGACACATACAGAACCCCCCCCCCCCCAAAAAAAATACTGTGAAAAATATTGTAAATATGAACACAATTATATTGATAAATTACAGACTCAGTCTGACAAAATTTCCTTAGAAAACCTTTGAATTCTGTCTTGGGCTGACTTCCATTTGAAATTCGAGTTATTATTCAAATTTATAATTATAAATTATAAATACGTACGATTGTAAAATATTCCAAAAGTTGTTGCAGTGTTGAAGGCGATCATTTTAATTTATTAATGAAGGAAAAATTTCAAAGTTTGGCAAGTTTGAAGACATTCAAGAGCACGTTCCAAGATTGTTAGAACGGTGGTTATGCATCGGAAAGATTTGTTTGAAATATGTCTTATTTGTCTCAAGGCATATGAAGTAATTTCATAAGAGCCTTTGATTATTAACTGATTCTTGCATGATCTTGAATAACTGATAGATGCTGTTGATATGCGTCGTTGTGTCTATACTTAGCTATGCTGCTTCAAGGTGTCTTTTGGGGGCTTGTGTTAAGAAGACACTTTTTGCAATCTTTCCTACCGAATCGTCAATAAATTTGAATTTACACATTACGGCAAATATAATTCGCATATTTTGTCGAGAAGAATGTAGGTGGAAAGGGTTAACAAAGCTCAAGAATGATAAAGAGATCCTACATAAAAAAGTCAGGGAAATAAAGAAACCGTTAAGTATTAAACAATGTTTCAAACTGACAAGCAAGCAATTCAGTTGTCGCTCGAATTCGTGTGATATAAACAAAGCGGGAAATATCTTGTATTTGATCACTAAAGAGGTAGTTTATACTTGAAATACTTATTTCAAGAGGTGTTTTTGCTCCAACATGACATGGGAAAAATGTTTGTAAACATAGTTATGCACGCCTCGGAACGTAAGCAGCAGACTATAGCAGCCCGAGTAAAGGTTCCAACATCTACAAACTAGTTAATGTAAAAATATATATATTTATCAAATTGAGTAACCAATCTATTTATGCCAATGAGATGTTTATTTCCTTTCTCACCAAGATGAAGTATAGGGTTCGCAGCGAGATGAAATCGTAAAGATAATACATCGACGGGTTATCTCGTGAGAATTCAATATTTTACTATACACCTGCTCTTATGCAACCCTGTTAGCAAGTTACCTAATATATATTTTGGAATTCGTCCTTATTACGTCACTAGTGACAATTTCACAATTTGATGACACGCATCCAAACAGTCGAAAGATCATGATGAAATCGATTTTCTTCTTAAATTGTAAACAAAATAAACACATTACGTCAAATAGCATGATTCGGGGCATTTTAGCATTAACGTTTTTTAAAGTATTTAATAATTTGGTCGTAGTTTTGTTCAAGTGATTTGTTGAATCACCATACAAACCTTATGAATCCACCAACCAACAAGTAAGTAGAAGTCTCTGTTTGGTATCAAGCTTAGTATTAAGCTTAGGCTTATGACAAAAACAAAATCACAAAATAAAATGTACTTTAGTTGGCAAAGAAACAAATGCATTATTGGACAGGCGCCATCCGAATGCTTTCGTGGCACAAGATGACAATTAACATAATCTTAAACTCTTGAAACTTTTGTTAATATTTCATTTCATGTATTAATTTTTTTCTGCTATTCCACAACTGACAACACAATAAATGTACAATATTATGGACGGTATAGTGTGCCTTTGGAAACCTTGCAAGTCATCTTGTAATCATCTACTAGTCATGCGTTGCTAAGGAATCCAGTCTTGTGACATCAGCTAAAGTGTGACAAATATAAGACGGTACCTTGATATGAAACTCACACCAAGCGGAGAATGAGGAAGGGCTTAATCATATTATGTATTAATGTCTCGCCGACGTATACAAGTCAGTCGGAAAACGAGCTGTAAGAATTCATGGGACGTAAACAGCATACATATACTTTAACACTAAAGCCCACGTTTGATGTGTTTAGAAATTTGTAAAGCAACCTCATATTATAAATGTGTAATTTCTCAGGTATAGCTGATATCACTTACCATTGGGATATTTGAAGGTAGTATTTAAATGATAAAAGCAGAAACTGCTGCGCCATTGTGTCCCTATTTCATGAAGGTGATGTGAATCTTGGAATAATGTGCTTACCTTAGCAAAGGCTATCATATTCACCTCAATTATATATTAATTAAGTTAGGACCTTAATACCGAAAGCCTATCTTACTAACACCTGTGTGACTACGGAAAGTTATATGATATCTATGACGTGTTTTTGTCATTTGTATTCTCGCAAATTACTTACACAAGATATTTTATTTTATTGAAGGCATTTCATTAAACTATCTAATGTTTAGCACTTCTGTTTTCTCCATTTTCGCGCAGCAAAGGTCCAATAAGTATACTTAGATAACAGAAGCACTTACAAATTATTTGCATAAGTGTACACTGCAGTTTGTCTGATGTGATAATCCTGTTAAATTGCCAGAAATAAATATTAAATGAATGAACAAGAAAATATAATGTCTACGCTACTTAAGCAATGATATAAACTATGTTTGTGATATATGTTTATTTAGCTCTTCATACAACTGCAGATTTTAAAAAGAAATATTTACTTTTACTATAGTAAGAGTCGTATAGATAAAGATTTAAGTGCGGATTCATATTATACATATCGGCTTGAACTGCAACTCACTAATATGCAAAACTCATATTGTTGTGTCCGACAGTAATAAGAATGCCTTTTTCACCCAGCTCACACGTTTGTCTACCAGTGCCCACACATCAGCTTATTGAACATAAAATCCATTTGTATTTAGTATGATGCTATCAGGAAGGCAGTATAGCTTGAATGAAGCGTTGCCATAGCAACAGGTAACCATGCAATGGATGACGGAAGTGATTATTATGGAGTAAAAGGTAGAGCCTTTCAAATGGAAGGAAATGAAAGAGACCCGAGGCTACAAGGGCTTTCGTGATATTTTGAAGAATTAATTCCTTAGTTTTATTACTTAGTATTAAGTGCGCGTGTATCTTGGGGAATACATCAATTCCCTGATTAGTGTACTGGCTAGGTTTCCGATAAAGCATCCTCACTGTTAGCAGATATTTTAACTATACGTTCAATAAAGAAAAGGAATAGTCGACGAGAACGTTACTTATGAAAATCATTTGTATTCTAATATATATATTAGAAACACTACTTTGTTCCAACAAATGTTGAATATCCGTCGAATGTATTGTAAAATCTCTTGGAGGCATATTATTTTGCCCAGGGAAAGGAACATCTGTCTAACCCATGGCAAATGCCGTAGGATAGGTTTCTTAGGTTCCTTAAATTAAGTAATTCAGTACGTATTTTTCTTTATACGGTAGATTAAGCAACATCCCTTTCATTAGAATCCATGAATGTAACGTATTCAATTCCTGGCATAAAACATCCACATAAGATGAGTTTCTCAACTTATGCAGTCTCTCTTAAGAAAGTCTCGTATCCGTTTCCATTAACTCGGTATAGCTCATTTCTAAAGTTGACCTTTGCAGGGGCGTCGGAAGCTATTTGGGATTGGTACGGCAGATCAGAGTGTGGCCATCTATCATAATTATCGGGGGGGGGCGTTTGGTAGGTCAAACTACGCTACGCGTCACCATGATTGGAGCGTAGCGTAATGGAGAAAATTTTGAAAAAATGCCTCCCAGATTGCAGGAAATGGCACTTCCCGAGCTTGAAAACAAGACCCCTGCCATGCCAGAGTAGTCACATTTAGCCTACTTGCCGTCATCATTATTGAAAATTATTGAAAAATATACCTCCAAGATTGCATGAAATAGCAGTTCACATGTGTCATATGAAAAAACAAGAATTCAAGGTTAACGAGATTTAATTTACATATCAGAGAAGGTCCCAAACTGGTGCCATTTTTTTTTTCTTAGTCCTACTTATTTTTTTTTTTGCGCCGTGAATATTGGTCCGGCCCTGCTTTGTAGGTCAGACCCAGACTGTTTCAGATTAGCAAGACACGATTCAACATGCACTTCGATAACGTGAAGTTGAGTATTTCGTGAATTACTGGAGTTGACTATATTGAGCCACTAATTTGAGACTACTTTGAGGGACCGTGATGGAATTAGGGAATGTCGGATACACTATAACATACGCACCAAAGAAACCTTGAAAATATGTTAAACTTAATTAATTTTTACCTCTGAGAGTTACACTATATTTTTATGCTACCCCATGATGTTTTTTTTTTAAATACAAAATAACCCACATATAATAAATGAAATGAAGAAAGATGCTGAAGGAAAAACCCTTCAAAAGAAGAAAAAAACACAGAAATACATAAACTATGCCTGGGTCATTGTTACGGTTACCTTTAAAGAAGTTAGTTAATATAATCTTGTCTTTTTATAGCGCTTAAACTTACCTTTATACCTACACATTTAAAACCGAAGAAAAATATATAGATAATGGGTTGTAAAATTTGTGAAGATTCGAAACAACTAAACAACTTTACCATATAAATTGATATTCCCTTCGCATAGTCTTTTTAAGAGAGTTTTAGAAACGCAGAGAAATTATAACCTAGAACTGGAACCTAGGACTTTTGCAAATCCTCCCCACTAACAACTATCCTAGACTGATTCTTTTCATGTTATACTCCCTCTTAAAGGCCATTGAGGAGACAATTGGTATACATTTTCCTTAATACTTAAACCAAAATTTAACTGTACTAGTGATTTGAAAAAGTGCGGTGTTAACCGACCATTTCTCAAAATCAAACACATCACGTGACAAGTGCCTCTCTATACGGTACATTACGATACTTTCCGTTAATTGGTCGCTTCACCTTATGACGTCAAAGGATGATGGCTCTGCATATTCTGTTTTGGATAGACGAATCAACGAGGACTTCCATTGACCCTGTACAAACCGTGAACAGTTTAAACATGGAGCGCAGTTAGTGGCTGATACTGTAAAGTTTAGGTATGAAGACAGAACAAATACATATCATTGATTTACAATAAAAAATAACATAAAAAGCTGTCCCAAATCAATGAAACGATCAAAAGAAAAAAATTGAACTTTGGTTGAATTTTGTTGTTACTAACTTTATGACAGCATGCCGGCTGTCCTTTACTTTGCTTTAGTTAAAAAGCGTCTTCCATCAACTTCAAAACTTCATATATTATGAGTACATGGTCTTGTTGCAACTTATTCCAAAATTGATTGGAGCACGATCTTATATACTTTATATATCCACTTGATTAATAGGTATATACTACCTCTCTACGATATAATGATTACTCGACCTTCTTGAATGTTGGCAAGACGCCAATTCTTGGATTATGACTAAACAAGAAAAAATAATAATAATAATGGCAAGCAAGGATCATTTGTATCTGATATGATGTATATATGAGAACGAAATCAGGAATATATAACCAAAAAAAAACCCCTATGTAAGTATGTGGAACTGCAAGAATCTGTAGGTATAGACTTTATACAGTAAAATTAAAGAAAATGTGTAAGCTTCAAGTGGTTGTTAAGAATGGATTAGCTTCCAGTTTGTGTATATATGCTACAACATTGCCATAAAATACTGTAAGGTGTAGTGTTGATTGTTGAAATGTGAGTTACGTTCCCCATGCTTTATCTGTTATGCTACGGGTATTTTATTTTTGCCAGAAGATATAGACAGAACGGCACCCAGTAAATGACGATGGTTTCTTATAATTCACGGCGCCCCATGCATATGATGTCATAAATAAAGTCCCACAAGTCATAGAAGGCTATTAGGTTTCCAGGTTTCTTGGCTACTTGATATCTTGAAGTAGCGGCACTTCATGAACCTCTGAAATAAATTGCTTCCCCTCTCCCGTATTCTGTCGGTCGACTCGTTAACGATAGGTTTACCGATGGAAGATAATAAATTAACTTTTAGCATTTGTTGTCAGGACTTTGGAACAATTTATTTTTTTAAATTTACGTTAGTTTTAGCCTTCTACCTCTTCTTCTTTTAATTCTTCTTCTGAATTTATTAGAAATTTATTAGAACAGTGTGTTACGCTAATTACATATCTGTATCTTGACGATATCTCAGTATGCTTAAAAGTGATACTTCGTAGATAATTTTTACTTACTAACACATATGTTTTTTTTTCTTTTCGGTTTGAAGCTTCTAAAAATACTCCCGCGGGAATTGCTCTCCTTATATTTCTTCGATTCTTACTTATTTTTGACCCAACTTGAGGTCATGAATATTCATTTGAAATATTAATCGTATTTGTATCAGCTCTATAATTTACCGTAGCAGTTTACGCGTGTATGGATTGTTGCATACGTGTAAGCTAATGATTATGGTTGGTTTAGTGTCTCCTGTAATGCTAACAGAACAAAACGTAGACAGGCTCTCTATTATATATAGGTGACTAGTTTATGTTCATCTCAGAATATCTAACTGCATTATCATTTTAAGGATAGAATGAAAACATTCGTTGTATATGAAAGAAAGACTAGCCCTGCACCACTGACAAGGTATCTGAATTCTGATTATATAAATATTCTTAGACGGTCACGTGTTTACATCCTGTCTGGCGGTTTGATTTATTCTAACCTTACAATAAAATGTCTGAGGTCTAATATGAGCAAATGGGTTATTGCTGAAATATGTATGTACGACTTCACTATACGGTTTAAGGTTACCGTAGCACAATGTTGCCGCAGACATTGTGCCTGTCATACGATTTAAGGAATACATAATTATTACTGTCAATCTATCGGTTTCTTATTTACCTCATCTTAATTTCATCACAAGCTGATTGTAAGACTTTCTTATTAACATTAAAGAATAAAAACACTCAAAGTAAATTGTTACTGAAATGAAACCAAAACCACGTATTGTTATTATTTTCATACGTGTAGAAAGCTAAAATCAGGTTTAAATCAGTAATTTGGGACAATAATTTCTCGTGAATAAATCTTAAGTCAATATGTTATTCACTGAAGATACGATATATACAATATACAGCGATACGTAATTTAAACGAAAACACAACCGATATGACATAAATAATTACAATATTTTGTATAGATGGATATTGTTTCTAACACTCACAACACCGCCTCAAGGCTATAGCTTATCAAGGCATTTAAAAGTAAAAAAAAAACTGTAATTAAAGGTAGATTTTCAGGCGCAAAAGTGTCAGAAATTTCGACCATTACAAAACAATGCTATCAGTCCAGGCTGCATTTCTATAACACTCTTCAAGTGTTGAGAAACGATCCTTTAAACAGGTGATGTTCATCAATAAAAATGACTGGACTATGAAGTCTAATACAGAGACCATTAGGTCACTTCCACAGATATACAAAACGAGAATCAATGGGATAGCATAAGACGTTTAATGGCATGACATGTTTACAATGGTTACAAGTTCGTCAGTGAATACTGATGTTGAATGTCATCCAAAAGGGTTCTATTGTTAATATGAATTTAAAAGAACATATTTCGGTGGAGTTATTATAATGTATACAAACAAATGGATGAACCTTGACATTTAAACCTGCACCGAAAAGCCTACGACATCATCAATATAGCTTTAAATGGGTAGTCCATAGGTTTAACATATTTTAAAGGTATAGATATAGAACACTTTAGTACTAGAAATCATAGTTGTCTTTTCCTTTGGACTATAACATACCAATACTAGACTACGTTCGCCATTACGACGTTGTTACATATTTACATAATTGTTGAAACAATGCTACACATGACGTCACATTCTTTTGCGAAAAACATTGACATCTAAAAATAATCTATAGCAACATTGTTGTTGTTAGTAACAATCAGTCCGCAGAGATGTTTGCTTTTTATTCGAAGACATAAATTTCGCTGTTAAGTACATACAAGTATCGACTAACGGGCAATGTACAAACTACATAACTTAAGGCGTAGTATGTAAGCCAGACACACTTATATGCAAAACTGTCCATTTGACAACTCTTTATCTTTCATGATTTAACCAAAATTAGAAGAGAAAAAAGCACCTACATGAGTTCATTTTGAAATTTAACAAAAACATTCCTCAAGTAAAAGAATATTCCTCTGAGTGTTTCGCAAATATTATTTATGAGAAACTATCGCGTGTGGTTTTAAACTCTGCCTGACTTACGCTTCGGAGACCCAAGGATTTCAACATGTGCTTCAAACGCTCCTTCAAGTTGTCAACAAGTATTCACCCGAAGTCCTTCAATTTCCTACAAGCTCAAATAGTAAAACGAAAAATCGAGGGCTTACAGTATACCTTGTTACTTGCTAACGTCAGGGATTACCATGGCAACGGTTTGAAGCGATCATTGCGAGGTTGTCGTTTCCGCACGCATAATGATGCATAATTTGCGATATTTGCAGGGCTCCCAGTGATTCATGGCTAGATAATTTGTTGCTTAATAAGATAGTCATACATATTTTACCATTTCAACTAAACTGTGATGCTACCAATCCAGTTAGTTTCTAGGACATCTGCATCTAGCGATTTTTGAACATTTTATCTCTAAAGAGAGCAGAGCAACACGAGTCATTTTTCATTCTTATTTTGAGAATAATAATATTTTCCAGTCCACAGTAGATCATCAAAAATTTAAACAAGCACTTTGAATTTCCAGTTTCAATTATAGTTTTATCTAACTTGATAAGTTATGTTTTTATTAATCGCTGACGTTCACTTTACATAGCGCCTATTCAGAAAAAATGAAATGGACTGATGTTTTTAAGTATATCTTAACTGGTGGATATCTTTTTATGGCATACTTTGGGAGCACGTTCATAAATAGACGGATAAAGCTTTGAAAGGCATTCGAATGATAATTAACACCGAGAAAAGCACACGACAATATATATATTATCTTGCATGAAATATCTCATTTATTTAACTTATTTATGTATGATGTCCGCAAACCTACCCTTCTTCAGGAATATTTTAATTATAGCAAAAATTACCCGAAACCTCAGTATTTTTAGTGTGTTTAGTATATTGCAGTACCATGACCAAAAAAAAAACATGATGGCACGCGACGTTTACACGAAAACAATCATCCTTTGTTTTGGGCAAATACTTCTTGATTTACATAACAATATAGTAATCGAATTATTATTTTAACTCTTTATGATCTCCGGGATTTAAGCCTTTACCCGATTCATTAGCATTGTTTGGATGATGTAATTTTCCCTCTTTACACCAGTTTGATTAGGAGTTACGTGAGGTGCGGTATTGAACGCGGAAAGGAAAGTGGGTGGGGGGGGGGGGGAGGGATGTAGGGTTCGGGATGTTAAGGTGCAGGTGTGTTGATGTCTCAATGAAAAGAGAGAGAATTGGACTGGTATTTACACAGAACTCACCTAATTTATTTAAAAAAAAGCAATTCTGTCATTGGGAAGGGTATTAAATGTGGAGGGAAAATCTTACTTTATTTTTACCATCAATTTTCTTCTTTTGATTAAACATTTCATGCGTCAGAAAGATAATTACAATCGCGAATCACCATGTGTCATGTCATTTTCAGTGGTCATGAAGCTATTACTCGTCACTAACATGAAGTATCGTTATTGGAAGAATATTTCTTCAAATTGTTTGCAAACTTTCATAATGACTGCAGCCCACCCTGATTTTATCTTCTCTGTATATAATTCCCTTAAATATGAAATTAAATCATCATCATTAAACTGTTGCATGTGAACAAGTTTGGCTTTAATTACAAAATGCATGTTAAAGCGTGGGTGTCAGAGAACAGTTCCGAATTCAAATACTTTATTTATGAGGTTCGATATTTTCTTATGATGTGAATTTCTTTCTCATTTTATAACTTAAAATCATTTGGTTAAAATTATATGCAAATTTAATATCTTTGACAGAATTAAATGTTCCCGGCATTTTTAACAACCTTCTCCAAGAGAGAAATATTTGTAATTTGAAGTTGAAAGGAACACTGATATTTATTTTCCATGCAGTATCAATATAACCACTTTTCAGTCTATGGAAATACCTACTACATTATAGGTAATTCAGTAACCATACATAACCCTTTTGATTTTTTTTCAGATCCACAGTTGCCAGTTTTTTTAATATATTTTTTATTATACTTTTTTTTACAAAATTTCATTTTTTAAACATTTTTTCCCTCTCTCTTTATTTTTTTGCTCCAGGTTGTAGCCATCGTGTCCATCCTCTTCATCGTAGCTTCCACAATTGCACTTTCCATGAACACAATCAAAGATTTTCAACCGGAAGGTGGCAGCGGAGATAACGAGACACTTGCACTCATTGAAACAATCTGCATAGTCTGGTTCACATTAGAATATTTACTGAGACTCATCTCAGCTCCTAACAAATGGAAATTTTTCAAGGGGCCCCTCAACATTATTGATCTTCTCGCCATTTTGCCTTATTACATCACGCTATTTCTCGGTTCGGAAGAGGGCGTAATGCAATTTCAAAATATGAGGAGAGTTATCCAAATTTTCCGTGTGATGAGAATTATGAGGATTCTCAAGTTGGCTAGACACTCTACAGGGCTGCAATCTTTAGGAATGACCCTGAAGAGAAGCTACAAAGAACTTGGACTACTAATGTTATTTCTAGCGATAGGTGTTATGATCTTTTCGAGCCTCGCCTATTTTGCCGAAAAGGACGTCAGGATGACCAAATTTACATCGATTCCGGCTTCGTTCTGGTGGGCAGCTATCACGATGACCACTGTTGGATATGGCGATATATATCCGACCACTGTTTTAGGAAAAATCATCGGCACATTTTGCTGTGTTTGTGGTGTACTTATGATCGCTCTACCGATTCCCATCATCGTGAATAATTTCTCAGATTTTTACAAGGAACAGAGAGCACAAGAAAAGGCTCTGAAACGTCGGGAGGCCATTGATAGGGCTCGCAATGCAGGAAATTTGCTCAATTTCAATGATAAAGCTACCAGGGACCAGAAAGATACCACTTTAAGTAGTTGTGACTTGAGGAGAGGGGTAGACATTACCCATTATTATGACGACGATGCGTCGTCATTCGGACCACGTCACTTCCCACGAGAGAAGACGCAATCGTCTGATGCGATTGCGCAGCAGCAAGGCCATGACGACGGTATGGAATCTCTACCTAGCCCAGTTGACAGAGGTTCGTCGTTACCGACGATTGGTTATTTAGGTACAAAAGCTAAATTGAACAACAGTGAAAGTGGCTCTTCCGCCTCAAAAGCAGATATGCAAACTTCGAAACTGACTTTACCTCTTCCAATGATCAATAGGGCATTAGCTAGATTTCGCTCACGAGGGAAAGAGGACCGTAACGGTAAACTGGATGGAATTGAAACTGAGAAACACAATATGCAATGTGACGAGCTAGATAAGGGTCCTCCTACCACTGAAATAAGTTATGCAAATGAAACTGCTGATAATATATCAGATAAAACCGTGTCGGCGGTATGTTCCAAAGAATCTACCATTGCTTCCAAAGAACCCTCGCATAGCCCTGCAGAGTCAAGAGTGGAACTTGGGGGAGACCCATCTGAGAGTGAACCTTTGCTAAATTCACCTTCATGTAATACAGACAGGACAAAGCCTGATGGTGGAAGTACGGAAAATACCAACAACGACCGGAAACCAGAAAATGTTATTATTCAACGACTTGAAGATGGGTTTACGGCAGCATGGACGAAAGCACCATCTTCCGAACACTCGAGTCCGAACGAATTGCTCGGGGATCATCGGTCGATGCCAAAGACAGCGAAACGGTCTCCTGCACGGCGGTATGGCAACTTTGAGCAAAAGCAACGTCGTGCGTCGGTTGGGCCAACGACTGGTGCTCATAACACTTATCAACGCTTGTCACCAATCACCGTCGGAAGGAGACATAGCACCGAGGATGGCGATGATGAGAACTACCAATCCTCCTCAGATTCAATTTCCGGACCCTCGTCGGCATCGAAGCAACCTAAGAAGGCGACGAGCAGAACACGAGCAAGGCGACATCGACCGAGACCTCCTTTCCCGTCCGGCGCGGGTACGTTCCCTTGTCACAACCGGAAACCTCATGGCAGAAGGCAACACGCATACGATACACGATCTGATTCCAGGGCAAGTGAAAGCCCAGTTTCTGATTCGTGTCTAACCAGTTTTGATTTGTCAGATAACAAGGCCTGCAGAGAAGAAGAGCTGACTAAACGACCGGCCAGTCTTGATTTCTTAAGTTCTCATCAAAACTGTGGCTCAAACGAGAGTTCACCTGACGTCCCGAAGAAAGCAGACATATGTCTACCAAATGGACTTGATCCCAGCTCACAGAAAGGTGAAAATAAAGCATCAGAACACAGCATTATGGAAGGTAACAGAAACTTGGGTGTACAACACTGAAGGTTTGCTGGAAAATTTAGTTTAAGATGCAGCATTACTTTATAAAGTGCAAGTAAAAGTGAAGCTGAAGAACACAGCAATTATGGAAGATATATTGGGATGCAACACTGATTTCAATATGCAAAATATATTAAAGTGAAGCTTAAACTTGAAAACGCAGCATTAATGACATGTGTCAGAAATGCTTAGTTTTGTGTGTTGGATGCAAAACTCATTTTGAAATGTAACGTTGGTCGAATTATATCACACTGATGCTAGCCTACCATGCAGCAGCAATTAAAATATACAACCTTTACTTAGAGATGCAACACATGATGTGCACATAGGAACATAGATTGTAATGTTCAACACTGATTATAAGGTGTGAAACGCTCTTTATAAGATAGAACACTAATGTTACACAAATCAATTATCCTTAACTGCAACACTGATTTAAAATAGAACACTCTCTGTATGTTGCAATATTGGTTGCAAAATGCTCAACTGGATTTCAAAGTGAGTACTGGATGTAGGATACCGCGGTTTTCTTAGAACCACATATAAGGAACAAAATGGAAATAACAAATGCAAAGGAGTCGGTATGTTTAATATTCAAATGATAAGTACAATATTGCCGATCAATTTATGAATTAAAATATTCTCTAAAAACCCCTTTATGCAAAACAATACAACACTCACAACTACACAGTGAGGCATGGTTGTGATAGCACCTATCCAGGTCTTCACAATTTGACTTGGAGGACGTTAGCACAGAAGTAAATACACAAGAGTGAATCATACTTCAGAATTACACGGTTAATATTCTTCCACAGGCGCTACGTACGTTAGCCGATAGTTGAAATTCGATGTTGAGATAGAAAGATCTTTTCTATTAACTTACATTAGTTAATTGCGTGCTTGAAGATTTCTTAGGGTGTCATCCATGAACATTTATTTTAAAAGCTCCACATGTTTAAATAAATTTAAAAAAAAAACATTTCATTACAGGTAAGTTGTAATTCAATGTGTGCAATACTAGAGTATATTATATCTATCATCATTTTAATATTTTGTCATCTGTTTATACTCAGGGAAGTCCAGCGATGTTATTAATTATAAACCTCATTAGGGGCCTATCTCTGCCACTTATCATCATCACCTCTCTCGATATCTGTTTTGTAAACTTCTCCATTGTTTTATCTTAGAGAATGATCTGGTTTGTCTTCCACCGCAGATAAGTAGCACCGAACGCATATCAAAGTGTCAATGCATGGCGACTTTTCTACGCATAAAACATTTCAAAGTTGATTTATGAAGGCTGTAGAAATGTGCAATACAAACATGGGTTTTACGTGATAAAATATAATGACAAAATCCCAAATCTAAAGACACCTCAACTTGGTTACATGGTTTATCACATCGTGTTATAGTTAATCATCTTCAGAATGTAGATCAATGGATCACAGAAGATTTAAAGTGAGATCCTAATTGATGAATGGTAGCTATTATCAAACGGAGGTAATAATTGTAAGCGTCATTCATTCATGATGTAATCAGCTCAAAAGAGGAGTCATTTTATCACTGCAGAGCTAAGAAATGTGATGACCAATTTAAATCCAACAATACTGATGATAATTTCAGATACGCTAACTTCGTTTCAACATATGTTTAGGCATGTATGGTGCATAATTAGTTATCTTATTTCGACAGAAGGTCATGGGGGAATGATATAAACTTTGCTAAGATATTTATGTTAACAATTTGTTATCAAGAATTGCCATACTTTCTTTCCTACATTATTGAAATTATTATTTAACTTGTATTGTTAATTGTGTGATTGGTTAATTGTACATGCATAAGAAATCGCGTAATAGCCACATATTGGACCCGATGCCCATTGCAACATTGCGACGGATGTTCTTCGGCAAATCTTTTTAATATAGGCTACATTAAGTTATCTTTAAATGACAGGATTGCTCTTTAAATTTTAAAGCATTCCCGGGGTTAATATCCCGTTATAGATGGTTTAAGAAATGACCGTTCTTGATAATAAACCATTAGGTCCTTTTTATGAAAAAAATGCGAGATTTCAAAATGTTACACTGAATCCATAATAAAATTATGGATTTGGTTAATTGAGATAAATTTTTATTGATCGTTTGGCAAAATCTAAACATTAGAGGAGACTAAGAAAAAATAAAATATGCCAATTAAACGTGGAACTATACGGCACAACGGGGACATCGTATACTGAAGTTACCGTTTTCCATATAGAGTTACACTGTGTGGAGTATCTTAGTAAATATTGGTAAATAGGTAAATATTGTGTGTAACAATAACGTCATTATTCATAATGATCAATTGAGTTTAAGTCTCCTTAAAGGCAATTCCAATCATTTCCATTTTTTTACCTACATTTAGCTATATGATATCGAACACCTCAATTAAATTGCCCCCCACTGTATCCCATCAGAAACATTGCTTTGAGCTTCATTTTGTGTGTTGACAGTTTGTCATATTTTCGCTACTTAAACATTCTTTGCTTACAACCAAATATCTTATTTCTTATTGACCTGAAACCTTTTAGAGCAACCTATATCATTTAGTTCCTGTTCCATATTCTTTTTATTCTTATATTTTGCTGTTGAGTGATTCTATCAGTAATTTGGGATGTTTAAAGAGAAGCCTCGCATGTAGTAGTAATTCAGAACAGATTGGCTTTGAGTATATAGGGTTATGCCGTGAATGTTATTCTGCATACAAGCAAATGCAGTCATTTGTAAATAACTTAGATAATATATGTATCGTTTTGAAAGTGATCGGAACTACTCTGTAATTTTGAAGTGGTGCCAAGGAGTGTAATGTTCCCATCAATTACCCCAACTGTTCAAACCTGTCGATTTTAACACTTCGAACTGTTTATTTTTGTGAATTACCGAAGGAATCATTTAATGTCCTCTTAAAGTTTACACACCCACACACTTCACAAAAGAAAAAACTCATGTCTCGGTAATTTCTGTACTAACATTTATTTTCTTCCCAGGCTCTATTTATTAAAGTCCCTTAGTTATTGATACCCACACACAAACTTCCCACCACGTCGCTGAATATGTCACCGAGAGCTAAAAGATTTCGTTAAAGTTTTGTTGATAAAATGTTTGTCTGCGAATTGACTTTTTTTGCCTGAGCAGGAATTTCTTTTTCTTTTTTTCTTTTCTATTATTTCTCTTATTATTATTATAATTTCATTGCAAATATTTTAATTCTTTTATCTATTTCACGTATATATAAATCAGAGTTCGAATCAACTAAACAACCAGGGTTTTCGGCAATTAGTGAGGTTGTCTTAGATTTTAGCGTAATCTTTTAAATTGTATTGAAACTTCAAATGTATGTATGTATGTATGTATACATATTCAACAACAAAGATAAAAAAGCTATATATAAAATTATATACCATAGAGATATTATATGTATGAAAATATAGATGCAAATTAATTTATCTCACTTTTATGGGTGTAAATATTTAACAAATTAATTGTATACTTAACCGCTATAGATTTTATTCTGTGTTCATGTCATGTTTCGCTGAAAAGTATAAAACGATTAAACGAACGCTAGATTAGTATGGCAACATACGGCAATTATAATACTTGCTCTTAATTTAATAAAAATAAAGGGGGGAGAATGTAAACTCTTTGAGGACTTTCAGATCACTATTTCGAGGAGAAGGGCGTCTCCCACTTATAACGTCTCCCACTGAATAATTCATCTTATGTAAATTGAACAAACATTATTGCATATTCATGCCGGTAACATTGACAAGGTTTCGATAACAAAATATACAGTTGAATGCACTATTTCAAACATGATAAAGATTGTGTGCACGTTCAAGGAATACATTTGAAATAGTGATGCTGCATCAATTTAATGTTATAATGCCGTAACGACATTGTATGCTAATAATTGTCACCGGATATTCTTTACTGGGAGCATTTTAATCGCGATCCAAACGCCATTTCATTCAATATGTTTCATAAAAATATACAGGTTAAAGAAAATGTTCTAACGAAATTACTAAATTATGATTGGATAACGTTCTTGTCTGAATGTAAATATTATTATCGTAAGTGGTAACGTTTACATTGTCACAATCTTTTCACTAAAAAGACCTTTTATTTTCTTTATAATTCTTACTCACTTTATAATGAAAAGTATACCTCGTATATATTAGTTAGAATTATAGGCTCACCCATTTCACATTTGAAATTGTCACGAACATATTATATTACGTGTATTTATGGAAAGTTATATTTGCTGTGCAAATCAATATATCGAATAGAGATTTGGTTGCAAAAACACCAGACAGATAGACGCATGGTACTTATGATTGAAGTAATATCAGTATGGTTATGTAAACTTCATATTTTTCACAAACTGTATTGCTCATGAGAAGTAAGAAGATTCTAGTATTCATTTATAAAAGGATATGTCAGGTAATTTTTTTTTTGCTTTAATCACTGGTTCATGCAACGGTAACGTTTATTGCTAGGAAAGAGATATAACAGTTTTCCCTATAAAACAGATCAAATTTAAGGAATATTCTCTTAACCTACTGGTTTTCTGGTACCAATTTAATGGTAGCACGACGCGCCGTTCCAAATAAAAATAAGTAAAGAAGGACATTTCGTTGCAAATATAAAATAAAGTGTTGTCAAATATGGATAATTCATACATTATCAGGCGCGTAGCCAAGTGGGGGGGGGGGGGGGGGGGGGGCGAAGGGGGCAGCGGCCCCCCCCCTTGAGCATATTTTTTTAAATGTTTTTTATGATATCGCTAGTAATTTCAAAAGAGAAAATGCTAAGATGCAACTTACAAGGCCTGGGAAGTGCCATTTCCAGCGATCTGGAAGGCATTTTGAGCCAAAAGTTTCTTGTGCGCTTCGCGCCAACTCATAGTGGCGCTACGCTTAGATAGTTTGCAATGCCGAATCTACGGCTCTGATTGCCTACATTTTCGCCCCTCCCTTGGCAAATTCCTGGCTACGCGCCCGTACATTATGTATATACACATGTCACTTACGGTGTTGACATCCTTCAATGGTTAAACTAAAAATCACCGCCGTTCTAACACGAAATGGTGGCACATTGAAAGATGTTCAGTCTGTATGTCAACATGCTAACACTATAGCTGTTAACATGGTGAGAGGGTTTCTCTATATACAGTGACCATTCTCACATGAGCTGTTCATACGTTAAAACGATTAGTTTTTCAAAGAATAGTGCTGAAGTTTTCATATCAATGACAGATAACTCGAAAAACACCGAACAACACTTCCACCAAAGCATATACATATCTGCTGTACAGTTGAAAGAAAATGACGAAAAGCCCCTAAATGTTTTCACAGTGCGAACACCCCCCCCCCCCCCCCTCCACACCTCCGTCCATATATGCAACCCCAATTAATGGATCAAGTATCCCCACACAGACAATGTACACATGCTTATTTATCAAAACGAACAGGTGTTGCAAAAAGATCAAAACAACCCCCCACGAAGATTTTGACATTCCAACTTCCGCACACGGATTAAAATCCGGCGATAACAGATCGAAACTATTGTTTCGATCAACTCTTTATACCGAAAGTTGACTTACAGATTAGGAGTATAATATAAATAACTTGAACTTTAAGTGAGCGAGCCTCTCTCAATCCTATTGAGTACTTACTGGCTTTTATAGCACGGATAATTCTCTTCATTTTGTTAATCATATAGTACTCCGTTGTAAGTTACAATACTACACGTTTCGTGAAACTACAGCTATACAGGCAAATAGTCTGAAATAGTGTTACAGTGTATAATGACTATAGGAAAGTGTGTGTTTTCCTTTTGGGAAACAGGACCCAGCGATAAAGGCCCTCAAAATAATTCGGGCTGTCTGGAAGAAATGACTACGTCACAACCAGGATTGTACTGTGAAATATACTTATGTTTAGTGAAACTACAGCTATACAGGGAAATAGTGTTACACTGCATAATGACTATAGGAAAGTGTGTTTTCTTTTTGGGAAACAGGACCCAGCGATAAATTTGGCCCTCAAAATAAATCGGGCTGTCTGGACGAAATGGCTACGTCACAACCATGATTATACTGTGAAATATTTTTGGGGATTTTGTGGTAAGTTTCAAATGTCATTTTCTCTCTTCCTGTAAATCAGATATGTATATGCTTTATAGTGAAGTATTATTTTGTATTTTTCGGGTTATCTCTCTTTAATATGACAAACCTCGGATTTTATTTTAACTTACATGGTCACCATAATGAAATATCATACATTTTGACCTGTTGATACATCAAACTTGTGAGAATGAATGGTAGCGGCTATTTAATCTGACAGTCAACATATTAATAGAAAAGGGTTGACATTAAATTTGAGAAAGAAAGATGGAAAATTGTAAGCAATTTATCGCAAATGTCAACATACGCTAGATTAAAAAAAATTGATTTGGGGATACGGTGTGAAAAAAATTGAAAGAATGTTAATTGTCAGCAAAAGATCACTTTCTCAACACGTCAATTTTATGTTATACCAAAACGGACGATTTGCGACGGAGAGGTGTTGGAACATTGTGCAATAATTGATCTAAAAAGACAACATTTAAACATAAGGAACTGATGCGACTCTTTTATCTTGAGAAGTCGATTTTTATTCTGGACGAAGATGACATTTTGAGACAAGAAAGTGTCTAGATGTATAAGAGGTATACGTTTTTAGATTAAGACGTACCCTCCGTATATTTGCATATTCATCATACAAGGAAAAGCTTCATTAATGTTCTCTATAACTTGATTGGTATCATTGGGCAGATGTTTCCATGAGGAATCTTACAATCTATAGAAATTGACCAAATTATAATGTTTATTGTTATGGAAAGATCAAGCTCCACCCGCCACCCCCCACCCTCACCCACCTACATAAAAATAAAAATGGCGGCGTAATTTGTATAAATAAATAAATATAGAATAAATAATAGCAATATATCTTAAAAACCAGAAAGCTTGAAATCAATAATGTATCATTTCTCTATCAATATCATAGTTCTATACAAACTATGCCTAAGTTCCGCTATACCTTTAATGAATAAAGTCCCCGGAGGCTTGCACCCCCCCCCCCCCGGTCCTGGGTGCATATTGAGAGGGTTAACGCTATTCCTATTTCATTTTCTGTCAGTGTACGGGTTGCATCGGTATGGGTACAAATAATATCAAAGAGGGGTGGGAGCAGCAGGATACGGTCTGGAAGAACCCGGATATTGTGGCATTTCTTAATGCAAGTATGGACCCTTTGTCATTTCATACATATTACATGTTTATTTAGCTGTACTATGGTAAACAATACGACTACATGAAGTACAAAAAACAACAACATTTCTCCCGCCATTTCTTTATGCAAGCCTTGTTTGTCATCTAATACGACACCCATATTGCCAAAAAAAAATGAATTCATATTTTTGTTCACATTTCTCTCTTTCTCAAAGTAAAGTTATTGACATTTATTGCGCTGCGATTGAGTTTACAGTTGGCGTTAACACTATATATATTATGCCAATTTATGTGGCATTTCTTCTGCCTATGGAGTATTAACTATAAGTCTATGTTAGGCTCTGAGTCATATACCGAAGGTCGCAATTTGAGACTACTATAGCCTAACTACATAGTATACGCTCGACTTCAGAAATGTCATTTTTAGGTCCCTGGATAAAAAATAAAAATGGCTATTGCATTTTTTTTATTAAAACATTTTCTGTTCGTGTTCAACGTCAGAGTTTGTTAATTTTAACAACATGATTAAATATTGCATCAGCGCATCGATTTAATCCTTCAATTTATCTAACGATCGATGCAAAACCATATAGGTTCAAAGATCACCAATATGTCCTAATTGAAGTTAATTCAATAGGCCTATCAGGAATATAGCTTCTATCAAATATAAAACTTGATCGTAAAAACCTTGGAGGAGATCGAAATATGCGCTGCACAATATATCATAACATAACACAAAACATAGGGATAACTTCCGCCTAGACAAAGCTGTACGTCATATCAACATATGACGGCAGGAAGTGAAGGGGTGGGGGTGGGGTGGGAGGGAACGTTTGACCTCAATATTCCCAGAGAAGAAGTGGTATAGACACAATGTATGTGTTAATTTTCCAGTAACTGCGCGTCTGTACTTAACTAAGATGGTTGCAATAGTCTCTTGACCTACGCGAACGTCGTCCGAGAAATATTCCGAGTTTAAATGAATGCAATATTTAAACAGCCTGCAGGCATTTATCATAAATCTAGTGATTTAAAAATGAAAGATATTTAAGTTTGTGAAATGGTACGGTATTTAAATATCGTAAATGTACTACGTATATATAGTTCTTACATATCAAATAATTATGTTCAACGAAAATGCATATTAATTCTGCAATATAAAGAGTGTAGTGGACCTTTGAAATATATGGATTTTTTTTTACCAATTTTATTATATCGAGTTCTACCTTATATTCTTCTTCACAGTATTTAACAGAAAATGACCTACGCTACATACATTTTCTATACCATATATATCGACTGAGAAATTTTAAATATTTCGTTATGCGAATCAATACAGAAGTGTGTCATAGAACAAAATATGTAATTTCGTGTTTGGTTACATTTATTTCTTTGTCTTACCCTCGGTTTTGAATGATATATAGTGTCAATAAAGTTTACTCAATATTATACTGGGCGTAGGTAAGCTGGAAGATAGGAATAGACCATCTTATCGGACCTGGGTTCTCCTGTTGTGGTGTTTGTCTGTGGGGTGGGGCGTTATGGAGTGGGCGGGTGGGTGTGAGTGATTGGGAGGGGTCGGCCACGTAGGAGTGACTGGTCCACAAAGCATATCAGGGTATACATAACGTATTGTCATTGGGTCTCGTTGAAAATGGTAGAGTTCGAAGGATGGGCAATAATCTCAGATCACAGAATGAAAGCCATTTCGCTAGAGAGTATTTTATTATTATATTTCGAGCGGGCGGGCGGGCAGGGGCGGCGGAGCTGCTGTTACATGTACAGTGTCACGACCCTGTCTCACTGTATCTTGAAGTACCCCACCTCCCCCTCCAATTAAGTGTGTACCGTCTTTCATCAACCCATTCATCCCTAACAATCTATCCATCTCACATATATGTGTATATATATATATATATATATATATATTTTATTATATTTTATATATATAATTTTAAATTTGATTTTGATCATTAATGAGAACAGACTTTAGTTGAGATGGTTGTTCACTTTTCGTGTCGTTCTTTTTATCTGTCAATTTATTAACACTGTGAAACTACATAGAAATTTTCTATTATTTGAAAGTTGGGAACACACTCGGCGGTCATGCACCAATAAATCCTACTTAAAATATTCATTTTGACCTTTGTTAGGTGTGAAAAATGTCTTGTATGATTGGGAAAAAAGTTGTTACAACTACACGACGTGTTGAAGTGCGGATATATGTCATACCGATGTACAGACCGATAATAATACTATCATTCCGCATCAGTAAAAGGATAACACGGTATATCAGCCTAGGTTTTTCTTTCCTGTTTTTTTAAAATATTTTTAAATTAATATTTCTTGAAATTTTTATCTCAATTGGATATCACTGATGCAATAAGTGTAAAAATTCAAGGAAACTGTTACGCAAGTCATTTGAAGCTTGAAGCTGTTATAACATCCCTTCATACGAAGCAGAATATGCACGCTTCACTTGCATTTTACCGACGCAACGCTTTTTCGGTTGTAATTATCGGTATAGGTCAGCTAGCTATGTACCGACACTATGTGCTCGTACGTATAGTCGCTCTCTTCGTGAGATACCCAGGATCGCACAATTGGAATGCGTAATAGGTGTGACATAGCACTCGGATATTCGTAATACGAATACGACATCATTAAAACTTTTTGCAATATTTTTTATGCAGTATAAAAGGCTGAAATGTCTGGAATGTCTTAACTGTATATAGAAGTTGGATAGATAACAGTATCATGATTTTGGCGTATTTTTTATTATTGCATGTGAGTGCATGCTCAATACTCAATTTACCCGGAATTTGTCACGTGTCATGACTGTTATTATACGTTTGAATAATGTCAGATCTGATAAGGTCAGGGGGTTGCCGAGACAAAAAAGAGATAAGCAAGGGGTGGGGCTGGGTGGGGGGAGGTGACTTGCCCGAGCTCCAAGTTTGCAATGGTGAAAGCCGGTGACCAGTTTCATGAATGGCATAGGTTATGTGCCGCTATAGAACATGTCAGTCTTTCAACATACGAATTCAGGAGCATTGGAGTGTATCAGGCATGTCCTACTTGCGTTAGTCCCCCCCCCCCCCCTCAAGAAAAGGAGTTCGCCAACATAATTACACCAGGGGTGGATTCCGGAATTTATAGAGAGGTGTCTCGGTTCGTTACAGACGACTTCCGTGTTAAGGAGATTCTTAGGGTCCTTCACAGAAATAACATTTTAGACGTCAAATGGTGCAAGCTGGGGCATACTTAGAGGATATATATTAAGTCTATATATTACGTTTAAAGGCAAGGATATGTGTTTTTAACTCAATATTGTTAAGTTTTGAATACACGCCTACACCGACCAACGACGTAGTCATACATGCGGGTCGATTACATTTGTCGACAACATTAGTCTAAGTTACATTTTAACACCATGACGGAAAATTTTTATCAGTACATTTAAGAGGCTAACGCTAGTATAACCATCCAAACACATTGTGTCTCTTTGAGCACCCAGTAGTATGTACTAATTATCATGTCAGATTTTCGTGATTAACCCAATATAGTGATGATAAATAAACATAGGCGTAGGAGGCGGGGGGCCTGGGGGGCTGCAGCCCCCAACCCAAATTTTGTTGGTGAAAATTCGGGCAATATGGTGATAATTTTTCGTGCACCTATACTGAAAGAAGAATAATTTGCAGTTTGTTTTTCAAATTTTGTTGGTGAAAATTCGGGCAATATGGTGATAATTTTTCGGGCACCTACTGAAAGAAGAATAATTTGCAATGTGTTTTTCAATTTTGTTGGTGAAAATTCGGGCAATATGGTGATAATTTTTCGGGCACCTACTGAAAGAAGAATAAATTGCAATGTGTTTTACAATGGTTAAACTTATATTATTATCAATATTGTTGTAACGACTTCCCCAATAATTCTAACCAATATGGAAGGGAATAACACGGAAAATGATTTTATGTTACTGGCATGTAATGTAATAACGGAAGAATACCTATATGATATGCACATTAACATGTGGAACGCGAACAGTTTTGTTATATTTTTCGGGCAAGTCTTTACAGTCCCCCCCCCCCCCCAAGAAAAAAAATCCAACTGGGTTCCTACGCCTATTTAAATAAATGATAAACTTACTAAATTAGGCCTACTGTACATCAAGACCACGTAAATTCCTACGGCTATATATAATGCTGTATATGAACGGTCGAACAAGCTGATTGAAGGCAGAAAGAATGTGCTGCCGTTACGAGTGTATTGGTTGCGCGAACTGTGCATTCGGCTATTTGATCGACGACCAAGGACGTTTATAAGATATGAATTTTTCTGCAAATCAGTAATGACAATGATTTATGAGAGTCAAGCAAATATATAAGAAGATAAAGAACGAACCGGATGATTTTGTGGGATAGTTTTTTCCCCTCCTGCTCGACTTGAAAAGAGCCTAACTCAAAATCAAAACTTATCTTTTTTCAACTTACGGGTTTGACGACAAATTCAAGGGGAGAAGAGAGCTCAGAGTTTGGCAACTGAAGGCCAATGAACATGTTATGTCCATGCGTAGAGGTGTATTCATGGATAAAGATCGGTCTTGTCAAAGGAAATATATGATCAAGGCTAAAATTTTAATTTGATAAAAAAACCGAACATTTGAATCAGTCTGCCGAAAACTATTGGCAAACTACCGGTGATTTGATTAGCTTCGTCTCCAACTCTGACTCTCTCTTTTTAACTAATCTCTTGATCAGTGATGAGACATTGCCTAGGCCTCCCTCGCATTCCCGGAATGAAAGAAACGGTAACCTGATGTGTTAGTTTTATTTATTTGTTTACATCTGTCTTGCGTACAATAGCCGATACAATACGTTTATCTAAGACTTCTTTAGGTAGACGTGTTCGATGATGTCATCATGATGACATCATCGAACACGTCTACCCAGAGAGTTTGGTTAAACATTGAATACATTCCTGATGCGAGTTGGATATAGGATTAATTAAGATACGTATTACCTTTACATATGTATCTTTCACGTTAATTACCTGTTGAGCAACAACAGTCGCGTATCCAGCGTATCCGCGTATCCAGAGGTGAGAGGTGTACACCTCCATCCCACCCACTTTCTTTGCTTTTTTCTTTAACTCCACACATAACATTAAAAGTAGTTATTACCTTTCGTGCAAAGACCTAATTTATAGTCCTAAACAAGCCCTAAATTAAAACCTCACGATTCAACATTTGAGGTCTATTTTCTTCTAGGGGAGCTCCCCAAAACCTCCTTACATGGGGAGTCGACTCTAACGACCCCAGGGCAAACCACTACCCCCGACTCCTTTTCAAATCCTGGATCCGCCCCTGAAAACCAAATTATGGAGAAAACAACCTAAAATATAGTTTAAAGATTTCCGTCTTGTTTGTTGCAGCCTTCGGTTTCTGATCTCGTTCTGTATATTGTCTGTTCAAAAGACAGGACATAACAAATATTTACTACATACGATGGCGTTTACTAGTTATTAACCACCCTCGATTGAATATGTCTGAAAGGACTTGCAATAAATAAATAAATATATGGCTATGATGTTACGACCCCCCCCCCCCCACAGGGCCCACACCCCTAAATCCTGCAATATGCAGAAAGTGATGTACTAGGCAATGATGGGGAATTTATTGTCCCTTGTGTACTACTATAGTAAACCCTTATTTCCAGGGTCAAAGTAATTCTCTTGGTGTTCGATTATTGCCCCAGTCCGACAAAATTGACAATTTTTTTGTTGACATGTTCGTAGAGATCAAAAGCAAACCGGACGTTTCAGTAATGGTAAGTTATGTCTTTGTACAATCGTATGAAAATGTCTCTCTTTATGACCTTTGACATCTCAGGTGACGTGAAATCCCTTATCTTACCTAGAATAAAATGCCATATGGGTCCATGCATAGGATCTCATATTTATGGTGATCCTTTTTTTTGTGGTCAACTGGTCATATACGAAAACATACAGGAGATGATTGGGAAAGCCGCTGGTTCACAAATGAAAATGACAAGAACAGAATAACAGAACGCAAAGATAAAGTTCACCTGAACGGTCGTATTGCGTCATCGAATTTTATTCCTCAAACACAATATACATATCATACTTAAAAGAAGAAGAAGAAGAAAAAAAATTCCAAGTACATATTTTCCTCATATCCTGATTTCTGTCATTACACTTTTAAAAGTATAATAAAGTAAATGTTTTTGCCTTGTAGTAAAGAAAGGTTTCCATTCTTAATAGTCAAGACTAGTGTCCGTAGTTAAGTCAAATTATTGGTAAACAAAAATATAAAACCAAAAAAAAGAATAGAAAACCAGAACAACAAAAAAGTTATACGGGTACAGCGACACTCACATAAACGAACACGTTGGGACCTGGTACTTGACGTCCCGGAATTAAAAAAAAAAAAAAAAAACGTTTTTTTTTTTTTTTTTCAGCACATTTTCTTTAATTTAAAACAATCACGTCTTTTCCTTGAAGGTGTAAGTGAGTAATTAAAGAAATGGAATATTTTCCTCAACAATCATCAAATGTTATTTCACTTCGCATGTGTCTTTTCTCTCTGTTTTTGGTGTGTGTGTCTGTGTTTGTGTGAGTAAAAATGAGGAAAGTTTCAAATAATTTTTTAAACCATTCATAGGTTTTCATGAATTATCCATAACATAGACATATGTACCAAAATTCCATTTGTTTTTCACTTAATTTTTTTTATGAGATTTCACTCGGTATATAGAATCAATCTTTGCTTGGCACACTCAATCTTGCACTTTTAATATGACTGCTCGTGGGAAAAAAAAAACTGTGCATTTTGCTTTATAAGGTAAATCAAATGTGGCAAGATAGATACAAATAAATAAGTAAAATATAATCTTGTAGGCTCAATGTTTTGAGTATTCATACAATGAATAAAACTGTCATTACTTGGAGTATAATAATGACAGTACTTCAAAACATTTCCTGTGTATCACTGTCAACGCCTCTCTCTCACCCCCGCCCCCACAAAAGAAAAACACCCAAAAACTCTCCCCCACTGGTCCCTGAACCATCCAATTTCTTTCTAGAGATCAATATATATAATACATATATATAAAATCCATTGGAAAATAATTAGACCCCCCACCTCCTACTCACCAACCACCCACTTTACAAATGCATATAAATGGGCTCACAATTTTGGGTAAAGTCTAAAGTATGATATAAGTAACAATGTGAAGATGAGTCAAGTAGCAAATGCCGCTAGTTTAAAAACAATAACAAAACTTATGAGAAGGAGAAGTAATAACTTAATTTCAATTGAAAAAATAAAAATGCAAGCATACTGTATATAGGGCTCTTATACAATGTTAGGTTATAGAGTTTTAACCATGGATGTATCACTTAACATTTTACGATTCCTCCCTTGGAATATTTCCTCCTAGTATTGATAGAGTTTTAGACCTTGCTTTTAAAGCTACAGCGGTGGTGAGGCCCAATTATCCTGCCTTGTTATCCTTTATATCAAGCTGGCAAGTGACTGCACCATGTGCAGCTGTACAGCCTCAACATGCAGTGTGAGTTATGTACCTTGATGAGCTTCATGGCAAGTTAGAAATATTGACTAAAGTAATGTCAAACATTGTATGGCAAGTGGCTCAGAAGATTCAACACCTGCAGAGATTTCTCCCAACTCTCCCCCCCCCCCCCCGCTCCCCTCCTTCTTTTCCTCTTCCTTAACCCTTCATCCTTTAAATTTTTCTCATCCTGAGTACTGAGTTGGCCATTAATACTAAAGGGCGTCCATCTAGGATCAAAACTGTAAGGTTCTCAAACTTTTATACATATTCCTAACATATATACAAACTGCTATAATAGAGATAATTTACCCCACACTGGTGCTACAGGGAAATTCCAGTGGCTTTCAGTGTGATACTAACATTGAAAGAGAACGTCACTGTTCGCTCTTGTTTAGAATTTCATCAAAAAATGAGACATTTTCTAAGAATAGTATGTTTCTCATTGGGTAAAATGATTTGTAAAATGTAAAGCAAAACAGAGACATTTATAGAATATTAAGCATTGAGGATTCTGCTGGTTGCCAGATCTGCAAAAATAAAAAATGTCACCAAATCTTTAGAAGTTGTTTCTCCACCATGCAACATGCTTCTAGGATGGGAATTCAGACCTTAAGATGCAGCAAATTTCCAGCAAAATTTTGCATCACAAAGAATTTTAGGCAATACAATATCGAATTCATAAAAACAATAAAAAATTCAATACTAAAGACGAACTCCATGAAAACACCATTTGGATGGTAAGCCACAATTATCTGCATTGTCATTCACTTGTACAATTAGTTAAAGTATATATTATGAACAGAAAACTGAAAACAAAAGTGATGAACGAATTCTGAAAGAGCGAAGATAAAAATATCCTTAAAACGATATTGAACACTATAGTGAGGTCTGGATTACAAGTACAGTAATTTGCTCTGCCCAACAGCAATCTGTCTCAAGTCGAAACCACGTCTTTGACTTGGGTGCGAGAGATAAGCCACATGACCTTGTAGCCAAGGATTGCATCCCTCTTTCAACCAATACGATCCCGAACGGTTTCAGTCGAAAGATTTTTAAAGAACTATGGCTTTTAAGTTTTAACATACCAACTTATTAAATCTTAAAAAGAATTAAATATTAAAGTCAAAAAAAAAAAACAAAAAAAAACTAGAAAATTTGACTAGAAATGGATTTTAATCTGTTTGACATTAGGCTTGCAATTACTGGATTTTGCATTTTTAAATTTAAATTTTGTATTTTTGTTGTTGAAAATATCTTCTATAGAATCTAAAGTTAATCATAATTTCACAAAGGCTTATTACTATTGATATTCCCCTTTGAATAAATGAAGAAATGACTACCACAGTAAATTTGCATTATCAGCCAATATGGATTTCCTCCAACTGCATCATAGCCATAAATTAATAAATAATAAAATGTAAGCTTTTCCCAAAATCCTTCCCCAACTCATAAGGGAAAAGGTCGAAACAGTCCATCAGTTTAACTACATTTGCCAGTGCTACAAATTTTTCCAGTATGTACAATTTTTTTCCATCCCGGATACATCCCTGAAAATTCCTGTAGGGGGGGGGGAGATTCCCCCACCCCAACCACCCTGCTCCTCCTCCACACCTCTGGCTATACCGCTGCAGTAGAGTAAATCTCAAAATGTTACTCTGGTAAATATATACTATTTTGTTTAACATTACCTCATCTCATTCATGAAATTGTGGTCATACTAAAATATCAACGTTATGTTTGTATGGGGCTGCCTTTGATAATTTTAGTCACAACACGAGGCATACTCAAGGGTATATCGTGTGAGAAACACATACAAACCGATGTGACTTGCTGAAAAAAATGATATTCATTTATACTTTAGGTACATATAATGTAATCCTGTATGAGTGATTTTTTTTTTTATTTTCCTTAAAATGATCACTGATTTCCTACATTTCGATCAAAGTTTCGACGTGTTACATTCAATCTTGAGTATCTGACATGGGAGGTCTGGGTAAAACCTTGCAGCCTCTCCAAAAATCTTGACAAAACTTTGACACCATCAAGATATCAAATAATTCCCAAGTGGAAACGGTGACATTAGATTCTGCAGAGGTGATGGAGACGTCTGTCATTTGGAAAGACTGTGTTGCAAAAGTACACGCGATAAAACCGGCCTTGGACCGCAACATTTCTTCCAGGCGAACTAATTTGCATGTAGCATGTTACACCTGTTTTCGATTGAGTACTCTGGCGTTAACGATTCAAAGATAAGATCAATTTTTGTTCTCTTCCTTTCAGTCTGCTAGTTTTTAAGTATGTCATCTTCTCCGATGAAGCAAATTTATAATAAACTAACAGTAATGAAACCAAAAAAAATAATCATTAGTTTAGTCTTCTTTGAAAAAAAAACAAAAATACAAAGCTCTGAATGGCTCTCTTTTTTCCATAGTAACTATGGCATCTTCACTGCTTCAAAGCTAAGTTGTAGGTTGTGATTTGCAGACTTATCTCTAGTACTGTGGCTGTCATACAGAATCATCTGAAAGGGAAAAACGAGGGCAGAATCGTTAAAACAACTTACAGTGCAAAACGTTTTGCAAGATCAGATTTCCTACTAGACAAAGATGCGAGAATGAAGATATGAAAATGGAGCGGGCAGATTGTCATCTTCAGTGTCACAGAAGATGATTAATATGAGACATCCGATAATATTCTGAGAAATCAGATAAATTTATCAAGATTTTTTTCTCTTTTTCCTATTAAAGACTATGCTGGTTTTTTTGGTTGATAATATAGAGAATAATTTTTTTTTTGGCCTTTTTTTTACAGTATGGATAACATGTTTACTTGTTAGATGGAACCTAACAAAATTGGATGACCTTCAAACTTTGGATGGGTACAATGAGAGAGAGGGCGGTAGACCAGAATGGACTAGTCTCTTGGGAGAGGAAAGTGCTCAAGAGGTTACCAAGTGCTCTAGACACGGTGGAACGAGAGTGCAGTTGAGAGGAGACAGGTAAGTGATTTTTGCAAATAAATTACTTTCTTCCCAAATACAGCTTCTCTCTCCAGACTCCCCAAGGAAACCCTTGTGTATTTTGCAAGGGTTAAGAGAATTGAACTGCGACACCAAATGGGGGCATATTCCATTACTTGTGTTTCCTTAATTGTTGAGCATTTTCATTATCATCAATTAAGCTCCAATAAACAAACACACCTTCAATCTCAAATTAAAACTAATTCCCCCCAAAATGGAGGCTTTTGGCAAAGCATTCAATCTTAGTACATCACCGCACAGGGGTGTAAGGATTAACTGGGGGGCCCCAAGAATTAAATGGAGCCCCTTAAAGCGAAGGAAGTGAGCGAGTTCAAGCCTGCACTAGAGCAATGAGATTCCATTCCCATAGCTTTTTAATGATATTGAACCTGTCACACATTTGATCGGAGTGTGCTGTCCACACCACTTTATATCTTTCATTTGTTTTGCTTCCCCCTCGTAATCCCCCGGCGTCACGCCGCCTGTCTTACAGACTTATCTGTAGAATATATTTTTCTGGAACACTAACAAATTGGGCGAACACGTTCTTCCAGAGTTTTGTTACAATCTGACCATCGGTGCACAGGAAGCTGCCATGGGATACGAGATAAAATCTCTCTCTGTGTGTTGCGTGATTCACACTCAATTATCAGTCAATCCTGACTGAGAATTCTCCCTTTCAAATCAAATTTCAGTCGCCAGGTGTAATATCAAGAACCTTCCCCCTCCAGGCCGTCCGGAGGGGGAGAAATCTGGGTGACTTGACAGGTGTGAATTTAATTAGAACATTCCCAAAGCGGCTTTCCAGGTCTTCAACGTCCATAATGAAGTAGTCTGAGTGATCGCTTTATTGTCGAATCGCGAGCAAAACTTCACGATACCGATACTTTGAGTATCTAAGACTTAAAAGAATTTGAATTATCAGGGCTGCAGTTCCAGAAAGGATCGGTAATTTCAGGACAGGTTTTGCTGACCGTCCAGAAAATACCAGTTTTCTTCTGAAGAGTTTAATACGTAAAAAAAAAGAAGGAAATAATAGGTATTCCGAGGCGAATCACGATTAACATTTTAACGGCTGGTTTGACCAGTTGCGCTATGTACACGAAACTGGAAAGTACTTAGATTAAAGTTTTATATTTTATTTTATATTATTTGTGAGAAATCTAAATTGCCAATTTACATCAGAAGAAAAAACAGTTGTATGGCAAAATTATGAACTGAAGCAAAGAAAAGCAAGGCGGCTATGACTATGTGGTTTTGGAGAATTTCTTTAATGACACAATGTTGTTCTTGCTGTCTATCTAGCAGGAATTGTAATACTTAATACCATAAATGTCACAGCTTGGAGGAACTTTTGTCTTCATTTCCTTTGCAACACTCTACTTAATAATTTGTTTCATATGCTTAGCAGGCACAAAGGCTTTGGGATGTCACTGTACACCTTCTAAGTGTAAACGTCACAGTGTGGAGACTCCCCCCCCCCCCCCATTATTTAGCTTTCTCGCACACTGTCTAATAAACTTGATACATTGCTGAGCTTCTCCTTGAGTACCCTCTCATTAATAATTTGTTTCATATCCTTAGCATGCACCTTCCTATGAGGTGTCATTGATACTCATTGTACACCTTCTAAGTGTAAAGATGACAGTGAGGAGACTTCCCCCCTCCCCCCCCCCCCCCCCCAGTTATTAGCTTTCTCTCACATTGTCTAATAAACATGATTCATTGCTGATCTTTTCCTTGAGTACACTCTCCTTAATAATTTGTTGCATATCCTTAGCATGCACCTTCCTATGGGGTGTCATTGATACTAATGGTACACCTTCTAAGTGTTAACGTCACAGTGTGGAGCCTCCCCCTCCCCCCTGTTATTTAGCATTCTCTCATATTGTCTAATAAACACGAATCATTGCTGATCTTTACCTTGAGGACCCTCTCCTTAATAATTTGTTTCATATCCTTAGCACTCACCTTCCTATGGGGTGTCATTGATACTCATTGTACACCTTCTAAGTGTAAAGATGACAGTGTGGAGCCTCCCCCTCCCCCCTTGTTATTTAGCATTCTCTCATATTGTCTAATAAACAAGAATCATTGCTGATCTTTACCTTGAGGACCCTCTCCTTAATAATTTGTTTCATATCCTTAGCATGCACCTTCCTATGGGGTGTCATTGATACTCATTGTACACCTTCTAAGTGTAAAGATGACAGTGAGGAGACTCCCCCCCCCCCGGTTATTTAGCTTTCTCTCACATTGTCTAATAAACATGATTCATTGCTGATCTTTTCCTCGAGTACACTCTCCTTAATAATTTGTTGCATATCCTTAGCATGCACCTTCCTATGGGGTGTCATTGATACTAATGGTACACCTCTAAGTGTTAACGTCACAGTGTGGAGCCTCCCCCTCCCCCCTGTTATTTAGCATTCTCTCATATTGTCTAATAAACATGAATCATTGCTGATCTTTACCTTGAGGACCCTCTCCTTAATAATTTGTTTCATATCCTTAGCATGCACCTTCCTATGGGGTGTCATTGATACTCATTGTACACCTTCTAAGTGTTAAGGTCACAGTGTGTAGACTCTCCCCCCTGCCCCCCCCCCCCCTTTATCTAGCTTTCTCTCACATTGTCTAATAAACAAGATACATTGCTGATCTTCTCCTTGAGTACCCTCTCGTTAATAATTTGTTTCATATCCTTAGCATGCACCTTCCTATGGGTTGTCATTGATACTCATTGTACACCTTCTAAGTGTATATAAGTGTAACCGTCACAGTGTGGAGACTCCCCCCCCTCCCCCTTCCCCGTTATTTAGCTTTCTCTCACATTGTCTAATAAACACAATACAGTGCTGATCTTCTACTTGAGTTCCCTCTCTATAATATTGTTTTTCATATCCTTAGCATGCACCTTCCTATGGGGTGTCATTGATACTCATTGTACACCTTCTAAGTGTTAACGTCACAGTGTGGAGACTCTTTCCCCATTATTTAGCATGCTCTCACATTGTCTAATAAACACGATACATTGCTGATCTTTTCCTTGAGTACACTCTCCTGAATAATTTGTTTCATATCCTTAGTATTTGTGTTCTCATGGGGTGTAATTGTGCAAACATTACAGCGTGGAGGATGTTTTCATTATTTAGCATTCTGTCACATAGACACATGAACACGATACATTGCTTCTTTTCTCCATTAGGTACACACTTTAACAAGCTGTTACAGACCCTTACTCTATCCGTTCTTATGGGCATGAAACAATGCATTGTTTAGTGAAAGATAATGCCAAAAGATGTTTTCATTATTTAGAAATGATCTCTCATACAGCTTGATAAAGACAATAATTTGTTTTGCTCCTCCTGTGATACACACTTTAACAATTTCTCATATCCTTGCTCTGTCTGTTCTTATGTTCATGAATATTGAAACCATACATTGTTTAGTGAAAAACTGTCACAGTATGAAGGTGTGAGTTCACTTCTTCTTTTCAAACATGCTTAGATTCTAAATTTTTAAAACATCTTTGTGATACTGTTAGTGTTCATACAGGGTAATATCATATATATATATATAGCATGGAGAATGCATCAATTATTTAGAATTCTCTCAGGCATGTGAACAAAGATGATGGATGGGTTTCCATATTTAGTTTAGTTTAGTTATTTCTACCATTTCACAACATGCAAAACAAAAAGAAGTTTCAATACTATTTTACATACAGTACGTGCATAGATGAGACATGGTTTGGATCGTTTGTTAAGGCTGATGCTGATGTAGTATTAACAAAACAGATAATGTGATGGTAGAGGAACCAGAATAAGCTAGTATGGTCCCCCCTCCCCCCCCCCCAAAAAAAAAGAAAAAAAGAAGTTAAACCTATTAAATACATGTTAATTCTGACTTCCTTGACTTGCAAAACTTTACATTGATCTACATATCACTACTTATGAACATATACATTAAAATTTGTAGACATTTGTTTATATTCACATATATGCATTAAACATATACACACAATTACACACATACATACACACATGGAGGCAGGAATAGTTACATAACAAGAATTACGTAATGTCACTGGTGAAGTGTGAGTTTCCTTTATTAAACTTCTTCTTGCTATTTTCCCCCCTTTTTTTTGGTTAAATTTGTACAAAAATACTTACCGTGGTACCACCACTTTGTTTTCTTTGGACTCTTATTGCACGTACGAACATAAAATGAGTTATCAGGGGGATGTTTCTGAAAAGAAAATGAAATGAAAATTTCAAAGCATCTTTACAGGGTTTTCATTTACAGCTTTTAGAATCAAACAAGAAGGTAACGACAACATATCTAGAAAGACCAATATTCTAAATGATATGACTAGATGCAAACCTAGGTGCAATATAAACATAGTCTTCACCGTTACAAACAAAGTTGACTATGACGAGGAATAATTTACTGTTCAAATTTTGTGCAGCAGTTTTGAAAGCTTTGATCATTGTCTCTTCACAATTTATACTTCTGTCCCTGTGAACGAAAACAGCTAAACATCGTTACACCTGTATAGCAATCTGTTCATTTTGCAATGCGAATACCAGACTAACTATTCACTGTATGATTGTTAAGATATCATTAAAATATCCAAGGTCAGAAAATAATAAATAGGTTTATTCTTTTTTTTCTTGATTTTGCCACAAGTAAACCTTAAAGAGAGAAGGAAAGAGACTGTTAACATCCTGCATATATACCGCAAAAAGCCTGCACAGGTAAATTGATAAATGTTTATACAGGGCTTCATTTTGAGCCTAGCAGGGTGCAGTTATAGGGCCTGAGTTTAGAGTTTGATTCTTGAAGGGTCTTTGTCAGAGGCTAACTGAGGCAATGGATAGAAAATCATGGTAGGGTTAAATGGACAAGAAGGACAATCATAATATAATAAGGACAACTGAACATGATAATAATGAGCAGGGAGGGGGAAGGGCTGCAGGAGATAAACTGAGCAAAGGAGAGTTAACAATGAAATTGAGGTAGCGAGGAAACAAAGGGGATATTAGGAAGGAGAAAAGAGGGAGTGGGGATGGACAAGTGGGGTGGTAAAGAAAGGAGGGAGAGGGGGAGATTTCATGCAAACTGTATCAGTCATGTAACATGTCTTTTGTAAAATTTGGATGCCTTGTTGAGTTGTGCCATACATATAGTGGCTTGGGAGGTTGAAGTGTCACACCATCTGGGGCTTCAGTCTTCATAGAGTTGACTGACTGTCGATCTATGGACATAGATCCATTTCTTTTTGATTTCTTTTTTCTCATCTTTATCATTTGTACATTTATGTAAAGTGTTTTCGATCTTGCTCGGAGAAAGGAAACAATGACAAAACTAAAAGAACAAGCAAGAACCCAAATGAAAAGCATTAGTTGAATAAGAACAAGCAAGAACTTAATGCTGATTTTAATTGCTCATTACTTATATAAGACCTTCTATTATGTGCATTGAAGAAAATTGCATTTTCATTTTGTAAAAGGAAATTTCAACTTTTTTTAAACAAAAAAATGTAATACTGTATAGATCAATTTCTATCAAGCAATGATTCTATGGCCCCAGATTCACAGTCATAGAAGTTTTGTCTTCTTACTTGAGGAAGTTTTTTGTCGGATTTAAAACTGAATACTTCATTAATTATAACCAAATGCTTGCAACTGTCGGTCTGTAAGTTATATTGGGGGGAGGGGGGGGGGGGGGGAGTATCCAAATACAGGTATTTGTAGGAATTGAAGTAAGGATCAGACAGGGCAAAACAACTTTCTTGGGCAAGTTAGATATTGCATTTGAATCTTATTGAAATGGCAGAGCACCAAAGCAGTTTTTCAGCTTTCAAAATGCCACCGGGGAAATTTTCAATAATCTGAAATGTCTTCAAGACATTTTTTTTATTCTCTGAGAGAATACTTGTACGGAAATGTCATAAGATCGTCAACTTGAGCCATACGCCTTAATTTTTACATAGTTTTCTGATGCAAGTATCACTTGGTGTTTCAAAATAATTTTCAGCCCTGATCAAGATAATTATGAGGACACCTACGACATCTTGGTTAAAAGGGCAAAGCCCTTTTGGCCTTTGGTAATGGACGATTTTTATCTTTTTTAAGGACATTACGGCAAGTGGATGAGGTCAGCTATGGCAACGTGCCATGTGGCCCCTGGGCTTATTTCAAGCCCTGTTGTACAGGGGACAATGCAACACAAGAGTAACTCTGCCTTCCTATAAATGTCATTTTACATTTTTGTCAAACTAACCTTTTCTGTACAGCTGCTAAGCATGCTTAGTATACTTAAGCAAACAGATTGAACCGAGAGAGCCGGTGACCAGTCTTCGGTGAGAATTGACAGACAGATGTGTCCATTGCTGTATATATGTGGATGGACCGGAATTTGAGTTCCCACAAACATTACCTGTCGAAGACATAGAACGCAAAGGGTTTACGACGAGGTACAAACTCAAAAGAGCAATGACATTATTCATGAGCTGCTTATCAATGAATGCAAGAAAGTATTTTAGGCTAGCTGAACCCTCTTCGTATCTATAGGTATTTAAATGAAACAAGCACATTTATTGGGAAACATATTAAATGGCAGAATTGACAGTAACAAGAAAGTCTTGACCAGTATGAAAGTCGAAAGATCTTATCAGGTTTTGGTTAAAATATTATGGCACATAATATCACATTAAAGAGAAGATTTATAGGAAAAGTCCAAGTTCCGAAAAACTCCTTTTCAAAGCAAAAGTTAGTAAGAAAGAAATATCTGCTCTATTTCAATTTTGTGTGGTTTTATCTGTATTTTTTACTAACTTAACATATTGCCAAGCTAATCAAATCAAACATTCCTAACATATATTTGTGTGAGCACAAATGGGTACACCTGAAGAAGATTTTCAAGGACAAAATTGTGATTTTAACAAATTTATAGGTGTGACAAATTCCTCCCACTACTGTACTTATAAGTTTCAGAGCCACAACCCCTCCCCCTCCCTCCAGGCCTTTCTCCATCAATAACACCAAGACCAGGCCTGTAGGCACTTGTCAAATCTGGAGGGGCAGAGTGTTTGTTTGGAAGGGCAGAATTGTTTTTGTTTGAGAGGGGGATTTGCATGGATCCACCATATGGCTCCACTACTGCAACCATAAACTTGACAAAAAATGGGGTGTACAATCAACATTTTTGGGAGCATAGTCCCAGAATCCCCCACCACCCCCCCCCCCCTCCCCGACCAAGGCAGAATGAAAACATGGCAGGTGGAACAATTTTGTATCATTGAGCCACACACAGTACTGCAAGTTGATTGTTGCATTACTATTCAGTAACGTTTAACTCACCTCTGGGGAATCGAACGGATATCTACTGGAGAATTTAAATTGGAGCTGAAATTTCTCACCATGGTAAAGAGAATCCTCTGCCCCTTCTATATGAACAATCCATCTAAAAGGAAATATAATGATGGAAGTAAAATAAAAGATATCAGAGGACTTTAAATTGACTCAATAAGCAGAGCTACAAAGTTGCAGTTCACTCCCAGACACATTACACATTACAGTGCATGACAGTACTACACTACCATACAGTACACTATAGTATACTACAGTGCAGTACTACAGTAGAGTACACTACAGTACAGTACACACAGAAGGGTTACACTGTACAACCGTACCTTTACACAGTACTATAAAAGCTCCTGATTACACAGGCCTGCTGTAATGTTATGGAATGGTTGTTTTTATGCAATCCCTATCTAATGAGCAGCATTTCATACTTTACTGCTATGCCTGATAGTGGCCACATATCTGGTCACTCCTAGTAATATTTGCAGGGATAGTGTCTGACTGTTAAATTTAAGTACTATCTAGCAAGAAGCTGTTCACCCCTTCTAGTGATTGTGGCTCCCAATATTATGGAAAGATAGTATAGAGGCAATCACTACTGATACCATCTCAGAGAAGGACTACTTATAAATTTCAATTGTATTACTGACAATGACTATCTGGTCACTCCTATTATTGACGGGTACTGACTATTAATTTCTGCTACTGTTTCACGTAATGAGGGTCTATTCTCACTTTCTATTGAATTTGACTCTCAATATTATGGAGATAATGTACGATACAGTGCTGTCTGTAAAATTGTGTGATTTTGTCAGGAAAATCTTGTCTTTTGTTTACAAAAGTTCTCCCAGTATTTGGGAACATGAAAGATCTTGCTGGGGAGATCCTGTGACATTCCATCAGGGATGTCTTGTTGATTCATGTTCTCTAGGTTTGCATTAGTGTCAGTTTTATGGTGCCTTTATTGCTGCCTTTAGTGGTGACAGTGGTGCCCTTAGTGGCAACTTAGTGGTGGCAACTTAGTGGTTACTAAGTTGCAAACATTTTATTCACAATTGAGTGCCACTCACACCAACTTTTTGTTCACTATAAACACAGTCTAGTCTCAGTGTCTGGTTACAAATTATTGGAAGTTTTGACCTCCAATAAAGAACTTTTTTTCGGCAAGTTTTAGCATGCTATAATTGCAATCAGTTACTTTGAATGGTTACTACTTTTTAAAAAGAGAAGCATATGAAGTCACATACGTAGTGAGAGTGTTGGTAACTGATTCGGTATCTATAGCCATCCCTTTAGGAGGTTCATTTTGAAACTGCATGAGCTCCTTCTGCAATCGCTTCTGTAAATAACAAAGAGGAATAAAAAACCGATACAGTGATTTAACATTGAAGAACTTTGTGTATAGTCAGATTTTTGGAATAACATTGAGAGATCTATGTATGGTTCACAGTATCTGTTAAAAAGTGATGAGATCATGACATGGTATGTGACAAATAAAATGATATCATAAAACAATTGATATAACAATATCAATATTTTCAACTCGAATTCAATTATGATTCACTGATCAACACAGATCTTGGCTTCAGGAAGAAGCCATCATTGGCTTATCAAAGCCGCAAGCTGACCAAAGTCAGTCTCTTAGATTCATATTTTAACGTCCACGATTATCAATTGTAATTTGTCAACAACTCTGTAACTGGACGACATACATCGAACTCGGGACCTTCTAATTGAAAGGCACCAGCGTTAACTACTGAGCTAACAACACTCCCTGGATACTGAGGGCATTAAAATTTTGCTCTGTGGATAGTTCTGTTCTTCATGTTCATTATTTCATCCAGATTTCACCAGAACAGAGAAAGAATTATAGCTGTAAATAGTAGTGCGTGAAACTGCTTGAAGGACAGAACGATTTCCCAAACTTTGCACACACTAAGAAGTTTACTGTTTAATCTATTTAAATGGTTGAAATAGTTCATGAAAATGTCTCAAATTTCATTTTATTCTTTCTCCTTGTTTGACTGGCATTTTTGGCCGTCTTTGCTAGTGCTCTGTACATTAAAATGGCGATGGAAAAAGTTGATAAAATTTGAATTAAAAATATGGCAACTCGTTTTTCAGTGCAGGTACATATAATGTAGTGAGCGAAGTAAGGGGATATATGCAAATTATCATATACCACTTATCACTATACATAACTTTATATATATTGTAGCAGAATAGGATTGAGTAACATATGGCCAAAGAATCTATAGGCCTTGTTGGGTTTTATGTTGAATGCATATCTACAGTTATCCTGGGGTCCAGGCTGAAATAAGCAAACAGGTACCAGTTCTCAACACTGATACTGCTGGTATAAGTCTTAATGAACTTAACAGTCGCAGTAAATGCCGTACAGAAGTGTATTAACAGGCCATCCACGACTCAATGGCAAAATAAAAGAAAATTATCGCGAAACCGGGCCCATCAATATCGAACATATTGGAGTTAAAAGGAAAGATGCGGAACTATTATTAAAAGCTAATAACATACCTCCTAAAGTGTACGAATGCTAAGCAACTGTAAATTTCTAGCAGTAAAGTTAATTATTTTGCCTAAGAATGTAAATAAGATGAAGCAAACCTGCATTGCAGTGTTAGAGAACATTTTTACATGACCGCCGATTTGTTTTGCTTGGTAGGCAGGGTCATCTCAGGTCAATATACTGTTTATCTAAACGGCTGTTGACGAATTCTATGGTTTAAGAAGGAACCAATCAGCGGCGAGGTAAATACGGTCCTGAACTATTTCAAACCACAATGTTCAGTGTTGTCCGCGAGCTAACGTTGTAAGCTATACAAGTATAACTCTATAAGGTAATCAAGCTGGCAAATGCACATTGCTCGATAACAGTGCAGCGGTAGGCTACGGAGATTACTACAATACAAGGCCTAGCCTACAACAATTTAGCAAGGGCAGCAGTGGCAGTCGTTATAAGTTTTATAACATCTTTTTGAATGAGAAAATGTCGCGGAATTTGTACAAGAAAAAAGGAATCGGTGGTGTTGATCCAAAGGACAAGCGGCGCTTAAGGAGGTCAATTCACCAGAAAGAAGTGAGAGATCATGGGTTTCTAACAAGAAGAACAGCACTGGAAACTGGGCCAGATGATCTCAGTCCAGTTAAAGAACCAAGACCAGGGCATCCAGGCATTGCTAAAAAAACAGGACCAAAAACAAGTAGCGTGTCAGTCGGTGGTAAAACATGTAAATATTTCGAGTTGGTTAATGTAACCTCATCCTAAGAAAAGGCTTCTCATGAATATCAAAATATTACATGCAGCCTTATTTCAAATTTCAGTCATGCTTTAAATAGACCAAGCCTAGGCCTAGGCAGTATTAATAATAGACGAGTACTAGCCTAAGTAAGATATATTACAAGTAGTAGCCTAGTTATATTATGAAAGTAAATTATTCAACAAAGAACACAAGCTACTTATTATTGTACTAGCCTAGGCCTAAATGTAATATCCTGCTTAGGAAATAATTTGGTTTTAAAAAATTTCCGGATCACTTGAATTTGGGCTCTAACTTTGGTCTCATAAAATACTAGGGGCCTATGGTGCCCATCGCCTGCATAAACTGCTATTTATCTTTGCACCTTGAACTGTATGTATGAAAACGTGACCAGATCTTCCCGATCTTCCCGTCCCGATCTTCTAAGTTTTCAATGTTTCATCCCCTATGAACAAGTGTCCTGTGAAATATCCCTGATTTAACAAGAACAAAATTTTAAAACACATGATTTTGTTCACAACAGATTTAGAAATGTTTCAAAATTATCTACCTTCCTGCCTGTTATACTTTCATAACACTTCATTAAAAACAATAGATATATATATACACAAACACCTCGCACAGATGATGTACTGTAGGGCAGGCCTATTTTGCCATTCATGCGGAGTAATGTACAAGTGTGACAGTGTTCTACGACATAGAAGTTGTGTTACTCATTTGCTGCCCTACGTATAGACTGTCTACTCTTGATTAGGCCTATGTCATGTCTGTGCTCTACAGTACCAGACCAGCACTTTTTTATCAATGGAGAGAGATCTCTCCCCAAGCTTCACATTCCAAATTTAACATTTTGTCCCAGATTCCTGCTTAAAAAATATGGTCACCATTCAGTGAATGTGTGCAGGCTGTAGTAGTAAGTTCCTATTTTGCTTCAACAACATTTTGCTGTGCAATAAAGGATAATTTATTGCCTGCACCTAGAGTAGTGGTCACCTATATCTAACTCAAATGGTAAGTCTGTAAGAAACAGACATACAGTAAGTACTGAAGCCTACATGTACAGTAATAGGTAATAGTGTGCAGCTTGTATTTTAAACCTAGCATCTATAGGCCCTAGTGCCAATGACCCAATGAGCTTGGGTGGTCAGGCCTTGACTTCACATCTTTCTTATGATTAGAAATGATCTTCAGAAAATGTAACCTTAAAATATCATACTTCAAATAATACTTTAATATCAAATAGCCTTTTGAATTGTACTGTAGGTCTACTCAAGATATTAACAAGTCAAACAGCAATAAATACATAGGCTACTGTGATTAGGCCTAGAATTAAAAACATATCAATTGCTAAGTCAGCTACCTGTACGGTGTACCTACTGTACTGTACCTGTTGATTAATGGTTTCCAAGTCTGTGATTATTTGATTTAGTGGTATCCAGACTAATCCTAATTCCTCAACACATATTTTATGTAAATTTTCTTTTTCCTTCTTCAGCAAATAAAGTCCATGTAACTAAGCAGGCAGATCCAAGAAGAGAAATGCTCATGAAATGGAAAGTAGAGAAAGAAACAAAAAGGAAGATTGATCAAATGAAGCAATCGAAGAGTAAACCAAACTTCAAAGTCTTTAAAGTCAACCATGACAAAGCCTCTTTCTTGGAAAGTGATAAAAAATCCAAGCAGGTAACTGATTGAATTATTTTATAAATGCCAAAACAGGTTCTGTCTTCTTTTTTTCTGTTATGAACTCACCATTGCAAAAGGAGATTGCAATAAAGTTGCCTCATTTCCCCTTACAAAACATGGGGTTTCACTAACTGTACATCAAAAGTATGGTGAGCCATATATGTTGTTCTTTCCTGCCTCTTAAGACGTTCAGGTACTAAGCTAAAAATTGGATAAATTTGAGACGTTACCTTCTCCCACTCCCCCGGCCCTTTTGAAAACTTCTTGCTGCACCCTCTTTTGAAAATTTACCATCTTCCGTTCTCATCTGGAGGTGTCTTTAATTAATACGCAAGTACTGATGATCTTAATTTGCTAAACTACAGTAGCTTACCGATGATAAAAACTGTTTTTTAATATTTTTTGCCTTTAGGGTGCAACTAAGAGAGTTCCTGTCAAGAAAGCTACATCCATCAACAGCACAATTCCACCAGTGAGAAGGTCATCAAGACTGGCTTCTAAAGGTTCGTTGAGCCAAGTCTGTAATATAATTAATTCAAGTTTAGGTTAAAACAGCAGTTATAATTATTTATACATTTTTTGAGGGGGGGTGGGGTTATGAACTTTGTACAGTACATCTCATCAAATTGAAGACCTACCGTAGGTATGGTTCTGTACTGTACTGCTATATTTGTGAAATATTTGGTTTACTGTACTTTGTAAATGGTACTACTGTATATTGTGTCATACAACTGCTTGCAAATCAAGCCCTGATGAAGGCAGGCTAAAGCAAGTCAGTTTATGCATGTGCCTACTGCTTACATTTTAGCACCTACAGTGCAGTAGGTATTCGAGTAAGATCCATTCCATATTGGAAAAGAAAAGGTTGAGCGTCCAGGTCCTTGACATGTGGAGGTCATGAAGTAAAATATTCAATGGTGCCTCGGCTCCTGTAACCTTGATCAAAGCTAGAGCGTTAATAACCATGTGAATATTAATTCTTACAACTCTCTTTCTCAGACAATGCTCCTGCTCCACGGACCAAACAGCAGCAGAGCTCTGGTCCGGGGATCAGAGGGAAAACTGCTGGAAGCAAACCTGTCCCGTTGGAAAGAAAACCAATCACTAGTAAACCATCATCAGCCATTCCCCAGAAGAATGTTACAAAGAAAGCTATTCCTAAGCTTAAGGAACCCGTTTTCCCGACAATGTCTTCCTTTACCTTCAGGAAAGAGATTTCTGTGAGCTTGAAAAATGTACCAAATACCAAGAACAAAGTGACTGTCAAGTTCCCTACCACGAGCAAAGCACAGACAGAACGCAGAGTCACGAGGAGAGCAACTGCTACGACCAATAACAAACCCACTATTTCTACTAGAGATGATAATAAGGGCAAAGGAACCAAGTCGAATACAAAGCTAGTGCCAGTAGCATCTTCAATGAAGGCAAGTAAAAAGTTAGAAAGGAAACCAGAAGGACCATCTAATAAATTTGGAAGTACTTCCCGAAGAACGGTAAGAAAGGCACAGCCGCAAAGTCATGAAGAAAAAGAGGAGAAACCACAAGATCGTGGTGAGCCATGCACCAATCAGAATCAAGTGCCAGTCGGTGAGATAGAACCAAATTCCCAAACCGAAGAGACCGTCTCTCCTTTGCATAAAAGACCAAAACTCGGGGAAGGTATGGAAGCAGACGAGCCGAAAGTTTCCTCAGAGGTAACGGATGAGGTTCCTCCAACTGTCGAAGATAGGGAAACAGAAGATGCGGACGAGGAGATGAAAATGGTGGATGATAAGTTGGAAGAGAAACCAGTCTTCGTCGATCAGCCCGTAGTCAGTAAGGAAGACCAGGATGGGGCAGACCATTATCAGGGGGTGATGGACCAAGAGAGGAAGAGGTTGAAGGAACTTTGTTCGTCCTGGGAAGAAATGACGAAGATGGATAATGTTCCAGAAGATGGTTAGTATTATCCTGAAATTAGCCTGTAAAAGTAAATTTTACAGAAAAAAATCAATTCATGGGTGTGAATTTTGTGATATCTGCTGCTGTATTGATAATAATCCAGCCTAGTCATAATTACTGTGATCAGAAATGATGCTTAATTGTGTCACATATAGTAAACCCATAGATAATTTGACCAGTTAACCATCCATGGATAAAGTTTAGTTGGATTATCTAGGTGGGAATCCGTTTCTGAAACATGGCTACTGTAGTAGTACGTATGAATGACCAGTGTGAATTGCATCTGATCAAGTTATAAAATAGCTGGTGTTGGAGAGTCGGCAAGTTGTCCCTGTCACAAAATGTACCAATGCATGACATACTGTAACCATAATTTGGAGATAGGAAAAAAGTTTGCTCTATCGTATGTACAATGTTGTTTATTAACATATTGTTTCATCTTGAGAAGTTGAGACGAAAGGTTCATGAAAGACTTTCACAATGTTGGTACAGATACAGTGCCATTGTAAACACTCATATTATCCGTTTATTACTTAACAGTTCGCGGAGACATCCGCAGCGCCATCGGTAAAGCCCAGCTTCTCATGAACCAGCGATTTCATCAGTTCAGTGGTCTGATAGAGCAGTGTCGCTTAGGTCTCGGGGAGAAGAGAACTCATACCACCGACCTACAGGGATTCTGGGATATGGTCTACTTCCAAGTAAGTACAAGAGCTAGTCTAGACATTGCACTGACATCCACCCTTGCAGTTGTTCCATTCTATGGCACAGTCATACATAATACTGTAAATGGCTCAGATATGGTCTACTGTACTTCCAATTGAGAATTAGCTAGTGTAGTTAGTTATTGTATCAGACATTCTTCCTTGCAGTTGTTCCATTCTATGGTAAGTCTTATATAAAATACTGTAAACGGTTCAGATATATGGTCTACTTCCAAGTGAGAATTAGCTAGTGTAGACATTGCACCAGACATTCTTCCTTGCAGTTGTTCCATTCTATGGCACAGTCATATGTAATACTGTAAATGGTTCAGATATGGTCTCCTTCCAAGTGAGAATTAGCTAGTGTAGACATTACACTGAAAATCATCCTTGCATTTGTTCCATTCTATGGCACAGTCATATATACTGTACTATTAATGGTTCAGATATGGTCTACTTCCAGGTGAGAATTAGCCACAGTAGTGTAGATCTATATTGCATAGTGTTTACACGGGTCCAAAAATCGGGAACCGGGTACCCGAGGGCCGTTACCCGTCGGGTATCCGGGTACCCGGAAAAAATTTGTTTACCCTCGTGTATCACGATTTTCAAGAAATTACATTTTGGATGCTGTAATAAATGCATTATATTCTCTACTGACAATGTTTTCATGTTCAAATACGTAGGTGTAAGATAAGGTATAAAACCTCCCTCAATACTTTTTATTTGCTTCTGTTTCTTTCATTAACTTGTTAATAAATTAATTATTTAATTATAATTAGCATTACTACTAACATCGCACTGCCGCCGCTGCTTATGCTAGCTCGTGCACGTCTATTGGATCAAACCATATAAATATCCAATTTAGCTCTTAAACAGTTTTTAATACTACTACTATCTATTATGCAGGCCCAGGGTTCGCATTAAGCCGCGAGATTGCGCGATTCGCGCAATTTGATCACATTTGGAATAAACGATTAGTAAAAAGCCACTTGCGATTACTATTTTTTAGTAATCCCGTCTATAATCCATAAACATCGCGTAAAATTCCTTGTCAGCCTTTCCTTCTTTGAAATAAACGAATGAATAAATAATAATTTCTTCCACATGGTAGCCTAACACCACAATAAGTCAATGAGAAATCAAGCTAAGCCTAACCATCTCTTTATTTGCTGGAGTTGTGACGCAGTTATAAGACATCCATGGAATACTTTCGTGATTGCTGTTACGTTCGACCACATGGTTGACTAACACCACACTAAGTCAATGGGGGTAGTCTAGCCTAGCCATCTGTTTATTAGCTGAAATTGTGACGCAGTTATAAGATATCTATGGAAAGCTTTCGTTATTGCTGTTATCTTCGAACACATGGTAGCCTAACAACACACTAAGTCAATGGGAAATCAGCCTAACCATCGGTTTGCATTTTTTTTTTAAACAATCACACTTTACGTATGATTCGGGTAATAAATTAGGAACCGGTTAGTATCGCGTAGAGCGGGCCCCTTCGTTATTGCTGTTATCTTCGACCACATTTTAGCCTAACACCACACTAAGACAATGGGAAATCTGCCTAACCGTCGGTTGCCATTTTTTTTTTTTTTAAATCACACTTTGCTTAGGATTCGGGTAATAAATTAGGAACCGGGTAGTATCACGTCGGGCGGGTACCCGGGTACCCGGATAACCCGTGCAAACACTAATATTGCACCAGACATTCTTCCTTGCAGTTGTTCCATTCTATGGTGCAGTCATTTATAATACTGTAAATGGTTCAGATATGGTCTACTTCCAAGTGAGAATTAGCCAGTGTAGACATTGCACTGACATTCTCCCTTGCAGTTAAATGTCATACTGTAAATGGTTTGGAAGTCAGTGGAAGTACTGTATGTCTCTCTGGGAGCATATATGCAATGCAATATGTTTCTTTTCTGTTCCTTGAGTATGCTATCAGATTCCTGACATTATTGGTGCTAGGATGACACTTTTTTTAGTACTTTTATTTGTTTTGTGTATTTGCTATAGATTGAAGATGTCAACAAAATGTTCTCAAATCTGTCAACATTGAGAGAGAACAACTGGCAACAAAAAGACAAGGAAGTTATTCCTCAAGTGACCAAGAAAGTTGTAAAAGTAAGTTACCTTTGAAGAGCATATATTTTTTATTGCATTATTGTGTCTCTCTCCCTCGCATGTTGTCTCAGAGCATTTCTTGGTTTTGATTAGTAAGGTGCAATCAAAGAGCCTAGTGTACATGTCCTGGAAATAATTTAAAAAAACCAACCTTATGTTTTGTGAGACTATAAATTTTCTTAGCATGGTGGACTTTGTCACTTCAAACTTCATTACTCAGTTGCCAGTTTGTACCCTTGCTTGTGAGATTTAAAGGCCAAATCAGGACATAGTTAAGGGCTAAACAACACTTGAATACAGATTACTGTTATGCACGTTAGAAGACATTGTATCATAAACAGATCGTACCACAAAATTGGGGGGTTGGGCAGGAGGCAAGCTAATTTTTCAAGGGAAGCGATAGGGCACCTATTGACAGGGCAAGTTTATAACAGTCTGAGACGATCAAATTGCTGTTCTGACGACGAAAATCAGCTTTGTTGATAGGCTGACTAGTCGTTTACATCAAATTTGAAAAGGAAAAAAAAAATTGAAACCTAAATATCCTCAAAGTTTGTAAAAAAGTAAATTACTATCCCTCGCTATCACTTTGGAGATGATGAAATGGAATTTGTACAGTATTTCCATTCAGAAGAAAAACTTTGGCGGTCATATTTCTCTCAAATCCCTTCATTTCTGTCTCTTATTTGTCGTATTTCCATCAGAAAAAAGTAGTAAAACAGACAGATCAGCGACTTGGACAGAAGAAAGCAGCGAGGGAGAGATTGGCTGCAATCAAAGCCGCTCTGAAGGAGAAGGAGAATAAAGAGAAAGAGAAGGTGCTATTTGATGCGGGATTCTTCCACGTCGAGAGTCCGGTGAAGGAGAAACAAGTCCATTGTGCTGGTAAGACCTGGAGATAGGAGAGTTTGATGAAATTTGATGAACCGTATATACTTCATAGTTGTTGATGAAATGTAATAATATACTATGTAGTATTTGGATTAACTAAAATGTAATGCTCAAACACGCTTGTACGATTGACACTGTTATTTACAACATTTGTACAAGTGCATGGACACTGCACAGCCACAGAACTGATTTTATGGCTTTTGACAAGTTTGCAAACAGTCGATAAACCAATGTGTAGCATTACCTGTTTCTATCCTGTCAGAACTTTTTGCATCACTCGATATATAGTCTGTGCCCTTATCTCCTATAACTCAAGTATCCTGTTCTCTTTCATCCTTATAGCTGGTAGTTCAGTTATCTGTTTCTATCTTGGTAGAGTTATTTTGAATCACTCGATATATAGTTTGTGCCCATATCACCTACAACTCAATTATCCTGTACTCTACTCCCTCATAGCTGGTAGTTCAGCTCCCAGCTCACCGTTAAAGAGGAAGTCATTCACTCCTCGTCTCCCTGGCAAGAGACTGTCGCTGGTCGGTAAGGAGCAGGACTTGCTCCGAGCAGTTCTCCAAGCATCACATACTCCTAAGATGAATGAGGTAGTACCAGCTCCTGTGAATAGTACAAGCATTTTCACACCAGAGCAGGAAGCTTCTTCGACTCAAAAGGACGACATGGTGACTCGTCTTCAGGATCTGGGTTTGAGTTCTGGTAGAAAGAGGAGGAGATCCCAGAGGATAAAGTCTAAGGAAGATGCAGCAGAGTTGGGCAAAAAAGAAGAGGTCACTGGAATGGAGATTGTAAGTTGACACATAAGATTGAAATAATTCTCTGTGTTTGCTAGTCATCATAGCAATGCACTTATGCAGACCCCCCCCCCCCCCCCAATGTCCACATTGAGATAACTTGTGAAAGTTGTTCGGTACAAAAGATGACTAACACTGCTAAGGGAGGATTCTGTTAAATCATCTTTATATTTGTGCACTGCATTATAGCAACGTTGCTAGTTTGTGTAGCATTTTGCTACGCTATACAATATATCCAAATTTCATAGCAAGTACAGTACTGTGAGGAATGGAGTTTTAAGCATATGTTGTGTGTTTGTTTTCACTTGTAAAATGTGCTGTCAGTTGGTCATAAACTCCGGTACTCACTGACAATAAAATAGCTCCTTTCCAGACTTTAACATAGGAATCACAGTACTAGTAGCTTGTTTATATTTTCTGTATTTTGTTGTATTATTGCAGTACCTAAATATAATTTGGATCCTTTAATTGAGCAGGGGAAAAAAAGCAAACTAAAAATACAATCCACCTCTTCCACCCCACCCCACCTCCCGGGCTCCATAATCAGTTAGGGTCGAGAAATATGTTGTCTGGTATTTTGTTCAAAATAATTACTAAATGTATTAATGTTGAGATATAATAGTACTTATAAGCACAACCTTGCTTTTTGACCAACTTTATGCAAATATACATTTATGTCATTAGTCAAAGGTTCTTGTAATTTTCCTATTTACCCTTTCAGAATGACCTTTCCTCTTACTTGATGCCCTCTGTCCCAGTGGTTGACCTCAACTCACAAGCAGAGGAGATGATGAGGACGGAACCAGCCGACCAGCTCAGGGACCTCGGAAAGAGGACACATGGTGAAGAGGATCGAAGGCTTTCTGGTAAGTAAACCCTTACTGGTAGGAAAGAGTAAAACCAACAACCAGTAAAGTCTTACTGGTAGTAAAACCAAGAACCAGTAATAGGTCATTCCATGTCAAATCACGGATGGCTGTTGCTGCACCCTCTCCAAAATTCCCCAAAGTTTTTGTATGCTTGGAACACCATGAAATAAACATATTCTGAAAAGTTCAGTTGCATTGCCTTAAAATTGGCTGATTTATCACACTTTGAAATTCCGCAATTTGTCGCCACTGTGGCATTTTGGCATTTTCATGATTTTTGAGGTCTCATTTCTCAGCAATTAAAAATCCTACTACCTTTCTATTACAAATGCCTATAGAGTCTATAAAAAAAAACAAGAAAATGCCACAAGTGTGATAAATAGGCCTGCCAATTCTGAAGCAATGCAACTGAAATTTTCAGAATATGCTTATTTCATGGTGTTCCAAGCATACTGTACAATAAATTTTGGAATTTTTAAAAGATGTCAGATTACAACTTACTCTATCTTTGGTGATTTGACATGGAATGACCCTAAAGTCTTACTGGTAATAGGAAAGAGTAAACCCATTCAACCAGTAAAGTCTTACTAAATAGGAAAGAGTAAAACCAGCAAATTGGAAAGTCTTACTGATTGGAGACATACTGAAACCAATGATTAAAACCAGTAAGGTCTAACTAATAGCAAATAAAAACTTGCTTGTCTGTTCACAATATAATTATATGGAGCAATGTTTTGTTCCTTTCTTTTGTTTAATTAAGTTAAAACTTGTTACTTGTTATCTTCTATGTTTTAACCTTATTCTCTCTGTTTTGTCATTTTCATCTCATCTCTTTCCTATTTTTGAACTTTTTTAAGCTTACTAAAGGCGTGAAGTAATTTGATAATGATTAGGTGGATTAGATTACATGATTGTCTGATTATTACTTCTCCTTCAGAGTTTCCTCTGGAACTTTTCAAGTACTTTTCAAGTTAAATGATTTGTTTTCAATTCCAGGTTTCAGTGTGCTGCCCTCTACTCCTATTCGTCTTTCACCTTCGAAGCAGACATCATCAGTCGAGAGTGCCACAACTGGTGCAAACTCATCTGTTTCTCCTGAGATGAGTTGCACTCCTGCTAAGTTGCCAAGAAGGGCTGAAGATGTAGAGGTGTCATCCCATGAAGGAGATGATGTCAAACAAAGCCTTGAAACTTCTGGAGTAAGCCAGGAAGATAAGGAAGGGGCACTTCATTACCAGGGAGTAATGGAGGAGGAAAGGGAGAGGTTGACAGGAACGTGCAACACTTGGAGTGAAGTCATTGAGCAAGAAGATTTAACGGAAGAAGGTCAGTCTCACATGGATATTCAATTTATTGTGAATATTTTAATTTTGATGAAATGTTTGGGGCAAGGATTTCCCTTAAAGAAATACAAGTCGCTCATAAAATAACTTGGATAATTTTATTTCCTGTTTTAGAATGGTTGTATGTTTAAGTAGCTGTGCTTCTTAATTGATATTTTTATAACACGCTGCTGGTAAGTTTTTAAAAGAGCAATAATCGCCCTGCCCGTGTTTTATTTGTAAGCTTTAGCGACACATTAATTTTCGTTACTAAGACCTTCATAACTTTATTCTCCTTCTGACAAGTTACACTTGCTTATCAACCATGCCTTTTTGCTGTGAAGTACTGTAGTTTGTTTACAAGCCAAACGGTGCTGCTCGCTAGCAAAGGATGAAAACAAAGGATGTTAATCATCCCAATTAGCATCAGGTACTAAGGTCAGCACTGACCAATGAGCTACCTACTGACTTGACTGAACTATTATACAACAAACTAATAATATGTCAGTCATACTCTAGTCAGCAAGTGACTCAGAGATTCTTTCATCTGCCATAGTAAAGCTTTTCTGGGTCTAGACAACTTGCAGCTTTTAATACTCAATTGTTTAATCATGACTACAAGTGGAAATATACTTGCCCCATGGTAAGGGCAAGGAGGTTCTACAAAGGACCTCCCTGGTAAGAACATCTAACCTTGAGCTAATCTAGCTGACTTTTGGTACATTTTGCAATCATACATTCACATCGTCAAAAAGTTTAGACTGGAAAACACGGTCAAATTGTTTTCGACTTAACAATTAAACTGTAATTTAAAAGGCATTTATCTCTTCGTCAACAGTGAGTGGAGACATCCGCAGCGCCATCGGTAAAGCCCAGCTTCTCATGAACCAGCGATTTCATCAGTTCAGTGGTCTGATAGAGCAGTGTCGATTAGGGATCGGGGAGAAGAGAACACACACCACCGACCTACAGGGGTTCTGGGATATGGTCTACTTCCAAGTAAGTACAAGAGCTGGGTATTGTCTGGACAAATTAACTGTTTCCCTTTTTACTCAAGATTGTGTCATTAAACAGCACTCCAGTAACTCAACTGTTTTACAGCTGGGTTTTTTTCAGAATCTTTTTATAGGAATTTTTTGCTTATTCAGTTGTAAGTATTCAGTTGACATCTTACTTAAATGTTCACACCTGATTGTGTAACCCTTAAAGGAATTTTTTAGTGAAAATTGGGATCCAGTCCTTTCGGTCATATCATTTTCTTAGTCTTTGTATTGCCCTAAGACTTGCCCTGTGATGAATTATTAGTTTTTGTGATAGAATGCTTGAATGGCCCGTCCTGCCATAAAATTGGAATCTAACACTGACTTACGTCGAGCCGTGATGGCAGTGCGGCACATTGGTCTCACTCTTAGCTTGGCCCCACTTATTATACAATACATAGGAATGTGTACAGACCTCACGTATGGCTGTAAATAAAAAAGATCTCACTCAAAGCTTGGCCTTGTTACAATACACAGCAATGTGTACAGACTTAGCGTAGGGCTGTGATTCAAAAAAGCTCTCAAATAACAAATATCTGAACAACTGTTATGAAGAAGGACTAGTTATGGAATTCTGGAATGTTTAAACTCTCGAAAGATTGCTAACTTGCAACTTCACCGGGAAATTTCCATCTATTTCGCTAATATACATTCAGAATTTTTCACTTTTATGCTACGGTGTAGCTTGCTAATGATAGCATCCCTGCAGCCCCCGAAAGGAAGTGCTGCGATGACGTCACCGTCGCTCATCGTTCACCACTGTTCAAAATATATTAGATTTAGTTAGCGCCATTACAAAAATTCACTTCTCCTGAATCAAAGGATGAAAAGTCCCCCAACTAGGACTGGCGATGAAATAATTATGCAGTGTTTTTCCTATACCCAATAGACTGTCACTAGAAAATGCCTTTTATAGGGTATATAAAGATCTGTGTGGTAAGGTGCATTCAATCATTTCTAGATCAGGATTAATTAGTGGGCTTCTGCAGATTCCATCAATTCTATGCTTTGGTATAAATGTACAAGGATATGATCTTCTCCCAGGCATGCCGTGGTCGGAACCAAATAGTTGCTTTCAAAAACTTTTTAGCTTGCATATATATAATACTTATTACATTTTTGTAAGATTTAAAAGATTATTTTTACATTTCTTTATGATAGATAATCATAGTCAGAAGACAGTATGTAATCAGGCCTTCTCTGAGACACCATTAAACTATGATCGTTTCATTTACCTGTATTTAATCCAAACCGTTTCTTGTGAGGTACTGTACATACGTACCTCTTGTAGCTGCAAGTGTGGTATGGGTTCACTTGTTGCTGACTTGTTTGGTACATACCGTACATAGCTGATGTTTCTCTTCTTGGCAATGTTCAGTTCAGTTATTTTAATTGTTCTTGTTATCGGTGGATTTATATGTATGATACCACTTGACGTAATATCAAACCTTTAAAGGTGTGATATTTTGCTTTACAGATCGAGGATGTGAAGCAAATGTTTGCTAACCTGTCTGAGTTGAAGGAAAATGACTGGGTAGCTAAAGAGGTGGTGCAACCAAAAGTCATCAAACCGAGCAAGGTGAGGTCTCATTTTATTCTTTTAAAAAGGTTTACAGACATCATTTTTCCTGAGTTAACAGCTTCCTGAGTTTCGTCACAACCAACTTTCAACCCATCCTATTTTCCATCCACCTGGTACTCTTGTCTTATACAGTACTAAGATTATTAGCCTTAATGTTATATTCTTACTAGTGCTGTTGTAATGTACAGACAATTATCATCATGAAGTGATGACAATAGCTTTTAAGTTGTTGCCCGAATTTCCTTCGATATATACAGTTTGTTAATAAGAAAGGTGTTACAGGGGATGAGATTTGCTTTGTATAAATTTGAACCTGTCCAGATGACCAATTTAGAATGCATCTTTTAACGAAAATGTTTGTGTAAGAGAAATGGAAGAACGTAATATACGCTTTTGTGCATTAGTCTAAACTGAAAGGAAGAACTACTCAACATCAAAGTTTCTGACCTGGACAAGACTAGCGGTTTCATGATTTGTATAATCTTAAAAGTTGTATCTCTGTTATGACTATGAACCAATATAGAGTATACAACTGTTTTCATGTTAAAACAAACACGTACAATTCAAACACAGAGACTATAAACATGTGACACTATGCGCACACTATTTGTATCCCTGTCTCACATCAGGCATACAAGTACATAAACCAGTGTCACTCCAGGCAGACAACATACCTGTGTCGCACTACAGTAGGCATTAAAATCGTCCCTGTGCGATAATATGCATACAAAATATCCCTGTCACACCAGGCAAGGCATACAAAATGTTCCTGTGTCACAATACTAGCCATACAAGATGTCCCTGTGTCACACTAAGCATACAATGGTCACTGCGTCCTAATAGGCATACAAAATGTCCTCGTGTCATAATAGGCATACAAAATATCCCTGTGTCACACCAGGCATACAACATATACCTGTGTCACACTACAGTATGCATTCAAAATGTCCCTGTGTGACACTAGGCATTCAAAATGTTCCCATGTCATAAAAGGCATACAAAATATCCCTGTGTCACACCAGGCATACAACAAATACCTGTGTCACACTACAGTATGCATTCAAAATGTCCGTGTGACACTAGGCATTCAAACTGTTCCCATTTCATAAAAGGCATACAAAATATCCCTGTCACACCAAGCATACAACAGGTCCCTGTGTCACACTACAGTAGGTATACAAATGTCCCATGTGTCACACTAGGCATTCAAAATGTTCCCATATCATTAAAGGCATACAAAATATCCCTGTCACACCAAGCATACAACAAGTCCCTGTCTCACACTACAGTGTGGGCATTCAAAGTGTCCCTGTGTCACACTAGGCAAACAAAATGTTCCCATATCATAGGCATACAAAATATCCCTGTCACACCAGGCATACAACATATACTTGTGTCACACTACAGTAGGTATAAAAAATGCCCCCTGTGTCACACTAGACATTCAAAATGTTCTTATGTCATAATAGGCATACAAAATATCCCTGTCACACCAGACATACAACATGTCCCTGTGTCACACTACAGTGTGGGCATTCAAAGTGTCCCTGTGTCACACTAGGCCAACAATATGCTCCCATGTCATAATAGGCTTACAAAATATCACTGTCACACCAGGCATACAAGATATCCCTGTGTCCCACTACAGTAGGTATACAAAATGTCCCCTGTGTCACACTACAGTAGGCATTCAAAATGTCCTTGTGTCATAATAGCCATACAAAATATTTGTGTGCCACACCAGGCAAGGCATACAAAATTTCCCTGGGGTCACATCAGGGACATGTATGCAAAATGTCCAAAAATTTGTTTTCCATCACAACTGTAGTCTGTTAGGCCAACTAGCAGGTCGCCTGACATTACATCTTCATTAGTGCGTAGGCTTCGTAGTAAACTGATGACACATGTTCTGGTCTTTGAAAAAGACCGGAATTTGATTTGTTGCAAAGCATGGGTGTACCGTGTATCTGGTTGCAATAAAGACCCTTTATTTATCACTGACATATGAACAACACAATCTGATTTTCTTTTTCTCCTCTTTTTCTGTTGTTATTGTAGAAGCAAGTAATCAGCAAGGTCAAGAGGTCAGCTGCGGACAAGAAAGCCGCCCGAGCGAGATTGGAGTCGGCCAAGGCTGCCATGAAAGCAAAACAAACGAGGCAAACCGAGAAGATAGTGTTTGATGCCGGTTTCTTCAAAGTTGAAAGTCCAGCCAAAGGAAGAGATACCCATTGCATAGGTAAGTCAGATTGCAATTTTATAACTGGTAGGAATACTGAGTACTATATTCAGTAGTTGATTCAGATTGAAAAGCATTGCCTGCTTCCCCTCAATACTTTACTTTAGGAGATGTTCCCGGTTGGAAACCTGCGACTATCGCATCTTAGATGCTTCCAGTGGTTTTTTGATGATGTGTGATTGTAAAGCATTGGGCAATCACCTTTAATCCTGCATGACACTGGCAATGAGAAATTTCATGCTTAATTTTTGTCAACCCAATAGCCCATCTGTAGACTTAGAAAAGTTAGTCAGCGGGGGGGGGGGATAAAAGCAGTGAAAAACAAACTTTCAAAAAAACAGCCACATTTCCTGGACCGTGCCATTATATTTCACCTCGAAAAATAAATATTCATGATGCTAGAGCAAACTATTCTGTCACAACTCTCACTCTACAAAATCATCTCCTTCTCTCTACAAGCAGCTGGTACATCGCTCCTAAGTTCACCATCGATGAAGAAAAGCTTTACTCCCTCTAACAGTCCGTTGTCGAGGATGACGTCGATCACCTCCTCAAGGACAGCAACGACACCCCGAGCCGCCAAAGAGCAAGACATCCTGCGAGCTGTCCTGCAAGCCTCTCACACACCCCAGAGGCAGAGAATGTCCTCACCATTGAATGCGGGGAGCATTTTCACTCCCGAAGAAAAGTCCTCCCCCGCAGAGGAGGAGAATGACATGGTGACCCGTTTGAGAGATCTCGGATTAAATTCTGTGGGATCTTCCAACAGGAAACGAAGACGCTCGCAGAGGAGGAAGTCAAGAAAAGAGGATAGTCAAACGGATGATGTAGATAAGGAAAATATGGTACGTTAGACATATCAGGTTAGGCTGGGTGGGTGAATGTTTTTTTTTTAAAAGTTTTTGTTGCTCTGTGAAAATATGTTTCCCTCTTCTTGTTTTGATTTTTCATATTTTTGCACAGATGCTATACACAGATGCTACTGTAAGATCACAGGTCTTCATAATTGAAACCACATTTTCAATTGCAACAAAGTCACTTTGATCAGACCTGGCAGTACAAACACAGCAGGAAACATTCCCCTGGCATGATTGATTGTTATGATTTCTAAGTTATAATCGTCTGCATATAGATTAAAGACAACCAACTTTAGAAACTGGTTCATGGACTGTAGTATGACATAGAAGAAGGTTGTGCAATGCACCCATCCAAATAACGTGAATAGGCTGCAATATTTTATAATTTTACAACCTTTCATTGTACAACTACTCTTAGCAATCAAAAATGGAATGAAAAATTTCTAATTAAGAAATACAAAAGAAATTTTTGTTGTTGTTGTTGTCCATTATAAACTTTTCAAGGAAAAACATTGGATGTCACTCATACTTGCAGCTGGGTGTTTTTAAGTATTATTATAAATAGAAATAGAATATAACTTTGTCCTTGTGAAGTTTATAATGGACTACAGGAAGGTTACATTTGAGGGAATTTCCCTTTTTCTGTTGGCTCCGAAAATCTGAGAAGCTTATTATATATTTTACAGTCTCACCCATGGAGAAATCTGTCATGCTTCAAGTTGGACTGACATGCTCCATTTCACAAGCTTTTGTGTTATCCTATACAACATTTTGTGTAAATCTTACCCATTCAAATTTTCCTAAGTGATACAACTTTCAAGACTGAATAGCTAGCCCTAACCCAGAAGTGTGAATTCTATCACCAAGCCACCGCAAAAACATCTGAAAAGGTGTCATCTGTAGCGCCTTCGTTACTGCACCAAAGTTGCCCCCCAAGCCCTCTCAGGGAATAACTAAGCAGTATCGTATCGCAAAATGATTTCACAAAATGGTTAAGTTGCTAAATGCAAACATGTTATATAGCAGATTTCACACAGGAAATATAGTATTGAGTGAGAGGACAAATTCAGAGCATTCAAAAACTGCTACGTAAAATGTGAACGCTAAACTATTCATTGACTCCGTTAGATTGCTACCACCTCATTGGTCGTTGACTACTTTTTGTAGGACGCCTCAAATGAATAGACTTATAAGTACAAAAAATCTGAAGCAGTTTTCTAATATTCTTTTAATTTCAATGCACTGTTCAAAGGACTAGAAAGAATTTTCAAAAAGTTTACATGGATTAATTGTTATATTCTTCCCCCTCCCTCACCCCTTCTCTCTTTCTCACTGCTCAAATTGGAATAAGTCTGGAGATCTCTGAAGTTTTTTATTTTTATTGGGGCCATATGTCAAAGATGCTTTCGTGAGCTGTTCTGTTTACTGAGATTGCAAATCTAATTCATTCCAGATCATGTGTAGGCTAAAAGCGAAAAAAAAATTCCAGATGGTATATTAATGTGTGATGTTTTTTATTTGGGGGGGGGGGATAAAATGTTAAATGGAGATATTTGTGAGCAGGTCGTCTTTCTACATGAACCGTTTTTCCTTTTTCTTTTTTAATATTTTATTCTCTCTTGTAAATGCATTGTATTAATATCTGAAATGTTCCTTTAAGGCAGAGTCTGGACTCAGCCTCCCGAACTTCAGAGCTAATTCCCATCGATTACTGTATTTAATAAGTAACTAAAGCATTCCAGCTGCGAGCACTTATGTAATCCACATTTTTCTCCTTCAAAGGTTTATTAAATTATAAACCATAGAAAGTTATATGTGAGAGAAATTTTCTTTATTTTCCTTTTGATTTTGATCTGTTTCTGAGGAAGGTGACCCTTTATGGTGGAATCACTTTTCATGCTGACCCTGTTTAAATCTGTTTAGAGTCAGTGTACTTTCATGCAAACTTGTTACCGTTTCTTACATTATTTGCTTAAATTTAATCAGAAAAGACGCTTTCGCAATGTACAGTAGTACCTGTAGGAGGAAGTTATGTCACACACCCCTGTACATGTATATGTAGTACTGTATATAATATATGTGTCTTTGGTTAGCATTGTCACCTTCAAAGTGAGTTTAGATTGACTTTTTCAGCGAACGAAGCAACTATTGTTATCATGAACGGCTGAGTGCCTTTCATCTTTTGTGACTTGTTTGCAGCCAAATTTTCACCCTTCATATATATTCTTAAAGTTTGTCACTTTTTGGTTCTTGTCAATATTCCATTATTCCCCCCTGGCCTCCTTTTTACTGTAGTTTTAGTTTTTTCTTTAAATGAAATAGTGTGTCTTGTTTGCAAAGCAGGAACTTGCATATGACGAGGTTGGAAGTCTTTTGTTTCACATACTGTGGTCTACTCTATATTCATAAAATGTGAACCTATAGTCATTGTGAGCTTGTGGTGCTTTAAAAATAAAGCCAGGCAGACGACTGCAATCCATCAAGGTTACAGAGTAGTCCAGTGTGTTGTCTGTAAATTTCCCTCCTTTCAAAACTAACAGGAAGTAAATTAAACAGCAGAAAACGAAGGAGAGTTCTGTTCAGAACAGATATATGTAATATCATGTACATTTTATATCTCTATGCCAAAATAAGTTGTACTCAACTCTTCCTGAAACTAGTTTTTAGCTTGCAAATAGGTTCCTTCTAGTACTGTAAGTGCAGGGTTATATTGTTTGTTGTACCTAATGCTCACTAATGTTCTCACCACACTCTTTTAATTCTGCCACCCCTCTTTCCCTCCTTCATCCCCCTTCTCCCCTTCCTTTCTTCCCCTTTCCTTTTCCTTTCCTTACCCCTTTCCTTTCTTCCCCTTCCCCCTCCTTTCCTCCTCCCTGCCCCCCTTTTCTTTCCCATGTCTTTTCTCCTACTTTTCCCTATCCATTCTTCCCCTCTCTACCCCCTCCCTACCCCTTTCCTTTCCCCTTCCCCTTCCTTTATTCGAGACCCCTTTCTTCCTTCCCCTTTTTTCCCCTTCTTATCCCCCTTCATATCTTCCCCTCCCTACCCTTTTTCTTTCCTCATTCCATTCCCCTGTCTTTCTTTCCCCTTCCTTTCTTCCCCATTCTTCCCTTCCTTTCTTTCTTCCCCCGTCCTTTCTCCCTAACCTGTCCTTTCAGCCCCCTTTCTTTTACCACCTTCTTTTCCATTCATTATCCCCTTCCTTTTTTTCCATAACCTACTTTTAGCTTTCATTTCCCCTCTACCCTTAGCCTTTCGAGGCTGTTGAACATAACACATATAACACCTTGCTTCAGCAACACTTGAAGGGGCATTCCAATCTAAAGGAAACAAATATAAAGTAAATTTCTCACCTAAAGATACATAAATTGGTCAAAATGACAATGCCTGTGAGGAGACAAAGAACGCAAAATGCAACTGAAGGAAAAATCCTTTTACATTTTTAAATTGTTTAATGTTCCATTTTTTATGTTTGTTTTGCTTTTCAGAATGACCTTTCCTCTTACTTGATGCCCTCTGTCCCAGTGGTTGACCTCAACTCACAAGCGGAGGGGATGATGAGGACGGAACCAGCCGACCAGCTCAGGGACCTCGGAAAGAGGACACCCCTTTCAGACAGAAACGATAAACCAACTGGTAAATATGCAGGTGCCTAACTTGGGAGGGGAGGGTTGGGACCGGAAGAACGCAATGATAGGAAGCAATTTGATGATGATTTTAATCAAGTTACAATCCGTGAAAACCAGGTTTTACAATCCCTTTAGTCATGGTGCTTCATACGACACATTTTGTTTATTTATTGCTTTCTTCTTTTCTTCAGTCATTCCCCATGTCTTAACAGAAATGTACTCTATTCAGTTTTATATCTGTTTCCATGTTTGTTTATCTCATTCCTACACATATAACATTGGTATGACAGATGTGATACTGCACCATGCTTAGTGTTGCAGCCTGTTAGTGCTCTATTGGTTACCATAGAAAACATGGTGTGTACTTTACAGATACCGGGGGGGGGGGGGGGGGAGCGGCGGCATCATGGTCGCATAGGAAAAGGTGATATTCGATCCAATTGGGACAAGGTGACGTAACATGTATATTACTTATGTGTGTCGCGAACACCTCCTACTGTAGACTGTTAAGCCTATATACTTCAAAACTGGTGGTTCATTTTATAAAGACATATATATTCTGATTTCTATCTTTCACTCTTATTAGGTTTCTGTCTTTTCTTTTATGAATATTTTACAGATAATGATGTCTTTGTGAAGCCTCCACTGATTCCATACAATCCCAGTCCAGTTGGTGACCTGTTTGATAGTCCTAAGCGTGCCCCTAGAAGATCAGTGGTATGTACAACAAATTATTAAAAATAGCAAAAGTCTTAAGGTTTAAAAACATATGTTCAACAGCCCAAGGGAAAAGAGAGTCAATTAGTCAAACCCCCTTCACGATCAGCTTGTCTTTCCTGCTGAGATATGAAAGATTGAAGAAGTTATGTGGAAGAATACATTTTGCAACAATCTGAAATTGAATGGAATGATTGGAGTGTTCCGTTTTGGTAAATCACATTCAGATTAAACGATATCAACGTTAAAGTTAAACAAGGGGAGTGGGTGGTGTACTTTATAGGCACTGATCACCCAATCCTTGACCGAGAGGTGTATATCTGCCATCTCGATGCCCGAACTGTTCTGAATCTCTGGATGTTTTCAGTTTAGGTCATGTATAGTGCACACCTCCCACCGCACCGCTTAGGTGTGCTTCTGGGGTGAGGGGGCCAGCAACCCCCACCCGTCAGTAGTTCCTAAGGTGCTGTGAACCACTGATTAGCCCATGTTGATTTATTTTATAGTGCCTCACAGCCTTTATTAGCTCTTGACTTATGTCAATCTTAATGGGCTATTGTTCACTCTAGCTTTTATAAAAGAAAAAAAAGTGCCATCAAAGTGTTATTATTTTTTAGGTACAGTAATGTATGATATCATACGTTATTGTGCAGTGAATAAATAGCAGTTTTTATTGCTCAACAGTGGAATCAGCTATGAATCTGGGTGGTTGATCATTGACCCACATGTAACAACTTCTTTTGGCAGATATTGTGTCCAAAATTTAGGTCATTAGTATTTTTGGAATATGTCCAAATATCAACGTTGACTGGTATTAATCTGCCAAACGGTAATTCCTTCACAGAATTTGATAAATTTATCTATTTTATGTCTGGTCGCTCTTATCACACCTTAAATAGTATCCCACTTTTAATACCACATTAAATAGTATCTAACTTATTTTAGTCAGGTGCGTATCCAGGGGGGGGGCATTGGGGGCGCGCGCCCCCCGGGTAAGAAAAAGAGAAGAGAAAAAAAGAGAAGAAAAAAGGAAAAAAGAGGGGAAAAAAGAGGAGGAGGAGAGGAAGGAAGGGAAAAGAAAAAGAAGAAAGAGAGAAAAAGGAGAAAAAGAGGGAGTAAAAGCAAAACGCGAAGACATCGGGAAGAGAAAGAAGAACAGTGACATCATTACAGCGCTAAAGGGTAGCCAGTGACGGATCAATGATTTCGTAAAAGTGTGACTCACCCTACCCCTTACACCGACAACTCCATTTTTTGACGTTTCCATTTTCCTCTCTCACTAATGATCTATATATATACTATATATGGTCTATCATAACGCGTGTGTAGAATTGTGCTATGAAACCAACTGTGGCTGGTCTCGAACTCGACCGTGTCGTCGGGGAACATGACTCATTTTGGGATGGGGGCGACCGCCCGCCCCCCCCCATTCAGCATTTTTTTAAATGATATCGCTAAGTAATTTCAAAATAGAAAGTGCTTAGAGGCAACTTATAAGGCCTGGGAAGTGTCATTTCCAGCGATCTGGGAGACATTTTCGGCCAAAATTTGCTTGTACGCTTCGCGCCAACCTATGGTGGCGCTACGCTTAGATAATTTGCCTACAGGCTTCGCCCCTCCCTTGGCAAATTCCTCGCTACGCGCCTGTTCGAATTTGTAACGCAAACAGCAGATATCACATCATATCAGTGAGCATGAAAATGGCGTTCCAGGATGAAAAGCCTCAAAATTGTCCGACTTGCCTGAAAAAATAACCCAAAATTTTCGCGCGCGAAGCGCGCGTTCAACGTGTTCATGCCAATATCATATAAGCAAGCATCGGTTATTACATCGCATGCAATCATGTACCGTACGGTCCGTTCAAATTGCGCAGTATACCGCGGGATGCTAATGTAAACGACGACATGTCTCATGTAGATGTATAAAAAGCACCGAGGTCCAATTATGTCAAAACTCTCTTTTACATTAGTAATGGCGAATTAGGGCCTGCACCCCGCCGCGCAGTGGCGGAGCGTCCATATGGTCAGGGGGGCGGATGCCCCCCTGACGGACTCAAATGGACTGCTGGCGCCTTTTTCAGCTCTTTACCACTTTTTACTTATCTAGATAATTGACTTTTTTATTGCGCTCTCACCTACTTATTGACATTTGTCACATTTTGTTGGTGTAATTTGGCGATAACACCTTATTCTTCGTTTATCTGCAAATTAGCCAGGCCCGGAAAGGGTCATTTCTGGCGATCTAGGGAGTATCTTTACTCAAAAATTTTCTGTACGCTACGCGCCAACCAGTGGTGGCGCTCCGCTTAGATAGTGTCGAAAGCGCCCCTTCAGACCATTCTCGCCACTCCTGACCAATACCCCTAGCTCCGCCACTGCCGCCGCGCCTCCTACGCCTATGTGTGTAGTGTTCGGTTTCGGAAATATCTGCTATTTTTTCATTTTCTTCAACCAAGTTTTATAATAGCCGTTATAACAGGTTTTAATATTTGTACAACAATAAACTAACTGTGTCTGAATTTTCGAAAATTTCTGACCAACATTCTACATCACACTTCCCTCTACTCGTGCAATTTTGACCGGTCTGTTAGGGGTTGAAGGAAGTTTTTTCTATATTGGTTGTCCATAGATGAAATTTGTATAACATTATGGGTATGTTTTGAAGTGAGTTTATTCACGAGAAATGTGAATTTTCAAATTCTGAACAAATATGGGGCTTAAAACCTTGAAAAGTGGGGCTGACGGGTATTGTGGGCCGCGACGTAGAATCACCTACAAAAGCAAAGACCCACAGGAGATGCGATCAGGTCGAACATGATGTGTGCCGGGTTGACAATCTTCAAAAAGGTTATGGATGGAAAAAAAAAACTATTAGGAAATACTTGGTTCTCAGGCAAAAAGTGTACATCTGGTTGGTTACTTCAAGCCCGAGAAGTGCCGTTTCCGGTGATCTGGGGGGGTTTCAAAACAAGAAATTTTCTTCTACGCTGCGCGCCAACCGATGGTGGCGCTCCGCTTAGATAGTAATTCGCGCCCCCCGGGTTTGAAAATCCTGGATACGCGCCTGTTAGTATAACATTTCAAACAAGCAATATATGGTATCTTTCTTTAAACTTTCTGTGGGTTATATATTTGTATTGTAACTGTAGCAGCAACAATGGGCATTTCGAATTGTGTGTGTTTGTTCTCTTCATCATTTTGATCATTTTGATATATATTATTATCTTCATCATATATATTATTATCTTCATCATTTTGATATATATTATTCCATAATAGGCCAGTATAGCTATTGCCATTATTTATCAATAATATAAATTTCCCCCATTGGAACTTCTTATTTCAGAAAGAAATTCTTCCGACAATCTAGCATAAGGGGAAGAGGGGAAAAAATGTCAATTTCCAAATGAATAAATCTGCTATAAATATTAGCTCTTTCATAATGCAAGTAAAACCATTACCGTCCTTCACTTAATTCGTCTTTCGTATCGTTGTTTCTTTTCCAGAGGTTGCGCTCAGGGAGAATCTCAGCATTTAGCCCACCTAGGAGAAGTTTTGCTAATGTACCTCCCACCATGGATCTCATCTCATTTGACTAGTTGTATGCTTGACTCAAATTATTCTCAGATCTTAGTATTGTTTGTGTCGTTGTTATGAACTGAATCTTTTTATCGTGGATAATTTCAGTCGTAAAGCAGAAAAGCTGAATCGATCACCATGGTGCTGCTAGTCCCTTATCCCAAAGTTTGTTTGTTTTTTTTTTTTACACATGCTGTACCTTCACCAGCTTTTTATTCAAAGTCAATGGAAAATGTATGTTAATTCTTGCTGGGAAGTGTGTAACAATATGCCAATGCGTTTCTGTGTATACAGTGACAAATGGTTATAAAGTATGAGACCATGTACCCATTGTCTTTTTACGTCACTTTATGTAAGACTGTACATTTAATATAATGTTAAGATGCTGTATAAAAAAAAAAATTCAGTTAGATTTTCTAGAACCGTACTGTGTACGTTGTAATATAATCTCCCCTTGAGGGTCGCAAAACCCATAGATGTCTCTCCCCATAAATAATCGTTCGATTCATCGCAACAGTTTGCAAACTATGATAACTGATCCTTCTTTGTCTTTTATTATAATTAATGTTCTGTGAGGGATCATGTGGCTTAATTTCACCAACTTACAGTGTTTTTCGTCTGTCTA